>NC_080539.1:229064367-229760617 GCF_028640845.1 Ahaetulla prasina | reverse complement strand
TTTAATCCAAAATGCTTTAACTTTTTTACAAGTCCACCATATATGGTAATAAGTAGCATCTTCACAATCACATCTCCAGCATTTAGCCTGTACATTAGGATACATACATGACAATTTTTGGGGTCTAAATGCCATCTATAAAACATCTTATAAAATTTTCTCTCATATTTTGCGCTTGTGTAAATTTAACATTCCTCACCCAAATTCTTTCCCAAGTTTCCAACATTATTGGTTGCTGAAAATTTTGTGCCCACTTAATCATACAATCCTTAACCAAATCAGTCTCTGAATCTATTTCTACTAATACATTATACAACCTCTTAATATGCTGTTGACCTTGATCTCTCATTTGTTTTAACAAATTATCCTCAATTTGCTTAACACCTATTTTTTGATCTAATTTCCATCTAGCTTGTAGTTGTCCATATTGGAACCATGTATAATTTTTCCCTTCTTCCCCCATCTTTTCTCTAGATTTTAATTGTAACTCCCCCTTTTCCATACAAAGAAGTTCTTTATAAGTAACTACCTCCATCTTTTGATATATATTTATATTTTCTATCATGTGTCTCGGGTTTGCCCATATTGGAATCTTTCCTTCTAATTTGTATTGATATTTCCTCCAAACCCTCAATAATGCATTTCTAATTATATTATTTTTAAATATTTTATCAACTTTCTTATCATATAATAAATAGGCATGCCACCCATATAACAAACCATAACCTTCTATATTCAGAACTCTTTCCTCAGTTAAATTAATCCAATCAGTAATTAATGATAAAACAACTGCTTCATAATACAATTTTAAATTAGGCATTTTAAGACCCCCCCTTTCCCTTATATCCTGCATTACTTTTAATTTTATTCTTGGTTTTTTGCCCATCCATACAAATTTACTAATCCCCTTTTGCCATTCCTGTAATTTAATATCATTCTTAAACACCGGTATCATTTGAAACAAAAACAAAAACCTGGGCAAAACATTCAACTATTTCATCCTCTGTCTTTTCCATTTTACTTTGAAATTCAGCCATTTTATTTTCTAATTTTAAATTACATTGCTTAATTACTTCAACCTCCTCTTCTAATAAAATCACATTCGTTGCCAAACTTTGTACTGCCATTACAAATCCTTCTTTAACTTCTTTATTTCCCACTTGAATTTCTGATATCTGCTCTTTCATTTCAGACATCTCATCAGTTATAACTTTAAATTTTTCTTCTATAAAGCCTTTTAAGTTCTCTTGTAACGCCTCTAAATTCAATGTTCTAGGTTTAAAACTCTTAAAGCCTTTTGTGCGATGTAGTTGCAGTGGGTTTTGGCACTTAGATCATTTGATATGAAAACTTCAAGAACTTTAACAGGGTGGGGGTCATCTGTAAGGTAATGTCCATCAAGCTTGTACTTAGTGTTTAGGTTCTTTTTTCCAATATGTAAGACTGAGCATTTGCTGGTTGAGATTTGGAGTTGCCAAGTTTTAGACCATTCAGATACAAAGTCAAGGTCTTTTTGAAGGGTAGCTGTATTGTTGGTGGTGTTAAATAGTTTGACATCGTCAGCAAAGAGAATACAATTACTTCTAATATGGGCACAGAGATCATTAATGTATAATATGAAGAGTGTTGGTCCAAGGGCCGGATAGCTCAGGCTGGTAATAGCCTGTTATTAAGAACACAGAAGCCTGCAATTATTGCAGGTTCAAGCCCGGCCCAAGGTTGACTCAGCCTTCCATCCTTTATAAGGTAGGTAAAATAAGGACCCAGATTGTTGGGGGGTCAATAAGTTGACTTTGTAAAAATATACAAATAGAATGAGACTATTGCCTTATACACTGTAAGCTGCCCTGAGTCTTCGGAGAAGGGCGGGGTATAAATGTAAACAAAAAAAAAAAAAAAGAATGCTGCCTTGGGGAATGCCACTTTTGACAGGAACAGGATTTGATAGAGCATTGCCAATTTTGACCACTTCTTGTCTGTTTGACAGGAAAGCTGTTATTCAATTGTGGAGGGGTCCTGAGATGCCATAGGATTTTACTTTTAGAAGTTTGTCGTGTACCACTGAGTCAAAAGCTTTACAGAAGTCTATGTAAATTGCATCTATTGCTTTGCCTTGATCAAGATTTGTAGTCCATATGTTTTTGCAGTGGAGAAGTTGTAAATTACATGATAAATTTTTTCTGAAACCAAATTGTTTATTAGAGAGTAGGTTGTTTGTTTCTAGGTGGAGGGTATGGATTGGTTGATGATAGATTCCATTACTTTGCAGGTGACGCAGCATAGAGAGATTGGTCTGTAATTTTCAACAAGATGGAGTCTCCTTTTTTGAAAAATGGGATGACTGTGGCTAGTGATCAAAGTTTGGGAAGGGAACTGATCGTGAAACTGGTTCTCCGAACTACCTGCCCCCATCGCTACTGGATTGCCCGATCTGGTCTGAACTGCATTTCACCCCTGGTTAATTTAATTAGAACTTAACAGATATGTATGTGGCTTTAGTTCTGTTTTTTTTTTAAAGAACATACCACTAAAAATGTTGACAATGAAATGTTGGGAGGTTGGCCCGGATCTGTGACAACTTGCCACAGACAATTTGCCATGGCCAACTTGCCACAGGACAACTCACTGTGGGACAAGAGTTGCAGTAATATTGAAGAAATAATGGGATAGAATCATTAAAGAAAAGCTGCCAAAAGAGGATCAAAATGAAATGTGAATGACAAAAATTAAAATATTTTTTAAAAACTATTTTAAACAATTAAATTGAATTGTTGAATTGTCCTACAGTGAATTGGCTGTGGCAAGTTGTCCCACAGTGAGTTAGCCATGGTGAGTTGGTGAATTGGCCATGGCAAGTTGATCATAGCGAATTGGCTGTGGTGGGTTGTCCCATTCAGTTTTTTTTTATTATTATTTCTTTTTGTCACAACAGTATACACAAACAATTGTCATAGATAAAGCAACATATCTTGAAGAAAAATATATATATATATAAGTAAAAAAATATGTAACAACTATATTAATTTGATATAATGAAGAGAACAATAGGACAGGAATGGTAGGCACTTTTGTGCTCTTATGCATGCCCCTTATAGTCCTCTTAGGAATGGGATGAGGTCAATAGTGGACAGTTTTTGGTTGAAGTTTTTGGGATTTTGAGTAGAGACTATGGAGTCAGGTAATGAGTTACAAGCATTAACAACTCTATTACAGAAGTCATATTTTCTGCAATCAAGTTTGAAGCGGTTGACATTTAGCTTGAATCTATTTTTTGCTCTTGTAATATTGCGATTGAAGCTGAAGTAGTCATTTACAGGAAGGATATTGCAATAGATGATTTTGTGTGTTAAACACAGGTCATGTCAAAGTCGATGGAGTTGTAAGTTTTCTAATCCCAGGATTTCAAGTCTGTGGTATAAGGTATTTTGTTGTTTTTGGAGGAGTGAAGAACTCTTCTAGTAAAATATTTCTGGGCTCGTTCTATTGTATTTATGTCAGAGATGTGGTATGGGTTACAGACGGATGAGCTGTATTCAAGAATAGGTCTGACAAATGTTTTGTATGCTCTAGTTAGTAGTGTAGAGTTTTTAGAAAAGAAGCTGCATAAAATTAGGTTTACAACTCTTAGGGCCTTTTTTGCTATGTAGTTGCAATGGGCTTTGGCATTTAAGGTCAAATTTGATATGAGAACTCCAAGATCTTTAACAGGGTGGGGTCGTCAGTTAGGTAATGTCCATCAAGTTTGTACTTGATGTTACGGTTCTTTTTTCCAATATGTAAGACTGAGCATTTGCTGGTTGAGATTTGGAGTTGCCAAGTTTTAGACCAATCGGAAATTAAGTCGAGGTCTTCTTGAAGGGTAGAAGTATTATTAGTGGTATTAAATAGTTTGACATCGTCAGCAAAGAGAACACAATAACTTGAGATGAGGTCACAGAGATCATTTATGTATAGTATGAAGAGTGTTGGTCCAAGAACGCTACCTTGGGGAACGCCACTTTTGACAGGAACAGGATTTGATATAGTGTTGCCAATTTCGACTACTTGTTGTCTGTTTGACAGGAAGGCTTTTATCCAATTGTGAAGAGGTCCCGAAATAGCGTAGGATTTTAGTTTGAGGAATAGTTTATCATGTACTACTGAATCAAAAGCTTTGCAGAAGTCTATGTAGATTGCATCTATTGCTTTTCCTTGATCAAGGTTGGTAGTCCATATGTTTTTGCAGTGGAGAAGTTGTAGGTTACAAGACAATTTTTTTCTGAAACCAAATTGTTTATTAGAGAGAAGGTCTAGTTTCGAGATGGAGTGTAATGGATTGGTTTATGATAGATTCCATTACTTTGCATGAGACACAACATAGAGAGATTGGTCTGTAATTTTCAACAAGGCTTGGATCTCCTTATTTGAAGATAGGGATGACTGTGGCTAGAGACCAGAGTTTTGGAAGGGAATAAGTTTTGAAGGCTTTATTAAAGATTATGTTTAGGGGTTCAGCTATATTAATTGAAAGTTTTTTTAAAAAAGTATGCACATAGTCCATCTGGTCCAATAGATAATGATGGTTTCAGGTTCTGGTTCTGGCCCTTCCAGTAGAGTTATTGGTTTCATTAAATTTCTGGCATCTTAAATGACAAGAGGTTTACTATAGTTCATGAATTTTTAAGTTGCCCTAATACAACCTTGTTGTTGTATATCTTTCAGAAATGCCTCACCTGAGCACAACGTTCATAAAAATGAAATGAAAATTTGATTGTTTCTTTATACCAGTCCATATGTAGCTAGACGGCTGTCCAGACTGGACCTTCACTTACTCAGTTACTTAGGTTTGCATCATTAGTTCCTGTGACCTTCAATTTCATGGTAAGGTAGCACATCAGGAGAGAGCACTACACAATCCTGCTAACTCTGTCCTGTTCGCCATTAGGTGAAGAGGAAAGTATGTGAAGGAACTCAAAATCACCACCACCATCTTGATGGAGATGGGTCAGGCTTTCAGAATGCTATTATTTTACTTTACAACACAAAACATGTTCTTGGCATCCCTTCCAGGCCTGTTGCCTGGCCTACTTTGAAGGGCTGATAGGCTGAGATCTGAAGAGGTCAGCTGAGTTCCAGTCAGAAACAAGAATTCACAGTTCATGGCATTTTGAAGGATTCCCCAAGCAAGGGAAAAATAAGATGTCTTGACAGGCTTCATGGAAAGGAAGGGCCTGTCCACAGGGACTCCCATAAAAGAGGGTGTTGGAAAAATAGGGCAGCTCCTGCATATATTTAGAAAGAAACAAGCCTTGGGAAACATCAGAAAATCTGCAGGTCTATTTTTAATGCAGAAGAAGCAGCTCAAACTGAATTTGTGACATCTGAAGTTGACCTGGATATGTAGATTCAGTATCCTTTTTTCTGTTCTTGATCATGAAACTTCAATGCAGGCACTGAAATCATTATTTCATGCTCTAGGCCAGTGTTTCTCAAGTTTTTCTTCACCACAAACCCCTTTTAAATACCTTTAGTGGCCACCGACCATGGCCATGAACCACCAAAGATTTAATTTAAGATTTAAATGATAACATTTCTTCAAGCATTCACAGACCCTCTTATATAACATCATGGCACCAGGGGACCACAGATAACAGATTGAGAACCACTGTTTTAGATTATACATAGGGCTTGTATGATGTAGTAATTAAGGCTATTTTGAGACTTTTAATTGAAAGCCTTTGTTTATGTGTATAAACAAACAAGCAAGTGATGTTTGTTTGTTTGTTTATAAAACCAATAGGATGCTGGATGAGGATTCAAGAGAGCTGGGTTCTAGCCCACCCCCAGCCACTCTGAAACCCATCCAGAAGTGGGTGGCTATATAAATGTAATAAAGAAATTCCTTCTAGACACGGGTTGAAGACATGGTGAAAGACACAGTACTGGCTAGTTTTCTTTCTTCTTCCAGAATTAGTTCCATTCAGCAGTCATGCAGGGAGAACTCTAATCCTCCACTCATGCTTTGTAGGGTACACAGGACCAGAGGTGATTTTTAACCGGTGTTACAACCGGTTTGTTTCACGCACACGCCCAACATTCGCTCCATGGAAGCGCATTACATTTCAGAACAATCCGCTCTGCCACGCCTATCAGCTGGGCTAAAAACAAAGGAATATAGGTAGGTATAGTGCAGGGGTTGGCGGGAGGGCCCAGCTGACAGTCAGAGCGCTCTCAGCTCACCATCGCTGCTACTGGCTCACCCGAACTGGGGTGAACCAGTAGAAACCCACCACTGTACAGGACCTTTGAGGACTCAGTGTCCAAAACATGTAGAGCTAGGATGGGGAGAAGAACAGGCTGAAACGCAACCTGAACAAGACCAAGGGTACAGACTTTGGGGCCACCTGGATTTAGAGTGTTTCCACCTTCCGTTATGGATAGGATCACACTACCCCAGAAAAACCTGCTAAGAAACTTGTGAGTCTTCTTGAGCTTGCATTCCTGCTTGAACATCAGTGGGTTATTACTTGAAGGGCCTTTCTACAACTCCATCTTGTATGTCAATTGCACCCATTCCTGGGTTGGGAGCAGGAGTGGTATTCACTTACCTTCGCTACCGGTTCGCAAATGTGAGCGCACACTCCACTTCGCTTTGCTTGCATATGCAGAGCATCACAAATGGGACGTGATGATGTCCGGGTTGGTGGGCAGAGCCTCCCGCAGCCGCCACTACCGGATCACGTGATCCGGATAGAACCGGCTGAATACCACCACTAGTTGGGAGGCCTACTCATGATCACAGATGAGGTGATTACCTCTCAACTGGATTATTTTAAGACACTCCACATGAGGCTGTCCTTGAAAACAAGCTGCAGCAGGTTCAGAGCACAGCAGCAGAGGTAGTTTAAGAGCACCTCAGCGTCCCCATGTAACACTACTGCTTCTGCACTGGTTAACAGTGGATGTCTGAGTGCAAGTCAAGATGGTAGTTGTTAGCTATAAAGCCCTCCATGACAGAAGGCTGGTTATTTGTGGAACCACCTGTCTATGATTACTTCTGCCCACCCAATAAGACAGAATCCACCTGCTCTGGTCCCATCGCTTAATAATTACAGCTGGTGGGACCAGGAGACATTCTTTCTGGGTTGAAGTGCCCGCCCTTTGCATTTTTTGGTTTGTTTTCAGTTGGTTTGGATTGTTTGAAGTAGCTTTTAGTATAATATATCTTATTATATCATTATCATTATATCATGTTTATTGTTTGCTACTTTTAACTCAGCATGCAGCTGAAATCACATGTCAATAATATGAGTATTATTCATTCAGTATTCATTGATCAAATAAATAATAGCTTTATGTTCAGGCTGTTAAGCAGCCTGTTATTAGAACACAGTAGCCTGCAATTACTGCAGGTTCAAGCCCGGCCCAAGGTTGACTTAGCCTTCCATCCTTTATAAGGTAGGTAAAATGAGGACCCAGATTGTTGGGGGGGCAATAAGTTGACTTTGTAAATATACAAATAGAATGAGACTATTGCCTTATACACTGTAAGCCACCCTGAGTCTTCGGAGAAGGGCGGGATATAAATGTAAACAAAAAAAAAATGTTCTGCAAACTAAGTCTGGAAAAGAGACTTAGAGAAGTGGTAGGTAAAAATGCAAAACTGTACAATTTTTGTTTACATTCTTCTGCCAGAGGAAAGTTCAGAGTCCAAAATAGGCAGCTTAACCAAAGTGCCCCAAGATATATTACCAGTAGAATTCAATATTTCTAGCCAACAGCCTGCAATTACAAGGAATATATACAGTAACACAATGTACCAAATGCCATTACTGATTAGCTTTTGCTGCTTTTAATTTTGTTCAAATTCTACCATGTCAGCAGGAAACTACATAGCAAAACTTTATATATACTGCAGTTGTGAAAAAATTACTATTGAATCAACTGCATAAATGTTATTGCTGTTTCATCGTTTTTTAAAACCACCTTAGCTTGCCATTGCTAAGAAAATAATGTCAGAAGAATATAAAGCTGTAGGCGAAAAGCTGGGGAAAAAGAGCTAAATAGAGATGGAATATAAGCCATTTGTTTTTAAGAATTAGGCGATCTGTGAAGAAATGCCAATCAAAAGTAACACTGGTGTGACTGACGTGTTAGTTTATAGTGTGTAGAAATAATCCATAAACATGGTTTGGTTACTGTCAGCTGTGATTGCTGCCTTCAATATTTTTGCTATGGGAAGAAGGAAAAGGGCAGGGGGAACGAGTTAAAATGGCAGACATGGCTGCACAATCAAAACCTTCCTCTTTTTTTACCTGCATTGTGCAACACATGTTTGGTTTCTTTTGATGGCCCTGTTTTGAGTGGGGAGCTTAAAGTGACTAGGGAGAACTCTATGGCCTGCTGGAGAAAGACAAGACTTGTACAAACATTGCTCAGAAGTGAGGAAGAAACCAGACCAAAAGGTGTAAAAACTCTGCTAGGACAAAGCCCAGAACCCAAAAACCATTGAATGTACAGACCATCATCAGAGCTCTCCATTTTGATTTGTATCATGATCAGTGGTGGATTGCCCCCGGTTCAGACTGGTTTGCAAGAACCGATAGTAAAACTGGTGGGAGGCTCCACCCACTGACCCTGACATCATCAGGAAGCTTCTGTGCATGTGCAGGAGTGTGCGCGCGGCCCTATTACAAACCAGTAGTAAAGGTAAGTAGAACCCACCCCAATCATGATTATAGTCAAAGGTATATAATGGAGCAATGGGGCAATGGGTGGCTAGAAATATGTAGATTGGTAGCAAAGAGAGGCCTCAGATTCTAACTCTTTGCTTCCCTCTGAAGGTTGCGTTGAGTTTTGCAACTGAGGTACCACAGTTCTATTCTTTGCTGAGATCGTCATAGGCAGAATGCACCTCACCTAACGCAAAACACCAACACAAAACCCAGCAATTGAGTCTTCAGACTTGGCTCCATATATTGAAAAGGGCTAATCCCAGTGGTGGGATTCAAATAATTTAACAACCAATTCTCTGCCCTAATGGCCAGCTGGGTGGGTGTGGCTCGGTGGTCATGTGACTGTGTGGGCGTGGCCAACTCAACGTCATTCATACCAATGGACGCTTCGCCTTAGCTGTTGCAATTTAATAAGGGTTAAACCAGAGAGGCAGTTTCTGTAAGCAGAGCAACAAAGATTAGGCTAGAAACAACACCAGAACGTTTCCTTCCTGCCTTCCTTACAGGATTAGCCCTGTAAAGTGGAAAAAAAACAAAATAAGATTTCTTCCAACAACTGGTTCTCTGAACTGCTTAGAAAGTTAACAACCGGTTCTCCCAAATAGGTGCGAACTGGTTGAATCCTAGCACTGGCTAATCCACATTATTACAAACCAATCTCTCAGATTTATAGATCCATCTTTTTTTCAGCAAAGGAAGAGCCTAAAGTCCATTTCAGGAAAAGTAAATCATCTATAACAGTGATCCCCAACCATTGCAGCTTGGGGGCCCAGCTGCGGGGAAGAGAAAGGGGAACTGGGCTGCGTGAATGGTGCATGCAATTTGACTTACACAAATGGTGGGCTGGCTTGCACGCATGTTGAATTGTGTGTGCCCATGCGCATAGCAGTCACTCACATGGCCCAATTTCAAATAGGCTATGTCCAGGTAGTGGGTTTGGGGACCCCTCATCTAGAATATCACAAATGGAAGGAAATAGCAATTGCACTTAGACTTATATACCACTTCACAGTGCTTTGCAGCCCTTTCAGTTTAGAAATTGTTTACAAACAGTTTACAAATGTCCACATATTGCCCCCAACAATCTGGGTCCTCATTTTACCAACCTTAGAAGGATGGAAGGCTGAGTCAACCTTGAGCCGGTAAGGATCGAAGTGCCAAATTGCTGGCAGCCAGCATTCAGCAGAAGCCGCCACCATGGCTCTTTGGTGGTGCAGAGAAAGAGAGAAACATTTGCTGACCAGGAAATGTATTTTTTCTCTTCTCTCAACCCACCAACCCTGGGCCATCCCCAGGAATAAAAAGAAAGAAAGAAAATAGCTTGAGGAAAAGCAGTTTTTAATGCTGCGCTCATCTCTAATCAGTTGAGAGTTGAGTTTGAAGAAACAAAGGGGACGTTGGTTTTTCCTCTCATTTGCAAGCTATTTCGGCCATCTTTGTTAAATTAATAAAATGGATGCAGCTCCCGCTGCAACACCAAAGCCGACTCTGAGTTAGAGAGGGGATTCCCCTGGAGATCTCCCACCCAGGATCCTTTTCAACTCCTACAGAATCCATTTTCATTGCTCCTACTTGCAAATCTCCCACCAGCAGGGGGGCTTCAAAGGGCCCTTTCCTTTCCTTTCCTTCCCTTCCGGGCATCCAAAAAGAAAGAAAAACCTCCCTCCTCGTGTGCACTTTTTGCAGCCTTTACTTAGATCATTAGGAAACAGCTTACAGAGATGTGAACAGTGTAACACAGATACAAAAGGGACTTTAAGTAACGGCAAGCTATTGAATTCAATGAAAGCATCTCCTGGTGTCTGGAGGGAGGTTTGCTCCAAGATAGTAACTTTCCTTTCTGCCACACAACAGGCTGAGGGTTCTCCTTAAAGTGGCACCATGCTCCTCTGAAGCACAGTACACATTTAAACAGCCTAACTTTCTCGCCTTCTTTGGCAAACATGCTCACAGTAATGAGCCTTTGCAGGAAATTCTTGACCTACGACCCAACTGAGTCCAAATGTTGTGGTGCTATGTGAGACAGTTCCTAAGTGAGTTTCGTTCCATTTTATTACCTTTCCTTCCACATAAGTGAATCACTACCATTATTAAGGTAGTAACATGGTTATTAAGTGAATCTGGTTTCCCCATTGCTTGTCAGAAGAGGATCACATGACCCTGGGATACTGCAACTGTCATAACCATGAACCAGTTGTCAACTGTCCAAATTTTTATCACATGACCATAAAGAGGCAACAATGACCGTAAGAATAGTATAGTATAACCTTTATTGGCATTGGACATCATGTATACAATGAAATTGGTTTTAGTCTCACCGGTGCAATCCATGACCAAAAACACAAACACCATAAATAGTATAAAGAATAATCCCTATGCAAGTAATTAGGGGGGGGAAAGAAAAAGAGAGAAAAAGAAAAACTAGTCGTATGTTTCCGCATGTGCGTGGAGTGATTGTGGTTGTGTTGAAGAGTCTGACAGCCCAAGGACAGAAACTATTTTTAAACCTATTTTTTCGGCTGGCTCTGCTACAATGTCTTCTGCCCGATGGTAGAAGTGCGAAAAGACACTGACCAGGGTGTGAATCATCTCTGAGTATCTTCCTTAGTCTGCTAAAGCAGGGAGACCAGGCGATGTCATCTAGTGGTTCTAGAGGGCAACCAATGGTTTCTTGTGCCGAATTGATCACTCTCTGTACTGCCTTCCTATCCGCAGCAGTTAAACCAGCATACCATACTGTAATGCAGTATGTGAGGACACTTTCTATTGTGGACCAATAGAAAGAAGTCATCAGCTATGGTTCCACCTGATTTTTTCACAGGACTCTAAAGGAAATGGAGTCTCTGTTGGGCCTTGCCAATCACCAGGGATGTGTTCTTTTACCAGGTGAGATCTTGACTAATAAGCACTCCCAAGAATTTAAAGGAGGAAACCCTCTCCACACAGCTCCCCTCGATATACAGTGGGGCAGGTTCTTCTCTGTGCTTCTGGAAATCTAGCACCATCTCTTTCGTCTTGCTAATATTTAGATGTAAGTTGTTTTTTAAGCACCATGCGGATACCTTCTGGACTTTTTCCCTGTATGCTGATTCGTCCTCTCCAGTTATGAGAACCAGCATCATTGTGTCATTTTCACACCATTGTAAGTGTGAAAAATGGTCATCAGTCACTTTTCTCAGTGCTGTTGTGACTTTGAAAGGTGTTGTGGTCTGCCAGCAGCCTGTGGAGCTGACAATAGAGTCGGACAGCAATGAGGCTGAGGAAGAACATGGACCGGTCCTGGAGGCTGGGGAAGGCCCGGATGAGGGCTCGGTGTTAGAGGCTGAGGTGAGGCCAGGGTCATCTGGGAGTGATATGTGGACTCCGGAGCCTCCAGAGGCTGACAGTAGTGAGGCAGAGGAACAGGAGGAGCCTGTTCCTAATGCACGCATGAGAAGAGCTGCCAGAAGGGAAGAGCAGCTAAAGCAAAGAGGATGATTTGGGAGTAGGGCCAAGAGATGATTGGCCCCTGCCATAAGGCTTAAATGACCAGCAGTGGCGTTTGGGCTCTTTGCCAGAAAACAACGTTGATAGCTTTGTCTTGTTGCATTTGTTTTGTATCGGTGTCTTCTGAACTTTTGCCAAGAAAAGCCTTTGGCAGTTTGCCTAATTGGACCAAGGTTGGTGATAAGACTGAAGAATTGTGTTGGAAGGAATTTGCTTTGATTTAGTTTGGACCACACTGAGAATGAGTTAATTCTCAGCTGTTCTAATAAAGTCTGTTTGTTTTTGAACTGATTGCGTCTAATAATACCTACTTGGGCCTGGGTCACAACAAATGGTCACTAAACAGAAGGCTGTAAGTCAAGGACTTACAGTAGCTGTACTTTGCTTTTTTGCAGCTGCTTAATCTTTCCTCCTTCTGGACTAGACCTCCTCTCATCTGGCCCATCTCACCCTGATTCACTCCTTCTTGTCATAGATCTTCTAGTTTTCATTTTCCCCTGGTTGATCCATGGCGATTTCCTCAGGGAGAAAAGCTTCCAGTCTTTTAACACCCATCCCAAAATGCTCTTCCCCTGTTGCTAGCCACAGGGAGGGGAATCTCAGCTGAGCAAAGCACTATAGCAGGGGTGTCAAACTCGTGGCGACAGGTTATCATGTGACGTATCACAACTTTTCCCCCATTTGCTAAAACAGGGGTGGCCAGCGAGTTTGACACTCCTGCACTATAGGAAGAAAAGTGGATACTTTCTTCCTATAGTGCATCGTGTGAATAGTTTTTTTCTGCCAGCAAAAGAGCCAGGGCCCCTCTCAATCCATGAGCCTACTTAGGGAAGGGGCAGCATACAGGTAATCCTCAATTTGCAACCTTTTGTTAGTGATCATTCACAGTTAGATTGGCAGTAAAAAAAGTGACTTATGACTATTTTTCACACAACCTTTGCAGCATACCCATGATCACGTGCAGTGGTGGGTTGCTACCGGTTCACCCCAATTTGGGCGAACCAGTAGCAGCAGTACTGGGACATCATCAAATATGATCTGCGCATGTGCTGAAGTGGAGCACACATGAGCAAAGCAAGCGCACACGCGCGAGTGAACCAGTAGCAAAGGTAAGTGAAACCCACCCCTGGTCACGTGATCAAAATTCAGATGCTTGGCAACTAGCATGTATTTATGACAGTTGCAGTATCCCAGGATCATATGATCCCCTTTGGTGACCTTCTGACAAGCAGAGTCAACGGGGAAGCCAGATTCACGTTACAACCATGTTACTAACTTAACACCTGCAGTGATTCACTTAACCCAGAGGTGTCAAACTCAAGGCCCCTGGAGTGCTTAGATCTGGCCCATGGGGCTGCCCTGGAAACAGCAAAGGACCAGCCTGCGGTGCCTCTGCCAGTGAAAATGGAGCTTGTGAGGGCCATGTGCAGCCCTCCCAAGCTTCGTTTTTGCTGGCAGAGAGTTGCAGAAGGCCATTGCAGCCGAAAACAGAGCCCATGAGGACCGCATGTGGCTCTCCCAAGCTCTGTTTTCGCTGGCAGAGGGTCACAGTCGAAATCGGTGCTCGGGAGCCTGTTTTTGCTGGCAGAGAGCTCGGGCACTACAGGTGCCCCCCAACACGAGTGATGTCAAGCTGGCCGTACCCACCCTGGCCACACACCCCAAGGTCAAACACAACCCTGATGTGGCCCTCATTGAAATCAAGTTTGTCACCCCTGACTTAACCACTTTGGCAAGAAAGGTCATAAAACAGGGGCAAAGTTCATTTAACAACTGTCTTGTTAGTAACAGAAATTTTGGGCTTAATTATGGTCAGACGTCGAGGACTACCTGTATCATGTCATCACAATGCAAACCTTACTCCTTCTATATCACCATGCTTGTAAAATGAGTAGAGTTTGCATCACGATGCTGTCATACATGCTTCCTTCTTTGGGTAGCAACTTTGTCTGTCCTGTTTGCCTAGCTCCCTCCACACATCCTTTATCCTTTCCCCTCCTTCCTCTCCAGCCTCATCTGTGGTCTCTGATGTGGTTATGAGCTCTTCAACTATTCCCAGACTAGTTTCTTTTCCCCTCATTCTGGCCCCATTCCTATTAGCTGACCTGTCTAGGTTGATTGAACCAGTACAATTATAGCTACCTATAACACAGGCATGAATCGGTTCAGATAGCACTTGTGGTCACCTTGATGGTGCTGCTATCTGTTTGATCCTGTCTGATTCTCCGCAAGCTAACCTCTCCCTCTCTTTCAGGATACACTTTTGGATATTCGGTTCCTATGAGGATAGTCCTACTAGAGATTTATCAGTTTTAATTTGCATATAGCTTTGGTTACAACAGGGCTGTCAAACTCACAGCCTGTGGCCCGGATGTGTCATGCACTGGCCACGCCAACATTTGGTTTAGCGAAGAGGGAAAAGTCATAATACGTCACGTGATGACGCCATGATGACACGAATTTGATACCTAGAGTTACATGAATAGTTATCATTGAATGTATGAATTTGGCTGGTCTGCTTTTGTCTGATCTTCAAATAACGTACCCCCCACCCACTCCAAAAGAAAATATATCATGCCACATAATTTTTAGTCAGAATTATTTATGACATACACTAATGTATGCATGCTTAGAAGCAAGCCCTATTGATTTCAGCTGGATTTACTTAGATAAGTGGGCATCTAGCTTCCCAGGAATAGTAAATAAGAATAAAAGTATACATAAGACTGAGAAGATTTGTTTTCTTTGAAATTCCACATTGTTCAGTGGGGCTTATGGAACAATAAGTGTACAAAATCTAAATTCAATATAATAGAAACTCAGAGGTTCAGGCCTATTTGTTTAATCACGATTGGTGCCAGGGTTTAGCATTGTTGCCTTATGAACAGGAAGAAATGAAGCATTTGGAAAGAAAATGGATTCACAAGTAAAGATGCATTGATAGAACAAAGACCAGAATCACCCTTCAGATTTTAAATAAGACCACACAGGGTCTTTGTTATTGTATTGATCCAGCTGTAAACAAGTCCTGGCAGTTTTCTCCAGCTCTGGCTATTCCCAGTGGCTGTTGTCATGTTATCTTGCACAATGGTATAAAGAATGAAATTGAAAAGAAAATTAAAGAGAGCTGGGATTTTGTGAGGTGGTCACTTTTTGAGAGAAATGAATTTATTCTCTAATGACTTACTATAGGTTTATTAACTACACGTTTCCCATAGGTTATTCCTTTAGGTTATTAACTACACATACGCCTGAGGTTGTTGCCTTCCTCTTTCTTCTCCACAACCTGTGCAAAGCATCCAATTTCTAGTGCAGCCATTGCTCTCAGGTTACCTTGAAAAGAACTCAATATTTTCCCCTCCCTCCGAGTCAAACACTCTCTTCAGAGAGCCTTCAATGCCTGACTCATTTTTAAAATTCCTACAAACGGCAGTACATACATTTATTCGATTGTATCTTTTTAATCGTTCTCTGCTTTGAGCTTGAAAGGAGAGGCTGGGCTGAGATCTGCAAAACGCTCTTGAAGTTTTGCCATGACTTTTTGCAAAGCTGTCAGCGTTATTCTCCCCGTGTCAGTGAACATAAAACGGCAGGAAGTAATATTGTGCTTTGTTTTTGGCATTTGTTTTGTATATAGACTGTGTAGTCTAATCTTACACAAAGTTGATTTTTTTGGGGGGGAGGTGTGTGCTATGTAGATGTCTTGCTACTCTTGTGTTGTCAACACAAGAGGCGGCGAATGAAATGTTACCCCCACATCAAAGGGAGTTATCAGATATAAAAACCTCCAGCAGAGATCAATTAAAAATTATCAAAGGGGCTCTTGGGCTGATTTCTCCTCCCTGTTATTATTTTCCTTTTAAAATGCTTAAAGGACCATCCACATATCACAACTGAGGAAATGGTTGTTATATAAATAAACAAAACCACAACTGTTACACAATTACCTGCATCGAACTTTTGGGGGCTGGTGAAAAAGAAAGTTAACATTCTAACCAATACATTATATTTTTAAGAACAAATGCCAAAATGGTTGAGGAAGGTCCCTGCTTTGTTATAGGTTAAGGGAGGGCTTAAACCAGTGGTGGGATTCAGCCAGTTCGCACCACTTCAGGAGAACCGGTTGTTAACTTTCCGAGCAGTTTGGAAAACTGGTTGTTGGGAGAAATTATTAGGGCAGAGAACCGGTTGTTAAATTACTTGAATCCCACCACTGGCTTAAACCCTACTTTTCCCCCAGGTATTTTACCATGTTGTAAGCCATCCAGAATCGTCTTGTAGCAAGATGGGCAGCAAACAAATTCAATAAATTTCAATTTCAAAATTTGTTATTTAATAAATAACAATACATAATAAATCTTAACCTTTCAGACCTGCTAATTGCATTTTAATGAATGCGCACATAAATTTGTAAGTCATGTTGGCAGCCACAAAATTGCAAAATTTATGGTTAAACTGGGTAAAATACAATGAGATTGCTAAATCTATGGAGAATTCTGAAATCTCAAAATATTTGGTGTTAAATCTAAGGGATGGGATTGCTGGAGTAAAACTAATCTGGTTTGGTGCTTGGTATCTTGACCCATTCAAGAAAAAAGATGGAATGTAAATTAAAATATTACCCCATCTGCATTTTATTTCCTTCACTTTATATCTTATATAACCTACAAGTGTTTACTCACAAGTAATTAATTTCCGCACTGAAGCAACTGAGAAGAAATGTTTATGCACAGGAAATTCAGTGTTCTTGCTAACTCTTTTTTTTACTTCAGAGACTGGAAAATATAAAATCAGTTTTAACATGTAATAAAGATTTTGTCTTCCTAGGACACTGAAGTTGAGTTGGGTTTTTACTTGAGACCAAGGGAACAGATTAAAATATTGATAAAATATAATCAGTACAATAACATCTGGCCACTTAAAATTAGAAGGAAAATCTATATGACCTTCCCAGCTGAAGCAGTAAGCAGGCCTAACCCATTTTTCTCTCTTGGGCTTTCCAAAGCCCATACAATAGATAGATTTTGTTTGAAGTGGAAAGGATAATCTAGCAATGTTTAGCTGACTAATTTACTTATTTGATAGATTTATTAGGGCTGCCTGATTCCACAAATGCTCTCAAAATAAGCATATTGAGAGTCGGCAGTTGGTATTTATCATATCAAGTGCAATTCTAATTTTACCGTTCAGCTTCACTATGTGAGACCTCCGTTCAGTGGAAATAATAATTTGAAATGAAACTTTCTCATTTATCCTGCTGATGAAATTGGATAAGAAAACAAGGCTAGTTCAATGAAAAATGCATCCCTTATGTAAACCAATTTATTCCTAGGGTTATGGTTTCCCTGGACGAAGTAATATAAGATCTCAGTTTCCATAGATAGAACTGGTCTTTCCCACTGGTTTTGTAGTGACCTCCAGATTTAGAGTAGCCCAGACATTAGCTTCCCGATGTTTGCAATAAAATATCTTCTTCCAAGCATTATCCTAGAATGCAGTAAGTTTTCCAACAGGGCAGAGTTCACAGGCTCAGATTTCAGGCATGGGCATGTTTAGATTTCCGTACTCGTTTTTCAAGAGCTAAGGTGTAAAGCACCATCTAAAAAAATTCAAACATAATAACAACAGCTGTGGACCACATTTGGAGTAAAGGCCTAGGTGTCAAGTTCAAATAGCTAAAGTACCAGGTCAAAGCTAGCAGTTCCGTTTCCATTAGCCACAACTGTTTAAAAGTATTAAATACACCATCCGGGTTGGGGGAGGGGGAGAGGGTCAGAAGTGATCCTTTCCTGCTATGTGGCTTTCTCAGTCCACATGATTCCAATACTTGCTCGTGAACAAAATGTGCAGGTTCCATATGAATATATTTCTGGAGGCAAGGGCAAGGGAAAGTCAATTTAAACTAGAAAATATATCCTCTTATTAAAAGAAATCCTGTTCCACCCATATATTTCAGTCCTATTCCAAATTACTCTGCGTTCATTGTGGTCTCATTCATTATTATATTAAAAAGCTGAGACATCAAGGCCCCATTTCTTACCCATGTTTATTTTGGCCCTGACATCTGAACTGCTTTGTCAAATATTTTGCATATCTTCAAATGAAGTGAAATGAATGAAAACTTGGATTTAGAGCATTTTTTTAAAAAAAATGAAGTATGAGGGAAAATAACGGGATTGTGAAATGAAGCTACTTCGACATTGCCATTTACTTTGTCCCATTTTTAATTTCTTAAAGACCAAAGATGGGAAAAAAATGAAGTCCCTTCAGGAACATCATGCAACGGTTCCCTTTCTTAATGGCAAGCAAAGATATTTCCTTCTCTCTGAAATCTTGTCCATGTTTCTTTATAAGGTTTGTCCATTTATTTTTAAAAGACTAAAACTTGCATAAGATGCAATTCCAGGAAATTAAGTTTGCTGTTAGTTTTTTATCATGTACAATTGTACATGAATCTCTGTCTAGGCATACTTGCACATGAACCACCTGATTTCCAGAGACAATCAGATAATTCAGCTTCTGTCTGCTCATAACAACACATCATTTTTGTGCTCGGTTCCTCCATCAAAGATCCCAGAGAACGTGGGAAAAGAATGAACAACTCTCTCTCCTTTTCACCACCCGGAGCCTTTCCCGTTGGCCGAGACAGACATGGCCTCTGAACACAGATGGGAAAGATTAGAGATGGATTAGGGCTGTAACCAATACATATCCTGTGTACAAGAATCGTTTTCAAAAGCAGGTTTGTCATTTGAATATGCTTTGGAAGAGTGAGGGAAACATCTCTCTTATTTATAATCATACAACTAGTATGGCGTGTAAGGGTGACTGCACAATAATGAAGTATAATTAAGCAGGATTGGGTAGTCTCACCAGCGAGTCAGAGCTCACATTATTCCTTACGGAGGCTGGTTGCCAACATCTGCATGCTCTTTTCTACAACTGAAAATATACATTCAATGATACGGTTTTAATAACCTGAGACTGCACATGAATTTTAACTGATATGAATGGCATCCTGTTGTCTTCAAAGAAATCAAGGCTGCTTCATCCAACACTACTAGACTTTCAGATCTTCCAAAGCGTGCTCCATTCTAAGAACATCTCTTCCTCCCACATATTTGCCTTGTGCAAGGCACTTCACTGGGTGCTTTGCACTACTAAGGCATCAAAATTTTATTCAGGTTTTAGATTTCATAACCATCCTCCTGTGAGGAAGGTTGGGCTGAGAGGAACTGACTGAACCAAAATCACGTAGGGAATTTCTAAGATTGAGGGAAGTTTTGAACCTGAGGCTCCTCAATCTTAATCCAGTATGTTCAGCATTACTGTACGCCACAGTTCTTTTTACTGAATTGCGGAGGCAAAAGATTTCATATCCTAAAGTCTCATCCAGCAGTTCTAGTACCTGTAGAACTTCTTTCAGTGTTTTCAGGAGCTGTCAGAAGAGACTTCAGAAGCAAGTTCACTTGCTATGGTTTTATTGACCTAAATCAGTGTTTCCCAAGTCCCAAAGGTGCTTTTTCAAGAGGCAAATGGACTTTCTGGTTTTTCTTTGAAGACGTTTCACTTTTTGTCCAAGAAGCTTCTTCAGTTCTGACTGAATGGTGGGGAATCCAGTCAGAGCTGAAGAAGCTTCTTGGATGAGAAGCAAAACATCTTCAAAGAAAAACCAGGAAGTCCAGTTGCCTCTTGAAAAAGCACCTTTGGGACAACCATGACCTGGATGACTGAGAATCTCCCTAGACAGTGTTTCTCAACCTTGCCTGTTTTCAGGAATATGGGCTTCAAATCCCAGAATTCCACAGCCAGCATAGCCATTGATGGGAATTCTGCAGTTGAAGTCTACACACATGTAAATTGTCATGGTTGGGAAATTCTGCCCTAAACACATGAACCACTGGCATGTAGCTTTTCTGTTTCAGACAAAAAGATGTTTTGATGTACACAGAGGAAAAACATAGCACTTGTCTATAGTTCCTTAAACCAAATTTGCCTTTTCCAGGATAGGAACATGCCGTGACCGCAGAAGACAGGTATTCAGTTTCCAAAAAAGACACAACTATTTTAAGGAGTTTCAAACGGGTACAAAGCAAATCCTGAAGCACTGCCTGACTCTACAAACCCCTCACTGATACTTTGCAACTCCTGACAGAATAGTTTGCTGAAGTGGTCAGTTCCTTCAGAGAGCTGCTTGCAATGAAGTAGTTGTTATAAGGCAGCTGGTTGACATTTATCCAGTTTGAAGTCCATCCTGATCAGCAGAACAAAGCAAATGTCATTCTGTCTAATAGCCAGAGCTATACATTCTGAACCTAGTTCCTCTGAACATTAGAAATAGTCTGGCAGAAGAGCAGATGAATCTAAAACATAACATTACATTGGAAAGAAATCTATTTAGAGTATGTTTTTAAATATATCCTCATATAAACTTCTTTAAGCAAACTTGCAACTTAGGCAGCAAAATATGCATTTTTCAAAATTTTATTGTGCAAATTGTCTTTATAAATATTCATCAAAGTATGGATATAAAGGTAAGTGTAAACAAAAAGTACTCTTTAGAGGTGAAATGCACACCAGAAGAGCACATATGTGGTGGACGTGCCCAGAAGCTAAAAACTATTGGAATAAAATTAAGATATGGGTAGAAGAAATGATACAACAACATATTGATTTAATACCAGAACTGTTCCTATTGGGTATCCTCCCAGAAAACAAATTAGTAAAGAAAATATTTATTTGATTATATATGTAGTAACAGCAGCAAGAATTGTTTTTGCACAAAATTGGAAAGCAGAGAAAATACCCCTGGAAGGAGAAATTATTTAAAAAAAATTAGACTGTGCAGAATTGAATAGATTAACTTTGATGATTAAAGAAAGAGAGAATTCAGAATATTTTAAGATATGGGACCAATTTTACCATTGTTTAAAGAAAAGATATAGATAAGCAATGGATAATTATGTTAGAAAATGGTATAATTAGAAATTTGTATTTGTAAAAAATGATAATAGATTAAACTGAAGAGAAGAAAAAAGAACAATAAAAAGATGGAGCCAGGAAGAAAACACTGAGATGTCATGCGGAAGAAATGCCTGATGTACTAAATGTTTGTTTGTTTATAAAATAAAAACTTTTTTTATATATAAAAAAGAGCACATTGTATTAGAGAAGAATAGTAATTATTACTGGAATTTTTTTAAAAAAACACTGTAAAGTACCAAAACCACACAAATGAATGTAGAAAAGGATCAAAACAAACTTACAGAGGAAGCATGCAAAACTGATTTGCCCATTCCTGCTTTGATAATTAAACATCTAAACTGTGGCTAAGCATGTCTGAATTGGTAAAGGAATACTATGCACGTTGGAGCTTCAAAGGTATTCCAAAAATGTGCTTAGGAGTACACAGAGGCATGAACATGAAACCAGCTTCCAACTCTTTAAAGTCACCGGATAGTGCTATCATTTCAAGGAGTTCAAAATCATAGGTAATGGAGAATAATGTTGGAAAATGCGGTTTAGCAACATCCTGGACTTAACAGAGAAGTGAAGCTTAACCTTTAAGATGACGCAATGGATGGATCTGGAAATAATGGATTGATGATTGATTGATGGCAATGGCGCTGTGAACAAGTAACTTCACAGCAAAGTCTACATTTGCACAGCTTGTTCAGTCAGTCAGCCATTTCCAAATCTTTGTCCCTAGGATTGTCTGCCAATAAGTGCTTCTTTGAGTTCTTCGAAGTTCATGTCATCACTACCTAGCTACTCCGTATTCTGTCAGCTTCTTTTTGATTGTTGCATTCAAGTTTTCCAAACCTCAGGCTCTTCTCCAGTGACTTTCACTTTTGCATTTTGTGTCTGAGATATTTACATTTTATCTACAGAGTCAGGGTTCCCAGTGAAGAGTTTGACTTTCTTTCAGTCCAAGTTAATGTCAGTAATTCTTTTTCAGCACCACAATTCAAAGGCATGAGTCAGTTTAGCTTTCTGATGGTCCAGTTTTCACAGCCATGTTACAATTGGGAAACCATCTGTCTGAGATGGTGTAGGGTTTCCTGCCTGGGCAGGGGGTTGGAGTAGAAGGCCTCCAAGGTCCCTTCCAACTCTGTTGTTATTATTATTGTTATTAAACTGTGACATTGACAGTATGTACTAACACTGATGATGTTACCTAGTTAAGGTAATGAAACATCTTCAAGAAAACAAGCAAGTTCAGAGAGCACCAAGGATCCCTCATGACAGTATGTATGTCAATGTGCTGCTTCTGTATTTTAATAGTTTTAAGTGTCTAGATCTGTCATAGTATTTCTCCCAAGTAGCAGATGTTACTTTCCCTACAGATACATTTTCCAAACAGACAACGGATCTGTGAATATTATCATTAGCATCTGTTATGCAGTTGAGCCAGTTGGTATGCAGAGGTGATTTAATCTGTACTCATTTATCCTCCTGCTGCCGTGGTGTTAGACCAAATGATATGGATGTCAAGTAACGTGAGAATGTTGCATGCAGTAGTGATTTAGATTGGTACAAGTATGTTTTTAATTTCTGTAATTTTCAGAGCAAAACTCAAAGCATCATCTAGCCATAAAGTATAGATTAAAAAACCAAATTACAAATAAAAAAACAAAACAAAAGCTGTCCAAGACTATCTATTCCTAAACCTGAATTAAAAAGTCTATCCAATAATAACATTTCTATATTCTGTATATTAGAATTCATACTATTAAGGTCTATTTACTCCTTCTACTAAACACATCCTGTTCTAGAATGTCTATTGCCATACTATGATTAGATGAAAATGAAAAAATACAGCTAGGTACCAACTCTTCATATAATGCAAAGCAAATGTATGGATAACATTTTCATACAGACACTGAGCAATATAAAACAAACATAGATATGAAACCTTGGTGGGTGGATGGATGGATGATGTGCCAGGTAACTGCCAGTTCCTCAACAATTGCTTCCCTTGTAAGACAGAGTAAAATAGCAAAAATGTAAAATTGTTACCTGTTCATAAATACTCAAAACACTTAGCAATGTCATTTGGGATGTCACATCTTAGAAATATGAACAGTTCTTATGAGGTCTGTGCTATCCTGTAGATGTGTCTTTGCATCTGCATATGTGTTTATGTAAGAAACCTTTAGAAATCACCTAAACCTACTAAGTACCTTGTCCAGAGTGTCCATCTGTACCAAGTTAAAAGATATTACAGATGACACACACAGTAAGGATTTATTTATATTGCCTGTTTTCACCCACAATAAAGGCATACCATATTAACCTTTTTTAACTTCACAGTTCATAGGAAAAAAAACCTACATGCAGAAGACTCATGCTAGTTCATACAGGAAATATCACTTTTTACTTATCTACCCTCTTCACATTAGTCAAGCAAATTCTAAGATATAAATAACATGAAAACAAAGCTATATTCAGTCTATGGAGAAGTTTCTAAGTTCCAGCTCCAACATCCATGCAGAGGGGAGGATGATGTCCTTCATGGGGGCGTGGGCACAGAAATATAGTGATCTTGAAAGTAAGTAATTTGTGAACTAGATGAAGAAATATCAAATATTTTAAAATGTCTGCAACCAAGAAGGAGACGCCATAGCTTAGCAGCTGACTGTGTGTTTTACATGTAGACGGTCCTAGGTTTAGTCAATAGGTAAGAGTGAAAAACTCCTAGAGATGCTCTCTTGACACTCACTGCCGATAAAATTGAGCTAGATGGACCAATAGGCTATCTTAATTAAAATCACACTTCTTATATTTCTGTGAAAGGCATCTCAACCAAGCCTGTTTACAAGGTATCTAATAGGCTTCCCATCTGTTGCCATCTAGAGTAACTTGCCCTGTCTGTAAAATAGTGTTTGTATTTAAAATTCACACATGGATATATGATTGCATTCTCAGCATTACTGACATATTTTTCTTTGTCCTTTGTGTTTTGGAAGATTCCCAAGGCTGCTTAAGTAAACCTGATCTTTATTTTGCTTCTTTCTTTACACTTTTTCATTGGTAGGAAAGAAACTGGGTTGATAGTTTTGGTCTCTATAAATCAAATAACTAATCTAATGAGGTTGCAGCCTTATCAGCAAGAAAAGAATCATTCACCATATAAAAAGTAAGGAACAAATGGAGTTTGTGGACAAAGAGCACAATGGACAAAGAAAAATATTCTTTATTGCTTACTGTGATTTCTTGGTTTTTTTTAAAAGAGAGTAAGGATTTGCTATTGTTTCCAATTCTATTAAATTGTTTAAATCTGATTAATTCTGTTTCTAATGCTGGAAGGGTGAGATACCAATCCCATAAGTTATTTGAAGTCCCAAAATGATGTGCTTGGATTCCACTAGACAATAATTTGAAATGCCCAAGCTGGACCATTTTGAAGCCTAGCATAAAATTGATTAATTGATTATATGCTATCAGGTCATTGTTGACCTGATGTGCAGTAGATAAATTTTCTCTATCATGATCTAACTCTAACCTGGGCTTTCAGGGCTTCCAATGGACACTTATCATCAGGGGTGGGCTGCTGGGGGTTTTCAGGGATTCGGGAGAACCTCTAGCTAAGATTCTGTGCAGTTTGGAGAACCCCAAAATCACACTCCTGGCTGGCTCCACCCACCCACCCCTCCCCTCCCAGGAGTCCCCATGTGACCCATTTTGGATGCAGATAAGTGTAGGGCACACAGAGGCTCAGGGAGGGTGAAAAACGGGGCTACCAGAAGTTCAGGAAGGCTAGAAATGGGCCCGTTTCCAGCCTCCAGAGGACCTCCAAAGCCTGGGGAAGCCATTTTCACCCTCCCGGAGGCTCAAGAAAAGCCTCTGGAGCACAGGGAGAGCAAAAATGCCCCCCCTGCCATGGTGCAGGAGGCCAACTAGGCCATGCCCAATATGGCCACACCCACCCATCAAACGGGCAGAGAACCCCTTGCTAAAATTTTTGAAGCCCACCCCTGATTATCATCATTGTAACTGAGTCCATCCACCTTGCTGCTGGTCATCCTCTTCTTTCCTTGCCTTCCATCTTTCTCTCAGCACCACAATCTTTTCCACAGGTCTAGGTCTTTGCATAGTGTGGCTGAAGTAAATCTTATGAGACTCAAAGATCAGTCCACCAACACGTGATTTGTGCAGAACCTCTATTCCTTCCATAAACATACTGTGAACTTTACTAACATCTGATGAGGCTTCTGATTAACTTGGTGCTTGGCATTTTATCCTTAATTGTGGTCAACCAGTACATAAATATATGTAATATATACACGTATCTCACATGTACAAGCAGACTTGGTTCCATCTTGTCAAAGTATGTGAGAATAACCTTGGGAGACAGGAGGAAGAGCCACAACCTTTCCCACACTGCAAATGTTGAACTGTGGGTGCTCATGAATGTGAACACGTGCATAAACGATCTTCACTTCCTTGCCGAAAGGAAAAAAGAAACATGGACAACAGCTGTATTCTTGCTTCCATTAGCAACCATAATTAAGTCTTAATTAAGTCATAGAATTCAGCGAAAATGGGGAAAGATAACTATAAAACTGGCCTAACAATATATCCAGCACTGTCTGGTTCAATATTATTTGATGAGTACTCACAGGTGAGAAGACTAGGAGATTCTATCAGAAGAGATTAAAGATGGCTTTTATTCAATTACAGATCACTCAATTATTACTGAAATAGAAAACAGGATGTTTCAATAGAGGGAAGTGTACATCAAATGATATTAAAGAGCTAAATGTGGTTTTCATTGTTGTTTCTGCTAGAAGGCAAAATGAATTAAACTCATTATCTTCTATAACAAAGCAATACGATCTTAAGGTGAAATCTAATTTTATGTACAATACCTTGTTTTAAAATTCTGCTAGGAGCGGCGCTGTAATTTCTTTTCTATTCAAGCAAGCTTTGTATTACGAACAGCAGTTCATTAACAAGAACTTACATCAAGATGAAATATAGTGATTCAGAGCACCCAGTGACAATGTATATGATCATTTGTATGACTATTGCTTCATTAGCTACAGCAGGAGACACTGAATTGTAAGAAGCCATTTTAGCATGTGAGTGGAGAGTGAGTGGAAAGGCTAAGATGGCTGAAACAATGTTAGATATAACAGAATATACTAGAAACTGGTGAATATAAATAAAAACAAGGATAGGCCTCTGGACAAGAAGTGGAATGGATGAAATACCTTGGTCAGACAAAAGACAAGTTCATAATATTGAAATATTGTGGATATGTGCCAAGCAGTAAATAATACTAACAAACATATTTTTCACAACAGCAAAAAACAAAGATTCTCACAAAAAAAGCTCTTGCTGAATATGCTCAACATGACATCTTTCCCAGATGTGAAGAGCATCCAAAAGAATAAGTGTTTGAAGCTAATACAATAAACATCAAACTCTCATCTCTCTCTCTCTCTCTTACATTGGCAGTCTTAAATGTACAAATGGGTATGAATAGGGCACCTAATATCAAAAAGACTGTAAATGTTGAGGCTTTTAATAAAAAGATATTCTATGGCATTTATATTTGGATTGCTCAGTATGTATTTTTTTAAAAAAAATCTTAAATAAAACCTTTATTATTTTAATAAATAACTCAAGGTGGTAATAAAAGGACTCCTCGATTTACGACAACAATTGAGCCCAAAATTTGTCACCACTAAGTGAGACATTTGCTCAGTGAGTTTTGCCCCATTTTACAACTTTTCTTGCCATGTTTGTTAAATGAATCACTGCAGTTGTTAAGTAACTCACAAAGTTGTTAAGTGAATCGGGCTTCCCCATTGACTTTGCTTATCAGAAGGTCGCATAAGGGGATCACATGACTCCGGGACATTGCAACCATCATAAATATGAGTCAGTTGTCAATCATCTGAATGTTGATCATGTGACCAAGGGGATACTGCAAGGGTCATAAGTGTGAAAAATGGTCATAAGTCACTTTTTTCAGTGCCGTTGTAACTTTCAATGGTCATTAAGTTGACTGTTGTAATTTAGGACTAACTGTATCTAATAGTCCTTTCTCACCTCCTGTGAGGTGAGTTGGGTTCAGATAGAGTGATTGGTCCATAGTCAGGTAATCCCCATTCATGTCTGATGCAGCACTGAAACTCACAGTCTCCTGGTTTCTAGCTGACCACCAGATCAGTGATGGTGAACCTATGACTCCTGTCACATCATAATATTTTGGTGACACACCAGAAGTGGATTTCAGCAGGTTCTGACCTGTTCTGGAGAACCGTTAGCAGAAATTTTGAGTAGTTCGGACAACCGGTAGTAAAAATTCTGACTGGCTCCACCCCCATCTATTCTCTGCCTCCCAAGTCCCAGCTGATCAGGAGGAAATGAGGATTTTGCATGAACCTTCTCCCAGGAGTGGGGTGGGGATGGAGATTTTACAGTATCCTTCCCCTGCCACTCCCACCAAGCCACTCCCACCAAGCCATGCCACTCCCACCAAGCCACACCCACAGAACCGGTAGTAAATTTTTCTGAAACCCACCACTATGACACACCAATGTTCACCGACACCTGACAACAACTATTCTTGAAAGCACATCCTCTTCTCAGAGACTTCAGATGCAGCAGAAGAGTAGTGTTATCTAGAACAGCTGGTAATTTATGTGACAACCCTGATATGACACCGAGTAAGCTGGCAGTAATTGTAGCAAACCCTATTCTGTTTTTCCAGAGGTGCTTCTTGGATAGAAACGAAATGTCTTCAAAGAAAAACCAGAAACTCCAGTTGCCTTTTGAAAAAGCACCTTTGGGACAACCATGATCTGGATGACTGAGAGTCTCCATAGACCTATTCTGTTTTCTATTGTCCTTCCTTTCTAGTTCTCCACTTTCCTCCTTGTTGTTAATAGCAAAAACAAGTGTTGAAGTTTGGTTTGTATTGCCGGTTTTTTAATCATTTTAAGGCAGAAAGTAAATAGTCTGGAATACATATGGAAGAAATGTGTCTGAATCAGCCCTCCCCAAAAAGGTATTTCATTCAAACTTCCAGATACATTTTATTTTTTATTTATTTATTTTATTTATTTATTTTGTTGAATATATATTAGATAATATATATAAGTATAAGCATGAATTGAATACATAAAGTGAATACAATTAAAGGGAACATTAGGACAGGGACAATAGGTACGCTGGTGCTCTTATGCACGCCCCTTACAGACCTCTTAAGAATGGGGTGAGGTCAACAGTAGACAGTCTTAGGTTAAAGTTTTGGGGGTTTTGGGATGAGACCACAGAGTCAGGTAGTGCATTCCAGGCATTGACCACTCTGTTACTGAAGTCATATTTTCTGCAGTCGAGTTTGGAGCGGTTCACTTTAAGTTTGTATCTATTGTGTGCTCGTGTATTGTTGTGGTTGAAGCTGAAGTAGTCATTGACAGGTAGGACATTGTAGCAGATGATTTTATGAGCTATGCTCAGGTCATACCGAAGGCGGTGTAGTTCTAAATTTTCTAAACCCAGAATTTCAAATCTGGTGGCATAAAGTATTTTGTTGCGAGCAGAGTGGAGGACTCTTCTTGTGAAATATTTCTGGACGCACTCAATTGTATTAATGTCTGATATGCAGCGCGGGTTCCAGACAGACAGAGCTGTATTTGAGAATTGTATAGCACTGTATAACAGAACATGAATCTAACTGGAGTTTGAACCTTTAACCTGATTGGCTATACATATTATTTTTTCTCCTTTTTTTTTTGCTTCTTGCAAAAACTAGGTAAAATTATTCAGCCGTGCATTTTATATGTTCATGAAATTTACTACAGTAGGAGGAACTTGACTCTGCACTTGAAAGTCAACATAAAGGTGCTTTTCGGTTTTCTGGATCATTTCTTTTCATGGTAAGCTAACTAAATCAGCCAAATTTCTTCAAATTTTTTGAAATCTTGCTGTGCCTGGATAACAGAGGAACGTGTTATAGAAAAGACAGAAGCACTTCAGAGAGTTAGTGAGGAGAAACAGTCCATGTAAAAAAAAATGGGAATAAGTGGGAATAAGAGGTCCTAAATCATAATTTTACCTACTGTGCTGGTTTTCGTTGTCTGTTCAGTGTTTCAGAAGTATGTGAGGATCTGTTAGTTGTACTGCAGTATACAATTTCATTCTATTTGCATGTGTGAACCAGGCCTATACTGCAATTGGCAGGCGGAAATTAACTTAAACACTGTCTGTAGTTGGAGACATTTACTCTACGTGCTTAGAATCAGTCCTATATAAATAAACCATGATTCAGTTTATGAATAAGATACGAAATGGTATCATCTGATTTAAGTTTCAAATTGAGATACTTTGAAATATAGTTGGGAAAACAATTGGTCCAAAAGCTACAATGGAGAAAAAAAATATCAAAATGCTTTGACGTTTCTTTGGGCTTTGGCAAAATGGGATGAAAAGAACAGAAATGGGAGAATCTTTAGAAAACATTAATCCTGCCAAATTTTAGCTGGATTTGTTCAAGGGTTTCGCCGCAGTACATTTTGAAATACATATCCTCTGTACCTTTTTTTAAGCCAAACATAACAATAAAGGACAACAGCTTCCAAGGTCTCCAGAACAGATCCTGTGCAGACATTACAGACATTACAGACATTGTCCTAAAAACCAGAACTTTCAAAAACTTTTTCCCACTTGCTTTTTGGTGATGTCAGATTTGATGTGACTGTACAAAATGATCACTGATGAACGTTATTGTAATGTATTTTGAATGTTGAGAGGGAATTTTGGGCGGGAAAATTGCACGTTGCTGATTGGTTGAAGCCTCAACCAAAAGAGTATTTAAAGAGGGGTTTTTGCCGGTTGTGTTTGCTGGGGTCACAATAAACTAAAGAGCTGTTGTCACTCACTGGTCTCCTGCCTCTTCATTGCCCGAACATAACATTGGCGACGAGGATGGGATGTTGAGGCAGTGAGATTGAAAAAAAAGAGCTGAGGGAACCAGGAATTCGAAAACCCAGCCAGTTCTCGAAGGCGGAAAATAGCGATGTCCAGCTACACGCCGCCAGCGCCATTTGACCCAGCAAAGGAGAAATGGGGGTCGTACATGGCTCGCTTCGAGTGTTTCCTCGAAGCAAACGAACTACAGGGAGTCTCGGACAATCGGAAGCGAGCATACTTCCTGAGCCACTGCGGTCCAGAGGTCTTCGATACGGCGGAGTCACTCTCAGAGCCAACGCCGGTACAATCGGTACCGTGGCAGACACTACAAACAACACTTCGAGCGCACTACGCACCGGTACCCTCAAAGTTCGTCCAACGGTTCGAATTGAGGCAACGGGTACAGCGAGAAGGCGAATCAATAAGCGTGTACATGGCCGCATTGAGGAAAGCCGCAAACCACTGTGAGTACAGAGATTTGGAGGATTCCTTACTCGAACAACTCATTTGTGGGGTCAGGGACATCAGACTACAAAGGCGGCTGCTGTCTAAAAGCAACCTGACTTTAGCGATAGCCCTGGACGAAGCCAGAGCTCATGAGATGTCCACCAAGGCGGCGGAGACCTTGCAAAAGCCAAACGCGCAGGGTGCCGGGACAAAGACTACACCGGTCCACAGCGAGGAAGTCCAGGCCGAATCGGAAGGTGAGGAAGAGGAAGAGGTGTTCCACACCGGGAGGCTGGAGAGGTGACCGACGAATGTGTGAGTTGTGGGGCAACACCAACGGCAAAACTGCAGATTCAAGGACGCGGTTTGTCGGCGTGTGAAAAAAGGACACATAGCTCGGCCTGCCGAGCCCCCAACCTTCCCGCCAAAATTCAAACCGACCAATCAGAGCTGGAGCAGCGAAGCGGCCCGGGATTGGTCCATTTAAAAGGGCGCTGGTTAAACCAGACCACTGTGAGAGTGGGCCACGCATCGACACGACTAGAGAAGAAAATATTTACCCAAGTCTACATTGAAGGGGTGCAGTGCCCAATGGAAGTAGACACTGGGTCGTCAATCACAATTATGTCCTGGGACACCATCGTGAGAGACTTGCCAGCCATCGCAAAACGTCAGCTACAAACCCAGAAGCTGAGAGTGCAGGACAACAAGGGAATCGGATCCCTGTTCGAGGAGTCACATCCGTCCAAGTCAAATATGGACAATTCAAAAAGACCCTGCCAATCACCATAGTAAACGGAACTCTACCGAGCTTGCTAGGGCTGGACTGGTTCCGAGCTTTGGGCATGGGAGTGACCGGGGTCCACAGGAGCGACGTCATCCTCAGAGACGAACTACTGAAGGAGTTCGAGGACGTTTTCAAGGATTGCCTGGGCAAGTACGTGGGGACCCCTATTTCTTTCAACCTTGACCCCCAAGTCGCCCCCATCCGGTTAAAGGCTAGGAGGGTTCCATTCGCCCTAAAGCCCAAAATTGACCGAGAATTAGACAAGCTAGTAAGCCAGGGAATACTAGTCCCCGTCGATCATGCAAAATGGGAGACACCCATAGTAACCCCAGTCAAACCGGACGGATCGGTCCGGATTTGCGCTGACTACAAAGCAACGCTTAACAAAGCATTGCAGAAAAGTGCATACCCCGTTCCAGTGGTGCAACATTTGCTACACTCATTAGGGCAAGGGCAGGTCTTCGCCAAACTCGATTTGGCCCAAGCCTACCAGCAGCTACCTGTAGATAGCAGCACAGCTGAGGCGCAGACAATTGTCACGCACCGCGGGGCTTTCAAATGTACGCGACTCCAGTTCGGAGTTAGCGTGGCCCCAGGGCTCTTCCAGAACCTAATGGAGCGATTATTACAGGGCCTGCCAGGAGTGGTACCATACTTCGACGATGTATTGGTATCAGCTGAAAACTTAGAGGAACTCGGGGTAAAACTAAGGAAGGTGTTGGGCATTTTTAGGTCTGCTGGGCTTAAAGTTAAGCTCAACAAATGCCACATTGGGGTGAAATCTGTAGAATTCCTAGGATACCGAATAGACAGGGAAGGATCCACCCCACGGAGAGCAAGGTACGGGCCATTAGAAAGGCCCCAGCCCCCAAAAATAAAACAGAATTACAGGCATTCTTGGGGCTTGTTAATTTCTATGCGGTATTCTTGAAGAATAAAGCAACAGTAGCCGAGCCGCTACATAAGTTGCTAGCAAAGAAAGCTGTGTGGTCCTGGGGCAGAGAAGAGGCTAGGGCATTTGAGGGGGTAAAAAACCTTTTGTCCAGCGATAGCCTCCTCATCCAGTACAATGGCACGTTGCCACTAGTGCTAGTTTGCGATGCTTCACCATATGGGGTGGGGGCGGTGCTCAGCCATAGGTTACCGAATGGAACAGAAGCCCCTATAGCGTATTATTCCCGGACGATGTCCTCTGCGGAAAGGAACTACAGCCAGTTAGATAGGGAAGCGTTGGCCATAGTCTCTGGGGTTAAGAAATTCCACGAATACTTGTTTGGGCGAGATTTCGAGATAGTCACGGACCACAGATCCCTTCTAGGACTCTTAGCGGGTGACCGCCCAACACCCGTGGCACTTTCTCCCAGGCTGACCCGATGGACTATTTTCCTAGCGGCATACTCCTACAAATTGCTCCACCGCCCAGGAAAAGACTTAGGGCATGCGGAAGCTCTGAGCAGATGCCCTTTACCAGAGACAATTGAAGACCCCACCCCGGGGACACCCGTCTTGCTAATTGACTCTTTGGACTCTGGCCCAGTCACATCCAAGCTAGGGCATCTTACAGGGACATTACAATACGGACTGTAATCGGTTGGGTGCAAAGGGGTTGGCCCGCTGCGCCGGGCGAGCGTTTCAAAGACTTTGCGAAAAAACGATCAGAACTGTCTGTTCAAGGGGGGTGTCTGTTATGGGGGGATACGGTAGTTATCCCAGAAAAATTACGTGAAAATGTGTTGGAACTGTTGCATGTGGGCCACCCAGGGATTGTGCGGATGAAGAGTTTAGCGAGGAGTTATGTATTGTGGCCCTTAATGGATAAGGACATCAGTGACAGGGTAGGGAAATGCCAATCCTGCCAAGAGTCGAGGCCGCTACCCCCTACAGCCCCAGTTAGAGAGTGGGAGAAACCCCAGTTGCCATGGTCCAGGATTCACATAGATTTTGCGGGGCCGTTCCATGGGCAGACCTTTTTAATTGTAGTAGATGCCTACTCAAAATGGTTAGAAATCATCCTCATGAAAAGCACAACGGCCGAAGCAGTAATCACAGTCCTAAGGCATCTATTCGTAACACACGGCCTGCCCGACACCCTAGTCTCTGACAACGGCCCGCAATTCACGGCAAACCAGTTTTTGCCGAGGGGTATTTAGCAGGAGAGGGCATCAGACATGTCCTCTCGGCGCCTTTCCACCCGGCAACGAACGGACTTGCAGAACGGTTCGGAGCACCAAGGAAGCACTATCTAGGATAAGTCCAGGCGACTGGCAAACGAAAATAGACACCTTCCTGGCCGTCCAACATAGGACCCCTTGTGTAACAACTGGCCGCAGCCCAGCGGAACTCTTAATGGGCAGGAAACTCAGGTGCCCACTAGACCGACTAAACCCAACTTATACCCCAGACGGGTACAAGGGTATTCAAGGAAAAACCAGGGAAATGAAGGTGGGTGACCCAGTATGGGCACACAACTATAGCGAGGGCCCAACATGGTTAAAGGGGGAAATTCTGGGCATAACCGGACCCAAATCATACGTAGTAGACATGGAGGGCGGCCGGGTATGGAAACGCCACATAGACCAGTTAAGAAAACGTATACTAAACAAACCAGAAACCAAACAACCAGGCCCTGACTACCAATTGTTTGAATCTGCAGCTGACTCAAACCCGAGGCGAGCGGAGGACTTATCTGATTCCGATGAAGTCCAGCGACGCCAACCGGTTCCTCCTGAAGGCAACAGGAACGACTCAGCTAATAATCCAGAGCCGGACGGCCTAGAGGAGGAGCTGGGAGGAACAAACAGTCCCTCCGACCAGCTCGACTCTCTCCCAGAGAATGAACTGCGCAGGTCAGAAAGAGTTAGGAGACGCCCTGTCTACCTGCATGACTACGTAGAGAAATAGCATGTAAATATTATGTAGATAGAGGTACAAAGCGTTCTGGGAGGGAAGGAGTGTAATGTATTTTGAACTTTGAGAGGGAATTTTGGGCGGGAAAATTGCATGTTGCTGATTGGTTGAAGCCTCAACCAAAAGAGTATTTAAAGAGGGGTTTTTGCCGGTTGTGTTTGCTGGGGTCACAATAAACTAAAGAGCTGTTGTCACTCACTGGTCTCCTGCCTCTTCATTGCCCGAACATAACAGTTATGGGCTGGAGTGTGGAGCTTTGCTGCTTCTGATTCCTGGGAATTCTGAAAATGTCTCAAGAACAGGCATAGTTGCTTACCAAGACTGAGCTCTTCTAGGAAGGACTTTTTCATCACTGTCCTTGGTGCAATACCGAACAAAGAAGACTAGGCAGAGATTGGTCCCACTGACTTCTCTGCAGTAGCTTTGCTGCCTCTGATCCGGGGTGAAATTCAGCAGCTTCTGACAGGTTCTGGAGAACCGTTAGCAGAAATTTTGAGTAGTTCAGAGAATCGGCAAATATCATCTCTGCCTGGCCCCAGAGTGAGGTGGGAATGGAGATTTTGCAATATTCTTCCCCCAGGAGTGGGGAGGGAATGGGGATTTTACAGTATCCTTCCCCTGGAGTGGGGAGGGAATGAGGATTTTACAGTATCCTTCCCCTGGAGTGGGGAAGCGCCCACCAAGCCACACCCATAGAACCGGCAGTAAAAAATGTGAATTTCACCACTGCTCTGATCCATAGGAAGTTTCTGGTGCTAGGAAGTTTGGCACATTTGTTTGTTTTCCTGGAAAGTTTCCTCATATTCCTGGCAGAAGTCAACTATGTCAGAAGTTAAGGAATGCTAGCAATATTTTAATTCAGTTAGTAGCAGATGGTGGCTGATGCAACGAGACACATGCCACAAAGGCAGGCAGCCCGCAGTCAAAGAAACTGGTACCGAGAAAGTAACATTTGTCAACTTGCTGTCCCATATTACTGTAAGCAATACATACTTAAGGCAGCACCTGTATGCATTAGTTTTGCACCCATTAATTCATGATAAAGAGACTTAAGCGAGCCCCAACCATAGGCAATATAAACATATATTTTGACCCCAGATTGTATAGAAGAAAAACTAACATTGAACCCATGTTCAGAATGCAAAGAGCAAAACCAAACTTAAGGTAAACCGCTCCAAACTTGATTGCAGAAAATACAACTTCAGTAACACAGTGGTCAATGCCTAGAATGCACTACCTGACTCTATGGTTACTACCCCAAACCCCCATAACTTTAACCTTAGACTGGCTACTGTTGACCTCACCCCATTCCTAAAAGATTTGTAAGGGCGTGATAGAGGTCTGCAAAGGACCAACATGCTTACCGTCCATGTCCTACTGTCCTCATTTATTCTATCCTTATCCTGTATTCATAATCATGTTTATACTTATATCTGTTATGTTATACATGTTTGACAAATAAATAAAATAAAATAAAAATAAATAAATAAATGCTGTTGTCAGGCTCTCCCGAGAAGTGTGACATCCCAATCTGCATGAGAAAGAGCCAAGTTTAATGACCCCGTTAAGCCGAGCGAAGAGGCAATGAATGAAGCCCCCAATAACATTCTCCTTCCACCCTGAACAGCACCACTCGGTTATTGGATCTCATGACCTCTATTGGATGAATATCAGAGAGTCTACCAAATCACTCAAATAACCGCCCTCTGCCTTCCCTATGGAACCCAATATATTTTTGACGACAACAGCAGAAAAACCACCAAATCTGTCAAGAGCGTCAAAAGATTGCTTGGGGCTTCCAAGTCACCTGATTTGCTTGGTTGCTTTGAAGCAGGTCTCCGCATCAATTCAGGAATCGGCTCCAATAAGTGTAGGATTCAACTGAAACATTGCTGAAATCGAAGCACCCCTTTGAAGCTTTGCAGAACTTTACTTTTTGGTCAGTATGAATTAGAATTTACATAGTGAGAAGAAGTAGCTAACTATCTTGCCTGTATTCTTCCTAGCAAAATGTGTCCAAAGCTGCTTGGCTTTCTATCAAACGTGAACATATTTGTTTGTTTTTAAATGAGCGATTTGAATGATTAGTGTATTGTTGTGATGAATCCATGGAAATTAGCTTGTTTCAATTTGCTATAAGAAGCACCAGAATCCTGATCTCAACCCCGTTTCGCAGATCTCATAAAATATTACTTTGTTTCTAATTCTTGATTGCAAAATTACACATCTACAAACGCTCTAACACATATTACATACTTCTTCATATATAATTAACAGTATAACAGAGGAGTTAGCGCTGAAAACATAATTATCTCCTTTCTTTTGGTCCAGCTATATAATATTGGATTATTTTTCCATCCAATGAAGGGTATGGTTTTTTTATGCAAAGAGAATTCAGGCTCCCCAGGCCCTTATAAATGCTCTGTATAAGACTCAACTGCATTTGTTTTGACAATTGAATTACACTTACATTCATTTCCGTAGTATTCTCCTGTTTTATGACTATTCTCATAATGCAGTTATGCATGGTTAGCCATTTTGCTCGATTTTCTGAATTTGTGCTGAACCATAGATTTTCCATGGAGCTGGGGAAAATTGAGTCTGCCTAGTGTGTGATTCAGTGCACCTTGTGAATATTGCTTACACTTTAATCTTCAGGTTTCTGAAAGGGGGAAAAAACAGCGTAGAAATGTGTAAATCTAATGTAAGACATAATGTAAAATGGCAAGGGCGACTTTAACTTCTTGCACTACTTTGTCATTAAATTTGTCTTGTTGAGGTTTAGAAAAATCAACTAATTACAGGTAGTCCTTGACTTACAGGGGTTCGAACTTACAATGGCACTGAAAAAAGTGACTTGTGATCATGTCACAACCATTGAGGCATTCCCATGATGATATGATCAAAATTTGGTTGCTTGGCAACTGACTCATGACGGTTGCAGTGGCCGGGGTCATGTGATCACCTTTTGTGGCCTTCTGACAAGCAAAATCAATGAGGAAGCCAGATATACTTAACAATCGTGTGACTAACGTAACAAGAAAGATTGTAAAATGGAGTAAAATTGTCTTAACAAATATCTCACTTAGCAACAGAAATTTTGAGCTCAATCGTGGTGATAAGTCAAGGTTCGCCTGTATTACTGGATATATGAGAAATTCTAATCATCGTAAATGAAACATGGAGAACTTTTTGTTCACTTCACCTAAAAGCTCAGGCCGAGAACGATCAGTCTGAACTGTAAAGGAATTCATTAATGTGCTCAGACAATTAAAAAAAATCTGCATTTGAAAATTGGCTACCTTTCTCTTCTCAGCTGGATTTTAGGTAACTGCTGCATTCCTTCCCTCTCCTTGGCTCATTAACGAATCACATCATTTGCAAACAGAAGTACCGCTCAGGGTGAATGCAACCTCAGCATTTGGTCTGCCCTGGCAGCTTCTTGAAAACATTCCTTGGCTTCAAACACAAATAAGGAGGCCCCAGCAATTCACTTTACTTTTCTTCAAAGTCTTTTTGATTACCGAGGTTGGCATTTGAGATAGCCAGGGACCATTTGGGCACAAGAAGAATTGGGGACTCAATCCATTTTGCTGCTTAGATGCCATTTGGGCAGAAAGGTTGGCCATATAATGAAACCATCATCCCCGTTACCATCACAGTCATCCTAAACCCAGAATACAGGCAAAATGTTGAGATTCTAGAAGGAGTGCCGAGAAGAGCAACAAAGATGATTAGTGGACTGAAGGCTAAAATGGTTACTAGAATTGGGTATGTCTAGTTTAATGAAAAGAAGGACTAGGGAGACGACTTCCGGTATCCGGTGGCAACGGACGTCTGGAAGGCTTCTCCTGCCTCCAGTGTCCGAATCCGGCCGCCGCCGAGGCCCTTAGGGGCCAGGTGTTCCGAAAAGGACACCTGCCGTACGGACGGCTCGCCAGGGGTCTCCCAGCCGATATACAGGACTGGGGGGACCGATGCTGGCGCGTCCTAGGCTCGGCGGGGTTCGGAGGCCACAGGCCGCGGCCATTATTTTGGTCGTCGCCTGGGCCGCTGTGCTCGGTGACACCGGGGCTTTGGATTTATAATTGCAGCAGCCTGGTGGTGAACAGGGAACGGAGAAGAATTGAGGAATGAAGAAGGAAGGGATATCGGCAATGTGAGTGGAGTACTCCGGAGTGCGGGGGTTTTCTCCCTGCGACTGGAAGGAGTACGAATCACTTTGGAGAGAGGAGAACTTAAAATAACAAGATTACCGGTTTTGTGGAGCTCTGGAGAAAGAGGTGATGGAGAAATTTAGGAGGGAGGGTTTGAGGCCCCCCCTCCCTCTGGGGAACAATGGTGGCGTCCAGCTTCCGCCTTCACTATGAGAATCTTGATGACATCACTTCCCTTCGGCTTCCTGGTTGACTAACTGTACTCTGGACTCGTTGCTCCTGTGAGTGCCCCCTGGTGGATCCGGAGGAAATTATAAGGATACTGTGCTTGCCTGAGGATTTTAAAATTTTTTTTTTTAAATGGCAAAAGGTCAGAGACCAACTGCTGGAGAAATGGAGAGAATTCTGGAAAAGTTATCTAATATGGACAAGAAACTGGATGAAATAAGAGCAGAAATTGTGACTATCCAAAAGGATTTAAAGGATACTCAACAAGTCTCAGCAGAAAATAAGCAGAAAGTGGAAGGTCTGGAGGGTGAGATGCGGGCAGTGCAGAAAAGAGGGGAGACGACAAGCAATGCTGTGCTTGGACTACAGATGGATAAAATGTCTTATTTTCTTAGGTTTCAAAATTTGGAAGAAGTGGACCAAGAAGACTTGAGAGATGTTGTGACTAAACTGTTGGGAGAATTTCTTGGGAGAGGTGTTGATTTTATGAATTGGGATGTGGATCGAGTTTATAGAGTTAATTCACAATATGCACGCACGCATGCAGTTCCTAGAGAGGTTCATGTCAAATTTGTGAAAAGAGAGACGAGAGATGAAATTCTTAGAAAACATAGGAGTGGGGCACTGACTTATAGGGGCAGGGAGATAGCCATTCTGAGGCAGATTCCCAGACAGGTACGTGAAATGAGAAAGAAATATTATTTTTATCAAGCAAATTGTACCAGAAGGAGTGGGCTTCAGATGGCTGATGCCAGAGGATTGATGATTTTCCGGGAGGGCATTACGGAAAAAATTAGTACAATTGCGGAGGCTGCGGCCTACGTGGAGGAACACAAAGCCCTCCTGGATTTAGATGACCCAGGAATTGAAGAAGGGGAGGTTATAGACCATGGGGCGGAGGCGGCTGCCGCTGTTGCGGCCCTGGAGTTGGGTCAGGCTGAACCCAGAGTTCTGAGATCCAAAACTAGGAAGTGATAAAGATATTTGGTATTGTGTTGGTTTTCCTTATTCTCTTTCGTATGATATTCTGATTATTCTTGACCCTTCCTTATTGTGTAAGATTGAAACTTAGCTACTTCGTATCACCTGCTTGCCATATGGCTGTTGTATGTGTTTAAAATTTTGAGTAAAATTCTTATCATGTATAAGAAAAATGAAAATTTACCATACCTGATATGTATTTGCATAAATTTTTTTTGACCAATAAAAACTTTTTTTATAAAAAAAAAAAAAAAAAAAAAAATGAAAAGAAGGACTAGGGAAGACATGATAGCAGGTTTCCAATATCTCAGGGGCTGCCACAAAGAAGAGGGAGTCAAGCTATTCTCCAAAGCACCTGAGGCCAGGACAAGAAGCAATGGGTGGAAACTAATCAAGGAGAGAAGCAACTTAGAACTGAGGAGAAATTTCCTGACAGTTAAAACAATTAATCAGTGGAATAACTTGCCTCCAGAAGTTGTGAATGATCCAACACTGGAAGTTTTTAAGATGTTGGATAACCATTTGTCTGAAGTGGTGTAGGGTTTCCTGCCTAAGCAGGGGATTGGAAGACCTCCAAGGTCCCATCCAACTCTGTTATTCTATTCTTATTCTATTCTAAGGACCACCAATTGTTTGAAATCTGATACTGCTGACCTGACAATACACATCTGACATTAGGTCCAATTTGAAGAGGATCCTAATAAATGGCCATCCAAATATGAGGGGTTTCCTGAAAACATGGATTATATCCTCATCAAGGCTAGTTCTAAGCCAGCATCTAGTTTCCTCTTATATTCTTCTGGGGAAGTTCTCGATCAAGACATGGAAGTGAAGGAATGGATCCCTCTAGACCAGGGGTGTCAAACTCGATTTCACTGAGGGCCACATCAGGGTTGTGTTTGACCTTGTGGAGGGCAGGGTGTGTGTGGCCAGTTCAATGTCACTCATGTTGGGGGTGCCTGCGGTAGCCTTAGCAATCTTCCAGTGAAAACAGGCTCCTGAGCTCTGCTTTAGGCTGTGACGGTTTCCTACAAACCTCTGCCAGTGAAAACGGAGCTTGGGAGGACTGCCCATTTCATTTTCGCTGGCAGAGGCACCGTGGGCCGGTCCTTCAATGTTTCCATGGTGGTCCCGCAGGCCAGATCTAAGCACTCCATAGACCAGATCCGGCCTGCGGGCCTTGAGTTTGACACCCCTGTCTAGAGTACTGGACTGGCTGGAATTTGGATAAGTATCTTCAATTTTTCCATTCTATAATTGTATGACTCTTTCGATGTTCCCCATTCAGATATGTGATGCTTCTGATCCTGAAGTTTGCATATTCTGATCAAGCTCTTAGGCAAATTGTGATACTGCAGTATCAACTTTCGCCCTAAGAGACCTCCCCCGCCCCCTCAGTCTGCAGCTAAGGATAATTCTCATCTCAGAGCAGAATTAAATCTGCAGAAACAAACATTGGGTATACTGTAGATAAAATGTTATGACAGCAATAAAGGAAGGAACTGCCTCAAATTCCTGCTGAAGTCGTGGCAAGGATCTTGATGCTGTAAGCACAACATGAGGCTGTGATATTCTGATATCACGCTCAAGAACATTGCCTGAAATATTAGGTAATCAGTAAAAACATTTCATATTTATGTATTAAAATAGAGATGAAGGGAGGGTTGTGCATTTATTTTAGCTCTTTTTCAGGGCCATATCAAGCTTCCAAGTTCCATAAAATACTCTTTCCTTGCTCTCTAAAAAAATAACTTCTCTTGCAGCTCAAATTTCATATTGTGTAAAATATACATTAATAAAAAGGAAAAAGAGGGAATTGATTTAGAACACAAAGGAAGTTATTGATTTGATTTAAAGATCCTATTAAGTTTTTTCCCACCGTGGCCACCCAAGGTGAATTATGATCAAGCGTAAAGAATTATTTAAGTATTTCATCATAGTCATATTACTGGCCTGGATTCTTTTAAATGGATATAGCATTAACCTATGATCAGGAAATGGAATTCAGAGTACAGCTATATAAATTAAAGGGAAAGGTTAAGATAAGGCTTGATTCTAAATACAGGTAGCTCTCATTTAGGGACCACAATTAAGACTGGCAAGTTGCTGGTTAAGTGAAGTTGCTAAATGAAATTATGAGTGTGGTAATGATCAGCTTTTCTTTGTTTTATAGACAAATGAAGATCATAAATGTGAGGGTTGGTTGCAAAGGACTGTCATTAGTTGAAGGCAGTTGCTAAATGAGGACTACCTGTATAGAAATTTCATTAGGTAAAATATTGCTAGAGAGAAACATATGAAACTGCAATTATCAGGAGTCAAAAAGTTAAGTTAATTTTTAGTCCAAAAGTGCAAGAAGTAGATTTTTCAACCTCTGAAGTAAATGGTTTTGTGTATCAAGAACTGCAGTCAGGCATTCAGAACTCTTCTAAAAAAAATAGAAATTCAGCAACATTTAAAAGGAGGTTGTTTGAACTGGATTACAAACATCTCAGAGATTTGCTGGTTCGCACTGTGGCTTGGATCCTAAAACTCAAGTCAGCCATCCTAAATTCTGTCAGGACAAAATTCACTTAAAATGAAAGTGGAAAATAGCAAACCAGCAAATAGTACACTACATAGAAGTCCAAAACACTTTCATTTTTTTAATTAATAGCGTGTATAGGTTGTGCGAGTGCTAAAATAATAAGAACAAATTTGTTCAAATCACTTACTTACAAATTGTGTATCTTTCTTTTGGAAATCATTAGTGGTTCTGAAAACCATTTTGAATATACGGATAATTTTGCAAAAGGCATATTGATATCATCAAAAAGCATGGCTGCCAAATGAATGGTCAGGTTTGCATAGCAGAAAAATGCAGTTTGTCATGTTCATTGCTTTTGTGATGATGGATATGTCCCTGATCCAGCATAGCGATGAGAAAAGTCTACATTTTTTGTATTGGTTTTATATGTATAGTTTTCACATTCAATGCAGAATGAAGGGGGAAAATGTAGTATAAAAATGAAATTGGATGGATCTAGATGTTCTAAAGGCAAGAATCAGAAATAACCTAGGACTAAATGTCTACATGAAACTCTCAAGTAAATTTGCAAATTAAAAAAATTGCATGTGACCTATATCATCTGTAGACATCTTTGGCAGACTTTCCAGAAAGGGAATAATTACAATCTCTTCCTAAAACATCTACCAAACAGAGCTTGCTATCAATGGTGGGATTCAATTTTTTTTACTACCGGATCTGTGGGCGTGGCTTGATGGACGTGGCAGGGGAAAGATACTGTAAAACCAGCTGCGCGGGTGATAGAGGGAGCTACGCGTAGCTCCCATGTAACACCGCTCCTGCGCAGACTGCATTGGCTACCTGTGGCCTTTCGAGTGCACTTTAAGGTGTTGGTTACGACCTTTAAAGCGCTCCATGGCTTAGGGCCTGGGTACTTATGGGACCGCCTGCTGTTACCACATGCCTCCCACCGACCCGTACGCTCTCACAGAGAGGGACTTCTCAGGGTGCCGTCCGCCAAACAATGTCGGCTGGCGGCCCCCAGGGGAAGGGCCTTCTCTGTGGGGGCTCCCACACTCTGGAACGAGCTTCCCCCAGGTTTACACCAAATACCTGACCTTCGGACTTTCCGCCGCGAACTGAAGACACACCTTTTCATCCGCGCGGGGCTGGCTTAAATTGAATTTTAAATGTTTAAATTTTTATTAATTTTAAATGGGGTTTTTTAGCGTATGGTAAATTTTTAAATTTTCAGGCTAATTTAAATAAGTTTTTTAAATTCCGTTTTAATTGTATTTTGTATTGTTCGTTTTATTCTGCCTGTACACCGCCCTGAGTCCTTCGGGAGAAGGGCGGTATAAAAATCAAATAAATAAATAAATAAATAAATAAAATCCCCATTTCCTCCTGATCAGCTGGGATTCGGGAGGCAGAGAATAGATGGGGAGGGGACAGTCAGAGGTGGTATTTACTGGTTCTCCAAACTACTCAAAATTTCCGCTTCCAGAACTGATCAGAACCTGCTGAATACCTGTGCTTGCTATGCTATACAACAACTGCCCTCATGGATAATACTGGCTGTCATTCACAAGAGTGTTCCCAACCAGCCCAAGATCTAAAACTGAATATTTTTTTTCGTCATGGGTTTGCGACTAAAACCAAAGATTTGAACTATGTTTATATTAAAAAGTTACTCAAGTGCTGAAAGCAATCACAGGCCATCGGTTATCTTCCCTAATATTCAAAACTAATAACAAATTAAATAAGCTGGGGATTTTCTTTTCCCTCGAGGGCAACACCAAAATACACAATCACAGGAACAACAGATACCTTGCATTAAACATCTATATATGAACAATCTGTAAACTGTTCCTCATTTCCAAATGGCCCAGTGAAATTAAGAAAGGGACTAAATTTTAATAGGCTAAATAGGCTAAATTTTTCTTATTGTGTCCAATTCTTGGATCCTGGCTCAACAAGTCCCTGCAGTTTTCTTGGCAAGGTTTTTCAGAAGCGCTTTGCCATTCCTAGAGCTGAGAGAGAGAAACTGGCCCAAGGTCAGCTAGTTGGCTTTGACGAATGAGACTTCGTCGAAATGTCGCCAAGACACTTCTAATTTTACACGGGAGAAAACCCGAACAACCAAAGACCTACATATATATATATATATATATATATATATATATATATATATATATATATATATATATATATATACATTTGTTTTCTGAGGTTTTCGCGTCCAATCAGAGCACAGCCAAGCTCCCACCCAATCAGTTCAAACCCCCACTAGCAGTTAAAAGGAAGAAACAGCTGCAATCACACATTGCTCCCAGAAGCACGAAGCTGAAGCCTGAAGATGACGAATGAGACTTAAATGTCGCCAAGACACTTCTAATTTTACACGGGAGAAAACCCGAACAACCAAAGACCTACATATATATATATATATATATATATATATATATATATATATATATATATATATATATATATATATATATATACATTTGTTTTCTGAGGTTTTCGCGTCCAATCAGAGCACAGCCAAGCTCCCACCCAATCAGTTCAAACCCCCACTAGCAGTTAAAAGGAAGAAACAGCTGCAATCACACATTGCTCCCAGAAGCACGAAGCTGAAGCCTGAAGATGACGAATGAGACTTCGTCGAAACGTTGCCAAAACACTTCCAATTTTACGTAGGAGAAAACCCGAAAACCAAAGACCTACATATATATATGTGTGTGTGTGTGTGTGTGTGTGTGTGTGTGTGTGTGTGTGTGTGTGTGAGACGCGGTGGCTCAGGGGCTAGGACATTGAGCTTGTCAATCGAAAGGTCGGCAGCTCAGCGGTATGAATCCCTAGTGTTGCCGTGTAATGGGGTGAGCTCCCATTACTTGTCCCAGCTTCTGCCAACCTAGCAGTTTCGAAAGCACGTAAAAATGCAAGTAGAAAAAATAGGGACCACCTTTGGTGGGAAGGTAACAGCGTTCTGTGCACCTTTGGCGTTGAGCCATGCCGGCCACATGACCACGGAGACATTTTCAGACAGCGCTGGCTCTTCGGCTTTGAAATGGAGATGAGCACCGCCCCCTAGAGTCGGCAACAACTAGCACGTATGTGCGAGGGGAACCTTTACTTTTACCTTTTTATGGACTATAGGTTGTAGGTAAAACCTTGTCAGGTTCTGATCACCAAAAAGTCAGCATCTCTGGGATTTCAAACCATAGGAAATGGTTAGGCCCAGATTTTGTTCTTCTTTTCAAGGGTCTTAGTATTTTGTGCATCAAAAGATGTAATAGTTTTTACTTCAATCGTAGCAAAAATCTTTGAAGGAGAAAAGAAGCAGACAATGTTGGTTATTCTCCAAAGTATTACAGTCAACAAGATTGTGCATTGCTATGTTACCTTGGATTCTGTAGCAAACAGAATACCACAAAGAATTTGCAGTTTTGCTGTATTTGACATGATATAATCCCAGCTGACATTACATAATGAATGAGTTCCTAAAGTATTGCTTCACTACTTAAATCTAGTGTTAACGATGATCTCATTGAAACAGAAAAAGTACTAATTATACTTCCAGCTGCTAGCTTCTATTTAATCTTTCTTGAAATATTGAGTGAGAATATTTAGTGTTTAGTGTTTACTTGGTTTAGCAATTGTTTGGATCATAATCAAACCTTGTGGACTAACTCATATTTTATATGAGATATTCACCCAAGGGATGTTTCCAACCCAAATTTATCGGAGTAATTTACAATTTAAACCTTGGCAAAATGATTGCAGAAAGAAAGTAACTGCAGGGTGATTTTATGCTGGATATTTACAAAACAGATTTTTGCTCTAGAGCAGCTTGTTAAGAAATATTTTAACATGAAAAAGGTTTGTTGTATTTCTGTTGATTTAGAGAAAGCATATGACAAAGTAAACCGGTTTAAATTATAAAATGTTTTGCATGGCTAAGGAGTTAAAAGAGGCTGAGATCAATAACCGGGCTTAGACCAGGATTCCTTATGCACGGTCACTCACGCCCTCGTCACTTCCCGCCTGGACTATTGCAACGCTCTCTACATGGGGCTCCCCTTGAAGAGCACCCGGAGGCTCCAACTGGTCCAGAATGCGGCTGCGCGGGTAATAGAGGGAGCAACTCGAGGCTCCCATGTAACACATCTCCTGCGCAAGCTGCATTGGCTTCCGGTGGTCTTCCGGGTGCAATTCAAGGTGCTAGTTACCACCTTTAAAGCGCTGCATGGCATAGGACCGGGTTATTTAAGGGACCGCTTGCTGCTACCAATTGCCTCCCATCGACCAGTGCGCTCCCATAGGGAGGGTTTCCTCAGGGTGCCGTCGGTCAGACAATGTCGACTGGCGACCCCCAGGGGGAGGGCCTTCTCCGTGGGGGCTCCTACCCTCTGGAACGAGCTGCCTCCAGGGTTACGTCAACTCCCTGACCTCCAGACCTTCTGATGCGAGCTGAAGACATTTTTGTTCCATCGCGCAGGGCTGGCCTAATAGATTTAATGGGGATTTTTAATCCTTCTTAGCCAAATTGAATTAGTTTTTTAAAAATGTTTTTAATTTTTGTGATTGTTGTTTTACTTGGCTGTAAACCTCCCTGAGTCCTTCAGGAGAAGGGCGGTATATAAATTAAAATAACAAACAAACAAATAAATAAATAAATAATAAGAACAGTATATGGTAGAATTGAGAAAGAATAAAAAAATTAGGGTATGGTCCAACATTGATCCGGAAGTAAGACAAAGAGATATAGTTCCTTTGATTGTTTATTTTAGTTATAGATTTATTTATTAGATTTTATTCCATTTTTATTACTTTATGAATAATTCAGGATGGTAAACATAATCTTCTCTATTAATCTACTATTAATCTTCTCATCGTTCCCATCACCCCTCTCTTTCCACTTATGACTGTAACTTTGTTGCTTGTATCCTTATGATTTATACTGATATTGTTTTCTGATTGCTTATTTAATGATTGCCTATGACTATCATTAAGTGTTGTATCATTAAGTGTTAAACTTGTACCCTATTACTGTCATTAAGTGTTCTAAGCGTTGTACTTTGATGAAGGTATCTTTTCTTTTATGTACACTGAGAGCATATGCACCAAGACAAATTCCTTGTGTGTGCAATCACACTTGGCCAATAAAAAAAAATCTGTTCTATTCCATTCTATAATTGTTCTTCCTCTTGTTTTCCACATAACTACAACCTTGTGAGGTAGGTTGGGCTGAGAGAGAGAGAGAGAGAAAGAGAGAGAGAGATCACCAGGCCAACTTTCATGACTAAGCCAGGACTAGAATTCACAGTCTTCAGGTTTCTAGGACAACACCTTCATCCCTACACCAAACTGGTTGTCAGATAATGGTAGAAAGTACAATTGTAGTGGTGTTACATGTATGTTGATTGGGGGTGGAAATTGAAATGTATTTTTGTGTACTATAATGCCATGTTGTTGGCTGAGAAACCCAATTATTTACAGCTAGATAAAATATTAGGTAGAATATACATGCAGTATAATGTCTGGGTATGAGATTAATGTATCAAAGATCATGGTAGTTATGTTTGAAAAGTAAAATGGAGTGATTGATTGCAAAGAAACTTTAAAAAAATGAATGATGACCACTTACATAATAATACTAATACAAGACTCAAGCAAACAAACCATTATATGTACCGGTGGAATGTTTACTAAAGACAGGAAAGTAGCAAAATTCTAAATTTCTAAATTCTAAATTTGTGGAATCACATGAATAGGTTTTGTTAAATAATGAAACATCTGCAAGCAAATAACTAGGATTCAGAGAGCACTAAGAATTCCACAGACCACATCCTATCCATTGGGATTCCACCAGCATTTGCATAGATTCCACCAAGCTACATATAATAGAAAGGATAGTGAATGATGTTGGTACATAGTTTTATTTTCCTTTTCTTATTTCAGACCTTTAATATTTTTGGATTTATTTTCTCAGTACAACATTGCTTAACGTTATTTACTCAGAAAGGAAGTGTGCGATGGGTATAGGTAAGGGAACCAGGGATCTGTTGCCCTCACATCTTCAAATCTTCTGGGCTTCCAGATGTCTTGCTAATCATGCAGAAACCACAGAAACCTGGTAGGTGATATGATTCCTTGTCATTCTGAGACAGAAAACACACAGAGAGAAATTCTTTGAACCCCCCAATATAGGTTTAAAAAATAATAACAGTGATTCCAAAACAAAAATCCCAGCTTCAGCTACACGTCTGATGCATTTTTATCATTGCCCTACCCAATATGGCCTATAGACTCCCAAAACTTGGTGATTCTCTTCTAAAATATTTATTTATTTATTTATTTATTTATTTTGTCACAACATCATACAAAAAGATTATATAGTATATACACATATAAACATATATAGGAAGAAGAAAAGAAAACAATAGGACAGGAACGGTAGGCACGTTTGTGCGCTTATGCACGCCCCTTATGGTCCTCTTAGGAATGGGGTGAGGTCAACAGTAGAAAGTTTTTGGTTAAAGTTTTTAGGATTATGGGAAGAGACCACAGAGTCAGGTAAAGTATTCCAAGCACTGATGATTCTGTTGCAGAAGTCATATTTTCTGCAATCTAGATTAAAGCGGTTTACATTAAGTTTAAATCTGTTGGTTGCCCTTGTATTATTGCAATTAAAGCTGAAGTAGTCTTTGACAGGAAGGACATTACAATAGATGATTCTGTGAGTTAAACTTAGGTCTTGTCGAAGGCGACGGAGTTCCAAGTTTTCTAAGCCTAGGATTTCAAGTCTGGTGGGATAAGGTATTTTGTTGTTTTCAGAGGAATGGAGAACTCTTCTTGTAAAATATTTCTGGACACGTTCAATTGTATTGATGTCAGAGATGTGGTGAGGGTTCCAAACAGGTGAGCTGTATTCTAGAATTGGTCTAGCAAATGTTTTATATGCTCTGGTTAGTAGTGTGGTGTTTTTGGAAAAGAAGCTACGCAAAATTAGGTTTATAACTCTTAGAGCTTTTTTTGCTATGTAGTTGCAGTGGGCTTTGGCACTTAGATCATTTGACATGAAAACTCCAAGGTCTTTAACGGGATGGGGGTCGTCTGTAAGGTAATGTCCATCTAGTATGTACTTAGTTTTAGGGTTCTTTTTTCCTATATGTAAGACTGAGCATTTGCTGGTTGAAATTTGGAGTTGCCAATTTTTAGACCAAGCGGTTAGATGGTCAAGGTCGTTTTGAATGATAGAAGTATTGTCTGTGGTATTAAATAGTTTGACATCGTCAGCAAAGAGAACACAATTACTTGAGATAGCCCTGAGTCCAAAGAGTAGCATCTCATAATCCATGTTCAGTATACAATACAGGTAGAATCTTATGCCAACGTGAACATGCACACGTTTTAAAGCATCCCATTGAGGTTATGTTGTTTTCTTCTCTCTTTTACATATGTTTCTCCTAGACATATATAACCTGGTCCACATCCTTGCTGTTTTATTTATGGGACATCCCATTCTGATTTATGGCCATGCCAATGAACCAATCTAGCCAAAACTCTCCTAGAGTTCCTAATGTAGATCTCTGGCAGAAATGAAACATTGTTGGAATGAGAGAGAAAGGATGGCTGGGCCTCTGATCAGTGTTGCTCATTGATCTACAGTAAGCTGAAGTTGGCATATCCATCACTGAATTATTAAGTACATACCATTTAAATGTCTATGGAGATTCTCAGTCATCCAGGTCATGGTTGTCCCAAAGGTGCTTTTTTAAAAGGCAACTGGACTTTCTTTGTTTTGCCTTGAAGACATTTTGCTTCTCATCACTTCTCATCCAAAAATCTTCTTAGGAACTTCTGAACTGAAGAAGCATCTTGGATGAGAAGCGAAATGTCTTCAAGAAAAAACAAAGAAAGTCCAGTTGCCTCTTGAAAAAACATCTTTGGTACATGCCATTTAGTACAATTTGCTCCCTTACTCCCCTGCTTTTACATAGTTAGGGCTAGTGGTCTTTAAAAGTCAAAAATACCTTTAAAATTCAACCACTTTGACCTTAGACATGATTGCAATATAACATAGGGCTATGAGAAGGCTGCCCTTGCTGATTTAAGCAAAAAGAAAGATGAATGATTGTACATATTAATGCTTGAAGTCCATATCATTCTCAAAGATAGCAAGGTAAAGAAAATCAATATTTTCCCCTTCCCTACTCAAATACCCTGACATATTATATTCGGAGGCTTCAAAGTTCAAATAAAAGATTTTCAAGGGTTTCTGACAAGCAAACTTGTCTGGCTAGGACAGCAATATTAAAGGAAGCTTCAGCAAAATAAAAGTAAGCAGATTTCACAAAGTGACAATATGGTTTTGGAAGATGGATATGCTAATAAAATGTAATGTTGCTTTGTCATAAACTGTCTACTTTTAAGTGGAAAGCCTTCAGAACAGTCATTTTTCCATTGCACAAAGACACTGGAAATCTAATGTGACACTTTCAGACTAACCATTTATTGCTTCAGAGAGCTGGCCATTATCGGTGTAAATGAAAACCTCATCAAAGGGCTTTTCAGATTCAAATAAATTTAAATTTATTTATCAGTATTATTTAAAGTGCTTTTATCCTGGTAATTACAAAGCAGCGATGGGTAGCCTGTGATCCACCATCAGAATATGGCCCCAGCGTCTTTTAGCCCAGCGGGACAGTCTGCTCAGATTCTACCTTTGAGAATTGACAATAAAAAGCTAAGATTCTTTGACACAATTTTGTCTTTTTTCAGCCAAGTACTCTTCGATACCCAGGGAGAAATCTGTTTTACTTTAGATAAGTTTATATTATAAAGGTAAATTACCTAGGAAATAGGCTTGCAGCTAGGCATGTAGGGGAGCATATACATAAATGAATATGCTCCCCAAACCCCAAAAGAGATTAAAATGTTGCTCTCTCTAATTCTGCAACCAACAGAGGCCAAATGATTTTTGTAACGAAAAGGGTATCTTTGTGTTTGCAAAGAAAGCTCTGATCCTTGTTATAAAGGAATAGCCTACGTGTTAACTCAAGCTTAAAGTAAATCTTCTTTGAAATGAATTTATGTCTTAATTACAATCAGGCCGAAAAACCTGATTTCCCCATATTGTTAAAAGCAGACCCTTTCCTTAAAAAAAAAAAATTAATAAATAAGGAAGATCATAATAAAGGTCTTTCAAATTAACTATAAAGAGTGAATAGAGAGAACCTTTTCTCCTTCTCCTAATACAAATAAAATTTAGAATGATCTAACGAAAATGGATTGCAGAAGATTCATGAGGCCACTGGGATTCAGGCTATGGATCTTTATAAATAGGTACGGGTTTGTTACCAGGCAAGTATGAATAAAATTGTAGGCTAAAAAAACTGAAGTAGGATGAAAATAAATATACTAGCTATACAGCGGAAAGGATATATATACAGAGGGATAGAATCAAGATCACGTGAAGTGTTAATATCACGTGTTATCACATGTTAAAAACAAGAAAAAAGTCAAGGAAACAATTGGCCCATTGCTGGGAGAAAGTGGCAACCAAACATTTAAGATATAATGTAGCATTTCCCAAACACAGCTTCATCTGTAGTTGTTATTGCCTTGATCAGCACAGCCAATTAACAGAAATTAGGAATGCTTTCAGCTAACTGTATCTAGGGATCCTGAATTTAGAAGGACTAAATTAACTAAACATCAATTTTCTCGTGGTGGTCAGCTAAATGCATCTGGGAAACTCTGTACATGGTATCATAGGCTTAGGCAAGCATTAGGCAAAAAGCTTAGGCAAGCATTGGAAAATCTGGTTTCAAGCCTGGTGGGTAGCACAGTTAGCAACTGTTAATATTATAGATAGTCCTCAACTTACAACCATTCTTTTAAATATGCTTTGGAGTTATAACAACACTGAAAAAGTGACTTATCACCTACAATGTATGAATTGACTTATGAGCTACAATAATTGTACCACTCCTGCACTCAAGTGACCACATTTTATGTACTTGGCAACCTGTTCACATTTAGGACTGGTTGCAGTGTCCTGTGGTCACATGGCCATAATTTCTCAGCTGCTTTCTGACAAGCAAAGTCAATGGGATAAGCCAAATTTACTTAACAACCATGTGATTCATTTAACAATCATGGTAAAACAGGTCCCATCACATAATGACTCAATAAGGCATTGCTTAACAACCAAACTTATGATCCCAACAGTGGTCATAGTTCAAGGACTACCTATACTGTTTTCCAAGTGTGATGTGGGCTGATGACTACCACTTTGCCACATGAGGTTAAAATGAGTTTCATAAATTATTCATGGGTCCACGAAATAGAGCGTCATGATTCCATAAAGTAGCTATCTTCCATGCTTGCTGCTAATTATGGGAACTGCAGTGTCAATATAACTACAGTGCCCCAGGATGGCTGCCTTATAGACCAAATGACTTAGCTGAACCAATTTGATCAAGTACTTTTTTTCTTTAATTTGAATTTATATCCCGCCCTTCTCCGAAGACTCAGGGCGGCTTACACTGTGTTAAGCAATAGTCTTCATCCATTTGTATATTATATACAAAGTCAACTTTTATTGCCCCCAACAATCTGGGTCCTCATTTTACCTACCTTATAAAGGATGGAAGGCTGAGTCAACCTTGGGCCTGGTGGGACTTGAACTTGCAGTAATTGCAAGCAGCTGTGTTAATAACAGACAGACTTAGTCTGCTGAGCCACCAGAGGTCCTTGACATGATTGAATGTTTTATCAAGCAAAGCAAAATGTTTATTAGATTCTATACCACTACTTGTCTTTAAAAAAAAAGAATAAGATAACTTCATATCCTAAGAAAAACTTCATATTTTCCAACCATGAAAATATTAGTCATATGTAGTTTGAAATCCTGTGTCAGGGGCAAATCAATTAGGTAACTCAGTGCAGACAAATCTGATTTTTTTTTAAATCTATCTATGCATGATCCCCATCTTTTGGCTAAAGTGCCCTTTGGATTGTGTTAGACTTGGAATGTTGTTTTGATTAAGCTACTTCCTGGGAGACTGAATAGATTAATTTATTAATGGAGAAATACATATAGTTTCCTTTTAGGGTGCCCTGTAAGTATATGCTGTTAAAATAATATATGCTTATCAAATAAAGAAATTGTATCAAAGCTCTCTCTCTCTCTCTCTCCACACCCACACACATTTACACACAAAAGGGTGAGATGGCTCAGTGGTTAAAGACCCTCACTTTGTCAGCTGGAGAGCTGACAGACCGGGTTTGAGGCTCAAGTTCCGCACAATGGCATGAGCTTACTTGCTCCAGCTCCTGTCCAGTTGAAAGCCTGCAAATTTGAGTAGATTAATAGGTACCACTTTGGTGGGAAGGTGACAGTGTTCCATGCACCATTGGGGTGTAGCCATGCTGGCCACAGAACCACAGAAATTGTCTTCGGACAGTGATGGCCCCCTTGGCCAAGAAACAGAGATGAACATCGTGCCCTAGAGTCGGACATGACTGACAGGGAAATCTTTATTTTTATCTATCTATCTATCTATCTATCTATCTATCTATCTATCTATCTATCTATCTATCTATCTATCTATCTATCTATCTATCTATTTATATTTATATATATGTCTTTGGTTATTCGGTTTTTCTCCCGTGTAAAATTGTAGTCTTGTAGTCTTCGGAGTTTGTTGGTGTGTGTGTCTGTCTTGAGGGTGGTCTGTGTTTCAGCTCTCCAGACAGCGAGTTGTTTGGATTTGTCCCAAAGTGCAGGGTGGATCTTGTTGCTGAGTTTGAGGTGAAGTGTGAGGAGATCTTTGTTGATTTGATCTAGGAGGAATCTTTTTGAGTGAAGTTCATTTCTGATTAGGGCCAATTCTGCTCTTTTTAGGATGCGTTTGGCGGCTGCAGTGTTGGAGTGGAATTTCAATTGGAAGCATGTGGGGATTAAAGTTTGATCTCGGCAATTTCGTAGGAATGCAAGGTCACATAAAATGGAAGCTCTTTGGACTTCTAGTTTTTCATAGGTCCTGGTCAGATGGTGGATTTCCTCCCCGTAGAGGTGCAATATTTGTTTTCTGAGGTTTTCGCGGGTGTTTGTATGTAGGTCTTTGGTTATTCGGGTTTTCTCCCACGTAAAATTGGAAGTGTCTTGGCGACGTTTCGACAAAGTCTCATTCGTCATCTTCAAGCTTCAGCTTCGTGCTTCTGGGAGCAATGTGTGATTGCAGCTGTTTCTTCCTTTTTAACTGCTAGTGGGGGTTTGAACTGATTGGGTGGGAGCTTGGCTGTGCTCTGATTGGATGGGGTTTTTTTGTGCTCTGATTGGCTGGGGGTGTGTCCTGTTTGGGTGGGGGCTTGGTTGTGCTCAGATTAGTCTGAGTTGCAGGGGGATTTGAACTGGTGAGCTGCATTGCTGTTGTTTGGCTTTGAGTTCGTGGTCGTGCTACATCTTCATAGTGAGTGTCAGTCTGCTGCATGTATGGATTGGAGGGGTTTGAAATGGCTAATGTTGCAGCTGCGGTCTGGCTTCTGGTCCTTGGTCGTGCTTCATGATCAGTGTGGGTTTGGGTCTGCTTTCTGGGTGGATGTGTGGTGGTGACATCCTATGTGGACCTCATGAGTGTGGGTCTGGTGTCATTCCTCGTGTTAGGGACTCGTTTGTCAATAAGGGTGGGTTTCCAAATGGCTGGTAGGCGGGAGGTATCATCTCGTTTGTTCATGCTGTGTGGGCGTTTTTCTATCTCGATGGCTTCTCTGATTATTCTGTTGTTAAAGTGTTCAGTTTTGGTGATAGTTCTGGTCTTTTTAAAGTCAATATCGTGTCCTGTGGCTTTAAGGTGTTGGACCAGGGAAGAAGTTGGTTCCTCTTTTTTGACTGAGTTCTTGTGTTCTTCAATGCGTGCACTTATTCTTCTGTTGGTTTGTCCAATGTATGTGGTGGGGCAGGCGATGCATGGGATTTCATATACTCCTTGATTTTCTAACTCAATTTTGTCTTTGGGGTTTCCTAGGATGGTGGATATTTTTCGGTTTGTGCAGAATGCTGTCTTGATGTTATGTTTGTGGAGGATCTTGCTGATTCTGTCTGTGGTGCCTTTTATATATGGGAGGAAGGCTGTGCCATTTTCTTGTTCTCTGTCTTGGGTTTTAGTGGGGGTTCTTTTGGATTAGTTTGGTAATCTTATTTCTCTGGAATCCATTGGATGTTAGTACGTTTGTGAGAGTGTGTAGTTCGGTTTTAGGTGTTGTTCGTCAGCTAAGCATTTTGTTCTAGAGATGAGTGTCTTGGCTACGGAGTTGATCTGTGCTGGGTGGTGGTGTGAGAGTGCATGCAGATAGCGGTTTGTGTGTGTTTTCTTCTGGTAGATGGTGTGTCCTAGGGAGCCATTGGGATTCTTGTAGACTAAGACATCTAGGAAAGGAAGTTGGTTGTTAACTTCTGTTTCCATGGTGAACTGTATTTTGGGGTGTAGGCTATTGAGGTGTGTGAGGAAGTTTTCAAGTTTTTCTTTCCTGTGTGGCCAGATTATGAAGGTGTTGTCTACGTATCTGAGCCAGAGTTTGGGTTTGTGATCAGATTTTTCTAGTGCTTGGGTTTCAAAGTGTTCCATGTAGAGGTTGGCAATGACAGGTGAGAGGGGTGATCCCATGGGTGCTCCTTCTATTTGTTTGTATTTTTGTCCGTTATAGATGAAGTATGTGTTGGATAGGCAGTGGTTGGTCAGATCTAGGATGTGCTTGGGGGGGTTATATTTGTTTTGGATAGCTGTCAAGGCTTCTTTGATTGGCACTTGGGTGAAGAGGGATATGACATCAAAGCTCACGAGTAGGTCGCTGGGCTGTAAATTTTGTTTCTTTATGATCTCTATGAACTGGAATGAGTTTTTTACGTGTGAGGCGATGGATTCTGCATAGGGCTGTAGTTGTTTGGCGAGAAATTTGGCTAGGTTTTGTAGAGGTGAGCCTATGGAGCTAACTATGGGTCTGAGTGGGGTTCCTTCTTTTGTGTATCTTGGGGAGGCCATAGAGCTTAGGGCATCTGGATGATTTCTCTCTGGGAATGATTCTTTGTTGGATTTCTTCGCTGATAGGGGAGGCTTTTATTTTGGATCTAGTGGTTTTTTCTATGTAGGTGGTGGGGTCTGTTTTTAGGGGCTTGTATGCTGGGTCTTGGAGAACAAAGAATCTTGAGCTGCTTGAGCCCTCCGCCTCGGATTCTATCATGCCGGCAACTGAGGGAGAGGCTTTCGGGCCTCGTTGGTTCCTCGGTTGCCGAGAACGGGGCTGGAGTTTCGGACGGCAGTGGATGGCGGCGACCATTTTTGGGGGGCGCGGAATGGCGTTCTTTGAATACGGTCTGGCCTGATTGCTGATTGCTAGCCGTGTAGGACATCGGCAGCTAGAATTTTCGCCGCATTTGACATCGGCGGCATGGCATGACATCGGTGGCATGGGACACCGGCGGCTTTAGCAGGCGGATTTTTTGCCGCATATGACAGCAGCGGCATTAACGGGCGGAACTTCCATCAGCCCGATCACCGGCCGCTCCTCTGCCTGGTTTTCTGACTGTAACCTGGCTCCTGGCTTCAGACGAACCCCAGCAACGGCGCACCGGATCGCGATTTACATCAGCGGTCCACCGGCGGCTTGATCTTCGATTAGGTCGGCCCAATATTATTGGTCTGCGTGAGTTTCCCCTTTTTGTGGTTTTCTGCGACTTTGGACCCTTTGGATTCTGACTAATCTTCCTTGATCCTTTGGCCTTGATGGGTCTTGCGGCCATTTTATGGCACAGGACAGCATTCCGGCCTGGTCTGGCCTGATTCCCTGGTCGCAATTATCAACAGCGGCATCAGTGGTGGGGCCTGACTGTCGGCCGTGATAGTCATCGGCTGATTCCTGGCCTGAATTTTTGGCCATGGCTCAATTCCTTGGCCGCGACTTCCATCCGCGGCATTTTTGGGGGCATATTAGTGACATCAGTGGAGGGAAGGCATTATTGGTCCTTTAACACCAACGACAATGACTACAATACAATAATAACAACATTAATAACGATATGACTGGGTTGAAGCAGACGGTGGGGATGGTTTATGATCCAAGACTCGATGTTATGTGGCTTCTATCCGGTGACTTCTATTATGACATCTATTGTCCTACGGAGTGTGATCTGCCCAAATTTTCTACCATCTTACATCGGGTCCTGAATTGGATTATTTAGTATTAATTGTAATATCTATACCGGCCAGGGATGACCCTTTCTCTGCTGTTATTTATAATTTCCATGAGATATTCGCCTATTGAGCTCTTACGGTTGCGAGGTTCCCCCACCTCGCAGGAATGGCCCTCTGTTTTATCGAGGGCCTGCCTTAATGAAGGATCTTGGGATCCATAGAGGTGGCATGCGTCAAAGAAGAACCTTTGGGGGTTTTTAAATAGGTTTTTAAAGAAGGGTTTTTTAAGGGGGGGGAGGGAACAGACAGGTGGGGGGAGAAACCCGTCGGGGAGGGAATGTCCAGTCCCTGTGCTTGTTCGCGGCGTCACTCCACCTGGTCCGAAGGCGGGGGGGAGGGGCATGTTCCTGATTTAGAGGGTCGTTCCATCTGTACGGTAAGTGGGAGAGGCAGATATGGCGGAAGCAAGGGGCCGTATCAAGGGGCCGCATGTGTTCGCTGTTTAAAATCGATCACATGCTCCGGCCCCTCAGTCTTTACCCGTTCCCCGGATGGCCAAGATCCTCAGAGCCTGGGCCTTCAGTTGTTTTTTTTGTTTTACATTTATACCCCGCCCTTCTCCGAAGACTCAGGGCGGCTTACAATGTATAAGGCAATAGTCTCATTCTATTTGTATATTTTTTTATAAAGACAAGTTATTGCCCCCCCAACAATGTGGGTCCTCATTTTACCTACCTTATAAAGGGTGGAAGGCTGAGTCAACCTTGGGCCGGGCTCGAACCTGCAGTTGATGTTGTGCAATGCACGGTCTGTGGTCAATAAGGCCCCCCTGATCTGTGACCTTATTCAGGGGGAGTCCGTGGACTTTATGGGCATTATGGAGACCTGGTTGGGCACGGAAGGGGGTGTTCCCCTGGTGGAACTGTGCCCTCCGGGTTTCCGTGCATTCCATCAACCGAGAGCCCAAGGTAGGGGTGGGGTGGTGGTGGTGGTTATTAGGGAAAGTCTAGAGCCGAGGGAGTCCACTGTGCCTCAGATAGCCGGTTGTGAATCCCTCTTTGTGAGGTGGGGCCATAGGAATCAGACGGGCTTGTTGATCACGTACCTGGCTCCTTGCTGCGTGACCACAGCCCTACCCGAGTTGTTGGAGGTGCTTGCCGGAGTGGCGGTTGAGACCTCCAGACTTATGGTCATGGGGGATTTCAACTTGCCATCGACCGGCTTGTCATCGACGGCGGCTCAAGAGTTCCAGGCTTCCATGACGGCCTTGGACCTGATTCAAGTAACTGATGGCCCTACGCACAGTGGGGGAGGCACACTGGACCTGATTTATATCTCTGGACAGTGGTTAAATGATCTGGAATTAGGAGATTTAGTAATAGAATCTGTGTCATGGTCAGATCATTTTCTCCTTCACCTGGACTTTCGGACCGCCACCCACCACCGCAGGGAGATGGAACCAATGCGTTGGTTCCGTCCCAGGCGCCTGATGGACCCTGAGAGGTTTCTGACGAAGTTTGGGCCATTCCCTGAGGATCTGGCCCACGGCACGGCTGAAGAACTAGTTGCGGCCTGGAGGTCCAGCCGTTCCGAAGCTGACTGGACACTAGTTAGGTCTTATTCTAAGACCTACCTAGCGGCACTGAGGGAGGCAAAGCGTTCTTATGTTTCCACCCTCATTGCATCGGCAGATAACCGTCCGGCCGCCCTGTTTCGGGTGACCCGCTCTCTCCTTCATCAGGAGGGGTGGGATGACCCCTTGCAGGGACGGGCTGAGGAGTTTAGTGGTTATCTATACGATAAAATCGTTCAGCTTCGGGATAGTATGGGCGTTACGGAGACCTGGTTGGGCGCAGAAGGGGGCGTGCCCCTTGTCCAAATGTGCCCGCCGGGTTTCCGAGCATTCCATCAGCTGAGGGCCCAGGGTAGGGGTGGAGGGGTGGCGGTTGTGATTAGAGAGAGTCTGGAGCCGAGGGAGACCACTGTACCTCAGATTGCTGGGTGTGAATCCCTCTTTGTGAGGTGGGGTCATAGATGTCAGATGGGCTTGTTTCTCATGTACCTGGCTCCTTGCGGCGTGGCAGCAGCCCTGCCCGAGCTCCTGGAGGTGCTTGCTGGAGTGGCGGTGGAGACCCCCAGACTTATTGTCATGGGGGACTTTAACTTGCCATCGACCGGCTTGTCATCTTCAGCTGCTCGGGAGTTCACGGCTTCCATGACGGCCTTGGACCTGACTCAAGTAGTTGATGGCCCTACCCACAGTGGGGGTGGCACCCTGGATTTGATTTTCATCTCTGGTCAGTGGTTGAAGGATCTGGACTTGAGGGATATAGTCATTGAGCCTTTGTCATGGTCAGATCACTTCCTCCTTTGCCTAGACTTTCTGACCGCCACTCAACACCGCAGGGAGACGGAACCAATACGTTGGTTCCGTCCCAGGTGCCTGATGGACTCGGAGAGGTTCCAGACGGAGCTTGGGCCGTTTCCTGAGGGTCTGGCTCACGGCTCGGCCGAGGAACTTGTTGCGGCTTGGGAACGAGCCGCGGCAGGGGCCTTGGATCGTGTCGTGCCTTTGCGGCCTCTGACCCGGCGTAGGTCTCCCTGGTATTCAGAGGAGCTGAGGAGCTGAGGGAGATGAAACGCCGGAGAAGACGCCTAGAGAGTTCCTGGAGGTCCAGTCGTTCGGAGGCTGATCGGACACTAGTTAGGTCCTATACTAGGACCTACCTAGTGGCAATGGGGGAAGCGAGACGTTGCTACGTCTCCTCTCTCATTGCGTTGGCAGATAACCGCCCGGCCGCCCTGTTTCGGGTAACTCGCTCTCTCCTTCAACAGGGAGAGTGGGATGACCCGTTGCAGGGATGTGCTGAGGAGTTTAGTGGTTATCTATACGACAAAATCGTTCAGCTTCGGGACGGTCTGGACCAAAATTGGGTAGATCCAGGTGGGATGTCTGAGAGTCGTCTTGTTGAGGTTGTTTGGGATGAGTTTGACCCTGTGGCTCCCGAGGACATGGACAGGTTACTGGGTAGGCTGAATGCCACCACATGTTTACTGGACCCGTGTCCCTCCTGGTTGGTGCTGGCCGCACAGGATGTGACACAAGGCTGGCTCCAGGGGTTTACAAATGCTTCTTTGTTGGAGGGGGTCTTTCCGGCCGCCTTGAAAGAGGCGGTGGTGAGGCCTCTCCTCAAGAAGCCTTCCCTGGACCCAGCTGTGTTAGGTAATTATCGTCCGGTCTCCAACCTTCGCTTTGCGGCGAAGGTTGTAGAGAGTGTGGTGGCATGTCAGCTCCCCCGGTACCTGGAGGAAACCGTCTATCTAGACCCGTTCCAGTCCGGTTTTCGGCCCGGTTACAGCACCGAGACGGCTTTGGTCACGTTGGTGGATGATCTCTGGAGGGCCAGGGATAGGGGTTATTCCTCTGCCTTGGTCCTATTAGACCTCTCAGCGGCTTTTGATACCATCGACCATGGTATCCTGCTGCACCGGTTGGAGGATTGGGAGTGGGAGGCACCGTTTATCGGTGGTTCGCCTCCTATCTCTCCGATCGGTCACAGACGGTGTTGACGGGGGGGCAGAGGTCGGCCCCGAGACGCCTCACTTGTGGGGTGCCTCAGGGGTCGATTCTCTCGCCCCTCTTGTTCAACATCTATATGAAGCCACTGGGTGAGATCATCAGTGGTTTCGGTGTGAGGTACCAGCTGTACGCTGACGACACTCAGCTGTACTTTTCCACACCGGACCACCCCAACGAAGCTATCGAGGTGTTGTCCCGGTGTCTGGAAGCCGTACGGGTCTGGATGGGGAGAAACAGGCTCAGGCTCAATCCCTCCAAGACGGAGTGGCTGTGGATGCCGGCATCCCGGTACAGTCAGCTGCAGCCTCGGCTGACTGTTGGGGGCGAGTCATTGGCCCCAATGGAGAGGGTACGCAACTTGGGCGTTCTCCTGGATGGACGGCTGTCTTTTGAAGATCACTTGACGGCCATCTCCAGGAGAGCCTTTCACCAGGTCCGCCTGGTCCGCCAGTTGCGTCCCTTTCTGGACCGGGATACCTTATGCACGGTCACTCATGCTCTCGTGACATCTCGCCTGGACTACTGCAATGCTCTCTACATGGGGCTCCCCTTGAGGAGCACCCGGAGACTCCAGGTAGTTCAGAATGCGGCTGCGCAGGTGATAGAGGGAGCCCCTCGTGGCTCCCATGTAACACCCCTCCTGCGCAGACTGCACTGGTTTTCCGGGTGCGCTTCAAGGTTTTGGTAATGATCTTCAAAGCGCTCCATGGCATAGGTCCGGGTTACTTACGGGACCGTCTACTGCCACCGAATGCCTCCCACCGGCCCGTGCACTCGCACAGGGAGGGACTCCTCAGGGTGCCGTCGGCCAGGCAGTGCCGACTGGTGACACCCAGGGGAAGGGCCTTTTCTGTGGGGGCTCCCACCCTCTGGAACGAGCTTCCCCCAGGACTTCGTCAACTTCCTGACCTTCGGACCTTCCGCCGCGAGCTCAAGACACATCTATTTATTTGCGCAGGACTGGACTAGATTTTTTAAAAAAATTTAAAATTTTAAATGTCTAATTTTTAGATTTGGTTTTAAGTTGGGTTTTATTGTTTATATGCCTATTTTAAATTTTGGCCTATATAATAAGTTTTTTAGATGAATGTTTTACTTTGTATATTTATGTGTTTTTATATGGCTGTACACCGCCCTGAGTCCCTAGGGAGATAGGGCGGTATAAAAGTACGAATAAATAAATAAATAATAAATAAATAAATAGTTTGGACCAAAATTGTGATGATCCAAGTGAGAGGACGGAGACGCATCTTGTTGAGGTTATTTTGGATGAGTTTGACCCTGTGGCTCTCAAGGACGTGGACAGGTTATTGAGGAAGTTACATGCCACCACATGTTTACTGGACCTGTGCCCCTCCTGGTTGGTGCTGGCCACACAGGAGGTGACATGAGGTTGGCTCCGAGGAATCATTAACGCTTCCTTGTTGGAAGGGGTTTTCCCCGCCGCCTTGAAAGAGGCGGTGGTGAGACCCCTCCTCAAGAAGCCTTCCCTGGACCCAGCTATTTTGGGAAATTATCGTCCAGTCTCCAACCTTCGCTTTGTTGCGAAGGTTGTAGAGAGTGTGGTGGCATGGCAGCTACCCCAGTACCTGGATGAAGCTGTCTATCTAGACCCATTCCAGTCCAGCTTCTGGTCCGGATATAGTATGGAGAAAGCTTTGGTCGCGTTGGTGGATGACCTCTGGAGGGCCAGGGACAGGAGTTGTTCCTCTGCCCTGGTCCTATTAGATCTCTCAGCGGCTTTTGATACCATCGACCGTGGTACCTTGCTGCACCGGTTGGAGAGTTTGGGAGTGGGAGGCACCGTTTATCGGTGGTTCTCCTCCTACCTCTCTGACCGGTCGCAGACGGTGTTGACAGGGGGGCAGAGATCGACTGCGAGGCGCCTTACTTGTGGGGTTCCACAGGGGTCGATTCTCTCGCCTCTCCTGTTCAACATCTATATGAAGCCGCTGGGCGAGGTCATCAGTGGCTTTGGGGTGAGATACCAACTGTATGCTGACGACACGCAGCTGTACTTTTCCACCCCGGGCCACCCCAACGAAGCTGTCGAAGTGCTGTCCTGGTGCTTGGAAGCCGTATGGATCTGGATGGGGAGAAACAGACTCAAGCTCAATCCCTCCAAGACGGAGTGGCTGTGGATGCTGGCACCCCGGTACAGCCAGCTGCAACCTCAGCTGACTGTTGGGGGCGAGTCATCGGCCCCAATGGAAAGGGTGCGCAACTTGGGTGTTCTCCTGGATGGACGGCTGTCATTTGAAGATCATTTGACGGCCGTCTCCAGGAGAGCTTCCCACCAGGTTCACTTGGTTCGCCAGTTGCGCCCCTTCCTTGACCAGGATACCTTATGCACGGTCACTCATGCTCTAGTCACCTCTCGGTTGGATTATTGCAATGCTCTCTACATGGGGCTCCCCTTGAAGTGCACTCGGAGGCTCCAGTTAGTTCAGAATGCAGCTGCGCGGGTGATAGAGGGAGCCACACGGGGCTCCCATGTAACACTGCTCCTGTGCAGACTGCACTGGCTGCCTGTGGTCTTTCGGGTGCACTTTAAGGTCTTGGTTACTACCTTTAAAGTGCTCCATGGCTTAGGGCCTGGGGACTTACGGGACCGCCTGCTGTTACCACATGCCTCCCACTGACCCGTACGCTCACACAGAGAGGGACTTCTCAGGGTGCCGTCCGCCAAGCAATGTCGGCTGGCGGCCCCCAGGGGAAGATCCTTCTCTGTGGGGGCTCCTACCCTTTGGAACGAACTCCCCTAGTTTGCGTCAATTGCCTGACCTTCGGATCTTCCTCCACGAACTGAAAACGCATTTATTCATTCGAGTGGGACTGGCTTAATTTTTTTAATTCTTAATTTTTAATTTTAATTATTAATTTTAATTGGGGTTGTAATTTTATGAATTTTAAGGGTTTTAAGTCTAAACATTTTAATTTCTTGGCCAATTATTGAATAAGTTTTTTAATTCTCTGTTTTAATTGTATATTGCTATTGTTTTATACTGCCTGTACACCGCCCTGAGTCCTTCGGGAGAAGGGCGGTATAAAAATCTAATAAATAAATAAAATAAATAAATAAATAAAAAAGAGGAACCAACTTCTTCCCTGGTCCAACACCTTAAAGCCACAGGACATGATATTGACTTTAAAAAGACCAGAACTATCACCAAAACTGAACACTTTAACAACAGAATAATCAGAGAAGCCATCGAGATAGAAAAACGCCCACACAGCATGAACAAACGAGATGATACCTCCCGCCTACCAGCCATTTGGAAACCCGCCCTTATTGACAAACGAGTCCCTAACACGAGGAATGACACCAGACCCACACTCACAAGGTCCACACAGGATGTCACCACCACACATCCACCCAGAAAGCAGACCCAAACCCACACTGATCAGGAAGCACGACCAAGGACCAGAAGCCAGACCGCAGCTGCAACATTAGCCATTTCAAACCCCTCCAATCCATACATGCAGCAGACTGACACCCACTATGAAGATGTAGCACGACCACGAACACGAAGCCAAACAACAGCAATGCAGCTCACCAGCTCAAATCCCCCTGCAACTCAGACTAATCTGAGCACAACCAAGCCCCCACCCAAACAGGACACACCCCCAGCCAATCAGAGCACAAAAAACCCCCATCCAATCAGAGCACAGCCAAGCTCCCACCCAATCAGTTCAAACCCCCACTAGCAGTTAAAAGGAAGAAACAGCTGCGATCACACATTGCTGAAGCCTGAAGATGACGAATGAGACTTCGTCGAAACGTCGCCAAGACACTTCCAATTTTACACGGGAGAAAACCCGAATAACCAAAGACCTACATATATATATATATATATATATATATATATGTATATATATGTATATATATATGTATATATATATATATATATATATATATATATATATATATATATATATATATATATATATATATATATATACATCTCAGAATTGCAATGTGACCTTGCTGATAGCAAACTTCAGTTAAATTGTTAAACGTAGAAACTAACGTATTACTTTCCAATTTCTCAAAATGTACCAAAACTAGGGCCTTGAAAGAGGATTAGACTAGAAGGAGCACCCAAGTTCTTTTTCATTAGCAGATACATTGAGATGGAAAACATGTTACAGGATGCTGACGCACGAAGCAGATGCTACATATTGAATTCTTAACAATGTATGGCCAACAAGGTATTAATTTACATAATCCATGTGGATTCTTTCATGCAAGTCCGAAGAAATGAATAAAGGTGACTTTTCTAAGAATTTTTCTTGACAGTCCAAAATCACCCACACAATGTTTTAAAAAGATTTAATAGCAGGAAATTTCCTTTTAAGAAATTTGAAAGGCCTAGACCCAAATGAATATTGCACCTTTGAAAATAGCAAAATTCACATTAGCCTTACCACATGCGTAGATACGTGATTATGAACATACAATGCTGGAATTACCCAGGATGAAATGCCTGTTAGGCATAGAAATAGATGTTGTGGTCCACCAGCAGCCTGTGGAACTGGCAGTGGAGTCGAACAGCGATGAGGCTGAGGAAGAACATGCGCCAGTCCTGGAGGCTGGAAAAGGCCAGATGAGGGCTCTGTGTTGGAGGCAGAGATGAGGCCAGGGCCATTGGGGAGTGATGTGCAGACTCCAGAGCCTCCAGAGGCTGACAGTAGAGAGGCAGATGAACAGGAGGAGCCCGTTCCTAGTGCACGTATGAGAAGAACTGCCAGAAGGCAAGAGCAGCTAAAGCAAAAAGGATGACTCTGGATGATTGGCCCCTCCTATAAGGCTTAAAAGACCAGCAACAGCTCTTGGGCTCTGTCGGAAAACAATGTTGATAGACTTGTTTCTTATCTTGCTGCATTTATGTCTTCTGCTTCTGAACTTCAGAAGTCTTCTGCTTCTGAACTTTTGCCAAGAAAAGCCTTTGGCAGTTTGCCTAATTAGACCAAGGTTGGTGATAAGACTGAAGACTTGTGTTATGAAGAATTTGTTTTGAATTAGTTTAGATTATGCTGAGAATGAGTTTAATTCTCAGCTGTTCTAATAAAGTCTGTTTGTTTTTGAACTGATTGCGTCTAATAATACCTATTTGGGTCACAACAATAGGTTAGGGATTCTGCTCATGTGTTAACTATGTCTCAAACCTATAGAGTCCTTGGCTAAGCTGTGAGATCTCTAGACAACTGAGCTAGTCAAGCCTGGCCTGGCCTGTCTTCGGAGCTCATAGAACCACAACAACACTGGCCTTATCTAACCATGTTGCTCTTGATTGGACTGGCTTTTTTATTGCAGGAATTGCAGGAATCTATTTTCTTTGCAAATGTTTCGCTTCTCATCGAAGAAGTTCTTCAACTCTTCGAATGGAGTCTGCAAGGAGTATAAATCTTTCCATTCCCCACCATCCAGTCAGAGCTGAAGAAGCTTCTTGGATAAGAAGCAAAACATCTGCAAAGAAAAACCAGAAAATCCAGTTGCCTCTTGAAAAAAGCACCTTTGGGACAGAAAACACTACGATTCATCTTAGATTTTTAGTTTTGTGAAATAAACTTCTTTCTTTGACCTTAGTTAACTTTTTTCCTCTTACCCTTCTTAAAATAGGATGTCATTATGGTCATGTAACTGGCAAAACAGACAAACCTCTCACAGCTGGAGAGAATATGTAACAGAATTATGAAATGCAGATGTTTTCTTCTAGACTAAAGCTTCTTTCTTTTAAAAAAATGTGGTGACATTCCCTTGAGGGGAGAAAAAAGTTAAGTGCCAAGAGTCATGTCCAGGTTGTTAATATATTTCTTCTCCAGATTAAATATATTTTCAATTATAGATGTATTAAAACAAGGAGATTTAATAGAACATGGATTAAATTTAATATGATGTGCCAATGGGAATTCATACAGCCAATGTTGATCATAACTGAAGAAGTTATTGATAACAGTGGGAAGTCAGCAGTACCATTAGGTTTTACGTTGCAATTATAAACAAACCTTTGAATACTTTTTATGAATGTCTGTAGAAATCTTTCTGCTGAATTTCCATTTACCAGGCTCAAATAGATAAACTGGCAAAGCTGACTTTTTTTCTTCCATCTTCTTCGTATAGTAAAATTACCTTGTAGAAATTCTCCATAAAAGTTACTTCATCATGGAAAAAAAAATATCCCATTTTCTAGACTGTTTCTTCCACACCCACATAATATTGCTGCTAACCATTTTTGATATGAAGGTTTTTGACAATAATATTTTAGCACAAGGATAATGAGAGGAAAAAGGTGATTTGCAAAAACAAAAAACAAAAAAAATCCAACAACCACAAAATAACATGCAAGGGTTGTAAAATGATGTCTTTGAGCAATGCAAATTCCAGTATCTAAAAGTCAGTACTGAAAATGTGTCATCTACTAGGGCAGGGGTCTGCAAACTTGGCTCTTTTAAGACTTGTGGACTTCAACTCCCAGAGTTCCTGCTGGCTGAGGAACTCTGGGAGTTGAAGTCCACAAGTTTGCAGACCCCTGTACTAGGGCAATCCAAATTGAATGGGATTATCTACATAGACATATCTGCACATGTCTGCTTGCCCACATATAAATATGTTCAGATTCATTGCTGTATTTATGCCAATTTATGTTCAGTGGCATTCATAACATCAGCAGCAGGACAACTGAAGATTTTTGTTCCAAGACCAGCAACTATTTTTTCATTTTTTTAAAAATGGGATATAAGCAAGGCCCCTAAGTCTACCTGTCACATCCATCCATTTAATGTTTGGAGGTTGCCCAAGGTTCCCATCTGAGATGAACATGTTTGATATTTCCTTTAAAATGGATAAGAGAAATCCTGACTTTAATCAGTCTTTTGAGGAAAAAGATGTGAGAAATTTGCATGGAAATTCTAATATGGAAAACATCAACTCTTGTTCTTTTTTTATGGAGCTGCATTCTTCATTCTTCCTTGCTTTAACACTTCAAAATTATTGGCTTGATTTATACGTTCAAGGTCTGACACTGTTTTGCCACAGATAACATGCATTTGGCATGGATTTTTCGATTAGATAGAACGTTTTCCTAAGTTATTCATTTTTCCCTCCCAACTAGATATAAATGACAGATGAGCTAGCCATTTCCTGTGTCTGCTCTTCTGAGACCTCAATAAGAGCCAGCAGGATTTATGTTTTTTACTTAAAGCTGTTTCTACCTTTGAACTTTCACATTAGACTCCTCTACTTAAATTCTTGTATTTGATGTCTTTAACATCACAAACTTTTAAACTTTTACATGTCATCCCGCCCACGCTATAGCATTGATTCTTTTATTCTTCATTATGTAACTGCATTGCCAGGGAAATAATGGGTTTATTTATTTCATCAATCTATGTATAAATACATTGCTAAATCTTAAATCCTTTTCTGTATTTGAAAGGGAGAGCAGACATTCTTTCAATATTATTTAGAAACTCTGTTTTGCCTCCAAGATAAATGGGTGATCCTTCAAAGAAGAAGACCAAGATGGTCATGGTTGATAAATACCTTGGCATGATGGAAGCAACATTAGGTTGAGCAGACTCTAACTCCTAAAGATTAATTGGAAACTTAACCCATTACATCCAGAAATCTTTACTCTGCCCTTGGGCATGGTTGTGTAAAAATAAATTTGTCCACCTGTAAATTGCCTCTAGATTTTTGGTTTTATTTTGCTTTGTTTCCAGAATTTTTCCTGCTAAGTAAATCTAGGTAAAACAATCTTGGCTGATATTAACATAATGGATGAAATGAATAGCTCAGTTCTTTGAGACCAAAATCATTTTAATCTTCCTTCCTAGTTTTGCCTCAGGAACTGAGGAGAAAATAATGTCTTGCGCTGTAAGGTTGGGATTCCCTCATTTGTTGACTTGCTCATTAGCCATCCTGAACGTTTGCCAAAGTAGAACGATGGAGCATAAATCTTCAAATGTTGCTTCTTGTGAAGGACTAAATATTGGATTTAGCCTCTTGACCAGATCAGTTTTCTCTTCATTGATTTAGAAATGGTGATAGTAAATATTGTAGCTATCCAGAAACATGACAAGTCAATGTACGACAACCAAGAACAATGAAGATGTGTATAATTAGGAGTGACAAATTTTGTCTTCAAAATCTGTAGCTGAGACTGCCATTCAACAACATTATTATGATTCTAGCATAAGCTCTGAGTTCTTAAGACATGTGTGCTTTTTCTCCTCTTACAACTCCACAAAGAATAAAAGAATCATTTCCTGACCGGAACCACAGCTATTAAATGGCTCTCCCCTGGTCTAAAGAAGATTTACAAAATGATGAATTATTGAAATTATGGAGCATATGCTTTTTGAAGTGAAATTCACTGTAAACATCAAAGCATTTTTGTAAGTATAGACTGCAAGTAGTTTAATTTTAAATTCTTGTTTATTCCATAGGTGGATTAGATTTGTTTTCATACTTTAGAGGGAAGAGATGAAAGCTGACTGTGAAGCCTACATTCCCAGCATATTATGTGATTAAAGTTTACAGCCCAAACTAAAATTGGTGAGTCTGTACTAAAACATCATTTAGCATATGAAACACATGTCTATAAATGCATGTTCTTCCCTTCCTTCCGCAAAAGTCACTGTCCCTCTTAGAAAAACAAAAGCTCTTTAACTTTTAAGACAAGTGGAGGCAATAATGCAAATATAGTTATCTCAGGGAAGCAAAGAGAGTCCTGTTTAAACAGCTGCTTTTAAATCAATTCTCTAAAGTTAAATTCCAATATATTCTTCTTGGCTTTGCTCCTCAGTGAAACCATTTATTCTCAATTTTCCCAGATCCTTCAAATCCCTGTTTAGGACAATCATGTTTGGATCATGCTAGTTCCCATGTTGTAGTGCATTGTGTATAAGGACATACAACTCAAAAGAGCCACATATTGCTCCTCTGGTTATGCCTCTTTCCTTCCTGTTCTGTTCTTCCACTACTTTTCATGTCTTTTTGATTATTTTATGTGTAGCAGGGCAAACAGCTGCTTTATCTGTACTGTAAAGTTTCAAGGAAAGAAAGATAAACCAACAGATAATATGAAAACAGCCTTGAATTTTAACATCTCCAGGTCCTAGCATATCTCAAAAGACTTGGTTCAAGTTCCTTGGCAAGGACACATATCATCCAAGCATCCAAATGTACAAAGTGAAATATCCCTTTGGTGGGGAGCCCAGAAAATTGTTTTAATTACCTAAACTGTAAGTAGATTATGTGATTTGATGTTATGTGTTTGGGGGCTCTGTCAGTCTATTGTAACATAAGTACAAGCAAATCCATCCATCCATATAATATCCTGCTAAAATCCTGGATTTACTTACTTATTTATTAAGAATAGAATGCTCTGCACAGGGAAAGCCACTGTGGTTTATTCTAATTTAACCTTTAGGAAAATTAAAAAGGTCCTTTTGTTTCTTTTGGCTTCTGCTTCTTTTAAGAAAAACGGTTAGCCCTTTTTATTTTGCATGGTTCTATAGTGTGCTCTTTGTTTAGTTTATTACAGGCTACTTTTGAAACATTGACAGCAAAAATTGAGGTCGGGATGTTTAAACATACAAATTAAACAATATTTTGGACTTTGAAAGTCTGTTTTCCCTCAGTCCACAAATGAAAAGTAGAGCTTGTACCACTATCATTAGATCAGCACCGAGACAATAGCAGCCATTAACTGAACCATGTGGGCATCATCTGGAAAGTTCTTTATATTCCTGGGGAAAAAAATATTGTTTGAATGCGTAAAGACTAGGGCCTCTTAAGTCAAAGAATACAATGGAGTAACTACTTAAGCCAAATATTTTAAAATACTGAAAATAAACAGGAAGTGGACCCAAATAGAGACCATGGTTTTTTTCTGCTTATTTAACTAGTCCAAAGATTGTATTTCCCCCAAATTTCACCCTGAAAACACATTAGTCTCATCTAGTAGGAATACATATTTAATATTAGCATCATTTTAAGGGCATATTTCAGTTGTATTTATTCACTCAAAGGACACACAACTTCATAATTCTACCTTTAATTTTCCAGCAGGACAGTATCTTCCAGCCTGAGAAGACATACGGAGGTCTATCTCTGTATCCCTCCCTTCACCCACTTGACCTCACCCTTCCCCTCTTCCATCAAGACACCCTCCTGTGTATCACTGGAATTGCTAAGTAATGGCAGAAGCTTCACTGTGCAACCAATCAACCATAGAGTTTGTAAAGGTCCAGCAGAGGGAAATGGAGAAGAACCTAGAGTACATATCGTCTATCAGCCACAACATCCTAGGGGTGTTCATGCTTCCAGTGAATCAGATATACAAGTCAGTCCCTCCTGCAAGAAGTATCCAGAATACAGTTTTGAGCTGTACATAAATAAAGACAGGACACGAATCTATTTTTTTTCCTCCTAGTAATACAATAAAAAAATAAATTACATACACACACATTGTTCTTGAATATATTTTCAATCCATGCAACTGCTGCAGTCTTAAGTCTATAAAGGAACTTTTTTAAAAGCAGAAATTCTGTTTATATTTGTTAATGGGGATGAACTACCAAAACTAAACCACTAAACCTTTTAGGAACATTAGGTTTTATGAGTAATTCATCTACTAAATCCTCAAAGTAGCATGTCACAATAATGCTGGGTGAAATGAACTGCTATCATTGTTGTATACTACGTCCATGGCTAATCAAATGCCCTTCTAACCCACACAGGTATTTGCACCATTGCTTAATGAGCAATGAAAGTTTCATCATTGAATGGTTGACTTTAGTTTTATCCAGTGGTGAAATCCAGGGGTGAAATAATTCCGGATAGGACCGGCTCGCATGATCCGGTAGTGATGGCGGCTGCTGGTTCAGAGGACCGGTAGAAAAAATCGCTGGCCCCACCCCCCCTGCCTCTGCTGAGCCACACCATCTGCAGAGGTTTTTTTTTTACTTTTAAAAGCCGGTTTTGCTTCAGCCGAAACATGCCTTTAAAAGTAAAAAAAAGCCTTTGAGGATCCTGCCCCTCAGCTGAGACCGGCAGAGACTTTTAAACTTAAAAAAAAACATTAAAGTCTCCTCTGGCAATCTCACCTGAGTTCCTCATCAGCAGAACCTTACTTGTACTCTTACTTATAGACAATATGTTTTCTACAAGTAAGAGTAGAGATTCTAAGGCACTTACCTGATTACTGATGAACGCATGGCTCTTTTTCCAGCCCGAAAGCAGTTTCGTTTTCAGCCAGACAGAATCAATTGCTTAGCTAATCTATTTCCTCGGTGATCAAGTGGCTGGCTTTGCTGGCTGAAGAACTCTGGGATTTGAAGTCCACAATAAAATAAAATAAAATAAAATAATAAAATAATAAAATAATAAAATAATAAATAAAATTATAAAATAATAAAATAAAATATTTGTGCAGCTTTCTGAGGTTTGGTGTGTTCCTGTAGTGTTTCACTCTAACTTACGGGTTAGAGTGTTACTTGCCGGGTTACTTACGGGACCGCCTGCTGCTACCGAATACCTCTCACCGACCCGTGCGCTCTCACAGAGAGGGACTCCTCAGGGTGCCGTCGGCGCGACAGTGTCGTCTGGCGACACCCAGGGGAAGGGCCTTCTCTGTGGGGGCTCCCGCCCTCTGGAACGAACTCCCCCCAGGACTTCGTCAACTTCCGGACCTCCGAACCTTTCGCCGCGAGCTCAAAACTTACTTATTTATCTGCGCTGGACTGGGTTAGTTTTTTAAGTTATGGGTTTTTTAATGGGTTTTATCTCCAAATTTTAATTGTGGCCAATTTAAATAAGTTTTTTACTTGTATTTTACTTGTATTTATAATGTATTGTGCATTTTTACTTGGCTGTGAACCGCCTTGAGTCCTTCGGGAGAAGGGCGGTATACAAATTTAAATAATAATAAAAAATAATAATAATAATAACTACACAAACACACAAAATTTCAGAAAGCTGTATGTGGCATTTTGTGTGTGTGTGTGTGAGTGTGTGTGTGTGTGTCAGTTGTGTGTGTGTAAAGTGTGAAAGTTGGTTTTTGAGCTTTTTGTGGTTGTGTGAAGTGTGAAGTCCAGCTGCTTTTACATTGTGTGTGAGTCAGTTGTGTTGTGTGTGTGTAAAGTGTGAAAGTTGGTTTTTGGTACCTCTTATTGTTTTTTATACTTTGTTAATTATTTTTATTATTTATTGTTATTGGCCATGCCCACCCAGACATCTGACCATCAAGCCACGCCCATCAATTAAGCCATGCCCACATAACCGGTAGGGAAAAATTTTAGATTTCACCCCTGGTGAAATCCATTTTTTTTTACTATCAGTTCTGTGGGAGTGGCTTGGTGGGCGTGGTGTGGTGTGGCTTGGTGGGCATGGCAGGGAAAGGATATTTTTGTGACCCAGACCCAAGTAGGTAGTAATAAACTCGGTCTGTGAAAAACAAACAAACTTTATTCGAACAGCTGGGAATTACTTCATTCCCAGCGTCATTCAACTCAAAGTAAAACAAATGCCTCCCAACACAAATTCCTCAGTTATCTCGCAAACCTTGGTCCAATTAGGCAAACTGCAAAGGCCCTTCCTGGCAAATGTCCAGAAGCCACAAAAACAAAGACGTAGATGAAGCAGAAGACGCAGCTACAACGTTGTTTTCCGGCAAAGGCCAAACACCAGTGCTGGTCTGCTTTAAGCCTTATGGGAGGGGCCAATCATCTCTTGGCCCTACTCCCGAGTTGTCCTCTCTGCTTGAGCTGCCTCTTGCCTTCTGGCAGCTCTTCTCATGCGTGCATTAGGAACAGGCTCCTCCTGTTCCTCTGCCTCACTACTATCAGTCTCTGGAGACTCTGGAGTCTGCACCTCACTTCCCGATGGTCCCGGCCTCACCTCAGCCTCATCGCTGTCTGACTCCGTTGCCAGCTCCATAGGCTGCTGACAGACCACAACAGATACTGCTAAATCTCCATTCCGTCCCCATTCCTGGGGGAAGAGTATTGCAAAACCTCCATTCCCACCCCACTCTGGGGCCAGCCAGAGGTATATTTGCCAGTTCTCCGAACTACTCAAAATTTCCACTACTGCTTCTCTGAACTGCTCAAAATTTCTGCTACCGCTTCTCCGAACTGCTCAAAAATTCCACTACCAGTTCTCCAGAACCTGTCAGAACCTTCTGGATTTCACCCCTGGTTTTATGTCTTCATTCAAGAAAAACTAAGGGCCTTTTTTAACAATATGTATGTTGGTTGTGATATATTTCCTGATGCTCATTGGCCATTTTGATCTTGTTTCTGGCTCTTCAAATGTTTCATGGCATTCATCGGAAATTTTGATCTTGCTTCTGCTGCCATGTTTCTTCGTCTTTGTTTATACCAGTGTTTCTCATTTTTAGCAATGTTAAGATGTGTGGACTTCAACTCTCAGAGTTCCCCAGCCAACAAGTTGAAAAACACTGGTTTAAGTGTTACTTTAAAGGATAAAGTCTGTTGAAACTTGAACTCTTGGATTCTCAGAAAGATCAAATTATGAAGCTTTGTGAGCTCCTGGGAGAAAATGAGTGAAGAAAAATGCAAAATGAGAAACGAATAAAACAACATCATTTTGTAAAATATAGGTCACATCTATTTAAAATGCAACTAGTGGTGTCTTCGATTTTGTTTTATTTTCATTTTTAGACAATGTGTTCTTTATGTGTACACAGAAGGAAAAGTAAGCTTTTGGAAATGTCTTATGATGAAAGCATACTTGTAATTTTTAATGGGGAAGTCACTGAAAAGGCAAATTCTTTATACCCAACTGATAAGCAAACTCTTCATGACTTGATCTGAAAAATAGAAAATAAATGAAAATAAATGCATGTTCCTTTTTTTTTAATCCATCGAAACACATCCAAAAATCAAATTGTATTTTTTTCCATGTTTACTATGTCATATGTTCCTATTTTGAAACTGTCCCCAAAAGTACCTCAAGATGGAGGGAGCAAAGGCTATGACAAGCATATTTTTAGAGAAATTAGTCCCAATTTCTACCCAGAATGGCAGTGCTCCAAAACATTGGACTAGGTGCACAAGGTCCATCCCCCACTTAGCTGTTGACTTCGGGCTATTAACTGTTTCTCAGTTTGCCCTAGAAGTGCAATTTGAGAATAACATTTGAGAGAGAACTTGATCAGGTAGCTTCCACTGCTGGAGGATGGGATATTAAACACAAGAAATAAATCCTAAACTTAGAAACGTTTGGAAGGCTACACTGTGAAAGAACCTTGACTAATTAGCTCAAGAGCTAATTATGTTACTCATGAATCATGTTCTTCCCACCTTCCCACCCCAACTCCCAAGCTTGGATCACTACAACTTGCATCTGGCTTGATTCTATTCTCATTCTTGAAGTTTTGCCATATAAGGCATTCAAGATACCAAGCTCTTACAGGGCCTAGAAACTTCTGGGTTTTTAAAAATTAAGTTTTGGAAGCCAAATCATCACACAATATAGTGGAGATAGAAAGTCTATACACCCCTGTAAAAATGCCAGATTTTTGAGATGTGAAAAAAAAAATCAGACCAAGATCATTTTTCCACCTTTAATAGAACATCTAAACTGTACAAGTCAATTGAAAAAGCAAACTGATATATTTAGGAGGGGAAAAAAACTAGGCTGCATATGTGTGCACACCCTTAAACCAATACTTTAAGCACCTTTTGATTTTTTGATAGCATTCATTCTTGAGGTAGCAGTGTGTCAGTATGGCATATGTTGCCTTGGGAATCTTTACTCACTCTTCCTTGCAAAAGCACTCTAAATCTGTCAGATTGTGAGGGCCTTTCCTATCCATAGCCCTCTTTCAGGTCCCCCCACAAATTTTCAGTTTGGGCCAGGGGTGAAATCTAAAAATTTTCCCTACCGATTCTGTGGGCGTGGCTTAATTGGTGGGCATGGCTTGGTGGTCAGATGGCTGGGTGGGCGTAGCCAATAACAATAAATAATAAAAATAATAAACAAAGTATAAAAAAACAATAAGAGGTACCAAAAACCAACTTTCACACTTTACACACACACAACACAACACAACTGACTCACACACAATGTAAAAGCAGCTGCACTTCACACTTCACATAGCCACAAAAAGCTCAAAAACCAACTTTCACACTTTACACACACACACACAACACAACACAACACAACTGACTCACACACAATGTAAAAGCAGCTGCACTTCACACTTCACACAGCCACAAAAAGCTCAAAAACCAACTTTCACACTTTACACGCACACAACTAAGACACACCCACAAACAATATGCCACATACAGCTTTCTGAGATTTTGTGTGTTTGTGTAGTTAGAGTGAAACACTACAGAAACACACCAAATCTCAGAAAGCTGCACAAATATTTTATTTTATTATTTTATTTTATTTTATTGTGGACTTCAAATCCCAGAGTTCCTCAGCCAGCAAAGCCAGCCAGTTGATCACCGAGGAAATAGATTAGCTGAGTGATTGGTTCCGTCTGGCTGAAGCTGAAACTGCTTTCGGGCTGGAAAGAGAGCCATGCGTTCATCAGTAATCAGGTAAGTGCCTTAGAATCTCTACTCTTACTTGTAGAAAACATGTTTTCTACAAGTAAGAGTACAAGTAAGGTTCTGCTGATGAGGAACTCAGGTGAGATCGCCAGAGGAGACTTTACATTTTTTCTTTTTAAAGTTTAAAGTCTCTGCCGGTCTCAGCTGAGGGGCGGGATCCTCAAAGGCTTTTTTTTTTACTTTTAAAGGCCTGTTTTGGCTGAAGCAAAACCGGCTCTTAAAAGTAAAAAAAAACAACTTCTGGAGATGGTGAGGCTCAGCAGAGGCAGGGGGGGTGGGGCCAGGGATTTTTGCTACTGGTCCTCTGAACCAGCAGCCGCCATCGCTACCAGATCGCACAATCCCGTCCGATCCGGGAGCATTTCACCCCTGATTTGGGCTATTTCAATTTGGAAATGTGGGCCATTCCAAAACTTTGATCTTCTTCTGCTGAAGCCATTCTCTTGTTGATTTGGAGGTATGCATTAGGTTCTCATGTCGAAAGCTGAAATTCCTCTTCAGCTTTTTAGTGCCTTTAGTGAAGGTTTTGTGCCAAAATTGACTTGGAACTGTTCATAATTCCCTCTACCTTGACTAAAGCCCCAGTTCAAGTTGAAGAAAATCAGCCCCAAAGCATAGTATTGCCACCACCATGGGTATGGTGTACTTTTGATGCGCAGTGGTGTTTTTGCACCAAACCTACTTTTTGGAATTATAGTTAAAAAGTTCAACCTGGGTCTCATCAGACTATATAACACATTTCCCCACATCCTTTTGTCAGATGTTTTCAAAATGTAGCCAAGCTTGGATGTTTTTCTTTGTAAGAAAACATTTCCATCCTGCCTCACAGCCCAGACATATGAAGAATATGGGAGATTGTTGCCACATGTAGTATCCAAACAGTAGTTGCCAGAAATTTCTGGAGCTCCTTTAATTTGCTGTAGGCCTCTTGGCAGCCTCTCGGACCAGTTTTCTTCTTGTTTTTTCATCAATTTTGGAGTGACATCCAATTGTTGGTAATGTCACTTGTGCTATATTTTCTTCGCTTGATGACTGTCTTCACCATGTTCCGTGGTATATCCAATGCCTTGGAAATTATTTTGTATCCTTCTGATAACGAGATCCCTTTGAATTTTTTTTTCCAGAGCATGGCTTTGCAGTAAGAGGTAACTGAGTAAAGACAGAAAAATCCTCCTACAACAGCTGAACTTTATATCAGCTTGACCAGAGTCACTTTAATTGATGCCAGATATTTATTGGCTATTATGTATCATCAGTTTAAATGCGATTGGTTAATTCTGAACAGAGTCACATCCCTACTTATAAGAGGGTGTACATACTTATGCAGCCATGTTATTCTAGTTCTTTATTGTTGTTTTTCCCCTGGAAGATTTTAATTCGTTGTTCAATTGAATTGTACAGCTCATGTGTTACATTAAAAGTGGGAAAAACATCTGAAGTGATTTATCGTGGTCTGATATTTTTACATCTCAAAAACTTGGCATGTTAACAGGAGAGTGTGGACTTTTTATATCCGTATCCATATTATATTCATATAATATTCCATGTTAGAAAGACAAATCTAGAAGAACAACGACCACCCACAGTCCTGCTCTAGAAACAGGATCATATGACTCATTTATTTGGTCTGTTTGTAAGTCGGATGTTGCTTTGAATAACACACACAAACTCATTTGCAGGACCATTTCCCGTTGTGAGAAATAGCAATCATATCGTGCAGAGGCAACAAACAAATGTTTTTTTCTGCATTGTGTATGTGTGTTCTCTTTCAAAAAGAGGGCTGTCACCCAAAGTCTTTGCTAATGTATGTACTTATTTCAAGACTGCCTTATTACTGCAGCCAACAGGCTTGCAGGAAATGTCAAAATAAAGCAGGAGCAATTAGTCAGCTCCTGGAGTTTGACAGCAAAGTACAGCTGATATGTGTTTGTGTGTGTTTATTGTTAAAATTCTATTAGTTCTTCAAATACATTTCGACAATCTGCATAACCCCAATTCAGACCACAGTGAACTGTGAATCTTCCTCATCAAAGCAGAAAAAAAATCTTTGCCCTGTTTCATTCCTGCGTCCATTTATCGCATATCACATAACTATGAATTTGTACTGATTATAATTGCTGAATTGCACTATGAGGAGCTGATTCTGTTTTTAAAATACCATTCACTGTAAAACCTTTTCTTAGCCATTCTACTACCTTACCCCAGCTTCTCAACTGATAACTTACAGATGATACTTCCTGAGCACAAAATGAATCAAGAAATAGTTTACCCTGGGCCATCCCTGAAAATACTGAATTGATTGATCTATTTTGTAAAATATTTCTTTTAACTGCCTTTGTTAAAACAAGACCCAGTCAGCAGCAGGCAACCAAGCAATATAATAAACACAATTATGTTCTGTGAAGCATGTGGAAAATGTTTTGAAAAGATATGCTCGACCATTATTGATAGTCACACATAGAGGAAAAAAAATCACACAAATTAAAATCTTTCCACAAGTTCCATGAATAAAATACAAAGAGCAAAATTCTCTCAACCTGACCGGAGGGGCCGTCTCTCAGATGCTACAATAGAAAATTCAACATCCTCCATCTAGTAACTTTATTGAATCAATCTTCCAGATATACCTAAAATCTTGGAGTCGGGTATTATCTGTAGCATACAATTGTTTGCCTTTTAAAAAAAATAGGTTGTGAGACTAGAAGGAAGAATAAAAGAAAGGAGGAGAAGAAGAATGGGAAGTGGTTACACTTATATATCCTCATCAGTAGAGGTCAGGGGTGAAATGCTCCCGGTTCGGACCAGATTGGCCAATCCGGTAGTAATAGTGGTGGCTGGTTCGCCGAACCGGTAGCAAAAATCCCTGGCCCCGCCCCCTCCCGCTCATCCCCCCCAATTGCCTGGTCGCCTGCTTGCCTGTTTGTTGCTTCTTTCCTGTCACCCGGTGCTTCCATTTCCGCCAGTCATTTTTCCCACCACTCAGCGCTTCCAGCCCACCCACCCCACCCCCGGCCTATATAAGTTCCCCTTTTTATGTGGCCCAGCTACTTCGCCCAGAAGTTCACCGACGCCTGGCCACTCGGAACTCGCCTCGCCTGGAGGCCTCACCACCTCGCCACCTTGCCACCTGCTACTCGCTGAAAAAGGTAAGGATCGCCGGTTGCCCCCCCACCCCGATCCCCAGGTCCTCATGCTTGCCTGCCTGGTTTGGCTAACTACCCACCTTTCCTCCCAGCCTCCAGCTTGCTTTGTCTCACCTCGCCTCACATTGCCTGGACGCCTCACCAACTGCTACTCGCTGAAAAAGGTAAGGATCACCAGTTGCGGCCTAGCGTGTTATTCCCCCCATCAATCTCTGGGCTCACGTAGTTCGCACAGCCGCCTGGAATCATTTGAGGGCCATGTGCTACCTCCCTCCTGGTCCCCGGGTCCCTGTGCTTGCCTGCCTGGCCTGGCTAACCACCTTTCCCCCCAGCCTCCAGCTTGCTTACCTTTGCTCTTTGGACTGAATCCCAAGCCACTGGTTGCAATGCCTGCCTTCCTTCGCTTACTGCAATCCCTGCAATCAATTGCATCCACTAGCAACTCAATCTGCCTGCCTGCAATTGATTTCATCGGTGAGCATGTGAATCTGCCTGCCCTGTCCCTTCAACTGGTAAGTTTTTTTTTATTTTTGGGGGAGCTTTTAAAAAATAGTTAATTGGGGGTTTTTTTAGAGGTGTTTTTTTCATTTGTAATTTAGGAGGTTTTAAATTTAGCTGCTTTTATCTAAAAATACAAGTAAAATAATAAAATAAATATTTGTGCAGCTTTCTGAGATTTGGTGTGTTTCTGTAGTGTTTCACTCTAACTACACAAACACACAAAATCTCACAAAGCTGTATGTGGTATTTTGTGTGTGTAAAGTGTAAACGTTGTTTTTTGGGCTTTTTGTGGCTGTGTGCAGTTCCTGCTTGTTGCAGGGGCCATTTTGGGTCAAGCACAGCTGCTTTTACGTTGTGGGTGAGTCTGTTGTGTTGTGTTGTGTTGTGTGAGTGTAAAGTGTAAAAGTTGTTTTTTGGGCTTTTTGTGGATGTGTGCGGTTCCTGCTTGTTGCAGGGGCCATTTTGGGTGAAGTACAGCCACTTTTACATTGTGTGTGAGTCAGTTGTGTTGTGTTGTGTGTGTGTAACGTGTGAAAGTTGGTTCTTGGTACCTCTTATTGTTTTGTGTACTTTATTATTTTTATTATTTATTGTTATTGGCCACGCTCACACGGTCAGCAAGCCATGCCCACCAATTAAGCCATGCCCACAGAACAGGTAGCAAAAAAATTTAGATTTCACCCCTGGTAGAGATGATATTTCTGCCCTAGGACATTTGTAAAGTAGAATTCAACCAAGGAGGGGAACAGCAAAGTAACAGCATTGGGGATGGGAAGTGGGAGTTAAATAAGAAACACATTTCTGGATGATTCAATTGCTTATATTTTATTAACCTCTCAGTAGGGTTTTGTATACACACGGGGAGTGTGTGTGAAGGAGGGAGGGTCCTTAGTTACATTTCATCAATGGCATGGCACAGTTCCCTTCCCACAATGTAGTAAATGCATTGCAAAGAACCGCATTTGACTCCATTGAAATGTAATTAGAATTAAATGTAAATATGATGATCTTCCAGTCGTGCATTTATGATATACTTCATTGATTATTGAAAGGATTTTAATTCTGTTGACTAGCAATAGCACTTATATACTGTGCAATTGCTAGTCAAGTGCTTGACTAGCGATAGCACTTAGATTTTACAGCCCTCTCTAAGCGGTTTTACAGAATCAGCAACAATCTGGGTCATTTTACCAACCTCAGAAGGATTGAAAGAGGCTAAGTCAGCAGTGAAATCGAGCCAGATCTATCCGGATTGCGTGAACCGGTAGTGCTGGTGGCGGGTATCTCTGGCCACCTGCCGGGACGTCATTAAATCCCGTTTTTTAACTCTCTGTTCATGCGCAGAAGAGGCACGCACACTCACATTCCCGAACCAGTAGCGAAGTTAAGTGCATTTCACAGCTGGGCTAAGTCAACCTTGAGCGACTTGACCTGAGTCAACAAAGTTACCCCACACAGGAAGATAGGTGGCATAGAAATTTAATAAATAAGTAAGTCAAGCTTTTGGAAAATCCGAAGAACCAAGTTATAGTCAGATCATCTCCGAAAAAAATCTATCTATGTGATTGCTAAGAGTTGACACTGACTTGAGGACGCATAATCAATCGACTAATCCTATAGTTATTAATTTTATTTTTCATATATATCCTCTTAATTATGGAATACTTTCTGCTATCAGGAGGAGCCAAGCTTATTTTTATCATGTCTTCTCGTTTCTTTATATAAAATAAAGAAAAGGAAAGTCAAAACTGAAAACAGTTCTTTCTTAAAAAGAAAATAAAAAAAATAATAAAATGGAGAAGCACCAGAGAGATTAAAAAAAGCACAAGGAAACTGTGGTGTTTAAGCTAGCTCCCTTTCCCCCCGCCCCCATCCTTGCACAGCTTATGTGTTTGGTGTTTTTTCAGGGTGAATATTGAACACTAGTGTAAATAATAAATTACGATGTTGATGATGCTGAAAGAGCAGGGTATTTGTGTCAATAAATCAATAGAGGGTGAAAAAGTACAAAGTGCCATCATGAATGAGCTATACCAGATTTTTTTTTTGCATGTTTTTTTAACAGAGAGCTGCTCTTAAAACAATCAAATAGCAATCATTTAACTTGCCTTGTTATAGCCTGAGATAGCTGAATACTAGGGCAGGGCTGGTTCAGGATGTAACCTGGCTATTTCTCTAAATCTCATCAATTATATAGTTTTTAAAAATGCATCATTCTTCCGTGCCATAACGCATCTTTCCTGAAAGTTATCACAAATCGGATTGCTTTTCCTGAATAAAGAATGTGTCCGCAAAGGACACACTACCTTTTATAATGACTTTGGGGAAGAAGGAACGCACACATTGGTAAATCTTTTAAGGTGTTTATGGATGCGGGAAAAGAAAGCAAAAATAAGTTAGAGGGTTGGGACTCTTAGTAATGAAAGATTATTAAAGAAGAACATTGACTCAAAATGGGGGGGGGGAGGGTTGTGCTAAAAAAACCCAGGAGATGCAGAAATCCAACTTCAGTAGAGAAAGCAAGTACATCTTTAGATGTGGGACACACCAGTTCTCTCTCCCCCCACTCCCATTTTAACCGCAACTAAGACTTCAGAAGACCCAAAAATCTCATGGGAGAAGCCCCATTTAGCTCGATGGCAGTACTTACAATCCCAAACCATTCATTTATCCTCTAGCCACTCTTAATTGCGCTGAAATCTGGGTTCCCTCCCCCTCCTTCTCTGTAGAAAAGATTTGTAGAAAAGTTGTTGTCTTAAGAATCCTTCAGAGGAATTGCATTTAAACACAATAGCAATAGCACTTAGATTTATATACCGCTTCACAGTGCTTTACAACCCTCTCTAAGCAGTTTACAGAGTCAGCCTATTGCTCCCAACAATCTGGGTCCTCATTATACCTACCTCGGAAGGATGGAAGGCTGAGTCAACCTTGAACCTGGTGAGAATCAAACTGCTGAACTGCTGGCAGATGGCAGTCAGAAGTAGACTGCAGTACTGCACTCTAACCACTGTGCCACCACGGCTCTTAATTAAAAAACAAGTTTGAAATATGTTCAAACCAGCCACTTCTTTGTGGAGAAACGTGAAATAATATTAAAGATCTATTTTGTCGACAGGATTCTGGGTTTTTTTGATTTTGTTAGTCTTTCTTTGGAATTAACTTTATTTAATGTCTATTTGAGAAATAGCAGATCACCAAGCATGAGTGTGTGCAAAAGAACCAATTCAAGTTCTTTAGGTAGTCCTTGTTTGTTTAGTGACCATTCAATGTTAAACAGCCCTGAAAAAAGTGACTTATGACCCTTTTTTCACACTTAACACCATTGCAGAATCCCAAATGGTCATGTGATCAATATTTAGATGCTTGGCAACTGATTCAATATTTATGACGGCTGCAGTGTCCTAGGGTCGTGTGATCTGCTTTTGCAACCTTCTGACAAGCAAAGTCAGTGGTGGAAACCAGATTCACTTAACAACCGTGTTGGTAACTTAAGAACTGCAGTCATTCATTTAACAACTATGACAAGAAAAGTCATAAAATGGAAACTTAAAATTCACTTAACAAATGACTCAATTAGCAACAGACATTTCGGGCTCAATTGTGGTCATAAGTCAAGGACTACCTGTAACACTGGACTCTACCTATGACTAGGTCATATGTAAGCCATTTTTCTTCCACTCTTGAACATGAAATCCAGGTGTGTGTTTTTTAAAAAAAATCACCCAGGAAGAAGATGGAAGCAAACGAAATTTTCAATGAAGCATGTAAGGCTTATTTATTTATTTATTTATTTATTTATTTATTTATTTATTTATTTATTTATTTATTATTTAAATTTGTATACCGCCCTTCTCCCGAAGGACTCAGGGCGGTTCACAGCCAGGTAAAAATACACAATACACTATAAATACGATTAAAATACAGTTAAAAAACTTATTAAATTGGCCACAATTAAAATTTAAAAATAAAAACCCATTAAAACCCATAGACTTAAAAAACTAACCCAGTCCAGCGCAGATGAATAAGTGAGTTTTAAGTTCGCGGCGAAAGGTTCGGAGGTCCGGAAGTTGACGGAGTCCTGGGGGGAGTTCGTTCCAGAGGGCGGGAGCCCCCACAGAGAAGGCCCTTCCCCTGGGCGTCGCCAGACGACACTGTCGCGCCGACGGCACCCTGAGGAGTCCCTCTCTGTGAGAGCGCACGGGTCGGTGAGAGGTATTCGGTAGCAGCAGGCGGTCCCGTAAATAACCCGGCCCTATGCCATGGAGCGCTTTAAAGACGTTCACCAACACCTTGAAGCGCACCCGGAAGGCCACAGGTAGCCAGTGCAGCCTGCGCAGGATAGGTGTCACTCGGGAGCCACGAGGGGCTCCCTCTATCACCCGCGCAGCTGCATTCTGGACTAACTGCAACCTTCTAATAAGGTTGTAAAGAACAATGTAAAGTCTAATCGAACAATGTTCAATATCTGTTGAGAAGTTTATTATTGAACAAATAATTCTGAGGACTAAAGAGAAAAATTCTATGCAGGAGGTACTACTTGCAACTAATGAATGCTAAGCTGGCATTTATCAATTTCTCAGTGTTAAAGGCATAATTGCTTCATTTATATTCTTAGTTTGCTCTTCAAGTTAACATGTCATGAAATATACCTTTTCTTAATGTGGAATATCAGCTGATTAAAAAATGATAGCAAGATAGAGATAAGCTGAATGATAAGGCAAATCTGTCTGTACAAATGTTCAGCCTCGGGAATTACGCACCATTGCTTTTGAATATTCAGAGACCAGTCTGACATGCTTTCAGCAATTCATACATCATAGGTTTTATACTGCAGACTTTCTAGTGCATGTTCATTGATCAGGAACAAAGACAACATGAGTCATTTCTCCATAGAATTTGACTTTTTCTCTGGTAAATAAAAACCATGGGGGCGCAGTGGTTAGAATGCAGTATTGCAGACTAACTCACTGCCCACAGCCAGGAATTCGATCCTGAGCGGATCAAGGTTGACTCACCCTTCCATCCTTCTGTAAAATGAGGAAACTAGATTGTTGGCGGCAATATGCCGACTCTGTATACTAGGGGTATCAAACTCAAGGCCTGTGGGCCCATGGGTGCTTAGATCTGGCCTGTGGGCCCGCCCTGGAAACAGCGAAGGTCTGGCCTGCAGTCCCTCTGCCAGAGAAAATGGCTCTCCCAGGCTCTGTTTTCGGCCGCGACAGCTTCCTGCAGCCCTCTGCCAGCAAAAATAAAATTGGGGGCTCCAAAGGGTTGCAGGAGCCCATTTTTGCTGGCAGAGCACTCGGGCCACAAGTGCCTCCAAGACGAGTGACCATGCCCACCCCAGACGACTGAGGTCAAACACAATTCTGATGCAGCCCTCAATGAAATTGAGTTTGACACCCGTGCTATAATCCCCTCAGAGAGGGCTCTAAATCTTTATGAAGTGGGTATATAAGTCTAGGTGCTATTGCTATTGCTATCTACATCATTTGGTAAGGCTGTCTCACAGATCTTTTACTATTCTGTCAAGGACATATGTGAACAGGATTGGAGTAAAGGGACTGATCTATGAATGTCATGAAGTTTCAAAATTCTTCACTGTGGCAGATATACCACCCTCAGGATATTAATTAAGTGGCGACTACAGATATCGGTAGGTTACAAGACATGAACCTTGTATCTGCGGTGTCTGCTTGAAATGTTGCACATTGGTTCACAGTTTGTATGGAACTCTTCCTGTAATAATAATAATAATAATAATAATAATAATAATAATAATAATAATAATAATAATAATAATAATAAGAAGAAGAAGAAGAAGAAGAAGCTGTTTGCCAGTCTTGTTTTTGTGCTAACATACAAAAAAAGACTTGATTCTGCCCACGGTAGCCATTTTACATGAATGGCTTATGAATGAAATGGAAGCAAGCAGGGAATCTGATCAAATGAACTCAAGGTCTGATAAACACTTTCCAAATAGTATGTTTATAAATAAGTGAGAACAGGAAACACGTCACCTATAATTGAAACAGATTAAAAGGCAGAAACAAATACACGTGTAACGTTTGTTGTTGTTGTTGTTAGTTGCGAAGTCGTGTCTGACCCATCACGACCCCATGGACAATAGTCCACCAGGCCTTCCTGCCCTCTACCATCCTCTGTAGCAGGAGTCTCCAACCTTGGCAACTTTAAGCTTGGCAGACTTCAACTTTGCTGGCTGGGGAATTCTGGGAGTTGAAGTCTGCCAAGCTTAAAGTTGCCAAGGTTGGAGACTCCTGCTCTGGAGTCCATTTAAACTCATGCCTACTGCTTCAATGACTCCATCCAGACACCTCATTCTCTGTCGTCCCCTTCTTCTTTTGCCCTCAATCTTTCCCAGCATTAAGCTCTTCTCAAGTGAGTGTAACATGCAACGTGTAAAGTTAGAGAGAGAATATTTCTTGAGCCATGATTAAACCTTGAAATAAAATCACTGTGGTGCATTATATGACAATCCAACAAAAGCAATTGAAAAGCAATACAGAGTAGCTCAATAGACACCATCAGGTCTGTGAGTGCCCATGTGCCCGGCACCACTTTAGGTGCCCTCCAAACACTTTGGAATGACAAATGCCTTGCTACAAACTCCACTGCTCTGGGGTGCACATGCAACAGTGTCCCAAGACAAGGGGGAGGGGGCTTGTGTCATGACACCACGACACAGTTTGCATCACTCTGACTCTTACCCCTTGGGTTTCCCACTCCCGCTTAATTTTTTAAAACTCTTTCAATTAAAAAAAAACAAAGGAAAAACGGGTATGCTGCAAGGGAATGTATCTGTTTACTTGCAGCAATGCTTTTTTTTTTAGGACAATGAAGTTCCCCTTTGAATGGTGGAAAGCATCCTAAGGAACAAGTTTGTTTTTGCTGAAGGGATATTGGCTACTGGGACAGCCCTACTGTGAATAGGTGCATCTCTCATGGCAAGTATTCCATGAACCTACTCAATCAGAAGTGTTTAAAAACTCAAGCATATGCCTGCATTATAACCCCTGTATTGTGGAACATGCTAGCTCAGAGGTGTCAAACTCAAGGCCTGTGGGCCAGATCCAGCCCCTGGGGTGCTTAGATCTGGCCCGTGGGGCATCCCTGGAAACGGCCTGCAGCCCTCCTGCGCTCTGTTTTCGGCTGCAACGGCCTCCTGCAGCCCTCTGCCAGTGAAAATGGAGGCCGGGGAGGCCTCCATTTTGGAGGGCAGAGGGCTGCAGGAGCCAACGTGGCTGAAAATGGAGCCTTGATGAGTGATGTTGAGCTTGTAAGGCCCCCCTGCCCCCCACAAGGTCAAACACAACCCTGATGCAACCCTCGATGAAATTGAGTTTGACACCCCTGTGCTACTTCATGAAAATATTATTAGCATGTGGGAATATAGGGTAAAGAAAGAAATATTGGTCTGTTTACTGGCTTGAGTTGTATATGAAAAAGGTGGGATAAATACCTTTAAAAAAACTCCAAACAAAACCTTACTCTGTCCAGTCAATGGACAGGTACGATGAGAATGATAATTCAAGTCATTTGGAGAGCCACAGAAAAAAGACTGGTGTTCGGAATGAAGAATAGGCCTTTGAAAAACAAAGCGTGGGCACGAGCAATGGTTTTCTTCCTTTGCCTGGTGTGAGTAATTAACTAGAGGTTGTTCAGAATTGCAAATGTCAGAAGAACTTACTGGTTCTGTTTATAGAAAATATAGTGACAAAGTAATCTGCTAATGTTTGCATGCAAGCCTAACATTTCTCCTTATCGGATGTTACCATCAGATTTTATGGAGTGTTAGTACCTGTTCCTAACCACAGGAATCAGATTGGTCTTTCCATAGTTTGCTTTGGCAACAACATAGCTCCTAGAACATAAATATAACTTGATGAAATTTGCATTTTTGGAAGTGTGGTTAAGGGGAAAAAAAAACAAGTTATTCTGAGACAGAATAAATTCCTTTCCTTCCTGATGAGCAAAAACAATCCTGAATAAAGCTGGATTGGGAAGGTATGGGGTAAATCACTTTGTTCGGCCCAAATTGGGCACATGTGGTGCAGTGGTGGGTTTCAAATTTTTTTTACTACCGGTTCTGTGATCGTGGCTTGGTGGGCGTGGCAGGGGAAGGATACTGTAAAATATCCATTCTCCCCGCACTCCAGGAGAAGGTTATGCAAAATTCCCATTTCCTCCCAATCAGCTGGCACTTGGGAGGCAGAGAATAGATGGGGGCGGGGCCAGTCAGAATTTTTACTACCGTTCGGTTCTCCGAACTCAATATTTCTGCTACCGGTTCTCCAGAACTGGTCAGAACCTGCTGAAATCTACCTCTGGCTGCAACCCAATCAGCATTAGCCAACAGGTCTCATGTGAAGGATGAAGAAGTTGCAATCCAACAATACTGGGAGGATCATGGGCCGTGGTAGCTCAGGCTGTAAGAAGCCTGTTATTAAAACACAGCAGCCTGCAATTACTGCAGGTTCAAGCCCCACCAGGCCCAAGGTTGACTCAGCCTTCCATCCTTTATAAGGTAGGTAAAATGAAAACCCAGATTGTTGGGGGGGGCAATAAGTTGACTTTGTAAATATACAAATAGAATGAGACTATTGCCTTATACACTGTAAGCCGCCCTGAGTCTTCGGAGAAGGGTGGGATATAAATGTAAATGTAAATAAAAAAAAAAATCATACAGCTAACTCTGCTCCAGTTTTGTACCTGCTCCATTTTTCAAAGCATTATTGTTTTGCTCTCTTTAGAAAAGAAGAAGATATGTCTGTGTGTGATATATTACCATGTGGGTATATAGCAGAGAAGGGACAAAGGCAGGGATCAGATCTGTGTGGAAGGCTATGATGAATATCCTTTTTAAATAGAAATGCCAGGAATTAAACCAAGGACCTTTTGATGTGAAGCATGTGCTCCATCACTGAACTGAGACCTTCTGATAACCTTCCATGACATCCATGCAGTTTGACTAAAATCAGCTGATAAGAGTGTTTAGTTAAATGGCTTATATTTCAAATGCAACCCAAGCTATCTATTTATTTAATTGGAGGCAAATGAGATAGCACTCTCCATCTATTTGCTATTAATGAAGATCTATACCAGCAGCTTAGCAAACTCAACAAAAAAACCAGCTTCTTTCAGTTGGAGCATGAATCTGCTTAAATTATCCATAAATATTTGTGGGCAGCTTGAATAAAAATAATTTCTAACAAATAATTACAGCTGAGATTAAAGAGTTGACATATTGCTGCTTGGCAGTTGCACAGCTGGGTCTTTAGCTCAAAGCATTATAACAGCTCAGTTCCTTGCTGGGGGGGGGTTTGTTTATTTATTTATTTATCCTGCTGACCTGCTAGCGCATTTTTCAAGTTGTTTTCTCATACTAGACTTTAATATCTCACAGTTTTCACATGTTTACTTCCTCCATTAAATGTCAACACATACGTAGATGCCTTATGGATTCATTTAACAGATGTGATTTTTTTTAAAAAAAATTCTATCAGGATGATGTTTCTGATTGAAATATTTGTGTGTTTCTTTGCAGGTGTTCATACTAAAATCAAGAAGAAGGAAAGAGGAAGAAAAACAGGAGAATGTGCCAAGAGACCTGACACCTTATGACCAAATGTAACGGATGGACAGTAGCTTCTTATGGATAGATATTGGCTTCTTATGGCTATTTTCTGTTGAAACTACACAATTAGCCAAATCTTTCTAAACCTGGACATTTAGAATAATAGAATAATGGAATAACAGAGTTGTAAGGGACCTTGGAGGTCTTCTAATCTAGCCCCTATTTAGGCAGGGAACCCTGTACCATTTCAGACAAATGGCTATCCAATCTCTTCTTAAAAACTTCCAGTGTTGGAGCATTCACAACTTCTGGAGGCAAGCTGATTAATTTGTCCTACCAACCTTGAAAATAAAAACTAAGCATGTTGCTTTCTATATTTTTGAATAACAAATGGAATAACAAATGGCTGGAGATGATTGATAAAAGTAGCTTTCATTTAATTCTAGCTTTTATGACACTATAGATTGACACTAGTAGGTCTCAACTGTTCTTACTTCAAAAGAAAGCCATGGTAAAATTCCTTTACATCTTAGCTAGGACATGAAATATTTCTGGCCAGATATAAATTAAATAGAGAAGGTCATTCTTGTTGGTTGTATTTTGGTTTGTGTAGTAAGTAGCAACCATATGAAAATATGATGTGAGGAAGCTCTGATACCTGGATTACTGGGAGGGGGTGGGAATCAACATTGTCTCAATTCTGTTTGTACCGCCATCCCTTCCTTCCCTAACTTGGGAGCAAGCTCTGACTACAAATCAGAACTTTTAATGGGAAAAGACATTTTATACATCCTTCCAAGCAATGAATAATATACAAGCCTTCTCTTTCAGCAGAAACAAGGACTTGTACTTAATATGGATCTGTGGATTTTTCTTTCCTTCTGCCTCTTGGAAAAGGAAGGACCAAATGGACTCTCTCAAGAGATTTTACAACCATTCCAAACCACACAGTCTGTACTTTTTTTGCCAGTTTTTTTTTGCAGAATGTTGTCAGAAGACAGTGCTGAGAAGTGATTGGTTACCCTCTGATTTGTGGGATTTTTCAACCCTATACTTTCCAACAACTGCTAAGGAAACATAACCTCACAATGGATTGATCTTTTCTCTGTACTGATTTTGCTTAGTTCTGTCTCTTTCAAATGCCAGGAAGATTGGAGACGTTCTGAGCATGAGATGTTGGATGTAAAGGAACAAAAGAAGGTGAGACCACAAGATCTGTAGGCAAACCATCCTGGAATTTGGTACATGTTTTCACAATTTTCTTTTGGTAGACTTGTGTTCCCTTTGAAAAATCAAGTATGCAGCTTTTTGGAATTTGAGAACCAGTGTTGCTGTTTGAAGGCTGGGTGTCTGTTGTGGCCAAGAGTCTAGATTCTTTATTTTGACTGCTCCCTACTTAGGATAGGCTGATCTGATCACAGCGATAACATAACATATAACATAACATAACATCAGAGTTGGAAGGGACCTTGGAGGCCTTCTAGTCCAACCCCCTGCCCAGGCAGGAAACCCTACACCATCTCAGTCAGATGGTTATCCAACATTTTCTTAAAAATTTCCAGTGTTGGAGCATTCACAACTTCTGAAGGCAAGTTGTTCCACTTATTAATTGTTCTAACTGTCAGGAAATTTCTCCTTAGTTCTAAGTTGCTTCTTTCTTTGACCAGTTTCCACCCATTGCTTCTTGTTCTACCCTCAGGTGCTTTGGTGAACAGCCTGACTCCCTCTTCTTTGTGGCAGCCCCTAAGATATTGGAACACAGCTATCATGTCTCCCCTAGTCCTTCTTTTTGTTAAACTAGACATACCCAGTTCCTGCAACCGTTCTTCATATGTTTTATCCTCCAGTCCCCTAATCATCTTTGTTGCTCTTCTCTGCACTCTTTCTAGAGTCTCAACATCTTTTTTACATCGTGGCGACCAAAACTGGATGCAATATTCCAAGTGTGGCCTTACCAAGGCATTATAAAGTGGCACTAACACTTCACATGATCTTGATTCTATCCCTCTGTTTATGCAGCCCAGAACTGTGTTGGTTTTTAACAGCTGCTGCACACTGCTGGCTCATATCTAAATGGTTATCCACTAGGACTCCAAGATCCCTCTCACAGGTACTACTATTGAGCAAGGTACCACATATACGGTACTGGTGCATTTTGTTTTTTTGGCCTAAATGTAGAACCTTACTTTTTTCACTGTTGAATTTCATTTTGTTAGGTAGCGCCCAATGTTCAAGTCTGTCAAGATCTTTCTGTAACTTGAGCCTATCTTCTGGAGTGTTGGCTATTCCTGCCAGCTTGGTGTCATCTGCAAATTTGATGAGTTCCCCATCTATCCCCTCGTCCAAGTCATTGATGAAGATGTTGAAGAGTACTGGGCCTAAAACAGAGCCTTGGGGTACTCCACTGCATACTTCCCTCCATGTGGATGTAGTTCCATTGAGGATTACACGTTGAGTGCGGTTGGTCAGTTACGAATCCATCTGGTGGTGGTGCTGTCTAACCCACATTTTTCTACTTTATCTAGTAGTAGGTTATGGTCTACTTTATCAAATGCTTTACTGAAGTCCAAGTAAATTATATCGACAGCATTCCTCTTGTCTACTAATTTTGTCATTTTGTCAAAGAATGCAATAAGATTAGATCAATGCCTTCATTTCGTTTCCTGCATCTCTCTATAGCACGGGTGTCAAACTCAATCTTGTCATGTGATGTATCGCGATGGTTTTTTGCCTTTGTGGAGCTGGAGTGGGTGTCGCCTGCGCGTGACACATCCAGCCCGCAGGCCATCAGTTTGACAGGACTGCATAGGGCTACCTTGTCTCAATCTGTTATTACCTAAATTAATGCATTTGGTTATTCTGCTTAACTTTTAAAATTGAGTCGTATATAAAGACGACTTTATATAACATGACATTTACATTGCAGAATAGAATAGAATAGAATAGAATAGAATAGAATAGAATAGAATTCTTTATTGGCCAAGTGTGATTGGACACACAAGGAATTTATCTTTGGTACATATGCTCTCAGTGTACATAAAAAGACAGCATCATCATAGGGTATTTTTTTAATGGTTTGGGTCCAATTTCTATAATCCATGATTATTGATCAGGGAAATTCATAGAAGTTATAGCCTAAATTATCTGAAGTGACATGTTGCTGATTGTGGCTCAGCATTCTACAGCATTATTTCAGCCACTTGTTATATCACCTTGATAATACTTGTCGTACATTCTGTGACAGTTATAAAATACCATAAAGTCCATGCATGACAAGACTGAGATAGCAAGCAGTGGAAAAAATGCATTTGTTATCGTTTTTAATCTGTCTAAAAATAATGTTTATATAACCTGCTGTAAGTATCTACATCAGCAAGTGCCTTCAACTTCTTTGCTCAGCCGGGTTAAAATGTGCACAGGCAATGAAATTTTAGCAGGTTTCATTTCCCTAAAAACTTATGTGCACTGCCAGCCTAAAGATATAACAGCAAGGATAAAATTCTGAGTCTCTTCTGGCCTAATTAAAATGCATTTCATGCAATCCAGCCGCCATTTAGTCATTCGTACCATTGCCTTAACCATATTTTCATAGCTAGATGTAATTACTTGCATGCTTTCTTTGGGAAAAAAATACAGGACAATTACGATAAAATATTAAATAATATAAAAAAAGATTTGGATAACTGGAAAAATCTATAAATTTCATTATTGGGCAGAACCGCTACGATTAAAACGAATATTTTGCCAAGAATTTTATTTCTGTTCCAAGTCATTCCAATAAAATTAGGGAAAACATTATTTCAAGAGTTGAACAAATTAATTAGTAAATTCATATGGCAAGGGAAAAAATCTAGGATCAAATTAAAATTATTGCAAGATACGAAAGATAAAGGGGGTTTGGCTTTACCAGATTGGGAATTATACTATCAAGCATCAATTATCACATGGCTAAAAGATTGGATGGAATTGAAAAATTCAACTTCCTTGCTCAGCTGGTTAAAATGTGCACAGGCAATGAAATTTTAGCAGGTTTCATTTCCCTAAAAAACTGCCAGCCTAAAGATATAACAGCAAGGATAAAATTCTGAATCTCTTCTGGCCTAATTAAAATGCATTTCATGCAATCCAGCCACCATTTAGTCATTGGTACCATTGCCTTAACCATATTTTCATAGCTAGATGTAATTACTTGCATGCTTTCTTTGGGAAAAAAAGAAGCAGCAAATGCTGAAAGGGCAGCTACTCAAACCCCCCTTCAGATGTTTGAGGTATGTGTAGCCTTTACCCTCCAGGAGAGAAGGGAGACTTCCTGCAAAACAGGAGGGAAAATCTAACCAATGCTGTCAAATTTTGCCCTATGCATAAAAGAGAACGTAATAGCAATAGCACTTAGATTTTTTTACCGCTTCCCAATGCTTTACAGCCCTCTCTAAGTGGTTTAAAAAGTCAGCCTATTGCCCCCAACAATCTGGGTCCTCATTTTACTCACCTCGGAAGGATAGAAGGCTGAGTCAACCAGGTGAGCCAGGTGAGAATCAAACTCCTGGAAATCATCAGAATTAGCCCACAATATTGCATTCTAAAGCTGAGCGCCAAAGAATTGAGGCCTTTGAACTGAAGAAGACTCCTGTGAGTCCCTTGGACTGCAAGGAGAACAAACAAGTCAGTCCTAGAGGAGGTCACCCTGACTGCGCTTTAGAAGGCCAGATCCTGAAGATGAAACTGAAATACTTTGGCCACCTAATGAGAAGCAAGGACTCACTGGAGAAGAGTCTAATGCTGGGAAAGATTGAGGGCAAAAGAAGAATGGGACGACAGAGAACGAGGTGGCTGGATGGAGTCACTGAAGCAGTCGGCATGAGCTTAAATGGACTCCAGAGGATGGTAGAGGACAGGAAGGCCTGGAGGAACGTTGTCCATGGAGTCACGATGGGTCGGACACGACTTCACAACTAACAACAACAACTGCATTCTAACCACTGTGCCCCATGGCTCTTTTTGGTGGTAATGGAAACAAACCAACCAACCAGGCCGATTGTATAGATTTGATTTACTTTCAATGCTTGAAGTAGATTTCTGCTATTTTGCAATCTTATTAAAAAGGTGAAGGTTTCCCCCTCTCCAGTTGTGCCCAATTCTAGAAGGTGGTGCTTATCTCTGTTCCCTAGTTGAAGGAGCCAGTGCTGTTCAGGATGCTTCCTTGGTCATGTGGCTGCCATGACTATATGTGGAGGTGCACGGAATGCTGCTACTTTCCCACCAAAGTGGTACCTATTTATCTACTCGCACGTGCATGCTTTCAAACTGCTAGATTGGCAGGAGCTGGAACAAGTAATGGGACTCACCCAGTGGTGGAATTCAAGTCATTTAACAACCGGTTCTCTGCCCTAATGATTTCTTCCAACAACCAGTTTGCCAAACTGCTCACAAAGTTAACAACCGGTTCTACCGAAGTGGTGTGAACTGGCTGAATCCCACCACTGACTCACCCCATTACGTGGCACTCTGGTCTTGAACCTGGGTTGTCAGCTTTCCAGCTGATAAGCTCAAAGTCTTAATTGCTAGGCCACCATACCCCTTTTTGCAAACGTAAACCATCTTCATTAAAAAGCAAAACCAATTCGGCTTAAGTATGAATAGATATTTGCTGGAATACACTATCGACCCCAAAACATTTTTTAAAAAATATTGCCATTACAGAATTTGACTAGCAAATAGGCAATCTGTGACTATTTCACATGAACGTCAAGCATATTAGAGTGATCTTCAAAAGTTCCCAAACACAGGACGACAGCAATTGTTTCGCAATGATATCTAAATTGCCTATGCAAATGAAATAGCCTGACATATAGTATTGCAGTACATATGTCCAATAACAGAACATCTGCCTTCGTTTCAAAGCCTTTGTACCATTCAGAAAGCTCACTCCAGACAATCTTAGTTCCCCAAAGCCCAATACATTAACAGCAGCTCCTGAAAGAGCAACCTTAAACCATCTTTCCAATCAAACATAGCAAATCTTTCAGAGAATGTGAAACAGAGGTGGCAGCAATAAAAACAATTAACAAACCATTCCTCTACCTTTAATTAAAAGCAGAATTATTGCTTTTGAGTCACTGTGAGCTTCAAACACTGCTAGGCATGTAGCTTACCACTCAGTTTTCAAATAATTTCAGTTATTGGCCTAACTGAAATTGTTTTATTGCTGCTGCTTTTCATTAAACCTTTTATTATATTTTGGTTTGGAAAGATTCATGATGTTAACTCTAAAGGTGCCTTGCAAAGAAATCTAAAAATTTTCAGCAATTCAAAAATCTGTAAATCTATCAGATGGACTCTAAATTAACATCCTTTGTAAAACATATGTACTTTAACTCCCAGAGTTTTAACATATTCTGTATCACACCTACTCAGAACTTTTATCCTAAGTTGAATTAACATATTTGGACCCATTTAGAGGTCCCATTTGAAGCCATATTCTGCTCAGTTTGCTTGAATATAAGTAAATGAGATAAAACAGGATTCATGATCATGTGAAATTCAGTTACAGTATTGCACTACAAGGAATGAAGATAAGAATTCCTTTCTTGGCTTCGTTAATCAAAATGGCAAGTTTGGGACTTGGAAAAAACAACCCAGGAACTTGGAATATGGGTGATGTGCACAGCCCTGTTATTCTCTCCAGAAATAATGATTGAATAGAATTATAGTGTGGGATGAGAGTCTTAAATGGATCTTACTTTTCTTTTAATGAGGAACCCTTGTGCATCCATAGATAGATGCAGGTGTGGGCTCCTGGGGGTTTGGCATGATTCAGGCAATCCTCTAGCCAAGGATCGCCGGGGTTCAGCAAACCACCAAATGCCACCCCGGCTGGCCTCTCCCACCCCGCCCTGCCCCTCCCACCCCACCTACCCTACCCCTCCCAGGAGTCTCCACGAGGCCCGTTCATCATTCCAGGTAAGTGCAGGGGCCATGCGGAGAGTCTGGGAGGGCAAAAAACGGGCCTACCGGAGGTTCCAGAAGTCTGGAAATGGGCCTGTTTCTGGAGGCCCTCCAGAGCCCTAGGGAAGCTGTTTTTGCCCTCCTGGAGCCTCGAAGAAAGCCTCCAGAGCCCAGGGAGGGTGAAAACACCCCCCACTTGCCATGATGCAGGCGGCTGAATAGGCCACGCCCACCACAGCCATGCCCACCCAGCAACAGGGCAGAGAACCCATTGCTAAACGATCTGAAGCCCACCCCTGGATAGATGCAATATTGTTCATGCACACATATTTTGCAAAGCCCTTCCCTGAAGTTTTTAATAAAAAAATAACATATATTTCAGCTCATGTTTACCTCATTAATGCATATAATTGCTGCTCATCTTGACACAATAACTAAACGAACCAAAGTTCAAAGATCTACCTGCCAAGCAAGCCTTGTAGAAAAAGAGGAAAGTTAAGCTTACCAGTTAGGCTGGTAAAAATGCTTTCTGCAGAAATTCACAACTTGGTAAGGAATATGAAACTTAGTGGAAGAATGTGTTTATTTTTTAACAAGATCCATAAGGAACTGAAATGGAAAGGTTTTTCATCACTTTCTTTCAAGGGCGGGTCTCTTCGTTCCTTCTCTACACAAGATCTATACAATTGATCAGTCAACTTTCTATCCACCCATTCATCCATTTTAAAACTTTTGTTTTTCAGCCAAGTTTGGTCCCACTTAAGATCTGTGCAAAACGTAATAGAATCAGGGATACACTGACGGGCCCATATTCTTGTCTTCCTAGCTGTTAATGATACTGTCTAGCGCAGGGGTCTCCAACCTTGGTCCCTTTAAGACTTGTGGACTTCAACTCCCAGATTCCCTCAGCCAGCAAAGCTGGCTGAGGAACTCTGGGAATTGAAGTCCACAAGTCTTAAAGGGACTAAGGTTGGAGGCCCCTGGTCTAGTTCCCTACTTATTCCACTGCAGTGGTGGCAGAAGAAGAAATAGCAGTAAACAGGGAACACAACACACAGAGGGATACTCTTCAGTGGAAAGAGATCCCATTTCTCTGTCCAAAGAGAGCACTCCCATTTCATTCATTCTGACTGTCTATGTGTCCTCAGAGCATTGCTTGGTGCTTGGAATGAGGACAGGGACAATGTGCAAGGAACGACTAGGGTAGCATCAGCAGTAATTGGCTGCTTTCAGAAAAAGACCATGTTATTTATTCTCTGCAATGATAGAGTATGTTTCGCATATAGAGGCCTCCATTAAGGCAGTTTGCTGATCATCATTAGTAGGTGTCAGAAGCCAGCCAGCTGCAGTCTGAATTAACTGGCATCTGGATAATGAACTATCAGAAACCCCAGCTGACATGGAATTGCAGCCCCCGTCAGTCCTTGATTAGTGGGAAATAGCAATCTGCATCAGTAGGGGAGGGCAATCTCTGGTAATAAGCCGGCCTAATGCCAAACGTTTTATTATACTTTACATTCATGATGTGTTTGCTAATGCCTCCCAGAGATCACATTCTCGTTTCTGGAATAAAATATCCTCCTTGGGCTAAATGCCCTAAGACTGGGGAAGGAGGGAGCACAGGAAGGAAGGAAGGAAGGAAGGAAGGAAGGAAGGAAGGAAGGAAGGAAGGAAGGAAGGAAGGAAGGAAGGAAGGAAGGAAGGAAGGAAGGAAGGATTGTGTTAATTATCCAGCAGCAGACATTGAAATTACCCATTTCAGGAAATGTTAGATTTGTTTATAAAAGAAAAGTCATTAGGAAGACCCAATTACTTTCCTGGCTAATTCATCTCCTGCCAGAATAAAAAAAAAATGTTGGCTCTTATTTAGCTCCGAGTTTGACCTAGTTTTCTTTATTATTATTATTATTATTATAAGGTTTGACAGTATCATATTACATTGACATGGGAAGAGAAAGTAGACAAGAGGCATGAAACTCCCAAAACATTGCACTAATCCATTTTTGGACAAATACCATGTTTTTAATCTGTTGCTTTGCATTCCAACTTCAGGCAAATTTATAGATTCCTAGAAAAGTCAAGGAGAAAGTTGAATTCCTATTCCCTGATCCACCCACACAACCTATTGAGATGTTACCAGGAAGATATATTGGCCCAATTTATACCAATTCATGTACTTTTAGGGGAAGCTTGGAACAGCTGTCAAAAATAATCCCTGTTACATTATCAACAGCAACACAAGACAAGATGGAGTCTGCTAGAATCCTCCCTTTGGTCAAAAACCACCAGTCAAAGTTTGCAAGAAACATGTCTTTAAAGTAAATCCATGCTTCTGAAAGCTTGAATGGATTTAAACAAGAATTTTTTAAATTTAAAATAATATACATTGCTTATTCTAGATAAGCAATATTTGCATGGATCTTCCAGGTTTACAGGGTCAATATGTGGTCGTTAAGTCAAGGACTAGCCAGTGGAACAGCTTGCCACCAGAGATCATAGGTACTCCATCACTGGATGTTTTTAAGAAGAGTCTAGACCACGGGTGTCAAACTCGCGGTGTCACATTAACATCATGTGATATTTCATGACATTTTTTCCCTTCACAGAGCTGAGGTGGGCGTGGCCTGTGCTTGATGCATGGGGCCCACTGACCGCCAGTTTGACACCCCTGGTCTAGATAGTCACTTATCTAAAATGGTATAGGTTCTCCTGCTTGAACAGTGGGCTGGACTAGAAGACCTCCAAGGTCCCTTCCAGCTCATTCTATTCTATTTTCAGCTATATTACAGTACAATAAATTACAAGAAACATTAGAGGACAAGACATAATTGATCCCTTGCTAAGTGTTTTGATGTTTACTGCACATATTTTTTTTAAAAAATTGCAGCAATCTAGTAGCAACACAGCTTTTTGAGTTTCTTTCTTCCTTCTGAGAGAATGTGGCTTGACATGCAAAGTTGTGCCTCCAAACTGTGGCCGCGTAAGCATATCACTTCAATCCTCAATTTCCCTTCCTTTCCAATGTAAATGTACATTCCTGAACTATATGGATTCTATTTTTCCATTCTAGCCTATTTAACTTGAAGAATATAAAAGAGAATATTAAAATAACTTAGGCAGTTTTACTGGAGATTTCAGACTCAGGTCTCTGGATGCTAACTTTTCAAGTATACCACTTTTCATGGCAGACTTGCCAGATATTTATTGCAATTTTCAGGTGACAGTTAAAATTATCCATTCCTCTCAAGAGTAAACTTGTCACGGCACTATCTGTTTTTTAATGATAATGTAGCTGCCACAATGTGGCTCTTTGCAGGATGAGGTATGTAACTTAGGGGATTCTGAATGGTGTATTTTACTTTTTCGGCAACACACCGGCATGTTTTCTTGACATTTCTGGCTTGGGAGATATTATTTGATTTTATTTATCCTTCAAAAGTTTTTATTCTGCTTTTGAATTGATTACCAAAATGATAAATAGGCATGAAGATGCAGAAAGGTTAGATGGATCAGATGAGACTGAGCTGTCATACCTAGTGACAAGCGACTTCAGACCGAAGGAGTCATATATCATGCTAAGTCAGTCTGTGGCTTTTTTTGGTTTTTTTTTGGCCTGTGAAATCAACCGCTGTCATTTGCAAGCCATGATTTATATCTCGGCAAATTGTGCACCACCCGCAATTATTTATTTAATAACCTAAGCTTATGTTTCACACTTATTGCATTGATATCCTTATCCATTGATCTATATAAGTGCCAAAAGAAGCTTACAATAATGAAAACACAATGTAAAAATATAAGAAATGCTCATAAAACTCAATTTAATTAAAATGAGAAGCAAATTAAAATCACAATCGCTAAAATCAATTTAGTAAAAAGGACCTGGGATATGGCATTCTATGCCATCTTCCTAAATCCTGACAGTGTAAGAATCTAACTTCATCCCAAGTGAGTGATCCATAACTCACTAGGTGAGGTCCCTACAGAAGAAATCCCTTTGGATGTTAATTTGTTGGGTAGAAAATTGTTGTGTTTTGCAATAGTGGGGAATATCTTTCGCTCAGGTGTAGGATGAGCATAAAAGTTCATTCTCTGAGCTTGTGGGTTCAACTCCACTGAAGATGTTACCTAGCCTGGTAACAAAACGCTCCCACAAGCATGGAGAACGAACCTTTACCCCCATTTTGTTGTCTAAATTGGGCATTATTCGGTACTGCAGGCCTTTATAGATATTCCTGACCGAAAGAATCAAAATCAGATATTGGCTCTGCTTGATGCAGCAGGAGATGACTTGGAAACTAGTCATGTTTTTAATTCTTAGGGCACCACTTTGGTGGATCTACTTCTACATAGTGTTCCATAGAAGCTATGTGCTATTTCCAAATCTAACTGTGCCCTTACTACATATGCAGGCCCAGTTCTGGTCCTACTAAACCATGATGATTCATTCAGGGGTGGGATTCGAAAACTTTAGCAACCAGTTCTCTACCCAGTTGCTGGGTGGGCGTGGCCATGGTGGGCATGGCCTACTCGGCCACCTGCACCACAGTGGGGGTGGGTGTTTTCACCATCCGAAGACTCCGACGGCTTTTCTTGAGCCTCCAAGAGGGCAAAAACAGCCTTCCCCGGGCTCCGGAGGTGCTCCGGATTTCTAGAACTTCTGGGAGGCCCCTTTTTTGCCCTCCCAGAGCCTCCACACAGGTCCTGCACTTACTGGGCATCCGAAACGGGCCACGTGGAGACTCCTGGGAGGAGCGAGGCAGAGTGGGCAGGGCCAGCCAGTCCTTGCAACTAACTACCAGTTCAGCAAACCAGATGTAAAATTAGCATCCGGGTCACCCGAATTGGTGGAACCAAATTCCACCCCTGGATTCCATTGCTCACCTTAAGCTCAGCTAGAATAGAAGATGCCCAGTCATCCATTGCCTTTTAGATCAGGGTATCTTCATCTGACAATCTAGACCATGCAAACATTTTAATTCTGCCAATTATGCCAAAATGCCCATCTCAATAAAGAACCAAAGCATTTGAAGATAGAGGCCACAACTGCACAACTGCAGCAATCATTTTGTGCTCAGCCAAAAGAATGCAAGAGGGCCCCAAACTAAACAAGGTTATATACCAGCCCAGAAATATATAGGGATGATAAAGAAAACAGTGTAAATCATGCTATAATCTTTACAGTCAAAACCTAACATCTGATTACATTGTGGGAGGATTTTATTAAGTCTATCCAGCATTTCTACATTCTTTTCTACTAATTGGACTTTAATTTGCCCTATTATAAATATTAACACCATGTATGATAAATAAGAGTATTTATTGTGCCCATACTCACACCAAAGAAAGGACAACAATCTGATTTTATTATGTGTCTCCTTTCTCTCCAGGGTCATCACATTACTTTAGATTTTCTACTCCTTTCTATGCATATAGACGAGAGGTCGAACGACTAGCCTTGTGGTGCAACCAAAACAATCTGGAACTGAACACACTCAAAACCGTAGAAATGGTGGTAGACTTTAAGAAAAACCCTTCCATACTTCCACCTCTCACAATACTTGACAACACAGTATCAACAGTAGAAACCTTCAAATTTCTGGGTTCTATCATATCGCAAGATCTCAAATGGACAGCTAACATCAAAAACATCATTAAAAAAGGACAACAAAGAATGTTCTTTCTGCGCCAACTCAGTAAGCTCAAACTGCCCAAGGAGCTGCTGATCCAATTCTACAGAGGAATTATTGAGTCTGTCATTTGCACCTCTATAACTGTCTGGTTCGGTTCTGCAACCCAACAAGAAAAACACAGACTTCAGAGGATAATTAGAACTGCAGAAAAAATAATTGCTACCAACTTGCCTTCCATTGAGGACCTGTATACTGCACGAATCAAGAAGAGGGCCGTGAAAATATTTGCAGATCCCTCGCATCCTGGACATAAACTGTTTCAACTCCTACCCTCAAAACGACGCTATAGAGCACTGCACACCAGAACAACTAGACACAAGAACAGTTTTTTCCCGAAGGCCATCACTCTGCTAAACAAATAATTCCCTCAACACTGTCAGACTATTTACTGAATCTGCACTACTATTAATCGTTTCATAGTTCCCATCACCAATCTCTTTCCACTTATGACTGTATGACTATAACTTGTTGCTGGCAATCCTTATGATTTATATTGATATATTGATCATCAATTGTGTTGTAAATGTTGTACCTTGATGAACGTATCTTTTCTTTTATGTACACTGAGAGCATATGCACCAAGACAAATTCCTTGTGTGTCCAATCACACTTGGCCAATAAAATTCTATTCTATTCTATTCTATTCTTTCCTCATGCTTATGCCACATACATGAATTGTCATATATACACATTATATATGAGACAGCCTAGCTCTTACAAGAAAGGCATCTTCAAAGGAGCTCTTCCTGCTGTTTTAAGTAATTGAGTAGGTTCATAGAAACCTCTCAGATAGTCAAGCCCCCCAAGCCATTTGGGATTTTAAGAGTCAACCTTCATATTTTAAATTGTACCAAGTAGGCAATTAACAGCCGGTGCATTAAAACAGGCTTCACCTCACTAGTTAGGACTATTTTTGCTCTTTCTAAAAGCATCTTTGTCTTTTCTGAATTTAATTTCAGCTTCTTCCCCATCAAGATTCAGTAATGATGATTCCTGGGCATTAAATGAATGGAGCAAGAGAGTTCAATGTCATCAGTATAATGATGGTTTCCCATTCCGAATTGCTGAGTAATCTTCACTACTGACTCCAAATAGTTGTTACATAGCCCATGGGACAAAACACAATTCCCTGGGAGACTTCAGATCAATGACTAATTTATCAAATGGTAATCCTCCAGCACCATCTTCAGGGCAAATATATCAACAGGGACAGCAAAATGGTGTCTTCAAGCTTTGAAATAAACTTGTAGACGAAGTGGAGATGGTGTTAAATGAGGAATCAGCCTACTATCTCTGCATAGCCACAAATAGGCTAAATTCAACCCCTCTTGAATTCAGTTGACCCTTATGTCATGCCAAAATAGTGCTAACTTAATAGCAAGCATGATGTCAGAACTGATGGGAGTCAATACAAGCAGTGTCTCACCACTGGTGTTTTATCTTGAATGCTCCCTTAAAAGTTATCTTTCATCCAATGTTCTGGTTTCTAAGTAAAGACCAAGGGTGTCTGACCTAGGCCGAGCTTAATATTGCTTGGGTCTAAAACTAAATACCAGTATTTAAGACTTAATGTAGATATTTTGTAAGGTGTATTCCAATTTTCCTTAAAAGAATTGTGTGTGTGTATGTAATATTCAAATGTTTAGGGGAGATGGGGGTCCTCAAAAACACTGGAACCAGGCCACACAGGGTGATGGTGAACAAAAGTGGGCATACGTGAGATTTCTCTCTCTCTCTCTCTCTTTTTCTCATGATAGTTTTCATGTCTTCTTTCTTCCTGGGATAACCCATTCTGTTCAATCACGCCTACTTCCACTTTGCCTATGCCAATTACTACTACTCCTTATTTTGGTTTAATTTCCTCCTTTTTGTCTTGTTTTGGGTTCAATAGTTTGATAAATCTATCATATAGCTAAAAGAAGCCTGAAATTTAGAAACAATGAAAAGAAAATACCCGGTAGTCTGTACAGCAGCATATAGGATTCTTATCTGGGCATATGGTATACAGCAGTGGTGAAATCCAATTTTTTTTACTACCAATTCTTTTTTAAAAAAAATTTTTATTTCTTTTTGTCACAACAGTATACACAAACATTGTCATAAATAAAACAACATATCTTGAAGAAAATATATATATATATATATAAGTAAAAAATATGCATCAACTATATTAATTTGATATAATGAAGGGAACAATAGGACAGGAACGGTAGGCACTTTTGTGCTCTTATGCACCCCCCTTATAATCCTCTTAGAAGGGGGTGAGTTCTTAGGAATGGGGTGAGTTCTGTGAGCATGGCTTGGTGGGCGTGGCTTGGTGAGCATGGCAGGGAAAGGATATTGCAAAATCTCCATTCCCACCCCACTCTGGGGCCAGCCAGAGGTGGTATTTGCCAGTTGTACGAACTACTCAAAATTTCTGCTATCAGTTCTCCCAAACTGCTCAAAATTTCTGCTACCGGTTCTCCAGAACCTGTTAGAACTGCTCGATTTTACCCCTGGTATAAGGGAATCATATATAAATCATATACAGTATAGAGGAATCATATGCAAATATCTTGTATCGGTGGCATAAAATCTTGTATTTTCCAATGCAAATATTCAATAATTGTTGGTGAGGTTATACATTCAACAGAATATTTTTTTCATTTCTAGTGGGAATATGATATTTCTTATTTTTGGAAGAAGACTGTTAACAAATTCTTATATATAATCAAACAGATTGAGTAGATTTGTCACATATATTGGATAATCAGAACAAAAATGGCAAAAGAATCAATTTAATTGAATGTCTATTTTAGCAGCTAAACTCATTATTATTCATTATTGTTGAATAATGGAAATATCCAGATTATTTCTCAGTGGAAAGATGGCATGATAGCATTTGGGCTGTAACAGGCTGTAGAGAAATTTGATAAATTTCTGATAAAATCCGCCGCTTGACAATATAAGATAGCAAATCATTATTCTAAGAGGAATGGTGAGATTTTATTGATCATACAAGAGACAAGCATCTTTGTCACAATCTGAATCACAAATTATGGAAAAGTTTAAAACATGGGCTCATCGTTGTGAGCGAAAGAGGAAACATCAGTCCATGAAATATCACGATAAAGTTTCACCAGGAAAAAAAAATCAAAACCCAGCAATTGTCATCCTTGTACATAAGGATGTCCTTGAACCTGGAGCTGCTATTAACTAAGAGCACTGCACTGCAATTCTTAAAACTTGAAAACAAGGATGAAACAGGTTTAGATGCACAAAAGGGAAATTTTGCTGCCACCTTGATAACACTAGGTTTCACACCTCTTGCGGTACCCAAGATTCAGTTGTAAAGGTGGATGTATTTATTTATTTATTTATTTATTCACACAGTATATATAAGCATAAGCATGAAATAACTATACAACACATAAGCATATATATGAGTATGATGATAATAATAATAATATCAGAGTTGGAAGGGACCTTGGAGGTCTTCTAGCCAACCCCCTGCCCAGGCAGGAAACCCTACACCATTTCAGGCAAAATGAGTATGTAATAACTATATTAATTGGATATAATGAAGGAAAACAATAGGACAGGAATGGTAGGCATGTTTGTGCTCTTATGCACGCCCCTTACAGACCTCTTAGGAATGGGGTGAGGTCAATGGTAGATAGTTTTTGGTTGAAGCTTTTGGGATTTTGGGAAGAGACCACAGAGTCAGGTAGTGCATTCCAAGCATTAACAACTCTGTTACTGAAATCATATTTTCTGCAATCAAGATTAGAGCGGTTAACATTAAGCTTAAATCTATTGTGTGCTCGTGTATTGTTGCAATTGAAGCTGAAGTAGTTTTTGACAGGAAGGACATTGTAATAGATGAATCTATGAGTTAAACTCAGGTCATGTCGAAGGCGGCGTAGTTTTAAATTTTCTAAACCCAGGATTTCAAGTCAGGTGGCATAAGGTATTTTGTTGTAATCAGAGGAGTGGAGAACTCTTCTTGTAAAATATTTCTGGACACGTTCAATTGTATTGATGTCATACTCTATCTACTACAGGATCTGCAGGTTCTACCCATCTGCTACAGTTCAGAGATGCCATGCAACTCCCATCTTTTCCCAAAACTGAAATAATGCATTCATGGGCATTTGTATCACTCAAATGAAAAAATGGGAAGGGCTGTCAGGATCTGGTTGAAGAGATAAAAAGTGGAGTTCTTTTGTAACTTTTTTAGAAACTTGTCCATCATTGATAGAAGGGGTATACCAAATTATGATAAGTATGTTGGAGGAGTAAACACAAGTAGCAAAAGAGCTAATGCCAAAGATGTTTTTCCTGCTTTGTTTATTAAAATGTCCCTATTTAAGTTGAGTTTATGAAGGTGGAAGCATGACTTTTCATTCAACCCTGCATGGGTGTGTGTACAACTTCTTGGCAAGCAACAATAGCTCCGAAGCACATAATTGGCATTAAATAAACATTAAATGACTCCAGCAGTAACTTGATCAAATGTTTCAGATATAACAAATCTGGGTGACACAAGTATATGCAACAATCCTTCATCCATGGAAAATGGATTTATTCATACTTTATACTGAGATAAAAACTGAGAGAGAAGAAAGAGTTTATGTGTTTATCTCTATCTTTTCTTCTCTCTCATTTCTCTCTCTGTATTTCTTCTTTATACGGATTAATCTGTGGAAGGCTAAACTTAATGGCAAGCATGATATCAGAACTGATGGGAGTCAATACAAGCAGCTGGTATTTTATCTTGGATGCTCCTTTCAGAGTTATCTTTCATCCAATATTCTGGTCTTGTAAAGACCAGGGGTGTCTGATCTGGCTTGAGCTTTATATTGCTTGGGTCTAAAACTAAAGATCACCATGTAAGACTTATTTTGTAGGACAAATTCCAACTTTCCTCAATAGAAGTCACAGTAATACACACACACACACACACACACACACACACACACACACAAGTTTAGGGGGAGATGGGCATTCTCTAAAACAGGGTTTTAGAGTTCTAGAATACAGCTCGCCTGTTTGGAACCCTCACCACATCTCTGACATCAATACAATTGAGCGAGTCCAGAAATATTTTACAAGAAGAGTTCTCCACTCCTCTGAAAACAACAAAATACCTTATCCCACCAGACTTGAAATCCTAGGCTTAGAAAACTTGGAACTCCGTCGCCTTCGACAAGACCTAAGTTTAACTCATAGAATCATCTATTGTAATGTCCTTCCTGTTAAAGACTTTCAGCTTTAATTGCAACAATACAAGAGCAACCAACAGATTTAAACTTAATGTTAACCACTTTAATCTAGATTGCAGAAAATATGACTTCTGTAACAGAATCATCAGTGCTTGGAATACTTTACCTGACTCTGTGGTCTCTTCCCATAATCCTAAAAGCTTCAACCAAAAACTTTCTACTATTGACCTCACCCCATTCCTAAGAGGACCATAAGGGGCGTGCATAAGCGCACAAACGTGCCTACCGTTCCTGTCCTATTGTTTTTTTCTTCTTCTTCCTATATATATATTGGTGCTTATACCTCCTAATATTTACTCATATATATGTTTATATACTATATAATCCTTTTTATATGATGTTGTGACAAAAATAAATAAAAAATAAAATAAAAAATAACTTAAAAAATTAATTTAATTTAAAACAGGATGAAATTCGTCTTTGATTCACCCAAAATACTGCAATGAAGGCAGGTGTTTTGGGGAAGACAAGATCTTGTGGGGAGAGGTGGGAAAGTTGAAAAACTTAGCAAGAAAAGAAACATGGCTAAAAAAAAAGGAGAAGAAGCTGGTCACGACTTTTGCCCTCACTGAGAATGTCAGACCAAGCTTTACAGGATCTGCTGCTTTTTCTCCCCACTTTTGCAGCTGACATTTGCCTATTGCCATGATGGCGAACCTATGGCACGCGTGCCACAGCTGGCACACAGAGTCCTCTCTGTGGGCACGTGAGCCGTCGCCCATCTCAGCTTTACTGCGCATGTACGCATGCGTCTCCTGCCAGCCAGCTGATTTTCGGGATGCCTGGGGGGGGGCACATTTTTTTTTTGTTTGTTTACATTTATACCCCGCCCTTCTCCGAAGACTCAGGGCGGCTTACAGTGTATAAGGCAATAGTCTCATTCTATTTGTATATTTTTACAAAGTCAACTTATTGCCCCCCCAACAATCTGGGTCCTCATTTTACCTACCTTATAAAGGATGGAAGGCTGAGTCAACCTTGGGCCGGGCTCGAACCTGCAGTAATTGCAGGCTACTGTGTTCTTAATAACAGGCTTTACCAGCGTGAGCTAAACCGGCCCCTTGCAGGAGCACGGGCACATGCAGGAGACACGTGCATCAGAGACACAGAGACACAGGGAGGGATCACGCGTGAATGTGCAGGGCGGAGGACAGGGGGTGCAGCATTCCACCCCCCCACGGCCCATTTTTGGTCCCAGGAGGCTGAAGGGAGGCTTGCTTTCAGAACACGATGAGAAAAAGGTTAGCCATCACTGGCCTACTGTGTCCGGAAGAATCACAATAGAAGCTTTCTTATTTAAAAAAAAACAAAAAAACACCACGCAACTGGAGCAGTTGACAGGAGTTCCATGAAGGGTGCCGAGCATTGTGAGATGACTGCCTAGGAGGGCACCTTGCGTGGAGCTGCTGTAGCCATCTCATCCCAGGTATCTTATTCACTCTTTCTGGTATCAACTCCAGAGAACCTTTTCCGCATTAGGTAGAAGCCTCAGCAAAAGGGCACTGAAGCAAGATGGAGAACATGGTTGCAGCCATTCCTGCCTTCCTAAGGGTGTCTTGGAATGAGGGTGGGTGTAGGTGCTAAAAGAGATGTGGCAGTTGAGAACCATCAATCATAACTCGTTTGTTTAAAAAAAAAATCTTTTCTGGAGAATGTTTCCAACTATAGGTCATTTTTTCAGAGAGGTATGATCTGATTGTGATTCCTCAACACCCTCTTTGTCTCAGAACAAACGTATGCCAAGTAGATTGGATCAAAAGACAGAGATGAAGAAAGAATCTCCCTTTGAGCTTCATTAATTAGTAGGGAACCTGAATCTTGCAAGTCCACAACCAACACTATAATGAGAACAGCATTTTGGCTGTATGTTGCCTTATAATAGGACTGGGCAGTCATGACCCACACATCCCATGCAGCCCCACTCTGTACCCCATTTATAGACCCCAGAATTCCCAGATCAGGCTGGCCAAATTTGGTAACAAAATGTTGGCAGCAAGGTTTCAAGCTTTGTTTTTTGTAGTTGCATGGCTTCTAAATCTGCAAAGCCGGGCTGAAGGATAAGGTCCCACCATGGGATAGCATCAGTAGATTGACTCCTACAACTCTCTTGAATTTCAAGAAGCCACATTGCAGCCCCCCAGCCTCACAAATATTGCCCACCTCTGCAGTACAGCCACATGCACGGGTACAGTTGCAGAAATGTATGAATGTATAAAGCATGGCTTTGCAATCATATCCTTAGTGGGTTTGCAGGAAATATAATCATTTAAGAATTTAGGGTTTGTTTGTTTTTGTTTTTTTTGAAAGGGCAAAAATACCTTTGCTATGTGCAGAGCTTGCAAGTTGAGCTTGATAGATTTCCTGACCTGTCAGCAAAAGGCACATTTGGAAGAAGTCACAGATGTAGAATGAGCTTCAAGATTTTAAAAGGGGAAGGAGTTTTCTGGCAATGCTGACACATCTCTCTTTTAAGACAAGTACCAGAGCTGTTCCTTCCACTTTTGGAGTTAAATCAGAGTTCTATAGTTTTATAAAACCTAGTGATCTTCCAAAGTTAAGCTTGACAAAGCTTCCATGCCAAATGGGATTTATGTCCAAATGATCATAAACCAAAACCAACTGGTGTAGTTCTTACCATTAGCAAAGAATTCTATATGTGGCACAGAGATGACTAAACCTGACATCATAGTTCATACTTTGTCTACGTTATTTAAAAATAGTGCTATGTGAAAGCTTCAGTTGACAAAACTATGAAGGTCAATGATAGTCAATATATTTGTGCCCCTGATAACCACTATGACATGTGCAAGATTCCAACTCAAAGTGTAAGAGGAAAGGATGATAAAAGAGCATGAATTAGTAATAAAATGAAGGAAAGGAAATAGAGAAAGAGGGCATAGACATTAAATCTCTAATATGAAGTTTATGTTGCAAGATGACCTACTGTTGCTCACATTTCATCATCTAGGAAGTACTAGAGTACTAGTGGCACACAGTCATATGCAGATTTAGATGCAGAAATCAGGGTCATCTGTCTGTCTCTCTTTTTCAATGAATTCATCATCTTTTAAACCAGGGGTCTCCAAACTTGGCAACTTTAAGACTTGTAGACTTCAGCTCCCAGCATTCCTCAGCCAGCTTTGCTGGCTGAGGGATTCTGGGAGTTGAAGTCCACAAGTCTTAAAGTTGCCAAGTTTGGAGACCCCTGCTTTAAACTATCAAAGACAGGGGTGAAATGCTATCGATGGCGGCAGGTGGTTCGGAGAACTGGTAGTGATGGCAGTGCGAGCCTCCGCTCACCCACCCGGTCATCATTAAAACCAGAAAGTAACCTGTTTTCTACCCTCTGTGCATGCGCAGAAGGGTTTGCGCATGCGCAGAGGGTCCTTGCATGCACAGAGCGGTGCGTGCACTTCCGAATCAGTAGGGAAGGTAAGTAGATTTCACTCCTGATCAAAGACCACACTAAAGTAATAGGAAGAAAAACATATTAAATACACAAGAAATATAATATGAACTGTTCTTGACTCTCACACTTAATATGTGTAGATGTTAAATAGGAAAGGCAAGAGAACAGAACCCTGAAGCACCCACAAAGCAGGGCCTAAAGCTTTTCCTCTTTCCTCCACCAACTGGAAGCTTGAAGCCTTGAAGAAAAAGAAGAACCACTGTAACACAGTGCCTTCCACTTCCAATCCCCTAAACCAGGCCAGAAATATTCCACGATCAATGGTTTCAAAGCTACTGAAAGCTCATGAAAGCACGGATGGATACATTCCTCCACCCGAAACCTGCCAGAGTAATCATTTGTAAGTATGATCAACATCATCTCAGTAGTAAATTCGGGTTCGAACCATGATTGAAAGGATTCAGATAAACCACAGGTGTAAAATTCGCAAGGTCACATTGCTGTCACGTGACTTTTCGTGAAGTTTTTCCCATTTGCAGACCTGGGGTCGGCATGGCCTGCACATGACGCATCCGGCCCACAGGCCACCAATTTGACACCTCTGAGATAAACCATTTCTCAGAGGGCCCTCTGAATCTGGACGCCAACCTCCTTCTCAACAACCTTTCCTAAAAAGATAAGGTTGGAGACTAGATGATATTTGTCAAGATCTGTTGGATCCAGTAATGGTCTCTTAAAGAGAGTCAGACAACCACTTCCTTCAAGGCACATAAAACCATCCCTCCTACAAAGAAGCATTCACACTGCCTGGACCCAACAATCTGTCATCACCCAAGAAATGGTAATCAAAATGGAAGTTATTTTCAAATATTTATCTCTGCAAATTTGGACTCTTCCACTGACTTCCTTGGAATGAAATTTCAGTATGATATATAGAGGATTGCACTGTAAGTAATGTAATATTTTGCTATAGCAACAAAAATTTGCAAAAACCAACACATATATACAAAATGCATATGAAAGACAAATGCTCTGTTATACCCATGCACATTTACACTAAAAAAGAAGTCAATTACAGAGTCAAGTATCTTATTTATATCTTACAAAAATATCTTCCTCTTTCAGTATCATTTATGTCTACAGTCTTCATTCTACTCTGCCTACCAGAGGTGGGATTCACATACTGTAGCAACCGGTTCGCCCAGCACTGGAAATGTGAGCGCATGCACACCTGCGTTATCACAAAACACGGCAATTTGCTCACGTGCACTGTCCACATATTCGTGCAATGTTGAACAGCATGGCAATTCGCTCGTGCATGCCGTTCACGCATGCGTACAGCATGAAAAACACAGCAATATAGGATGGGATTGTGCCCAGGCAGCTGGGTGGGCCGCCCACAAGTCACCTCTACCAATTCGCTTGAACCGGTCCGAACCACCTGAATACTACCTCTGCTGCCTACCCACACAACTGAAAAGCCAATAAAGGAGAATATTTGTAATTCAGGATTGAAACAAGGGGTCCTTGGTGCTCTCTGAGCTTGATTGTTTTCTTGCAGATGGTTCATTACTCAAACTAGGTAATGTCATTAATTCTAGTTAACATCATCTGTGCTAATGACTAGCAGGGACGTTGCCTAGTTTGGGTAATGAAACGTCTGCAAGAAAATAATCAAGCTAAGAGAGCATCAAGGACCGCACAGCTGAAAAGGCTCTCAGAGTCTTGTATGTATTCCAAATATATTCCAGAGTTGCTTTGTACAAACAACATATATCAGTAGCTCATATATAGCTCATATATCAGTAACCAATGATTGCTGGCTAATTGGAAAGGTGGACTGGTTTTATAAAGGATTGATTTAAATCAGGGGTATCAAACTGGCAGCCTGCAGGCTGGATGCATCACACGCAGCCCATGCCAAGGGGAAAACATTGAGAAACGTCACATGACGGCAACATGATACCACAAGTTTGACACCCATGCTTTAAATCAGGGGTCTCCAATCTTGGCAACTTCTGGGAGTTCAAGTCCACAAGTCTTAAAGTTGCCAAGATTGGAGACCCCTGATTTAAATAGTCATCTTTCCCAGCAATATTATGCCAATAATTTCAACTGGAATTAAATGCTTTCTGTCAATTCAAGGGCCATTCCCTTCCTCCTGAAAGACCCACTCATCTAAACATGATTCTCCATTGTGATATCATTGCACTAACTAATTGAGCCTTTAATTAGCTACCCAGCCTTCCAAGATGAATAGAATAGAATAGAATAGAATAGAATAGAATAGAATAGAATAGAATAGAATAGAATTTATTGGCCAAGTGTGATTAGACACACAAGGAATTTGTCTTGGTGCATATGCTCTCAGTGTACACAAAAGAAAAGATACCTTCATCAAGGTACAACATTTACAACACAAATGATGGTCATAGGGTACAATTTAACACTTAATGATAATCATAGGGTACAAATAAGCAATCAGAAACAATCAATATCAATATAAATCATAAGGATTACCAGCAACAAAGTTACAGTCATACAGTCATAAGTGGAAAGAGATTGGTGATGGGAACGATGAGAAGATTAATAGTAGTGCAGATTTAGTAAATAGTTTGACAGTATTGAGGGAAATATTTGTTTAGCAGAGTGATGGCATTCAGGAAAAAAACTATTCTTGTGTCTAGTTGTTTTGGTGTGCAGTACTCTATCGCGTTGTTTTGAGGGTAGTAGTTGAAACAGTCTATGTCCACGATGTGAGGGCTCTGTAAATATTTTCACGGCTCTCTTCTTGATTCATACAGTATACAAGTCGCGCTGAGGGTCGCGCTGAGGATTTTGTTCAGTATCTGTCTGATAAAATCGCTCAGATTCGGGACGGCTTGGACACTGATTGGATAGATTCAGGTGGGATGGCGGAGACAGATCTTGAGAATGTTATCTGGGCTGAGTTCGATCCTGTGACTCCTGAGGACATGGACAGGTTGTTGGGCAGATTGAACTCCACCACATGTTTATTGGACCCGTGTCCCTCCTGGATGGTGCTGGCCACTCGGGAGGTTACACGAGGCTGGCTCCAGGAAGTTACCAACGCTTCTTTGTTGGAGGGTGTCTTCCCCGCCGCTTTGAAAGAGGCAGTGGTGAGGCCCCTCCTCAAGAAGCCCTCCCTGGACCCGGCTGTTTTAGCGAACTATCGTCCAGTCTCCAACCTTTGCTTCTTAGCGAAGGTTGTTGAGAGTATGGTGGCAAATCAGCTTCCTCGACACCTGGAGGAAACTGTCTATCTGGACTCGTTCCAGTCTGGCTTCAGACCCGGTTACAGCACCGAGACGGCTTTGGTCGCATTGGTGGATGACCTCTGGAGAGCCCGGGACAGGGGTTGTTCCTCTGTCCTGGTTCTATTAGATCTCTCGGCGGCTTTTGATACCATCGACCATGGTATCCTGCTGCGACGGTTGGGGGGATTGGGAGTGGGAGGCACTGTGTATCGGTGGTTCTCCTCCTATCTCTCTGACCGTTCGCAGACGGTGTTGGCAGGGGGGCAGAGGTCGACCCCAAGGCGCCTCACTTGTGGGGTGCCTCAGGGGTCTGTTCTCTCGCCTCTCCTGTTCAACATCTATATGAAGCCGCTGGGTGAGGTTATCCGTGGTTTCGGGGTGGATTATCATCTGTACGCTGATGATACTCAGCTGTACATTTCCACCCCGAACCACCCCAATGAAGCCGTTGAGGTGATGGGCCGGTGTCTTGAGGCCGTACGGGTCTGGATGGGGAGGAACAGGCTCCGACTCAACCCTTCCAAGACTGAGTGGCTGTGGGTGCCGGTGTCCCGGTACAGTCAGATTACACCATCGCTGACTGTGGGGGAGGAAGTACTGACCCCCAGGGAGGGAGTGCGCAACTTAGGCGTTCTCCTGGACGATCGGCTGTCCTTAGAGGATCATTTGACAGCCGTCGCCAGGGGAGCTTTTTATCAGGTTCACCTGATCCGCCAGTTGCGCCCCTTCCTTGACCGGGACGCCTTACGCACGGTCACTCATGCCCTCGTCACTTCCCGCCTGGACTATTGCAATGCTCTCTACATGGGGCTCCCCTTGAAGAGCACCCGGAGGCTCCAGTTAGTCCAGAATGCGGCCGCGCGGGTGATAGAGGGAGCACCGCGCTGCTCCCATATAACACCTATCCTGCGCGGCCTACACTGGCTACCGGTAGTCTTCCGGGTGCAATTCAAGGTTTTGGTTACCATCTTTAAAGCGCTCCATGGCTTAGGACCGGGATACCTTCGAGACCGCCTTCTGCCACCGATTGCCTCCCAACGACCTGTGCGCTCCCACAGAGTGGGCCTCCTCAGGGTGCCGTCGACCAAACAATGTAGGTTGGCGACCCCCAGGGGGAGGGCCTTCTCTGTGGCGGCACCAGCCCTGTGGAATGAGCTTCCTCCGGGATTACGACAACTCCCCGACCTCCGGACCTTCAGACGTGAACTGAAGACTCTATTATTTCAGCGTGCGGGACTAGCCTAAGAACAAAATGTTTTAGTTTAAATTTTAATGGGGGTTTTACTGGTTTTTACTTTTTAGTGATCAGGCTATGATAATATTTAGTTTTAACTGGGTTTTAATGTTTATTTATTATATTGTTTTTATATTGTTTTTAATATGCCTGTGAACCGCCCTGAGTCCTACGGGAGATGGTGCGGTATATAAGTTTGATAAATAAATAAATAAATAAATAAAGTCCTCAATGTTTTAATGGTGTTTTAATCTTAGTTTGGATTAAGTAAAGACCCCTTTAAATTAAACTCAGCTCCTGGTGAGGTCATGGGCACTTCCTGGCAACATCATGCTAATGGTTTGCAACTGCTTTTTTTAAAAAAAATATTATCTTCCCCGTCTAGCCAATGGCTGTGTGATTTCCTAATATTTTTAGAACTTTGCAAATTTCCAGACTGCATGCCCATTGGTCAAACTGGCCTGGTATTCTTGGTGTTGTAGCCGCAACTCATTTGGATCAAGGAAAGGCTCAAGAGAGAAAGGAGATTCAAATTGTTCCCAGAAAGTATAGGCAGACTGGAAAAGAAAAAAGATGGCTTTTGACCAAATATTGCTCCCTTATATAAACGTAATCAAGGATGAAATTCAACACAACTAGAAATCTTTTCATAAAGTATATTTTCACTCCCCATTGGCTCCTCAGAATGCAGAATATATCATGGACTTCAGGGTCTGTGATATCTGTATAAATATGTCACTTATATTGTCAGAATGCTATAAATTCTTTTGTTTTTCTCCACAAAAATATGGAAATAGCTTGGTGGTTTCACACAATCAATGTGACTAACCAAATTAAGGAAGCCATATGCTGGCAACAGCTAACAAGACAGAAAATTATCTCAAGCCGAATGATGAATTCTCTGCTCATTATATGTGCCAAGACAGGCATCTGATTATCATAGTGTGTGGCCAGATTGATTTTTAAAAAGTCAATAATGAAGTAATCTTCCAGTTGATCTGTCCATTCATTGCATCAATAGGCTGGTTTAATTCATCAGTCCAGAGCTGCAGTGTAGTTTTTAAAAGATCACATAACGGAAGAGCCCCTGAAGTGTTATTTTTTTTAAAAAAAAAATCCTAATTCATGAAAACAACATAAGCCAGCGAATCTTTACCTGCTCACACGCAGCCCAAGGTTGCATATTACTGGATGCATAAATAAGAATTTAAATTTAAAAAAAGCAGTAGATAATATAGAAGCATATTATGTCTGATGTCTGGATGTGGCAGGAGCTGCAAAATGTGGCAGCTAGGCTAACCGATGCCAAATAAGGGTTAATGCAATGCCTCTTCTGAAAGACCTGCGCTTGACGAGATTATCTGAGGGACAGCTTGCTCAGATCCTGAGGTACTGAAGCATTAAGATCGGCAGGAGAAGCCCTTCTGAAGACTTCCCACTGTCAGAGGCTCATCAATCTGTTGCCAAAGGGAGAGCCCCCTCTCATCTGCCTCCAGCTGCCCTCCCCCCCGCCCTCCCTTCCCTTCCCTTCTCTTTTCCTTTAGAAGAGCAGCCAAGATTCACACATCTCTTTTGCCAGGCCGTTTCATTGTTAATTAATGTTCACAATGGTTTGGGATTTTTGCACTCCGTGTTTAATTGACAGACTTTCAGTGGTCACCACAGAAAGACAGCAGATAAAGCTTCAACCAAAAACTGTCTACCATTGACCTCACCCCATTCCTAAGAGGTCTGTAAGGGGCGTGCATAAGAGCACAAGGGTGCCTACCGTTCCTGTCCTGCTGTTACCACATGCCTCCCACCGACCCGTACGCTCCCATAGAGAGGGACTTCTCAGGGTGCCGTCCGCCAAACAATGTCGGCTGGTGGCCCCCAGGGGAAGGGCCTTCTCTGTGGGGGCTCCCACTCTCTGGAACGAGCTTCCCCCTGGTTTACGTCAAATACCTGACCTTCGGACATTCCGTCGCGAACTGAAGACCCATCTTTTTATTCGCGCGGGGCTGGCTTAATTGGATTTTAAAAGGGAATTTTACCAATTTTAAATGGGGTTTTAATTGACGATGATTTTTAACATCAGGCTAATTTTGAATAAGTTTTTTAAGGGTATTTAAATTGTGTATATTTGTATTGTTGGTTTTATTTTGCCTGTACACCGCCCTGAGTCCTTCGGGAGAAGGGCGGTATAAAAATCAAATTAAATAAAATAAATAAATAAATATCTAATTAATATAGTTATTAAATAAAAGTTAATAAATATAATATATTGGAGAGAAAATCAGGTTGGGGATAGCAAGGGCATCTCAGGAGTCGTAGGATATTTGGGAATTTTCAGGAGGTTCATGGGAGAGAAAGAAATCCACCGCCAACTGTGTGTTGTACCAACAAAAGCCATTTTCCTCTAACATTAATCAGGGTTGGGTGGATTTAAAGAGAAAGTGGACTGCTGTGATTTTAGATGTGCTGATTTCAGTATTCCCTAAACAGTCAGAGAGATTCCAAAAGTTCTCTTGTGTAAACAAATGAGGTGCCTTGAGGTGAGATGGGCAGCAAATAAGTCTAATAAACAAACCAGTAACACTTTGAAATTTCTTTCTTAGGAACAGTTCTGCTTTCCTGGAACGCGTAATGTTACAATGGCCTTCTACTTTGCAGCTTGCTTTTTCTATAGGAAGCCATAACTTCACTTCTCTAGTGAGGAAAGTCCTCAGTCACATAAAAAAAGAGCCCCATAGGATATTAATGGGGGGAGGAATTACCCCAGTAACACAGGCGTAGGTGTGCAGAGTTAACGGCAGCCACACCAAAAGGACACGTGCATTGTGTTGTCATGACACAAACTCTTTTGTAATTGCCTCACAGTGTCACAGGCAAATACAGAGGGGATGGAATTTCCATCGTGATATTGCAATGCGCATTCTGGGTCTTGCTCCCCTTTGTCCTCACCATGGAGACCTAGGAAAACATGCTTCTCCAAGGCACATTGGATTCTAGCACGAGGTAATAAATAATGTGCCAGCCTAAAAATGGCTTCCAATCCCCACTGAGACTTGTTGCTTTGCTAGATCAATCGCAGAGCTGTTCTTGAACCAATTTGATTGGGCTGAGGCAAAGCAGTTGTTACATTACACCATGGTTTCTGAAGCTTGGAAACTTTAAGATGTGTGGATTTCAACTCCCAGAATTTCCCACTTAGCATGCTGTATAGAATACTGAAGTGTTCCTCCATGTTACTTTAGCAGTTGTGCTAAATTATATAACTAAAATGGAGGCAGGATTACTTTTATCAGCAGTTCTCAACTTTCAACTGGTCATCTAACAACTATTGGAAGTTTCGGTGACCTCAGAAAAACTTATGACTCATCCTTGAAGTTATAACCAGTGGTGGGATTCAGCCAGTTCGCACCACTTCGGGAGAACCGGTTGTTAACTTTCTGAACAGTTTGGCAAACTGGTTGTTGGAAGAAATCATTAGGGCAGAGAACCGGTTGTTAAACTACTTGAATCCCACCACTGGTTATAACCATGCACCACCATCACCCCAGTATTGACTTTATTTGCTTCAACTGGTGTTCTGTGTTGTGACATTTGAGCCTTTTTAACCAGTCCTCTATCTCTACATTTCACTGGGACCATTCTTTGTAAACCAATGCCAGCTATGCCAGATCTGAGTGAGAGGTATTGCACTTATCTATTTTTAAAGTGGAAACCAAAACAGTTATTCCATCATTAAGAAATATCAGGTAGCTTCTGTTATCACTGAGGAATCTAGGAGCTTTTCCTTGAAGAAATTTTTTGATTTTGAAGGGAAAGCTGCTTGTTGGCTGTGGAAAAAAATAAGTTAGCAGGGAATCCCCTCTTTTTCTTTGCACCACAAAGGAGGAAGAGAACACAACTTTGGGATTGCTATTACATAGGGTAATATAACCAGTAGAGTTGATGGTAAGGATAAGCCCAGATTAGCCTTAAGTCCTCCTGGCTGTGTGTCTGAGGTGGAACTAGAATTCATAGACTCCCAGTCTATGACTGATGATTTAACCTCTCCACCAAACTCACTCTCTTTTAAATAATGGTAACTACACTAATATTGGCATCATCATCATCATGACAACATCTGAATGAAACTGAAGGTTATGTGAAGAGTAAAAAAATTGGCAGTGGCTTCAAATTGGGTTTATTACGAAGGTAGCAGGAAGACTAATACTACCGTAAATATCATAAAAAACAAAAAAATAAAATAAAAAATGAAACAACAAATTTCTATTATGCAAAGAGAAAGACAAGAGTGTTGACCACCTAGTAAACATCTGTAGCAAAATTGGCCAGGCAGATCATAAGACATGGCAAAAAGAGTACATTGGGAGTTTAAAGCAGGAGCCGTAGTGGCACAGTGGTTAGAATGCAGTAATGCAGGATAATTCTTATGAATGTCGACTGCCAGCAGTTCAGCAGTTCGAGTCTCACTGGCCAGTAGTGGGATTCAAGTAATTTAACAACCGGTTCTCTGTCCTAATGATTTCTTCTAACAACCAGTTTGCCAAACTGCTGAGAAAGTTAACAACCAGTTCTTCCGAAGTGGTGCGAACTGGCTGAATCCCACCACTATCACTGGCTAAAGATTGACTCAGCCTTCCATCCTTCTGAGATTGGTAAAATGAGCACCCAGATTGTTAGGGCAATATGCTGATCCTGAAAACGGCTTAAAGAGAGCTGTAAAGCACTGTGAAGCAGTATATGAGTGTAAGTGTTATTGCTATTGCTATATAAAAGGTATGGATTGAAAGACATTAGTATGACCATAATATTTAAAAAGTGCTCCAGAATAATTATGTAAACCTTCTACAGGGTTTCTTAATTCCAACATCAGACCAACATCTAGAACAAAGTATGTCAAATATTATAGTAATAGAAGAAAATCAAGTTTCACTCATAGGTATAGCCACATTAAATGGTCATAGAGTAGCTCATATACAACCAGAAAAGCTTTTAAAATGCTGGGAATTAATGACTGAAATTTAGAGTTTTATGAAATAAACCAACAAAATCTTCCATACAATTACTACAGCATTAGAACGTGCAACAATAGAATTGTCAAAAGTAGCTGAAAAAATTAGAATTACAGTATTTGATCTCACACTTAGTTTTCTTGAAAAGCTTTGCTCAATACAATAAAATAATGATAATTAGACAATTCTTTGTCTTTGAGATAAATCCTAAATTATGAGTGTTTTGCTGAGCATTTTTCAGATGTATGCATGTATGAACATATCTTCCTCTGTGAATCCTCTCCCAAACTTAATATCAAAACAAATTGTTGGCTAATATAGAAGATTATCCAGATCTGTTCCTTCTTAACTTTATTATCTCTTTGTATACTATGATGATTCAAGCTGTATAAATCTTCACCTATATTTCAAACATAATATAGGGCCTTAGAATAAATAAAATAAAATTTATGACAGTGATAATGACAATGTGCCCAGTATGTTACATTGGGCTTCTTCATATTTACAGGATGTTTACGGGACCACCTGCCCCCACCAGTAGCCTCCCATCGACCTGTGCGCTCTCACAGGGAGGGCCTCCTTAGGGTGCCGTTGGCCAAACAATGTCGGCTGGCGGCCCCCGGGGAAGAGCGTTCTTTGTAGGAGCCCCTGCCCTGTGGAATGAACTACCCATGGGGCTATGCCTACTCCCTGATCTTCGGACCTTTAAGACTTTTTTCTTTCATCAAGCAGGGCTGGCCTAATGATAAATTTTAATTGAGGGTTTTTAGTGGGGTTTTTTAGTGGGGTTATTCTATTCTATAATTTTATCTACGTATTTTAAATATTCAGCTCATGGAATTAGATTTTTAATTATATATTGTATTTTAAATTTTTTGTATATATGTTTTATCTATGCTGTACACTGCCCTGAGTCTTCGGAGAAGGGCGGTATAAAAATTTGAACAATAAATAAATAAATAAATAAATAAATAAATAAATAAATAAATAAATAAGTCCTGGGGAAAAAATAGCTACATACAGTGGTCACAGATTATTGCGTAGGAGATTTTCAGGTGTGTTTTTTTTAAAAAAAAACAAATTGAATTGCTTTTTTCTTGCACTAGTTAGCAATGCAAGAACTGAAGTGCTATATTTTCTTTCCAGGCACCTGTAGTTAATTTACATGTCTGAGATATTTTACAGCATGCTTAACCTCGACACACCTCAGTGCATTTGAGGCTGCTGCATATTCTGGTCTACAAGAAAGCAAATGAAATGTATAATGAGGCGAAGCACTAAGGCAATGCCAGAACAATACGTGTAGTATCCAAACCATTTATAAATATGAAGGGTCTTAGAGTTAGTAAGGTGTCAAGATTGGTGACAAGCTACCTTCTTAACTGCTCCTTTGGAGATCTTGCAATAGAGCTGTCTACTGAATTGCCAGTGGTCTTAATAAAGAGGACAGAGGCCCTAATTATCTAGTCCTATGAAAATAATTAGTATGTGTTTGAATATTAGTAGCTCGGGTTGGTAGTTAGGCTGTTAGTTTGAGCTCCGAGCTTGGCAATTTGGTTGCAAACGTTTCGTCACCATTCAAGGAGACATTGTCAGTGCGCTTTGAATTGTGTTCGTCTGTCAGAACAGGCCAGTGTTCTGACAGACGAGCATAATTCAAAGCATACTGACGATGTCTCCTCGAATGGTGACAAAACGTTCGCAACCAAATTGCCAAGGTCAGAACTCAAACCAACAGCATAATTAATATGCCTCAAAGCACTGCTCTGAGATTCTACGGACAATAATTTGGGTAGCTGGAGCTGGCCCAATTAACTGACAACAAGCTAAACTTGTTTGCTAGAATCCAATCCTTGGTAGACCAGGGTCTTCCATGTTTGTAACAGCTTCACATTTCAGTTTTGATAGTTATCCGAGAAGAAATAAGCATGGGTATAGAGAGGCACTGAAACAAATTAAGGATGAAATGAGGAGAACAATATTAAAAGGTAAGTTGACCTCACCCCATTCCTAAGAGGTCTGTAAGGGGCGTGCATAAGAGCACCAGCATGCCTACTGTTCCTGTCCCAATGTTCCCTTTGGTTGTATCCATTTCATGCTTAAACTTATATATATTGTTGTGTTTGACAAATAAATAAATAATAAAAATAATAAATAGTATCAGCTATGGATTTTTCTAGTCCAGTAATAGTAAGTAGAGTCATCAGTTTCATTATCTAGGAAATGGGACTGTCCCATGATAGAGTTACTCTATCAGGAAGATGCACCGCATACAGTATAGATTTTTACTCTTGACACTGGTATTAAATAAATTCTTACCCTGACACTGGCATTCAATCTAATGTCTGAGATATGATCTTCCATCTAGTTTCCTTCTTCAAACAAGCAGCATAAAAAACATTCTAAAAATTCCAAAGAATTGGTGTTTTTTATCCAAACTACTGTGGAGTAGTGGTAAAAGTGAGGGACTTGGATTAAAGAAGATGAAATTTAAATCACTATTACATCATGGAGGTCTTTGGATGACTTTGGCCACTGATTCTTCCCAGACAACATACCACATCTAGTTGCTCTTGTAAGAATAAAACGAGGCTGACTCTCTTGCACTTTAAATTCTCAGAGAAAAGACTAGATATAAATATAATAAATAAAAGTGTAAAAAATTCTTGGGAATTAAAAAGAAACCCAACTGCATGAACATAATTTCTTTCCCTATTTATAGGAGAATACCTCTTCAGCTACCTTTTTCAATGGAAGATTGGGGTTTTATTCTACTGCCTCTTGTTGAACAAATTAGTTACCCTTACTTTACTTTTATTCTTTTGTAAAATAATTGCTGGGAATGAGGGAGCAAAATAATGCTGTGAAATAAAAATGACAAAGGATTGACATGGCCTGAGATAAGCTTTTGGATTCATTTTTCCCCCTTCAGGCACAACCTTTTGTTCCTGAATATCAAAAGAAACCCTGATCACTGGTTTCACAGACAGCAAAGTCAGGTCTTGTCTTTAACTCTTGATTTTTTCCTTCTTCCATCTGGGTCAACTGAAAGTTCAAGAAAATTCAAAGCTGGGTGATTTCAAGCCAACCATTAAAGTGCTAGGACAAATGGATTATTGTTATTGGCTTTCCTCAATAAGATTTGAATGGCATTAGGTTAAATAGTTGGACCTTAGTCCTCTTTCAAAAATTGTGTGATCATTCGATCAAATTTTTTTTTAAAAAAAGCTTTTTCATATTTATTGTGTCTCTTAGAATTGAGGAAGGATATAAGCTTGTGAAATTAAGGACTTTTAGCCATCTAAGTTCTTTCAGCTGAAGAAGAAAATGGTGTCCAATTGAAATTAACAAAATGACTGACAAAATTAACAGTGACTGACTTGGGTCTGGAAAGTTGACAGTTTTCCAGTCTATCTGTAGCAGCATCTTCTGTTCCACAGATTCAGGAAAAAAATGGGCAGAATGGTCAGACAGACCATGGTTGTAAAGCTCTTATTAATGGATATTTGGCACACTGATAGGATCCAAAAATCAATTGATCTTTCCACCTCTGAGTCATACTTACAACAAATTGCATTGAGTCATTGGTAGCTGTTTCCAGCTGGGTAACAGCACCTAATGCTAAGGACTTCAATGATCCCAGAGAGAAGGTGACCTGGTATCAATTGTTGATTCACTTGATGTATTTAGATCTGTATTTGCTCAAGGGAACCTATATGGCAGTCTTCCAATATCTGTCCAAGAAATGATGAAATAAAGTGGACTGCACAAGAAGCCCAAAGTCAGTCAGTGGAGAATTGAGGCAAGATCCAGTCCACCGTGGTGGGACAGTGGTTAGTGTTGGAAGAAATATCCATCTGGGTTCAGTTCCAAGTGGGGACAAAGACACTGGAAACATGGAGGCTGCTTGGAAAGATGGTTTAATGGTGGCCAGGATCACATGGCTTGAGATCCTGAACAGAAAAGGGGCTGAGATCCTGTGTGCTCCCTGGTTTTATGCTTTTTCTGAGCTTTGAACTTTCTGGGGCACAGGAAGAGTATCCTGATTGGTTGTTAGACTCCCAGGGGGTGGGAGTCTTAGCTAACATTGTAGGTTGTCCCTCAAGCTTGCCTTGCTGGCTGATGTAATCTTCCCAGGTGCCATGTGGTGAGATGGGTAGAGGCTAATCCTATCATGTCCTGAGGACCATGTCTTAATCCCATCACCCTGGAGCTGAAGGTCTTCTGTGTTGTAGATAAGATGTCTTTTGTCTTTCTGGGGCTATTAACAAAGGTGGGGGCCGCTTTCCAAGAGCATGTTTCTCCATTTCTCATCCAGGGAAATATATTCTGCCTTTTTAAATATTTTCTAAAATATTTCATTCTTCTAGGAGGGGGGTGGGTACTAAATTCCTACAATCCCTACTTTTTTTTTTTTTCCAAAACATGAGTTTTGGAACATGCTCTTGGCTAAAAATTAAAATTGATCAAATCAGTGGGTGCTTTTAATTTTCCTGATGCAAAGGAAGCCATTGATAGAGACAACAGAAAAAAGATTCCTTCAGTGGCTCCCAAAAGCTTTCAACCATGAAGGTCTAGCAGCCAGGGGAAAAGTTCTGGTAAGAATTTTACAGTATCCAATTTTCTATGCCAATTAATTTCAGCTGTTAGATATCACTTTCTGTGAGCTTCCAGTCAGGTTTCAAGCAAGCACACATCCCAAAATTTTCACAGCCATGGTTTTCCTTTAAATTACAGGCTGCCCATTTCCAAGGGTTGGTTACTGAACCTGCCCTAGCTCTTATTTTAGTGCATCCAGATATTTTTTTTTTGTCCAAATTGAGGTTAATCAGTGTGCAATCCTTTCTTTCTTTCTTTCTTTCTTTTTAAAAAATTACACACAATGAGCCCTGGGACTTCTACTCATGAGACCACCAGTGCAACATATCTTGCTTTACTGGGCAACTGGGCAGCATCATTTGTGAGTCATAGTCAGGGCTTGGGTTTTGGATATCACTTTTTCTGCTATCTCTTCAAGTGAGGAATTGCCTGAGGGGGGATGCCCTCCCCTATGGAATTAGCAGGGAGATCTGACTCCTTGGGCTTTTAGTGCCACAGAGCAAAAATCAACCTAAAAGTCTTGTGTGGAGGTAAGTGAAGGGAATAGTTTCAGTCTAATTCTGAATGGTGTGTCTCTCTGTGTGTGCCTGTGTATGCAGCTACTTTTACAATTCAGGCAATACAAACATTTTGGACATATTTCCCTCCCACCAGACAGAAATCTAAGGTGTTCAGAACTTGCTGTGGTAGCCACTCAAATACAATCCTTACATGAGTACTTTAGACTGATTACAATGTAAATGAGACAAGAAAGAAAACCTTACAATGAATTTCCCACCTCCCCCGCCATAGTCTTTTCAGCTGTCTTCTGAGAATTGAAAAGAGTCTTTTAGTCTTTACTTGTACATCTCAGGGTCCTTTCTTTCATATCTTTTGGGTGGCATGCTTATTGGTCAGTCAGGTTTGGAAAGGTCTGCTCCAAATCTGGTTGCTGTGATGGCTTTCAGTGGGAGCTGGATTCAAACTCAATTCCTGGCTCCAACAAATGGAAGGTCTCCTCTGGGGGCAGCATCTGGAACCATGTGCTTTGCTTCCACAGTTGCAGAGTCATCTTTTCAGGGCTGAAAGACATTAGAACAGAATCTCCTCCCCACTTTTGTGGGTAATCTTCTCAGGAAAGGCATTGTAACAGGATTAGAGATGGGGGGGGGGTAGATATCTTGCAGGCAGAGTTTGAAAAGATACAACACATCAGTATTGCAGTTACTAAAAGATAATGCAGTTTCAACAAAATGCAGTTTCAACAACTGATGAGAAAGAAAAAACTGGATTCACATGCTTCAGGAACAGGTAAAATCATTTAAACACACAGTAAATGCAAGACTGAATTTTTTTTTCTCTTGTAAGTGAACTTAAAACGTTTCCTTATAAACTTGAGTTGTTACTTTAAGATAAAGAGAGAAGGAGACAAAAGCAGAAATGAAAAGTTCTTTGTACCCAGTTTCCGGTGGCCACACGAAAACAGGGTAAAGGCTCTTTCTTTCTTTTTTCTCTCTCTCTCTTTATCCATTTTCATTGTTTCAACCTTTTGTTTTTGTTTTTCCCTAACAATTTAAAATTCTTGTCTCTAGAGATCAGATACATTTTACAGTTACAATTACCTCAAGGGCCCACAAAGACAGACATACACACATAAAAACAAGGAGGACAAAGAGAGGAAAACAAAACTCTGAGATTTACACACACACTGATCATCCCAGCCATAAATCTCAGTTAAATTAGGGAAGGCACAAATCTTAACAGACAGACCACATGGTTCCATAGAAGAAAGAGAAAGAGACAAACAAACAAACAAACAAAACAAAAACCCAAACATTCCTATTTATATATTTCCCTTTTCTTTTAAGTACCTTTATTTAGCCAAATTTGTTTCCTATTCTCATCTCTTAGCAAAGTCCATTTTTCACATAGTTTCCTCAACTTCTTTTTTCGCATACCAGGTAAAACTGGCAGCCTACGGGCACTCCAGGCCCCAAGCAGGTCTTCCAGGGGATTTCCCGCCACCCTCGAGCTACTGCTTCCCATGTTTCCCTCTCCGATGTGAGGTTTTATTTTTCACTTTGGCTTAGCCGGGTGGACCCTCCTACAGTTTTCAGAAAAAAAAGTTCTGGGAAGGACTTCGACTCCCTTCTGTCGAAGTATGGGCACCTTCCTGTTAAGGGAGCTTCCGTTTTGGATCAAAAAGGTGATCCCAGAGGACCTACTGCCCCTCCAGTAGGTACGAGCACCTCCTCAACACTGCTTCCTGCTTCCTTTTTCGCATACCAGGCAAAACTGGCAGCCTACGGGCATCCAGGGCCCCAAGCAGATTTCCTGCTTCCTTTTTTTTTTTCCCTTTTTCCCTTTTTTACTCTTTTAATTGCTTTATTCACACTTACTTTCCTCTCGCTCGGCTTCCGTTTCCAATAAACACAAAGTTCCACGTTTGGCTTCCCCCCCTTGCTTTCTCTATCCTACCGGTCACGGCTCGGTGGAGCTAGCAGTAGGCAGAGGTGCGGCTAGAGGTTGCTCAAAGAGGTGGAATCAGACTGTTTCCTTAGGTGGAATCCCACACACACTTCCTCCTTCCCTAACAGAAGGTCCTGTGCTCTGGCAAAACCCCCATGCTCTCCAGACTTTTGGTCTTTCTGCGGTTAGGAAATGCACAGAGGATGCAAGATCCAGCTGTGATTGGGAGCAGGGCTCTCTCATTCACACACATGCAGGCATACACATATTTCCCATGCTTTTCCATGCTTTAAAATTAAAATTTAGAGGTACTCACCTTCTTTCCAAGCAGTCTTTGAGCTCAACACTCAAAACCCCTTTAAAACCTAGTTCCAAATGGCCAAGGTCCAGGAAAACTTACCCACAGACTCAATGGGTCTGCTGCTAGCAAGGGAGGCTTACCTGGGCCAGGTCCATTGGTTAGGTTAACAGAGTCCCATCTGGGTAACAGCACCTAATGCTAAGGACTTCAATGATCCCAGAGAGAAGGTGACCTGGTATCAATTGTTGATTCACTTGATGTATTTAGATCTGTATTTGCTCAAGGGAACCTATATGGCAGTCTTCCAATATCTGTCCAAGAAATGATGAAATAAAGTGGACTGCACAAGAAGCCCAAAGTCAGTCAGTGGAGAATTGAGGCAAGATCCAGTCCACCGTGGTGGGACAGTGGTTAGAATGCAGTACTGCAGGCTACTTCTGCTGACTGCCGGCTGCCTGAAGTTTGGCAGTTGGAGTCTCACCATCTCAAGGTTGACTCAACCATCCATCCTTCTGAGGTTGGTAAAATGAGGACCCAGATTGCTGGGGGCAATATGCTGACTCTGTAAAAATCGCTTAGAGAGGACTGTAAAGCACTGTGAAACGGTATATATGTCTAAGTGCTATTGCTATTGCTATGACTTATACCACAAATCTGACATGGATATTGCGAAAGTACATTTACAGGAAGTTGACAGAAATTGCAGGATATATTGAACTGCTTTGGACCTCAACAAGCCAATTTATATACTTATTCCCTATTATCAGAAATGGATGATGTTTCATTTCTGGATACTGCCCCCGTCCCCCCAATAATACTGTGAAGCCTTAAATCTATGGTCAGCCTACTTTAAAAAATTCAAAAACTTAAGCAATATTACAGCTTCAGTAAGGGCTGAGATCCTGTGTGCTCCCTGGTTTTATGCTTTTTCTGAGCTTTGAACTTTCTGGGGCACAGGAAGAGTATCCTGATTGGTTGTCAGACTCCCAGGGGTGGGGTCTTAGCTAACATTGTAGGTTGTCCCTCAAGCTTGCCTGAGCCTTGCTGGCTGATGTAATCTTCCCAGGTGCCATGTGGTGAGATGGGTGAGGCTAATCCTATCATGTCCTGAGGACCATGTCTTAATCCCATCACCCTGGAGCTGAAGGTCTTCTGTGTTGTAGATAAGATGTCTTTTGTCTTTCTGGGGCTATTAACAAAGGTGGGGGCCTCTTTCCAAGAGCATGTTTCTCCATTTCTCATCCAGGAAATATATTCTGCCTTTTAAATATTTTCTAAAATATTTCATTCTTCTAGGAGGGGTGGGTGCTAAATTCCTACATTAGAATGCAGTACTGCAGGCTACTTCTGCTGACTGCGGCTGCCTGAAGTTTGGCAGTTGAGTCTCACCATCTCAAGGTTGACTCAACCATCCATCCTTCTGAGGTTGGTAAAATGAGGACCCAGATTGCTGGGGGCAATATGCTGACTCTGTAAAAATCGCTTAGAGAGGACTGTAAAGCACTGTGAAACGGTATATATGTCTAAGTGCTATTGCTATGACTTATACCACAAATCTGACATGGATATTGTGAAAGTACATTTACAGGAAGTTGACAGAAATTGCAGGATATATTGAACTGCTTTGGACCTCAACAAGCCAATTTATATACTTATTCCTATTATCAGAAATGGATGACGTTTCATTTCTGGATACTGCCCCGTCCCCAATAATACTGTGAAGCCTTAAATCTATGGTCAGCCTACTTTAAAATTCAAAACTTAAGCAATATTACAGCTTCAGTAAGGGCTGAGATCCTGTGTGCTCCTGGTTTTATGCTTTTTCTGAGCTTTGAACTTTCTGGGGCACAGGAAGAGTATCCTGATTGGTTGTCAGACTCCCAGGGGGTGGGAGTCTTAGCTAACATTGTAGGTTGTCCCTCAAGCTTGCCTGAGCCTTGCTGGCTGATGTAATCTTCCCAGGTGCCATGTGGTGAGATGGGTAGAGGCTAATCCTATCATGTCCTGAGGACCATGTCTTAATCCCATCACCCTGGAGCTGAAGGTCTTCTGTGTTGTAGATAAGATGTCTTTTGTCTTTCTGGGGCTATTAACAAAGGTGGGGGCCGCTTTCCAAGAGCATGTTTCTCCATTTCTCATCCAGGGAAATATATTCTGCCTTTTTAAATATTTTCTAAAATATTTCATTCTTCTAGGAGGGGGGTGGGTACTAAATTCCTACATTAGAATGCAGTACTGCAGGCTACTTCTGCTGACTGCCGGCTGCCTGAAGTTTGGCAGTTGGAGTCTCACCATCTCAAGGTTGACTCAACCATCCATCCTTCTGAGGTTGGTAAAATGAGGACCCAGATTGCTGGGGGCAATATGCTGACTCTGTAAAAATCGCTTAGAGAGGACTGTAAAGCACTGTGAAACGGTATATATGTCTAAGTGCTATTGCTATTGCTATGACTTATACCACAAATCTGACATGGATATTGTGAAAGTACATTTACAGGAAGTTGACAGAAATTGCAGGATATATTGAACTGCTTTGGACCTCAACAAGCCAATTTATATACTTATTCCCTATTATCAGAAATGGATGACGTTTCATTTCTGGATACTGCCCCCGTCCCCCCAATAATACTGTGAAGCCTTAAATCTATGGTCAGCCTACTTTAAAAAATTCAAAAACTTAAGCAATATTACAGCTTCAGTAAGGGCTGAGAAGCAATAATCCTACACTCCTATCCTCTGCAGAATCATTTTTATTTGGCATGATAATACTAATTAAGCCGAATGCTTTGTAAGAACCTTCATACCATGTTGTGGTACCAACAACAAGTATCTCACATAAGAACAGCATCTTTGAAGTTGCATTAGTTTTGGGAATTCATGACAATGTTAAAGATTAACTCCAGGATTCTATCTGATCAAGCACGAGAGTTTTCAGTATTGGAAATCATATGTACACCTACTCTGAAGTGTTTCCACAAGAACGTATTTCTTTTTTTTTTGAGCAAAAAAATGTGTGCCGTAATCAGACAGTCTTCTCATACTCAAGATCAAAGCCTACTGACTGAAGTCCTTGGTTGCCATGGGAACATTAGGCAGAGGGTGAGTTTGTTCTATTCCTTTCATTACCCTCATACTCTCGATCATCAAGTTGCATTATTGATTAGGAGGTGTATACACTGACCAAATTTTGGGTAATGCAAGAATGTTTTTCTACTTTTTTAAAAAAAGAAATTGCATTTGCATGTTTCCCTTTCAATTAAACTGCAATGCCTTCTCTTAAAATTACTAGTTTGGGCTTTAATGATCAATGGCTTTCCATTATTCATTAAAACCTGAATGAAGTGTCCCACTAGTAGTTCCATTACATAGATTATACATATTCTTTTATTTAATAGGATGGTTCTGGGATCAGACGTACATTATCGGGAAGAATGTGGTTTCTGCCTTATTACAATGCCAAGCTTTAATGAAAGTGGGTTAAGCAAGCATAGTTGTAGCATAATTCCCAAAAAGAATCATATGGATTGATGCCTCCCTCCTTCCCTCCCTCCCTCCCTCCCTCTAGGCTGTTAGCCCTAGATAATGGAGACAATGCAAGGGAGGTTTGAATATACAGTTTTTTGGAATCAACATGGAAGCATTGCACTGAGACAAAATTATACCGATAGGCTGTTTCCCAACAATATATTGGGGAAACCATAGTCATAACAATAAACCAAAATAGAGTGGTGTTTAAAATTCATCAACCTTCCAGCATGGGTAGTGAAGGAAGAAAACAACCCCAGAAGATCATATATGAAATGAATGAATATATGAAATTCATAAATCAAGATAACAGAGAGTAGCAAAGTTCCAGAAAGTCAAAATATAAGAGGCAGGATCAGAACAGGCTTCCCTCTCTCTCAAGTGAGCTTTTAAAAGGAGAAGGAACTGATGTTGTGTTTTGTCCTCTAGTTTCTATTGTAGGAAAGTAGAATCTTTTCTATTTGATTTGTAGCAGGTGAGGAACCTCTGCCCCAGAGGTGGGTTTCAGCAGGTTCTGACCAGTTCTGGAGAACCGGTAGTGGAAATTTTGAGTAGTTTGGAAAACCACTAAACACCACATCTGACTGGCCCCCGCCCCCATCTATTCTCTGCCTCCCGAGTCCCAGCTGATTGGGAGGAAATGGGCATTTTGCAGTAATCTTCCCCTGGAATGGGGTGAGAATGGAGATTTTACAGTATCCTTCCCCTGCCATGCCCACCAAGCCATGCCCACCAAGCTATGCTACGCCCACCAAGCCACACCCACAAATCCGGTAGTAAAAAATTTGAAACCTACCACTGCTCTGTCCCAATCCTAAAATCAGGATTAGTGAATCAGAAGAAATTAATTAATCAGAGGAAACATAGAGCTTGATACAGTTATTCTAACATACTTTTATTAATTTACATCAGGAATTGATTTGAGTTGCTCTTTGTGTGTCTTCCTGTGTGTGTGTGTGTGTTTGTGTGTGTGTGTGTGTCTAAGATCCTTGTTAATGGTAGGAATCTTGGCTTCCTTTTCTTATTTCCCCTTGTCCCCTTAATGCTATCCTGATTCCTTAATATACATAATAAGCAATTATACTTTCTCATTATATTAGTATATTCATTCTATCAGGGAAACAGCCCCAGGACTCCTTACAACACTGATGCTATAATAAAAAAAGAATAAAAGCAGTCTCTTCCATTTTTTCCCCTCCAGAGTAAGACAAAAGGGAAAAATTGTCCATAAATACAAGAGATGGTAGCAGCTTATCAGATGGTAGGTGATACCAACAAAATGAAATGGGGGAAAGGACTTAGGGATGCATGCTTGAAGGAGGCAGAAGGGGCCACTCACCAAGTCATGAGTGTGCAAGGGGACACTCATCTAGGCATGAGTGTGTAAGTTCATGTTCCATTACAATAGGACTTTGCAAGTTTTGTAGTTCTCTAGTTCATTAAGTGACAGAGTTTAGAGGTGAAATATTTTCTGGCCAGTACATACTTGAGCAATGTTGCTGCAGGCTATAATGTAAGTTATTAAGAGAACAATATGTCTAAGCAGTCAGAGAATGTGTCTGTTTTCTGCCAATTCCCTTAACTAGAGGAAGTTTGAAATCCTTGTGCAGAAGCAAAAACAGCTATGCAGTATCTCCGGACTAGGAACATTTCTTGTCCCATTCATTAAATTATCTTGATGTGATTTGTAAATATTCCTTTAGTTTACAAAAAAATGAAAAGGGGCTCTAAGAGCATTTTAATATCAGCAATATATGTCAATCTTAAACTGTGGAATTTAGTTTTATGGCATGGATATAATTAGTACACAGGCACATTTCATTGATTATATGCCACTCCCTTATGTACAACCAGAAATACAGGAATCTCTGAGGAATAATTACAAGTAAGAATTATATGTGTGGTGTCTTCTTGCTTTCTCTAAATGGGGTTCTTGTAACAGAGTTTGAAGGCATAAGGAGGAACTTGGTAATGCAGAGGTTTGAATATTGAACTGAAACTGGGGAAAAAAGATATTAATCCCCATTCAGTTTAAAAGTATATCATGTGACTTAGGACCAGTCAATCTCTTTTTAAAAAAAATATTTTTATTCAACATTTTTACCTTTAAAATCACAATTACACTATTACAGCTTTCCGTTATTGGAATTTTTTCTTAATTTCAACTTATCCACAGCCCTATTGTTTTATACATATACATTCTTATTTCATAGTTACTTATTTTTATAATATATACAATATTTACATATCTATTACACTCTAAAATATACATTCTTTCCATTTGTTATCTTTCCCTGTACATTCACTATACATTAATTTTAGACTTCTTTTCAAGCCAATTATACCACCTGTTCCATGTCTCATAATACACTGATTTTTTGTGTGGGTTTTTTTTTTTGTTTTTTTTATTTGCATTTATATCCCGCCCTTCTCCGAAGACTCAGGGCGGCTTACACTATGTTAGCAATAGTCTTCATTCTATTTGTATATTTATATACAAAGTCAACTTATTGCCCCCAACAATCTGGGTCCTCATTTTACCTACTTTATAAAGGATGGAAGGCTGAGTCAACCTTGGGCCTGGTGGGACTAGAACCTGCAGTAATTGCAGGCAGCTGCTGTTAATAACAGACTGCATTAGCAGCCTGAGCCACAGAGGCCCTCTGTGTCCTTTTCTCTCTGTCCCTTAATTCCCTCGTTAATTTGTCCATTTCTGTGTATTCTAGCACCTTTTTTATAATCATTGCCTTTGATGGAGTGTTTTCTTGCTTCCAGTTTTGAGCAAATGTGATTCTGGTGCGGTGATTATATGGAGCATGATGTATTGAATTTCTTTGCTTATATTACCTTTTATTATACCCAAAAGGAATCACTCTGGCTTCATATCAATTTTTTGTTCAATAATTTCCTCCAAACATTTTTTAATTTTTTGTCCAATATTCCCTGGTTTTGGGACATGTCCACCACATATGGTAGTAGGTCCTTTGTTGGTGGTTAGATTTCCAGCAGTTTGTTGGTCTATTGGGAAACATCTTGGCCAATCTCGCAAGGGGTAAATGCCATCTATAAAACATTTTGTAAATGTTCTCATTATACGCAGCTGACATCATGATTTTATATATTTTTCCCCATAATTTTTCCCAATACTCCAATTCAATATTATACCCGAAATTTTTAGCCCAAATTATCATTGTCTCTTTCACAGTTTCCTCCCCCATTTTAAATTTAAGAAGGCAATTATATGTTTTGGTAATCATTTTTTCATTAGTCCCTTTTAATATTTTGTCCAATTCTTGTTGCTCATTTTGAAAGTCAAGTTGTTCTGAATCTTTTTTATATCTTGTTTGAATCTGTAGGTACAGCCACCAGTCTATTTTGATGCCCTGTGTTTTTAGATCCTGATCTGAGTTTCCCTTGCCCATCTAATAGCTCTTTGGATGGACCAGTCAATCTCTATCAGCCTCACCTACCTCACAGAGTTGTTGTAAGAGAATTCACAAACTTTTTTTAGAGGAAATATTAAAATGAACAAGAGAGTTGGAGGTACTACAGAAACAAGAGAAGTATTATGTGGTCCTAAAATTTTCCCCTATTCCTATAGAGCAGGGGTGTCAAACTCAAAGCCCGTGGGCCAAATCTGGCCCGTGGGGTGCTTAGATCTGGCCAACAAAAATGGAACTTGGGAGGGCACCAAGCTGCCTGCCCGGGCTCCATTTTTGGCCGCAATGGCTTCCTGCAGCCCTCTGCCAGTGAAAACAGAGCCAGGGGAGGCTATGCATGGACCGCCCAGGCTCCTTTTTCAACCATGACAGCCTTCTGCAGCCCTCTGCCAGCCAAAACAGAGCCGGGGGGCAGATGGCTGCAGGAGGCATCTGCGGCCAAAAACAGAGCCCTGGCAGGCCACATGTGGCCTTCCCGAGTTCCGTTTCCATTTGCAGAGGGCTGCAGGAGGCCGTCTCAGGCGAAAACGGAGCCTCAATGAGTGATGTCGAGCTGGCCATGCCCACCCTGGCATGACCCCTCCCCCACCCGCCCCCCAGGTCAAACGCAATCCTGATGTGGCCCTCAATGAAATCGAGTTTGATACCCCTGCTATAGGATGGTTTTTAAATCAATAAGAGGACTCGAGATCTGACTTATGGATGCTCCTGATAAACTTTATATGAGCAGCTTCTCTGCTTTATTTCTTCCTCTCTTTTTTTCAATGCTGAAATCCAGATGTTCTTCTTGAACAAATAGCCTTCATTTCAATAGGCAATTCAGCATGTAATTTGATGTAATGCTAGATAAAGGGCTTAAAATAAATCTCTCATTTCCAGGGCCTTTGGGGAAAGATGAAGTCAGGGAACTAATTTCTTAAACTTTTTGATCCATTGAGTCCTATGGACTCTACTCCCAAACAGGCATTGTCTAAAATCTGTCAAGCAGGAACATTGAATCAAAATGCAATGAGATCAAGGGATAATTTTAAGAGATGATCTAAACATTGTTAGTTTTTAATAAGGATCTGCAAAAACTGTTCACCCTGTATCAAAGCCATATCTTCATTCTGAAAAGAGACTGGCTTGCTTGGCCTTAATGTGGATTATTGCCCTATCTGGCTCATCTAAATTCTGAAGTACAATTCATAAAATAGCCAATTATGATCTTCCAGTATTCAGTTATCACTTTGATTTGAGAAAAGAGCTATCACTCACTGAATCCAACATTAAAATGATTTTGGATACATGTTTATAGTTCCCAATGTATGTATTACATTGTCAATATGCAAACATTTTGATGATACCACTCTTCGCAGAAAGCGAAGAGGAACTAAAAAGCCTCTTGATGCAGGTGAAGGAGGGGAGTGCAAAAGTTGGCTTGAAACTCAACATTAAGAAAACTAAGATCATGGCATCTGGCCCTCTCAATTCCTGGCAGATAGATGGGGAAGAAATGGAGGTAGTAACAGATTTTATTTTCCTGGGCTCGAAGATCACTGCAGATGGGGACTGCAGCCAATAAATTAAAAGACACTTGCTCCTGGGGAGGAAACCTATGGCAAATCTAGACAGCGTACTAAAGAGCAGAGACATCATCCTGCTAACGAAAGTTCATATAGTCAAGGCAATGGTTTTCCCAGTTGCAATGTATGGCTGTGAAAGTTGGACCATAAGAAAGGCTGAGCGCCAAAGAATTGAGGCCTTTGAACTCTGGTGCTGGAGAAGACTCCTGCGAATCCCTTGGACTGCAAGGCAATCAAATCGGTCAGTCCTAGAGGAGATCAACCCTGTCTGCTCTTTAGAAGGCCAGATCCTGAAGGTGAAACTCAAATATTTTGGCTACCTAATGAGAAGGAAGGAGCTTAATGTTGGGAAAGATTGAGGGCAAAAGAAGAAGGGGACGACAGAGAATGAGGTGGCTGGATGGAGTCACTGAAGCAGTAGGCATCAGCTTAAATGGACTCCAGAGGATGGTAGAGGATAGGAAGGCCTGGAGGAACATTGTCCATGGGATCACGATGGGTGGGATGCAACTAACAACAACAACAATAAAACATTTTGATAAGGAGCCTTGGTGGCGCCGTGGTTAGAATGCAGTACTGCAGGCTACTTCTGCTGACGGCCGGCTGACTGCAAATTGGCAGTTCGAATCTTACCAGGCTCAAGGTTGACTCAGCCTTCCATCCTTCTGAGGTCAGTAAAATGAAGACCCAGATTGTTGGGGGCAATAGGCTGACTCTGTAAATCGCTTAGAGATGGCTGTAAAGCACTGTGAAGCAGTATATAAGTGTTATTGCTATTTCTAAACTGTTCAGAGAGTGCTATAAAGCACTATGGAGTGGTAGATACTGTAAGTGCTATTGCTATTAGAGACACAGCTTAATGGTGGGTTTTAAATATATCTCAGGGCAAATTAAAGCTATCTGTGCTTCAGGTGAGTTTTTTTAAAAATCATCACACATTGTCCCATTTAATTCTTGATGTGGGATTTATGAAAAGTCATAGCACATTCCTAGTTTTAGATATCTCTTACGTTAAGTATGGAAAAAATGATGAAAGCACCCATTCCATATTATTTTCATGCATTAGTTACAGACATGTGGTTCTTTTAATCTTGGTTGAGCAAATCTTCCATTTTTATGAAAGTAAAAAAAGAAGCCTTCTACACTTTAACAGACCTTCCGCCTGGATATTATTCTTTCTTTGATCCCAGTGACCTCTTAGATTTGATGGTACCTTCAATGATCTGCAACAAGTTTTCCAGCTACATTTTTATTATCATGGCTTTTGGCTCTTTCTCTAGCATTCAAGAAAGAGTTGACCCTCTTGACTTTCCTTTTATACTAATTTCTCAATGTTGAGAAGTTTCAAACAGATTTTTCTTTTTTGAATGATTTCATTCTTCATCTCATTCAGCCTGCTCTGCATTAAATTTTAGTTGAGGTTAAGGTCATTTGAGTTTTGTTTATAACTCTGCAGTGATTCTGTGGAAGTCTTTGCCCTATTCAAGGGGCCTAGCTACTTTAATATTATGTTGTTTTTGACATACATATTCACAGTACACCCAACCCCTGTACTTTCTACTGAGTTTATAATCACGAGATGTCTGCATTCCATTGACTCTCTCCACCAGTGGAGTGTATCTTTGTTCTTCTTTAAAGCTATGCTTACTGTCGTGTCCCACTCCTCCGCTGACGGCCGGGTCAGGGAAATCCGAATCAGGCGTGCCTCTGCAGCTCTGCCAAAGTCCTAGCAAAGTCCTCAGGGCAGGCAGGAGACCAGAAAGTGACTTCAGCAAAATATGTTTAGACTTTGCCTGACTCAGAGAATGCCAGAAAGCAGGTCCTTTATATAGGCCATGGGGTGTGGCTCCATGACTCAGCACTTATCCAGGCCTGCCCCTCCCTTCCTTCTGTTGCCTCCGTCTATCAAGTCTTCTGACACGAGGGTCACTCCAGTCTGCAGCTGTTGGCAATTGACCTCCCTCAGGCTCACATGCTGTGGAGGAGGGGGAGGGGTCTAGTTGCTCCGTTTGCCTGGGCATGGAGCCAGAGCTGGGGGCTGGAGATACTTCCTCCTCTTCAGCCTGTCTGGGCATGGAGCCAAGGCTGGGGCCGGGAGGCATACTAGGACATTCCTCCGTGTTCGGAAGCAGATAAGAAGGCCCCGGCTGTGGTGAGATCGGATGAGACACAACACTTACCTACTAGCCCAGGAGTGTCAACCTGGCAGGCCATGGGCCAGATGTGTCACATGCAGACCATGCCCACCCTGGCTCCACAAAGGCAAAAAAGTCACTATATGTTGTGATATGTCATGTGACACCATTACTTTTGACACCCGTGTACTAGCCCCATCTTAGCATTGACATGTAACCAGAATACATGGTGTTCTATCTATATGGTGCTGAGGTCTCCATCTGTAATTACTCTCTTTCTCTTTACTTGTTTTTTTCCTGGCTGTCATTCTCTAATTATGACCTTCACTCAGTTTGGCGAACAAGAACAACGTTTTCATTTCCATTTCATAAGGTTCGTTTTTGCAGGTTTGTCTTATCCCAAAATGTTCCCTGGTGCATATTAAATCTCCATCCTGGATTGCCACATCACTGAAGCATTCAAGTCTCTCAGCTTCACAGCTCTGCCTGTCTAGCTGACCCTACATATAGTACAGAGCAACAAGCATTTTATTTTAATTTCTCCACCTATCTACTTAAGTTGGACTTCCAAGGTTTAAGACTCCATTTCCCCCACAGGACTAATAAGAATTCTCTTACAGCAACATCTACTCAGCTAAGTTTCCATTCACACAGCCACACCCAGAAGACTGCAGAGTATGAAGTGTATGAACTTCACATTCTTTACAGCTTGTTTCCTTCACGATCTTTTATATAGTGTTGCAATCTCCAATTGGCTCAATTTATTCCTTTACTAAACAACAGTGGAGATGCCGTTTGTCTTCAAATGCAGTGCACCTTTCAATGTAGAAACTGAGTAAGGCATTTAAATGACTCACCGAAGAATGAGTCATACAGCTATGACATAAGCTGGACTTTTGACAATTGAATTATTTTATCAAAACCCATTTGGTGAGCAGTTGACACTCTCAAAACGGGGAAACAGAGACTGCAAACAATGCAGAACAAATGAATGCATCTCTAGAATACAAAGGTGACCAGGATGTTGGAGGAGATTGGCTTTCTCGAGTCCCCAGTCCAGGGGTGCAATCCAATTTTTTTTTTTGCTACCAGTTCTGTGGGCGTGGCTTGGTAGGAGTGGCGTGGCTTGGTGGGCGTGGCTTGGTGGGTGTGGCAGGAGAAGGATACTGCAAAATTGATTGATTTTAATATTTGGGGGTTGATTGATTGATTTTAATATTAATTGATTGATTTTAATATTTGGGGGTTTTAGCGGGCTTCTTAACAGGGGTTTTTATCTTTTGTAATTTTTTATCTAATATTTTTAAGTGTACAGCGGTTTAATTAGATTTTTAATCTTGTTACGGTATTTTAAATTGTTTTTGGATTATTGTCGTTTTATTTGCTGTACACCGCCCTGAGTCTTCGGAGAAGGGTGGTATAAAAATATGAATAAATAAATAAATAAATAAATAAATAAAATCCCCATTCCCTCCCCACTCCTGGGGGAAGGATATTGCAAAATCTCCATTCCCACCCCACTCTGGGGCCAGCCAGAGGTGGTATTTGCCGGTTCTCCAAACTACTCAAAATTTCCAGTACCGGTTCTCCAAAATACACAAAATTTCCGGTACCGGTTCTCCAGAACTTGTCAGAACCTGCTGGATTTCACCCCTGTCCCAATCCCAAACAGCTCCTGTTTTTCAGAAGAACTGTGGGAGATGAAGCGATTATAAAGACACTTTGAGTTATAACTGCATAAAAGAAGTGAATATGACCAAGGACACTTGAACCTACTCACTGATGACAATAGTGTCAAACATAAATTGTCTCCATTTATGGCAAACTCTGTTCAGAGTGACTTCATTTAGATTGGTACTGGTGTGTACTATTGTATAATATTGTATAGTGGATTCACTCTTACCCGAGTGGAAAGTTTGATTTGATAAGGAGAGGTACTGCCTAATTTGGAGTAAAGTGTCATCAATATGTACAATGTGCAGACCATGTGTCTACAGTACCACTCTAGACTGAAAAGGAGATACCACCAATTCTTGAATTGGTTTCTGAAAATTATAAAGAGTTAGATGGAAAGAAAGAAGCTCAGATTAAATACTATCAGAATAATACTGCTGTTCCTTAGTAACTAGGAATAATAGTCGCAGTAGTGACTCCTGACAGCATCATGCTTTTCCTGAAAGAGCTGATCCATGACTTGGGGTCCTCCTAGATTCAACTCTTGCTGCAACAACAGATGGACTCTGTAGTCAAGAGGGACTTTATTCTGCTGTGGCTGGTTTACCAATTATGGCACCACTTACCTTAGGATGCTCTTGCAACAGATTATACTTTGATCATCAGGTAACTGAGCTATAGTATTAAACTCAAAAACATGATTTCTGAACATGATTTAGAATAGCCAATATATCAGAATGAGTGATGTTATAGGGTGGTAGATAGCATAACAAAATATTTTCAAAATTCTGCAGCACTATACAACTTTGTAAAAGCTTTCAGCCAAAATTCATGTTTTACTCCCAATGGACTTCCTAAAAAGGCAAACAGTAACATCAAATAGATCTCTAGCATTCATCTTTCTCCAATTAAAAATCCACCAAAAAAAGTATGTCAAAGAAAAAGAAATACATTCATCATAGTTCCATGCATGTAGCACTGCATTTTTAAAAAGACTTCCTTCTGGGGAAATTCCCTTTTAAAATTGCATCATAGATTTTATGAAAATAAAAGCAGGGTTTATTTGTACTAAAAAGGATCGATGATTTATATTAATATTTATATAAAGTTAAGAAGATACATACAAGCTGACCAATATTAGAAGAGGTAATGTAAAAATTGTGAATATAAATAATCTTCAAAAAAAATCTATTTTTAAACTAAATCCATAGAAAACATTAAGTTTCTGGAAATCTACGGTCCTGTCACCGTAAATAATAAAGTGTATGGGTTGTTCTATCATCTCTATATTTTACACTCATACTCATAACATCAGCAACATTGCTACTTATTAAACATGTTCTTCCTTACAATGTATTCTAGTTGTTAGAATTTTAGACATCAAAAATTGAGGACAATTTGTATATGGGAGATGGCCAAATTATTATATAATAGAATGACAATTCAATACTTGAGTGGCAGCTATGGATTGATGATTTGTGCCATGTTGAACATTAGAATTAAACTTTTTTCATAGAAGAGACAAGAAAAAGTGCTTTTAAAGCAATTTAGTCTAATATTTTAGAGTTGTTTGAATTTCCAGGACTTTTCTTTTATAACATAATGCCATCATCCTTGCAACTTTCTCTCTCTCTCTCTCTCTCTCTCTGTGTGTGTGTGTGTGTGTGTGTGTATGTGAAAGAGAGAGAGAGAGAGAGAGAGAGAGAGAGATAATGTTCGAACTTTTAGAAATATGTTAAATATCTTCTCTCTCTCATTCAAGTTTTTATATTTTAGTTCTGTCCAACAACAAACTACCTTATTAAAAATCTCTCAAGTACAACTACAAAGCCAAGGCATTAAAAAGTTGGCCATTCTTGATCTCATAGTCTGTTCTTTCTCCTGTGGTGGTTTACCTCACAAAATCTCTGGAAGAGCATTAACAGCTGCTGGTCTGTGAGTCTTCCATCTGGATGAGTGGTTCTGATTAATGAGCAGCTGTGACTTGGCCTGCCCAGGGTGAATACATCTTTTACTCCCACCATATTATCTCATTTATGGGCATTGTGTTGGCCCAGGTGTCCCACTGGATGTTTCTGAGAGGAGAGATGAAGTCAAAACATCAAGCTCAAATATGTTCAGAACTCATAAACACATAGAATCAAGTTCCTTTGATGAGATTGGAAACCAGTCATCTGTTCTTTGTTCTGTACACCTAAATGCTTGTCCTTGGAATCTTGAGTCATTCATTGCTCTTCTGTTGCTATTTATATATCATACTATTTGTAGACTTTGGCTTGAAATAGGTTCAGCACATGAGTCATTTACTTCTGGCTTGAGAGTCCAGCATTCCAAGAAAATATGATGTGAGCATTAGACCCGAGACAAAACAATCCAAAAGGTTCTAATAAAGGGGAATATTTGTAGCTCAGTGTTGAAATGGGGAGCCCTTGATGCTCTCTGAGCTTGGTTGTTTTCTTGCAGATGTTTCATTGAACAAACCAGGTAACATCATCAGTTTATTTTGAATTTCTAGAATGTGAAATGTTTATATAGAGACAAATATTCACCATATATCGATTCATAGAGTGTCAACGTAACATTATTGCTATTCATTCAGCAAAGAAGATAGAAGAACATTGGTATAAAATTCAGATTATCTATGGCAGGGGTGTCAAACTCACGTCGTCATGGCTTCGTCAAGTAATGTTTCAGGACTTTCCCCCCCTTTGCTAAACCAGGTGGAGGCAGGGCCAGCACATGATGCCTCCGGCCTGCAGGCTGTGAGTTCGACACCCCTGATCCTTGGTGCTCTCTGAGCTTGGTTGTTTTCTTGCAGATCTTGTAGATGTTTCATTACCCAACTTAGGTAACATCATCATTGCTAGTAAGGAGTGGGGTTTGCTCAAAAGTTTCTCTCAAGTTCCCCCCTTAGGCTCAGTGAACCAACCCACACCAAAGCATGTGCTCTAACCTTTGTAGCACTACATGCTGTCATAGCTGTAACATTAGTTCAGCGTGTAACTTCCTTACTTATTACAGGTAATCCTCATTTAGCAATTGCCTCAGTGGGCAACTGTTTGCAATTACAATGGTGATTAAAAAGTAACTTTGCAACCAAAGCCCACAGTTATGACCTCTGCAGCAGTTCTTTCAGTCAGGTGTTTGCCATTACAATCAGTTCATGCAAGATGTCCTCTGTCTGAACTGTTTCCCGCGCCCTTCCTTACACAGCAGAGAGATTGCTTAAACAAGCTATTTTTTTTTTCAACTGTGCAGCCCAACTATAAAAAGTGTTAACTACACCTTAACAAGCCCAGCTTGGTGACCTTAATGAATTTATTAGAACCATCCAACTTGGTAGCTGCTACCTGAAACTGACAAAACTCTAATCAATTTCATACTGAAGGCAATTTTTCCCTCCTAAGCTGCTCCCTAGGTAAAAGACCAATGTTAGGGCATTCCTTGCAATGTGTTTTCCCCATTACGTGCTTACTTTTTTGTAAACCCTTCCACTCCAATGAATGTAAATATAAACATTAATTCTCTTTCTTGCTAATTATCCCAGCAGCAGAGTGAACATTCCTTTTTATTGTATACTTTATTTTATTCAAAACAAGGTTAAAGTGAATATTCCAAAGGGCAGGGGAGAAAGGGGCTGTAAGATTTGCCCTTTTACCTGGCTTCCAGAAACCTTTCCCACTATCCTCACCTATCTGCTTGGGGTCATGTCTTTCTAATGCTGTAAAGCAGGGCTCTCCAAATTTAAGACTTATGGGTTTCAATTCCCAGAATTTCCCAGCTAGCATAGCTGGCTGAGGGATTCTGAGAGTTGAAGTCACAAGTCTTAAAGCTGCCAAATTTGGAAAACCCTGCTGTAAGGCAAAGGAAACCTGAAGTAAAACCAGTAGCCTAGTCACATTATTTTCCATTTAGTGACTGCTTCACTTAACCAGATTGCTGGTCCCAATTGTGATCATTAAATGAGAATTATCTATGAGCCCATCTTTTGAAACCTGCAGGTACTAGAATAATTTCAAGTCTTTTATATTAGCAGTAGTAGAGTGTCTTCTCACAGAGTAAAGGGAATTCCATTTGTTAGAGCATAAACTGTCATAGACCAGAATGTAGGTAATCAAATGCATGAAATATAATCCTAAACTGGCAGATTTATATCCATGTTTAAATATGCATGGTGGATTTTTACAACTGAACTAGGGAGTTTGTTGCCTCCAGATGTTACTTAACTTCAGGCTGAAACGTCTTCATTGGCCATGTTTGCTAGGATTGCTGGAAGTTATATTCAACATATAAAAGGCTACAGATTCTCATAGTACATCAGAGAAGTATGGCCAGAAAGAAATCTAATCAAAAATAAACAGGCCATTACAAATTATAGAATATCATTTAGAATCATTTAAGCCATTGTCTATCCTCTGCAGAATGAAGGCCTCTTTCACATGTTTCCAACACACACACACACACACACACACACACAGAGAGAGAGAGAGAGAGAGAGAGAGAGAGAGAGAGAGAGAGAGTCTTAGTATTATACATTTACACAGACTTTGAGATACAAGTTAAAAAAATAAGTTAAATCTATCTGTAATGAACTGTGTATATTATATGCATTTAAAGTTGCATTTAGTTTTGCAGCCTTAGCCAAAGTTTTACTAGCCACTTAGGAAACCAAGTACTGATATTCGTTGCTGAATCTATGCTCTACTGAGAAAGGTCCTGCTCTATGCTACTGCTAATTAAGGGCCAGCCATGTCACGAAATAAGACAAAATTCCCTGTTTTTAGCAATATAATGAGGTCCAGTAATATGTCTTGGTTTAGCCCTCTACTTGCTTCAACACTACTTTTTTTTTTTACTCAATGTTGAACTCACAAGAATTTTGGTTCATTAATCCACTAAGATGCTTTCACTCACACCAGAGCACTGACAATAATATGTGAAAATATGAGGCAATTGTTTTATACAGTTTCCATTCCTTGAGATCAGTGATTTCTAGAAGTCCTAATCCTAATTCATAAAACGTCAAAGACTACTGACAGGAAAGCTAGTGGTGAATTTCTTCTGAATGATGGATGGGGTTTAAGAACAGACTTAAAACCGGAATAGTTTTGAAATATTTGTGCCAGTACAGTATTTACATTTTAGAGAGCAGATTGTAGAAATATAACTTGGAAAAATGATGTTTCCCAACTTCTAACCAATACAATCTAGCCACAATGTGTAGCTTTAAAGGACTACATTTACAATGGATACAGTCCCTGTTTGGTCAGTTTGCATGCAAATAATGTTTTATTTAAGAGGATTATTATACAAACCTCAACTTTTGCCTTGCTTTATTATAGCCTTGTCCATGTGGAACATACCTCTTTCTACCTTAGAAGTTGGATCCAAAGAGTTTCATCCAAGTTTTTACTATATCCATGTGTCCCATCCTTGATCTGATCCAGAGTCAAAAAAGGGAGATGATTTTCAAAAATTCTTTTTTTCATCCTTCTATTATGTTTCATCCTATTTGTTTCAGGGCTACTATATCTCATCTGCAAGAGTCCAGCCAGCCACTAGGTAACAGCAAAAAACAAACAAGCAAAGCACTGAGAATTTTGGCTTCTAAGATTCATCTGTCTTTTGCTAGCCCAGATATGGTAGTCTAACAAAATTCTTGGCAGATTTTGAGGTGCACAGAGGATGAACAAGGAATCAAATAAAAAAGCATCTTCCATCTTTTTACCTAAAGAAGTGACACACTGGATCAGTAACCTTCTATAACAGAGAGGACATTACTAAGTACAGCCTGTTATTTCCCTTTAAATCAAATGTACAGGTACCCCTTCTTACTGTCCAGAAATTGGGTTGGCAACTCCTTCACTATGTGTTGTGGTCGCTAAGCAAAACATATGGCCGCTCTAGGCTTACAACCTTACTTCCGCTTCTATCGTTGTACAAACGTTGTGATCCACCGGCCTTGTCCAGCCTACCAGCTTCCATTTTGTAACCCCCAGTAGTCACACGTTATGGTTCTTAAACTTTCTACACTTCTCTAGTAATGAATATATGTTTAGTGTTTATGTTTATGAGATGTTACTTCTCCAAATGGATTAAAATGATATGGGAGATTAGGTGCAATATGTTGCAAGCTGTGGTTTATTTCTGCAGCGTACTGTACTGTACAAGCTTCCTAACAAACAGGAAGCAGCAGGTGAAGCTAAGCAAGATCACATCAAATACCTGTACAATTAGCACAGGGGCCCCCCAAGGCTGTGTGCTCTCCCCACTTCTCTTCTCTCTGTATACCAATGACTGCATCTCCAATGATCCATCTGTTAAGCTACTGAAGTTCGCAGATGACACAACAGTGATTGGTCTCATTCAAGACAATGACGAATCCACATATAGACGAGAAGTCGAATGACTAGCCTTGTGGTGCAACCAAAACAATCTGGAACTGAACACACTCAAAACCATAGAAATGGTAGTAGACTTTAGGAGAAACCCTTCCATACTTCCACCTCTCACAATACTAGACAACACAGTATCAACAGTAGAAACCTTCAAATTTCTAGGTTCTATCATATCGCAAGATCTAAAATGGACAGCTAACATCAAAAACATCATTAAAAAAGGACAGCAAAGAATGTTCTTTCTGCGCCAACTCAGTAAGCTCAAACTGCCCAAGGAGCTGCTGATTCAGTTCTACAGAGGAATTATTGAGTCTGTCATTTGCACCTCTATAACTGTCTGGTTCGGTTCTGCAACCCAACAAGAAAAACACAGACTTCAGAGGATAATTAGAACTGCAGAAAAAATAATTGCTACCAACCTGCCTTCCATTGAGGACCTGTATACTGCACGAATCAAGAAGAGGGCCATGAAAATATTTACAGACCCCTCGCATCCTGGACATAAACTGTTTCAACTCCTACCCTCAAAACGATGCTATAGAGCACTGCACACCAGAACAACTAGACACAAGAACAGTTTTTTCCCTGAAGGCCATTACTCTGCTAAACAAATAATTCCATCAACACTGTCAAACTATTTACTGAATCTGCACTACTATTAATCTTCTCATAGTTCCCATCACCAATCTCTTTCCATTTATGACTGAATGACTATAATTTGTTGCTGGCAATCCTTATGATTTATATTGATATATTGACCATCAATTGTGTTGTAAATGTTGTACCTTGATGAACATATCTTTTCTTTTATGTACACTGAGAGCATATGCACCAAGACAAATTCCTTGTGTGTCCAATCACAGTTGGCCAATAAAAATTCTATTCTATTCTATTCTATTCTATTCTATATCTACCATTGGTTCAAGAAGTACACTTGGCCTAGCAGGAGCCACTTTGAGGGGAGGTTTGCAGGATTTATAAAATATAAAATAAGTGTCTCTCTACATACAGGGCTTCTGGACCCCAATTTGCCTCATTACTCTGGGAGAGGGGAAGATTAAAAATTTGGGCCCACCCACTCAGGGGATATTCTGAAGGCATCAAACAGGGATGTTTGCAGGCCATTTTGCTTGTGTATTTGATTTATAGCATATTTTGTGACAAAGCACAGATCAATTAGCGAACCAGGTACCTGACACAGAAAACTGGAAATCAAGAAATTGACTGCTGACTATTCCCCTCACCTTCTTCCCTGAAAGCTCCAGTCTATTGTTAAATAAATAAATCCCAGATTTTATTGTATATGGTAAATTCTCATTAGGATGATCTCGGATATAGAAGTATCTAATAAAAGAGGTGGGGTATAAAAAGGAGGTTAAATATTCATTAACTAGGATGTTGTGGTAAATAGTTCGATGTCATTCTTTACTTTGAACATTCATCTAATATAAAAGATGTGTTAATAGAATGTTATTAAGAATGTTCATAAGTGCCTCCTAATATTGATGGCAAAAGATTGATGATGATGAATTGAATAAATGGACTTTAACATTTGTTTAAAGGAGTATATTTACTCTTCTGAATTTTAGCTCCAACGGTCTTATTTTCCATATAATAAATGAATGGACCATATACTTGGATGTAAAGGAAAATGAAACTTTGGTTTCTTCAGCCAGAAGTGGTAGTGTGAGTGGGTGGGTGGAATGTTTTTCTACTGCATTTTTCTTATTAGAAAAATATCATGATTTTAGGCCGGTTAAAACTGACCCTGTTAATCAGGCATTTTAAAGGCATTATATTAAAAAAGAAACAACATTTCAAAATAAGTGCTCCTTTTGTCTATTCCACAAAAGTCTTTCCTGTAACTTTTGCATGCATTGTGTAAAAAGAAAGAAAGAAAGAAAGAAAGAAAGAAAGAAAGAAAGAAAGAAAGAAAGAAAGAAAGAAAGAAAGAAAGAAAGAAAGATGCACCCCACTTGTCTTAGAATTACTGTAGCAGAGATGGGTTTCAGCAGGTTCTGACCAGTTCTGGAGAACCGGTAGCAAAAATTTGGAGTAGTTCAGAGAACTGGTAGTAAAAATTCTGGCTGGCCCCGCCCCCATCTATTCTCTACCTCCCAAGTCCCAGCTGATTGGGAGGAAATGGGGACTTTGCAGTAACCTTCCCCTGGAGTGGGGAGGGAATGGAGATTTTGCAGTATCCTTCCCCTGCCATGCCCACCAAGCCACGGCCACAGAACCAGTAGTAAAAAAAATTTTAAACCCACCACTGTACTGTAGGTCAAGGGTGTCCAAACTTGGCAACTTTAAGACTTGTGGACTTCAACTCCCAGAATTCCTCAGCCAGCTGCCTGAGGAATTCTGGGAGTTGAAGTCCACAAGTCTTAAAGTTGCCAAGTTTGAACAACCCTGCTGTAGGTCAATTGACTTAAACCGGATTAATGAACAAGACTAATCAACCAAGGTATTTTAATCAAACATTGTCTGTAACACTGATACAAATTTTTATAAATTGTTTATTTCAAGTTACAAGACAACATTTTGGGAAAAGGGAGCAAAATTTATTTCCAACCTATTGTTCACATAATCACTTTTTTCCCCACCTCAAAACCTGGAATTTATCTTCTCCCAAAACTTCTGACTCCATTCGCCTTGAAATTTCATATGGTTTTGCAAATGTTCAATTTGTTCATGATTCAATTGATGAGTCCCGTGATTGAGAAATGCCATTTCAGGGCAGGTTTAGAAATAATTGTGTTTTGCCACTATACCGTTCAGGAGGGGATCTGAACATTCATTGCTCTTCCTGGGATCCTGTTGTAGCACTGTGCTAGCATAATTGGATAAAGGCAGTGATGGGATTCAGCCAGTTCGCACCTATTCGGGAGAATCGGTTGTTAATTTTCTAAGCAGTTCGGAGAACCAGTTGTTGGAAGAAATCTTATTTTGTTTTTTTCCACTTTACAGGGCTAATCCTGTAAGGAACTGAAACATTCTGGTGTTGTTTCTAGCCTAATCTTTATTGCCCTGCTTACAGAAACTGCCTCTCTGGTTAACCCTTATTACATTGTAACAGCTAAGGTGAAGTGCCCCTCAATGTGAGTGACTTTGAGTTGGCCACGCCCACATGGTCCCATGACCACCGAGCCACGCCTACCCAGCTGGCCATTAGGGCAGAGAACCGGTTGTTAAAAATTTTTAATCCCACCACTGGATAAAGGAGTCCAATAGCAGAGCTGCCAGGATATCAACACTAGAAGTATCACAAAACTTTGTTACCACGGCACAAAAATACTAGCAATGTATTTGCTTTTATTTTTGTAAAGATGGGAAAGAAATATCTGCCTAAACACAGAATTGGAAGGATGACACCCAACACACAGTTACTAGATAGCAAGTGTACTTGCTGCTTGGTTGTTTGGTTGTTTACCAGAACTCTGGGAATGATTAGGAAAAGAGGCGACATTGCATTACAGGCAAGTATATTATTTTGAATTGTTTATTTATTTTGTTTATTTGTGTTGCTTATGAGTAAGGTTGAGATTCTTGGCTGCAGATGAACGTATATTTTTTTTTCACGTTGCTCCTCTTCACACATGTGGAATGCATTTGTTTCTTAAATATATGGTTCATGCTTTGTATAAAACATTTAATAGAATAACAGTGTACGACGATTCAGATCCCTGGCCATAAATAGGGTCTTAACAATGTGACAAATAAAACTGTTATTCCTCCATTTCCCACTATTTCATCTTCACAGCTTTCCTTGTGTTATTACATACAAAATCTGTCATTAGTGTACTTGCTTCCATCTTTCTTCTATAGCTGCCATTATCTATCAGAGACAAGGAATTGGTGGCCTGCCAGAAGTTATTCAGCTATGACTTCCAAGAAGCCAAGTCAGCACAGATAATGACAACAGATATTGGGAGTAGTTCAGCAAAATCTGGGAGACACAGGTTCCCCAGTTCTATCCTGCACCCTTGTCCACTTCTTTTTAGTTATGTTTCGTAGTGCAGATTCTAACCTACAATCTAATTTTAATGGCTCTCTTGTGATCATGTAGATAAGGATTTTTAAGTCCTTAAATTTGGATTTAAAACTTATTTCACCAAGGACTGAAGAAAAGTTACCCTGGTGCTATTAAACTTGTTGATCCAAAAGTTCTTAAGAGCTAAAAGGCAGCCTACAAGCAATTTCCAAAAGCAACTAGACAAGGAAGTACCAAACCTAGTGGTCTTTCAAAGGATCTGACCATAGCTTGAGCAAGATGTCTATTCCCTCCCTTTCCAGCACTGCCAGAGACTAATGTCTTGCATTCTCCTCACAAGGAGCAGCTGTCTTGAGCACTTGTGGGCAATCTCAAGTCCTCTCCTTGTCTGGAAAAGAATTATCAACGATCCAGTCTACTCGATAGCTTATCTTTCCACCGTGGTCTTCAGTTCTGCTTTTCACAAAGCCATCTTCAGTCTTTCAATTTTTCCCTGGAGGTCTCAGCAAACCATTTTTCTTCCTGTTTATTGGATATTTTAAAGAATGTTTAAAAGGGTTAGCAGTCAACTTTGTTATGTTAAAAGTGTAAAATGACAGAGGGAACATATAAATAGAACAGCGACTTGCCTTACTATCATCCTATCTGATTTAATAGCCTATGTTTACTAATGTGGTTTGGGAAGAATAGTAGGTTTTAAAGTTCTGAATATGATTCTGAATACAGAAAATTTGGAATCTATCATCATATGAAGAACTATAGATTTATCAAGCACTCTTTTATAATGGAAAGATAGTGCCATCTCAGATTTACAATCTTGGATCAATAATTTATGTTTGCTCTCTGCTTTTGGACTGTCTTTTCATTGACATAATGGAAAGATTGATCAATATTGCTCTATGCGGTCAAGGTTGAATACTGTGTTTAAAAACCAGGCTGGTTTTTATATGAATGATAGGTTTTAAGTGCCATATTTGCCTTTTTTCTCTTCATTTTTATTTTGCTTCTTTTGTATCTTTCTTTTTGTATGCTAAAAATGACAAAAAAAAACAAACGATTCAAACTTTCCTATTTCCTGCTACACTTCTCAATAAGGCAAGGCAACAAGATCAGGGCGTCAGTATTTTCAGTTTGGCTTGTGGCAATGGAAGGATTTTTTTAAAAAACAGGGTTCATAGCCAATCTATAATGTTAATAAGATAAAAGTCATGTAACACTCCACCTACCCAGCTAGTAGCTATTTTTTCTGCTATGTATTACGTCCATCACCCTATACAGGTATTCCTATTTCTCTATGAATATATTTTAATAGTTTCCCCTCCTCCAATTTTTGAATTGTTAAAACGTTCAGCATGCTAAAAACTGAATTTCAATAGGATTTTGGATTTTCAGGTTTTAAATAAATGATTACTCCTGCTTCAATAGAGGAAGTGAATCCATTATAGATACTCCTTTGTTTATCAACAAAGACAAATAATTGTTGGGTTCCTTGACTAAAGTATTTTGAAACTACATATTTTTAATGCGGGATGTGTTTCATTTAAACAACAAATCAGGGAGACATTTGCAAGAGTTGTTACATACTTAGATTAAATGGGAAGTCAGACCATTAATTGCATACCTCAACCACCATATTATTTTACCATATAAGTGATGCCCTTGAACTAGTTTTAAAGCTGCTATTCAAAGATCCGTCTATCTACCAGCAGATAGTTAAATTACTATCAAGTAATTTAACAACCGGTTCTCTGCCCTAATGATTTCTTCCAATAACCAGTTTGCCAAACTGCTCAGAAAGTTAACAACCGGTTCTCCCGAAGTGGTGCGAACTGGCTGAATCCCACCACTGACCAGCACTCTATTCTGGGAGAGGGAGGGGAGACAGGTGACTCAATTTTCCAAAACTGCTTCCTGTACTATGACTACCCTTGGTGACAGGCAAAGCTTTGAAACAAGAATGACAGCTTTGAGATATGGAGTTATCTGTTTAGAGATGCTACCCTTCACCAATGGTGGGTTTCTACTGGCTCGCCCAGGTTCGGGCAAACCAGTAGTGGTGGCAGCAGGAGGCTCCGCCCACCCACCCGGACATCATCATGGACACGCTGCGCATGCACAAAGGTTCTGTGCTTGCACAGAAGAACTGCATGTGAGCGAAGCACGCGCCCGGTCCCGATTCGGAACCAGTAGCGAAGGTAAGTGGAGCCCACTACTTCCCTTCACCATCTATATATTTATATAATCAAAGAGGCATGAGAATTAAGCAACAGGGCATAGTTTAGATAACATTCCTCCTTATATCCAAATCCTTCCACAAATTTTTAAAAAAGTTATAAAGGAATATGTTGAGCTATTTTTTTTAAAGTAGTCCCTTAAAAATAAACCTATAGATAGCCCTGCTGCTTTTTTTTAAAAAAAATATCAAGTGACTTCCTCTCAAAAACCATTTGATTAACTTAAGCCTTCTTGTGCAATTCTATTGGTGCATTTATTTATTAATGCATGAATGAGAAAAGAATCAGAGTCTTTATACTTCTCTGGCACTTAATTCTGAGGCTGATCTGTCAACCCTTGTTCTGTTGATAGCATTCTAATGCTTAGCACTTAGCTTTTCTTTCCAGTCCTCCAGATTTCTATAGCCTTGCCTTTATTTTTGCCTGTATTTTCTCTTCCAAAGAGATTATCCCTAATTCTAAGTTGGCAGTACTGTACTTCCAACTTTAACTGATCTTTTTAATACGTTGGCAAAAAAAAAAAAAGGTGGGGGTGGTGGGGTTGAAACCTTTTTTTTTTTTCTATATTTGCCCTGAGTGAGTCATTTGCACTGAACGAGAGGCTTTAATAAGTAAGTTCTAATTATTATTGTTGTTAACATTCATGCTAGCCTGGACTGAAACTTGTTGAATAGAAGAATTTTGCAAAGAACAAAATGCCACAATTGCCACAAACATCCCACCACAACTTCAATCTTAGAAGGAGAGAAGCTACTTAGGTATAAAAGAGATAGTGCAAGGAGGGTTCAAAATGTTCCAATGACAGAATTTTCCTGCTGAAAAGGAGCATTTTGAGTGATGAACTTACCAGAGAAGAGAGGGATTTGTTCTGTAAGTTTTGTTTGCAGAAAAAAAAATATCCAGGTTTGTCCTTCCTTTACAACAAAATATGGCTGATTGAAAGAAAGTTGTCATAAGAATTCCAGCTGTCCACTTCCTGTTTGGCACCGTAGGTGATGGCGGTGATCTTTACGATCACCAACCTCTGGATTATGTGGAATCGCTAGGACAGCTTAAATCTGCTGTCCAGCGGTTCGAAAAACCCTCTCTTCGGGAGAAGAAGAGATGGTGAGCTGAGGGCAGAGGTTGAATTTCCCTAAAGCCCCTGAGAAAAAAGGGGTTTGAAGGGTTAAGTTCCCTCCAGCAACCAGAAGAGCTCCAGATCCGAGGATTTTTCTGCTTTGGCGGAACCAATCACCACGACCAAACACCGAGATTTATTTTGGATAATAAAGGATTATACCGGACAGAATGAAAGTGGGAGAACTTTATGCAAGTAGCCAAGCCAATTCCCCGTTACTTTGTAACAAGCTTGAAAACAGCAAGAAAATGGAGGCGAATTGTTAACAAGTTAACGAGCGGAAAGTGAAAGTGATACTTAGCCTTTGCCTCTGCCAGTAAATTGCATGTTATTTGCTACTTTAACTCTTTAACTCTTTGCTGCCTGCTGATAGAATCTAGGGGAGATTTTTAAATATTGCTTTAAAAGACTGTGTTTTTCAGAGGTTAAGAAGATTTAAACTGAATATTAAGTTGGAAATAAATAAATAATTTTATAGAAGATGGCAGCCAAACAATTAAAGTCTACTGTAACAAAGGGCTCTGGAATCTCATCAGCTGGTGCCTCTCCAGCTCATACAGTGGAGACTAGAACATTGAACTTAGAGGCGGTACAAGAGAATTTAAAAGACTTTATGCAAGAAAAATTTAAAGTAATAACTGATGAGATGTCTGAAATGAAAGAGCAGATATCAGAAATTCAAGTGGGAAATAAAGAAGTTAAGGAAGGATTTGTAATTGCAGTACAAAGTTTGGCAACAAATGTGATTTTATTGGAAGAGGAGGTTGAAGAAATTAAGCAACATAATTCAAAATTAGAAAATAAAATGGCTGAATTTCAAAGTAAAATGGAAAAAACAGATGATGAAATAGTTTTGATACAATATAGAAATATGGAATTTGCTCTAAGAATTCGTGGTCTGAAAGAGAATAAAGAAGAGGATTTAAGGGAAATTTTTTCTGAAGTATTTGCTGAGATATTAGCAGCTCGTCCAGCAGATGTGGCTTATCAAATTGATAAAATATATCGTGTGAATTCTTGGATAGCAAGGCAAAAAAAGTTGCCAAGGGATGTTGTTATTTATTTTACAAATAGAACAGTGAGAAATCAGATTTTGCAAGCCTCATATAAGGGGGAGAAGATTCAGATTGCTGGTCAAGATATTTTAATATTAAAGGAAATTCCACCAAAAATGTTAAGGGCTAGGAAGGAATTTGCCTTCCTGGTGAATGAACTTAAAAAACGTCAGATTGAATATAGATGGGATATTCCAACTGGTATAATAGTATATTATGCAGGGAAAGTACATCGTCTCAATACAGTTGGAAAAGCGAGAGAATTTTATGTTGAGGCATTAAAAGTTGGAAGTCTTCCTCCATTGGAAGCTAGAAGAAAGGAGACTGAAGTGAAGGAAAGAGAAGTGAAGCAGGTACAAGAACAGATTGTGATGGAAGAAGATTTATTACAAGTGTTGGAAATACCTACGACGGGTTCAGACTCAAAAGAACAAAGGCTGACAAGAGCTGCTGCTAAACGCAAGGAACAAGAGATGAAGGCACAACAACAACTGGCAACTACTACAACGGAAACAGTGGGAGGAGCAAGGCCTAAAGCAAAATGTGATCAGCGGCTAGTGTTCCAAAAGTTTCCTTTGGCCAATAATGGCAATTAAACTATTATCTTGGAATGTTAATGGTTTGAATTCACCGCAGAAGAGAAGGAAAGTATTTCACTATTTGAAACAATTTAAAAATGACATTACCTGTTTACAAGAAACACATATTAGATCTTTAGACCAGAAATATTTGATAAATTCAAAACTGGGAGTACATTTTGTTGCCTCCTCTTTGGAAAAAAAAATGGTTTAGTTATATATATAAAGAAGGATATATCGGCAAAATTAATTGAGGTGGATAAGCAAGGAAGATACATTGCTATCGAACTTTTGTTGGAGGGAAAGAAGACATTATTAATAGGAGTTTATGCTCCGAATCAACAACAAGAATTTTTTTTCAAGTTTTTACATAAAAGAATAGTATTTTGGGATTATAAATCATATATATTAATGGGTGATTGGAATGGTGTGTTGGATACTTAAAAAGACAAAAAAAGTTTAAGGAAGATATCAAGCCGGGCAAAATTACCAAAGGCTTTTTTTGAAATGATGGAGGACTTGGAATTAAGAGATATTTGGAGAGAACATAATACAGAAGAGAGGGATTTTACCTTCTTTTCTGACAGGCACCAATCATTTTCGAGGATTGATTTTATTTTGATTACTAATGATTTGTATTCTAGAGTGAAGAGGACTAAGATTTGTTCAAGAACTCTATCTGATCATAGTCCGGTTTGGATTGAATTTGATCGGGAAAAGGAGGCTAGGAGATCATGGAGGTTGAATGAGAATTTGTTTAAATATGAACAAAATGTAAATGAATGTAAAAAGCAAATGAAAGAATTTTTTATTATGAATATGAAAAAAGAGACATCTATAGAGATGATTTGGGACTCCAGCAAGGCTTATATGAGAGGAAATCTTATACAAATGAATATTAAATACAAAAATAAATTGCAGAAAAAGAAAAAGGAACTGGAAGAGGAAATTAAAAAGAAAGAACAATTATTGATAAATAGCCCAGGAAATAGTAAAATAAAAGAATCAATAAATATATTAAGAGGTCAGTTTAATATGTTGATGGCAGATCAAGTAGCAATCAATTTACAATATGTAAAACATAATACGTTTAATAATGCCAATAAGCCAGGAAGATGGCTTGCCTATTTAATAAGGAAAAAACAGAAATCACGAACGATTGATAAAATAGAATATAGGGGTAAGGAAGTTTATCAAAAGAACTTGATTAAAAAAGCATTTTTAGAGTATTATAGTAAGTTATATTCTAGGGATATGATTGATGATACAGAGATAGAAAGATATTTACAACAACAAAATATTTGTGAGCTTACAGAAAACCAAAGAGAAGAACTGAATCAATTAATTACTTCAGAGGAAATTTTGTTAGCAATTAAACAACTTAAAATCGGTAAAGCACCAGGAACAGATGGTTTAACAGCTGTTTATTATAAAAATTTACAAAATGAGATGGTTGAACCACTTAAAGAGTTATTTAATAAAATTCAAATGGGAGGAGATGTTCCCCCTTCATGGAGGACAGCCTTTATTTCGTTAATACCGAAGGAAGATCGAGATGGTATTAAAGCAGAGAATTATAGGCCTATATCACTTTTAAATACTGATTACAAGATATTTACCAAGATACTTGCTAATAGATTAATGCCAGTGATGAATCAAATAATTCATAATGATCAGTCAGGATTTATTAAGGGTAGGCAGATGAGATATAATGTGAGGCAAATCGTAAATTTACTTGAATATTTGGAACGAAACAACCAAGTATCAGCGGCATTCCTTTTTTTGGATGCTGAAAAAGCTTTTGATAGATTGGATTGGCAGTTTTTGTTTAAAGTAATAGAAAAAATGCAATTTGGGGATTATTTTATTCATGCAATTAAAGCAATATATCAGAAGCAAACAGCACAAATAATAGTAAGTGGTGGGTTAACAGAAACTTTTCAAATTGGGAAAGGGACAAGACAGGGATGTCCCTTGTCCCCATTACTTTTTATTTTAACTTTAGAAATTCTTCTGAATAAAATACGTGGTTCCGATCGAATAAAGGGAATTAGAGTTAAACATCAAGATTACAGATTAAGAGCTTTTGCAGATGACCTGGTTGTTACTGTATCTCAACCAATATACTCAGTAACTGGTTTAAAAGATATAATTGGTCAGTATGGTAAAGTATCTGGATTTAAGGTGAATCAGCAAAAGACAAAGATGATAACTAAAAATATGAATATACAACAAAAAGAAGAGTTAGAAAGAACTACAGGTTTTGAAATTGTTAAAAAGGTTAAATATTTAGGAATATATATTACAGCTTCAAATGTTAAATTATACAAAAATAATTATGAGGTATTGTGGCAGAAGGTATGGAAAGAAATGGAGAGTTGGAAGAAGTTACAACTATCTTTGCTGGGAAGAATAGCGGCTATAAAAATGAATGTTTTGCCCAGGTTTTTATTTTTGTTTCAAATGATACCGGTGCTTAAGAATGATATTAAATTACAGGAATGGCAAAAGGGGATTAGTAAATTTGTATGGATGGGCAAAAAACCAAGAATAAAATTAAAAGTAATGCAGGATATAAGGGAAAGGGGGGGTCTTAAAATGCCTAATTTAAAATTGTATTATGAAGCAGTTGTCTTATCATTAATTACTGATTGGATTAATTTAACTGAGGAAAGAGTTTTGAATATAGAAGGTTATGGTTTGTTATATGGGTGGCATGCCTATTTATTATATGATAAGAAAGTAGATAAAATATTTAAAAATAATATAATTAGAAATGCATTATTGAGGGTTTGGAGGAAATATCAATATAATTAGATGGAAAGATTCCAATATGGGCAATCCGAGACACATGATAGAAAATATAAATATATATCAAAAGATGGAGGTAGTTACCTATAAAGAACTTCTTTGTATGGAAAAGGGAATTACAATTAAAATCTAGAGAAAAGATGGGGGAAGAAGGGAAAAATTATACATGGTTCCAATATGGACAATTACAAGCTAGATGGAAATTAGATCAAAAAATAGGTGTTAAGCAAATTGAGGATAATTTGTTAAAACAAATGAGAGATCAAGGCCAACAGCATATTAAGAGGTTGTATAATGTATTAGTAGAAATAGACTCAGAGACTGAATTGGTTAAGGATTGTATGATTAAGTGGGCACAAAATTTTCAGCAACCAATAATGTTGGAAACTTGGGAAAGAATTTGGGTGAGGAATGTTAAATTTACACAAGCGCAAAATATGAGAGAAAATTTTTATAAGATGTTTTATAGATGGCATTTAGACCCCAGAAAATTGTCATGTATGTATCCTAATGTACAGGCTAAATGTTGGAGATGCGATTGTGAAGATGCCACTTATTATCATATATGGTGGACTTGTAAAAAAGTTAAAGCATTTTGGATTAAAGTATGGTGGATCATGCAGAATATTTTGAAAAAGAAGATTAAGTTTACCCCGCAGTTCTTTTTACTAGGAATAATTATGGATTGTACAGCTATAGAGACTAAATTGATTTTGAACTTAATAACAGCCGCAAGACTTTTGATTGCTCAATATTGGAAGAAAGAAGAATTACCTACAATTGAAGAATGGACACTTAAAGTATCAAATCTGGCAGAAATGGCAAAAATCTCTGCTTACTTGAAAGACTATACACAAGAAAAATATATTTTAGAATGGAAAATGTGGATTGATTATATTCAAAATAAGTATCAGATAAAAAAATATCAAATAGCATATGAGTAAATTTAGGAAATAATTTGTATTAGATATATTTCTGAAGGAGAGGGGAATTGAGAGTGTGACTAAATGTGGAGAGACTAGAGATTATAATTTAGGAATTATTTTAGATTATGATTGTTAGTTTTGATACCCTGCATTTTGTTCTGGGAAGTCGAGGTGGGGAGTGGGGGATAAGGGGGAGGGGAATTGGGGGGTTGAGGCTAGTGATGGAGTGATGGTTAATGTACAGGGATTATTGAAGATGTATAAATATAATTAATGTAGGGTCGGGTCTGCCCAGTTGCCATTTCAGAACGGTGGGGAGGGAAAAAAGAGAGAGTAGGAGGTAGGAAAGAGGAGAAGAGGAAGGAAGAGGGGTAGAAGAGGGAGAAGGAGTGTAGGGTGGAGGGAGGAGAGGAGGTAGATAAGAGAAGGAGAGGAAGGTTTGGAAAGTAAAAGAAGGTAGAAGAGGGAAGAGTGTTAAAAAGGGGGGTGGTGACTGGGCAGGCCCGACTAATTGTATATAACTGTACATTGGATGAATTATTTGATATGATTGTAAAAATAAAACTTTTTTATAAAAAAAAAAAAAAGAATTCCAGCTGTCCTTAAAGCTGTAATTGGCATCTCTCTTTTAGAGGAGAGGGGCTGTTATGTCATGATTCCTAAAAACTTTCCCAAAACTTTCCCAAAAAGTTTTTCTCTTGGTGGTTGGGGAATTCTGGGAGTTGAAACCCACACATTTTAAGGTAGCTGAAACACTGGGCTAGAGGACTGTACTCCAGGCTTTGCAAAAGAAAAAAATGGGTGAAGACGGGTCCATTTTTTAAGAGAGAGTTTTAAGAAGTAAAATAAGTGCCTTGATTAGCCTCTTAACCCCAACCCAGTCTCCAAAAAGAATGAATAGAGAAATGATAGGTGATAAGTGACAGATGATAGATAGGTGATAGATAGGAGATAGATAGATCATGATAGATGGATGCAGTGGTGGGTTGCTACCGGTTCACACCGAATCGGGCGAACCGCTAGCAGCAGTAGCAGCAGGAGGCTCCACCCACCCAAATGTCTCTACACATGTACAGATGCTTCTGCGCATGCGCAGAAGTGTTGCACGCACATGCGAGCACGTACCCACGAGAAACTGGCAATGGCTGAAATTGAAACCCACTACTGGATGGATGGATGGATGGATGGATGGATGGATAGATAGATGACAGATGGATGATAGAGACAGAGACAGAGAAATTGATGAGAAATAAGAGATGGATGGTAGATACTGTTGATAGATAGATAGATAGATAGATAGATAGATAGATAGATAGATAGATAGATAGATAGATAGATAGATGGATGGATGGATGGATGGATGGATGGATGGATGGATGGATGGATGGATGGATGGATGGATGGATGGATGGATGGATGGATGGATGGATGGACAGACAGACAGACAGACAGAATGACAGATGAATGATAGAGACAGAGATAAGTAGATAGAGACTGATGAGAAATAAGAGATGGATGATAGATACTGTTGGTAGATAGATAGATAGATAGATAGATAGATAGATAGATAGATAGATAGATAGATAGATAGATAGATAGACAGACAGACAGACAGACAGACAGACAGACAGACAGACAGACAGACAGACAGACAGACAGACAGATGACAGATAGATGATAGAGACAGAGATAGAGAAATTGATGAGAAATAAGAGATGAATGATAGATACTGTTGATAGATAGATAGATAGATAGACAGACAGACAGATAGATGACAGATGGATGATAGAGACAAAGATAAGGAGATAGAGACTGATGAGAAATAAGAGATGGATGATAGATACTGTTGATGGATGGATGGATGGATGGATGGATGGATGGGTAGGTAGGTAGGTAGGTAGGTAGGTAGATAGATAGATAGATAGATAGATAGATAGATAGATAGATAGATAGATAGATAGATAGATAGATAGATAGATAGATAGATAGATAGATAGATAGATAGATGACAGATGGATGATAGAGACAGAGACAGAGAAATTGATGAGAAATAAGAGATGGATGATAGATACTGTTGATAGATAGATAGATAGATAGATAGATAGATAGATAGATAGATAGATAGATAGATAGATAGACAGACAGACAGACAGACAGACAGACAGACAGACAGACAGACAGACAGACAGACAGACAGATAGATGACAGATGGATGATAGAGACAGAGATAAGGAGATAGAGACTGATGAGAAATAAGAGATGGATGATAGATACTGTTGATGGATGGATGGATGGATGGATGGATGGATGGATGGATGGATGGATGGATGGATGGATGGATGGATAGATAGATAGATAGATAGATAGATAGATAGATAGATAGATAGATAGATAGATAGATAGATAGATAGATAGATAGATAGATAGATAGAATTTTCTCTCCATACTCTGGGACTACCAAAACCATGCCTCAATTGCCTCAGAGTATGATTTCAGTTGGTGCTGGAGTAATTAAAACTTGCCTTTACTACCATGATGTGTGCTTCTGGGCCCCTTAGCCATCTGATTTGCAAAGAGTTATACTATAGAAAACACTAACAGACATGCCTTAATACTTTCTTTAGCCCTTCATTTTCACATAGATGCTTTTGGCACATTTCCCCCCTTTGACATAGTAGATGCCATAGTAGATGCCTACATAGCTTTTACTTCTTTTACTTCTTTGTATATAGCTAACCTTAGGCTTGAAAACTGGCTGGGTGACTTTGGTTCAGTCATTCTCTCTTAGCCCAACTCACTTCACAAGGTGGTTATTGTGGGGGAAATAGGACGAGGAAGGTCTGTTGGATATGTTCACCACCTTGAGTTATTCATAAAAAAATAATAAAGGCTGGATAAAAATAAAATATAAAATAATAATATAAAATTTATTTATTTATTTATTTATTTATTTATTTATTTATTCGTACTTTTATACCGCCCTATCTCCCTAGGGACTCAGGGCGGTGTACAGCCATATAAAAACACATAAATATACAAAGTAAAACATTCATCTAAAAAACTTATTATATAGGCCAAAATTTAAAATAGACATATAAACAATAAAACCCAATTTAAAACCAAATCTAAAATTTAGACATTTAAAATTTTAAATTTTTTAAAAAAATCTAGTCCAGTCCTGCGCAAATAAATAGATGTGTCTTGAGCTCGCGGCGGAAGGTCCGAAGGTCAGGAAGTTGACGAAGTCCTGGGGGAAGCTCGTTCCAGAGGGTGGGAGCCCCCACAGAAAAGGCCCTTCCCCTGGGCGTCGCCAGTCGGCACTGCCTGGCCGACGGCACCCTGAGGAGTCCCTCCCTGTGAGAGCGCACGGGCCGGTGGGAGGCATTCGGTGGCAGTAGACAGTCCCGTAAGTAACCCGGACCTATGCCATGGAGCGCTTTGAAGATCATTACCAAAACCTTGAAGCGCACCCGGAAAACCACAGGTAGCCAGTGCAGTCTGCGCAGGAGGGGTGTTACATGGGAGCCACGAGGGGCTCCCTCTATCACCCGCGCAGCCGCATTCTGGACTACCTGGAGTCTCCGGGTGCTCCTCAAGGGGAGCCCCATGTAGAGAGCATTGCAGTAGTCCAGGCGAGATGTCACGAGAGCATGAGTGACCGTGCATAAGGCATCCCGGTCCAGAAAGGGACGCAACTGGCGGACCAGGCGAACCTGGTGAAAGGCTCTCCTGGAGACGGCCGTCAAGTGATCTTCAAAAGACAGCCGTCCATCCAGGAGAACGCCCAAGTTGCGTACCCTCTCCATTGGGGCCCATGACTCGCCCCCAACAGTCAGCCGAGGCTGCAGCTGACTGTACCGGGATGCCGGCATCCACAGCCACTCCGTCTTGGAGGGATTGAGCTTGAGCCTGTTTCTCCCCATCCAGACCCGTACGGCTTCCAGACACCGGGACAACACCTCGATAGTCCGGTGTGGAAAAGTACAGCTGAGTGTCGTCAGCGTACAGCTGGTACCTCACACCGAAACCACTGATGATCTCACCCAGCGGCTTCATATAGATGTTGAACAAGAGGGGCGAGAGAATCGACCCCTGAGGCACCCCACAAGTGAGGCGTCTCGGGGCCGACCTCTGCCCCCCCGTCAACACCGTCTGCGACCAATCGGAGAGATAGGAGGAGAACCACCGATAAACGGTGCCTCCCACTCCCAATCCCAAACAGGGGATATTCCTCTGCCCTGGTCCTATTAGACCTCTCAGCGGCGTTCGATACCATCGATCATGGTATCCTGCTGCGCCGGTTGGGGGGATTGGGAGTGGGAGGCACCGTATATCGGTGGTTCTCTCCATCTCCGACCGTCGCAGGCGGTGTTGACAGGGGGCAGAGGTCGACCGCGAGGGGCCTCACTTGTGGGGTCCCACAGGGGTCGATTCTCTCGCCCCTGCTGTTCAACATCTACATGAAGCCGTTGGGTGAGATCATCAGTGGTTTCGGGGTGAGATACCAGCAGTACGCTGACGACACCCAGCTGTACTTTTCCACCCCGGACCACCCCAATGAAGTTGTCGAAGTGCTGTCCCGGTGTTTGGAAGCTGTACGGGTCTGGATGGGGAGAAACAGGCTCAAGCTTAATCCCTCCAAGACGGAGTGGCTGTGCACCCCGATTCAGTCAGCTGCAGCCGCGGCTGGCTGTTGGAGGCGAGTTACTGGCCTCAAAGGATAGGGTGCGCAACTTGGATGTCCTCCTGGATGATCGGCTGTCATTTGAAGACCATTTGACGGCCGTCTCCAGGAGGGCCTTCCACCAGGTTCGCCTGGTTCGGCAGTTGCGCCCCTTCCTTGATCGGGGTGCCTTATGCACAGTCACTCGCGCGCCTGCTACCTCTCGCCTGGATTACTGTAATGCTCTCTACATGGGGCTCTTGAAGTGCGCCGAGGCTCCAGTTAGCCCAGAACGCAGCGGCGCGGGTTATAGAGGGAGCTACGCGTAGCTCTAATGTAACACCGCTCCTGCGCAGACTGCACTGGCTGCCTGTGGCCTTCCAGGTGCACTTTAAGGTGTTGGTTATGACCTTTAAATCGCTCCATGGCTTAGGACCTGGGTACTTACGGGACCGCCTGCTGTTACCACATGCCTCCACCGACCCGCACGCTCCCATAGAGAGGGACTTCTCAGGGTGCCGCCCGCCAAACAATGTCGGCTGGCGGCCCCCAGGGGAAGGGCCTTCTCTGTGGGGGCTCCCACACTCTGGAACGAGCTTCCCCCGGGTTTACGCCAAATACCTGACCTTCGGACATTTCGTCGCGAACTCAAGACTCATCTTTTTATCCGCGCGGGGCTGGCTTAAATTGGGATTTTAATGTTAAATTTATTAATTTTAAACGGGGTTTTTTAGTATGGTAAATTTTAATCACTGGGCTAATTTAAATAAGTTTTTTAAATCGTATTTTAAACGTGTATATTGTATTGTCGGTTTTATTATGCCTGAGTCCTTCGGGAGAAGGGCGGTATAAAAATCAAATAAAATAAATAAATAATAAATAAATCCCTCCAACCGGTGCAGCAGGATACCATGGTTGATGGTATCAAAAGCCGCTGAGAGGTCTAATAGGACCAAGGCAGAGGAATAACCCCTATCCCTGGCCCTCCAGAGATCATCCACCAACGCGACCAAAGCCATCTCGGTGCTGTAACCGGGCTGGAAACCGGGCTGGAACGGGTCTAGATAGACGGTTTCCTCCAGGTACCGGGGGAGCTGACATGCCACCACACTCTCTACAACCTTCGCCGCAAAGCGAAGGTTGGAGACCGGACGATAATTACCTAACACAGCTGGGTCCAGGGAAGGCTTCTTGAGGAGAGGCCTCACCACCGCCTCTTTCAAGGCGGCCGGAAAGACCCCCTCCAACAAAGAAGCATTTGTAAACCCCTGGAGCCAGCCTTGTGTCACATCCTGTGCGGCCAGCACCAACCAGGAGGGACACGGGTCCAGTAAACATGTGGTGGCATTCAGCCTACCCAGCAACCTGTCCATGTCCTCGGGAGCCACAGGGTCAAACTCATCCCAAACAACCTCAACAAGACGGCTCTCAGACATCCCACCCGGATCTACCCAATTTTGGTCCAGACCGTCCCGAAGCTGAACGATTTTGTCGTATAGATAACCACTAAACTCCTCAGCACGTCCCTGCAACGGGTCATCCCGCTCTCCCTGTTGAAGGAGAGAGCGAGTTACCCGAAACAGGGCGGCCGGGCGGTTATCTGCCGACGCAATGAGGGAGGAGACGTAGCATAAAATATAAAATAAAATATAACCTATATCTGACACCCTATTGGAAACAATAGAGTTATCTGTGAACTGTGGAAATGAACAGCCTGACATAAGGAATGTGGCAAATCAACTTAATGGAATTTTGAAAAGCTGCCTTTTCACCAGTTTTCTAATACACAGTATGATGACCAGACAGTTGTATGTTACCCAAAAGTTTTAATAATGTAACATTCTCCCAGTCTAAGCAATTAATTTTCCTGAATAGCAAAAAGTTGAAATAACCTACTGGATTTAATTTCATAGGTCTTTGGCTGATTGCCAAAAACTGCTATCCTTTTTTTATAAAAAACATAGCTATTGCCCACATTATTATCCAATTGAAATGCATTAAAAAAAACCCTTATCCTAAAATTCCACTGAATAAAGATTAGAAATATAGATGGGCACTCACTGAAACTTACACATATACCAGATGGTTAGCATTTGGCCTGGAACTTTATACAAGCAATTCAAGAACTGCTGACCTAAAAGTTTTCTTAGTGAGAACTTTTAGGTTGAACTTTGGGGATTGTGTGTGCTATGGGGCTGAGGGTGGGGATGAGAGGGAATTATTCCAAAGGAAAAACAAAATTCATCTAATGAATTTGGAATAGCTTATTGGTTGCACCGGTGGTAATTAGTGTAGTTACATGTAATTGTTTTTGTGTGCGACACTACCCTAGATAAATGGTGAGGAATTCCATTTAATATTTTTTGAATAATTTAATTATTTAAATTATTTCAGCAGATAAGGCAATAAGACAAAATGAATGAGGCAATAGAGCATATCTTTTTTCCTTGACTCTACAGAAAGAGAAACCCCTTTTTTTAAAAAAAATATATATGTTGGCCAGCATAAGGATTATTCTACTGCTCTAAGCATTTCCTGCCTCAAATTAGTGGGAAACCTTATTACTCGTTTCATCTCCTTTTTTGCATGCACTCAGTATAGTAATAAGGTAGATGAGGTAGATGAACATCCAGTAGACGTTCTAGCCATTTAAATTATTTCCAAAGTGTTTTAGGGACCATTATAATGAAGCTCTGAAACACATAGCAGGGAAGAGATAAGGCTTTGACATTTCGGATCAGTACCTGCCATAGTTACTATCTTCTAATGGATGTTCATCTACCTCATCTTGCAAGAGACAACACACTACTTCTTAAAACAACCAACACACTACTTCTTAAAACAACCAAGAAGCCACTGCTGAAAATATCGCTACAACTAACAAGGAGTCTTAAAATTTTATATCCTCAGCAATCAAAGCACTCTACAGTTGAGCATAGAGCAGCCAATTTCCAAAGGCTATTGTCTATCCTGTTTTAAACAAATACACTCAGATCTAGTAATCCATGCATAAATCAGCATGTGAGGATTTATGCAGAGGAACCATTGAACAATTACCGTAGTTTGGGCACTTCAAAATCATAGTCACTTGAACATTTTATTAAGTTTCTCCTTAGTGATCCATTAAAGCTTCTCTCCTACTAATCTGAACCTTCAATATAAAGTATTATGCAGCATTTTTGCACATTTATGTTTGCGCTCTGAGTGTGTACAATTTCAGTGGGATTTGGAACAATATGCCTGATAGGTTTTCAGACCCAAAGGTAGAACTTGTTTGGCAATTCAGCTTAGAAAAAATGTCTGATTATTATTTGAGGAACAAACGTCTATGGAGTTTCTCAATCATCCAGGTCATGGTGGTTCCAAAAGTACTTTTCCAAAAGGCAATTGAATTTTGGTTTGTTTTTTTTTACTTTGAAAATGTTTCTGTTAAGTTCGGGCAAGAAAGAGGCAGGAGACCAATGAATGGCAACAGCTCTTTAGTTTATTGTGACCCAGCAAAAGACAACCGGCAAAAACCCCTCTTTAAATACTCTTTTGGCTGAGGCTTCAACCAATCAGCAACGTGCAATTTTCCCGCCCAAAATTCCCTCTCGAAGTTCAAAATACATTACACTCCTTCCCTCCCAGAACGCTTTGTACCTCTATTTACATGATATTTACATGCTACCTCTCTACGTAGTCACGCAGGTAGACAGGGCATCTCCTAACTCTTTCTGACCTGCGCAGTTCATTTTCTGGGAGAGAGTCGAGCTGGTCGGAGGGACTGTTTGTTCCTCCCCGCTCCTCCTCTAGGCCGTCCGGCCCTGGATTATTGGCTGAATCGTTCCCGTTGCCTTCAGGAGGAACCGGTTGGCGTCGCTGGACTTCATCGGAATCAGATAAGTCCTCCGCTCACCTCGGGTTTGAGTCAGCTGCAGATTCAAACAATTGGTAGTCAGGGCCTGGTTGTTTGGTTTCTAGTTTGTTTGGTATACGTTTTCTTAGTTGGTCTATGTGGCGTTTCCATACCCGGCCGTCCTCCATGTCTACTACGTATGATTTGGGTCCGGTTATGCCCAGAATTTCCCCTTTTAACCATGTTGGGCCCTCGCTATAGTTGTGTGCCCATACTAGATCACCCACTGTCATTTCCCTGGTTTTTCCTTGAATACCCTTGTACCCATCTGGGGTATAAATTGGGTTTAGTCGGTCTAGCGGGCACCTGAGTTTCCTGCCCATTAAAAGTTCTGCTGGGCTGCGGCCAGTTGTTACACAAGGGGTCCTATGTTGGAAGGCCAGGAAAGTGTCTATTTTCGTTTGCCAGTCGCCTGGACTTATCCTAGATAGCGCTTCCTTGGTGCTCCGAATGAAACGTTCTGCAAGTCCGTTCGTCGCCGGGTGGAAAGGCGCCGAGAGGACATGTCTGATACCCTCTCCCGCTAGATACCCCTCAAACTGATTTGCCGTGAATTGCGGGCCGTTGTCAGAGACTAGGGTGTCGGGCAGGCCGTGTGTTACGAATAGATGCCTTAGGACTGTGATTACTGCTTCGGCCGTTGTGCTTTTCATGAGGATTATTTCCAACCATTTTGAGTAGGCATCTACCACAATTAAAAAGGTCTGCCCATGGAACGGCCCCGCAAAATCTATGTGAATCCTGGACCAAGGCCCCTGGGGTTTCTCCCACTCTCTAACTGGGGCTGTAGGGGGTAGCGACCTCGACTCTTGGCAGGATTGGCATTTCCCTACCCTGTCGCTGATGTCCTTATCCATTAAGGGCCACCATACATAACTCCTCGCTAAACTCTTCATCCGCACAATCCCTGGGTGGCCCACATGCAACAGTTCCAACACATTTTCGCGTAATTTTTCTGGGATAACTACCCTATCCCCCCATAACAGACACCCCCCTTGAACAGACAGTTCTGCTTGTTTTTTCGCAAAGTCTTTGAAACGCTTGCCCAGCGCAGCGGGCCAACCCCTTTGCACCCAACCGATCACAGTCCGAATTGTAATGTCTCTATACGATGCCCTAGCCACCTGCTTGGATGTGACTGGGCCAGAGTCCAAAGAGTCAATTAGTAAGACGGGTGTCCCTGGGGTGGGGTCTTCAATTGTCTCTGGTAGAGGGCATCTGCTCAGAGCATCTGCATGCCCTAAGTCTTTTCCTGGGCGGTAGAGCAATTTGTAGGAGTATGCTGCTAGGAAAATAGTCCATCGGGTCAGCCTGGGAGAAAGTGCCACGGGCGTTGGGCGGTCACCCGCTAACAGCCCTAGAAGGGGTCTGTGGTCCGTGACTATCTCGAAATTTCGTCCGAACAAGTATTCGTGAAATTTCTTAACCCCGGAGACTATGGCCAATGCTTCCCTATCTAACTGGCTGTAGTTCCTTTCCGCAGAGGACATAGTCCGGGAATAATACGCTATAGGGGCTTCTGTTCCATTCGGTAACCTGTGGCTGAGCACTGCCCCCACCCCATATGGTGAAGCGTCGCAAACTAGTACTAGTGGCAATGTGCCATTGTACTGGATGAGGAGGCTATCGCTGGACAAAAGGTTTTTTACCCCCTCAAATGCCCTTGCCTCTTCTTTTCCCCAGGACCACACAGCTTTCTTTGCTAGCAACTTATGTAGTGGCTCGGCTACTGTTGCTTTATTCTTCAAGAATACCGCATAGAAATTAACAAGCCCCAAGAATGCCTGTAATTCTGTTTTATTTTTGGGGGCTGGGGCCTTTCTAATGGCCCGTACCTTGCTCTCCGTGGGGTGGATCCCTTCCCTGTCTATCCTGTATCCTAGGATTTCACCCCAATATGGCATTTGTTGAGCTTAACTTTAAGCCCCGCAGACCTAAAAATGCCCAACACCTTCCTTAGTTTTACCCCGAGTTCCTCTAAGTTTTCAGCTGATACCAATATATCGTCGAAGTATGGTACCACTCCTGGCAGGCCCTGTAATAATCACTCCATTAGGTTCTGGAAGAGCCCTGGGGTCACGCTAACTCCAAACTGGAGTCGCGTACATTTGAAAGCCCCACGGTGCGTGACGATTGTCTGCGCCTCAGCTGTGCTGCTATCTACAGGTAGCTGCTGGTAGGCTTGGGCCAAATCGAGTTTGGCGAAGACCTGCCCTTGCCCTAATGAGTGTAGCAAATGTTGCACCACTGGAACGGGGTATGCACTTTTCTGCAATGCTTTGTTAAGCGTTGCTTTGTAGTCAGCGCAAATTCGGACCGAACCGTCCGGTTTGACTGGGGTTACTATGGGTGTCTCCCATTTTGCATGGTCGACAGGGACTAATATTCCCTGGCTTACTAACTTGTCCAATTCTCGGTCAATTTTAGGCTTTAGGGCGAATGGGACCCTCCTAGCCTTTAACCGGATAGGGGCGACTTGGGGGTCGAGGTTGAAAGAAATAGGGGTCCCCACGTACTTGCCCAGGCAATCCTTGAATACGTCCTCGAACTCCTTCAGTAGTTCGTCTCTGAGGATGACGTCGCTCCTGTGGACCCCGGTCACTCCCATACCCAAAGCTCGGAACCAGTCCAACCCTAGCAAACTCGGTAGAGTTCCGTTTACTATGGTGATCGGCAGGGTCTTTGTGAATTGTCCATATTTGACTTGGACGGCTGTAGCTCCTCGAACAGGGATCCGATTCCCCTGGTAGTCCTGCACTCTCAGCTTCTGGGTTTGTAGCTGACGTTTAGCGATCTCTGGCAAGTCTCTCACAATGGTGTCCCAGGACATAATGGTGATTGACGACCCAGTGTCTACTTCCATGGGGCACGGCACCCCTTCAACGTAGACTTGGGTAAATATTTTCTTCTCTAGTCGTGTCGATGCGTGGCCCACTCTCACAGTGGTCTGGTTTAACTTCGCGCCCTTTTTAAATGGACCAATCCCTGGCCGCTTCGCTGCTCCCGCGCTCTGATTGGTCGGTTTGAATTTTTGGCGGGAAGGTTGGGGGGCTCGGCAGGCCTGAGCTATGTGTCCTTTTTTTTCACACCGCCGACAAACCGCATCCTTGAATCTGCAGTTTTGCCATTGGTGTTGCCCCCCACAACTCACACATTCATCCCGGTCACCTCTCTCCAGCCTCCCAGTGTGGAACACCTCTTCCTCTTCCTCACCTTCCAATTCGGCCTGGACTTCCTCACTGTGGACCGGTGTAGTCTTTGTCCCGGCACCCTGCGCGTTTGGCTTTTGCAAGGTCTCCGCCGCCTTGGTGGACATCTCATGAGCTCTGGCTTCGTCCAGGGCTATCGCTAGAGTCAGGTTGCTTTTAGACAGCAGCCGCCCTTGTAGTCTGATGTCTCTGACCCCACAAATGAGCTGTTCGAGTAAGGAGTCCTCCAAATCTCTGTACTCGCAGTGGTTTGCGGCTTTCCTCAATGCGGCCATGTACACACTTATTGATTCGCCTTCTCGCTGTACCCGTTGCCTCAATTCGAAACGTTGGACGAACTTTGAGGGTACCGGTGCGTAGTGCGCTCGAAGTGTTGTTTGTAGTGTCTGCCACGGTACCGATTGTACCGGCGTTGGTTCTGAGAGTGACTCCGCCGTATCGAAGACCTCTGGACCGCAGTGGCTCAGGAAGTATGCTCACTTCCGATTGTCCAAGACTCCCTGTAGTTCGTTCGCTTTGAGGAAACACTCGAAACGAGCCATGTACGACCCCCATTTCTCCTTGGCTGGGTCGAATGGCGCTGGCGGCGTGGAGCTGGACATCGCTATTTTCTGCCTTCGCAAACTGGCTGGGTTTAGGAATTCCTGGTTCCTTCAGATCTTTCTTTTGATCTCACTGCCTCAACATCCCACCTTTGTCGCCAATGTTAAGTTCGGGCAATGAAGAGGCAGGAGACCAATGAATGGCAACAGCTCTTTAGTTTATTGTGACCCAGCAAAAGACAACCGGCAAAAACCCCTCTTTAAATACTCTTTTGGCTGAGGCTTCAACCAATCAGCAACGTGCAATTTTCCCGCCCAAAATTCCCTCTCAAAGTTCAAAATACATTACAGTTTCACTTCTCATCCCAGAATTCTTCAGTTCTGAATGAAAAGTGAAACATTTTCAAAGAAAAAAAAAACAAGAAAGTCCAGTTACCTTTTGAAAAAGTACCTTTGGGATATTTGAGGGACAGCAGGTTTCATAAGGTATTTCCGCAAAGGAAATGGGAGAGAGGAACTCTTTCAATTCATTGCTGAAAGTACTGGCTGCATATTTTGATTTATGCACGCAGATTAAAAGATCTTTTGACATTCTTCCTAAGGCACATATATTTCCAGATGTTTCTGCAATCTTTTTTTTTTTTAAGCAAGCAAGCAAGAAAATATACATTTGTTTCCTATTTATAGGCACATGGTGTGCAGGCATTTTGCCCAGGCAGTAATTTTGTTAGGTTATATCTTATTTTCTAAGCAATCTTAAATGTGCTACATTATGTACCTGGGAACATATGGTACAAGGTTAGCTAGCTATTCTGTGGGCTTGCGTGTGTCAGAAACACAATATCCACATTTTCATCTGCGTGAATAACTTGCTTAATGCTGTGCTATTATGTGAAAGCGATGCCTGAGCGTCAGAGTAAGAGAGAGGCAGAAAGAGAGTGAGAGAAATGGAAGTTCCTTTGCGTGGGTGCCTCTGCCACCGCTGTGTTGTACAGGAAAAAAAAAACACCAGAAAACATACATACTAACAGAGGCCAAATCCAGCTAACTTCTACATACTGTAAATTTCACCCCACAATATTGTATAGCTCGGAGCTGCAGCATGCCAAACACTTAGCGCCCCCTAGCTTAAACAACAGCCATCCCAACTCCTACTACAGCATAAAGTTGTTTTTTACAATGCTTTGGGGTCGCTTCCAGAGAGAGAAAATCCGACTTCAGGATTTACAGGGGGCTCAGTGCTGCTTGTTTGCAAACAGCTAAAAAATCCACTTCTCTAGAAAATCCCGTGGGAAGGGATTTCCTTTCCCTCCACTTGCTTTGACTTGAGGAAGAACGTCACGCTGTTTCCCTGCTCTTTGTTTTCCTCATGAAAGTCTCACCGCCCCCTCCCGCCCGGTTCAGTCTTCTCATACAGGTAAATGTCCAGCCTCCGTGATCTCCAGTGGGTTATTTACAGAGGGGGCTCCCTGTGCCCTCATATGTTTATGCATCTGGAGTTTTGTTTTTTACTTGGTTCCCCAAACCCTTTTTCTGATTGCCAACTGTACTGCACATTCCTCCTGAGCGTGGTTCCTCCCCCCTCCCCCAAATTTCACAGTGAGTGAAAAGGGGAATTTGTTTTTCTCACCCGTGGAGTTGGCAGAAAGCAAAAGCAGAGTGAGAGATACTGCTGCCTTCTCCACAAAGTCAATCAAAATAGAGCTGGAAGGGTCCTTGGAGGTCTTCTAGTCCAATCCCCTGCTCAAGCAGGAGTCCCTATACCATTTCAGACAGGAGGCTGTCTAGTCTTTTCTTAAATACCTCCAGTGTTGAAGCCCCTACAACTTCTGAAGGCAAAGCTGTTCCACTGGTTAATTGTCCTCACCGTTAGGAAGTTTCTCCTTAATTTCAGGTCGCTTCTCCTTGATTTCTATCCATTGTTTCTTGTCTTGCTTTCTGGTGCTTTGGAAAATAACCTCTTCTTTGTGGCAGCCCCTCATACATGGGAATACTGCTATCATGGCACCCCTAGCCCTTCTTTTCTCTAGACTATCCATGGCGGATTCCTGAAACCGTTCTTCAAGTGAACAAAACCACTTTTTTTTTGAACCAGAGGCTTTGGAAAAGACAAAGATGTAAGAAAAAAAACGCTTTGGTTAGAACCCCATTTAGCTAGCCGTAATGGTGGAGGAGATGCCTCGGGCTCATAAAACCTCAGGGCCTGAGAGACCCACAAAGTAGACGAGCCAGAGAGATTTATGACCCTTTTCTAGTGGACTGCATTACAAGAAGTCTGCACACTTTGCACATGTGAACCTCAAGTGAATAGAGAGAATTTCCTGCTCGTCTGGTAGAGATCAAAGACCTTTGGGAAGGGAGGAGGACTGTAACAAAAAAAGGCAAAATGCATAGGTGCTCATCATATATGCAGATGAAGGGGTGAAGTGGGGGGCAGCAAGAATAAAAGATGGGAAAAGAGTGTGTTCGCTGGATGTTTGGGCGTGGGTTGAGAATTAAGAAATAGGGCAGAATTTAATGGACTGGAGTGTGATTTTCCAGTGTGGTGGACAATCCATGTGGTCTTTAGAGTTGATTATTGATTATGCACCATCAAGCCATTTTCCACTCCTAAGGATCATAAAGATAGATTTTTAGGGACCATAACGATAGCTTTGGAGTTGAAGAACTTTACTAGTTATTTAACTGATTCATACCTCACCTCAATCCAGTGGGACTGTACAAAGTTTTCAGGATATATAATAAAATATGAACATACTAGTGCAATAATATAAAAATATAAACAGTATGTAAATATAGTAAGAGTTTACCCATTTATGGTCTGCCTTCCTTGTCCTATGCAGGCTTGGACTCTCAATCCCATCACTTCCAATTCAGCATGTTGAATGACCAGAAAATAATTGGACGTAGAGCCTGGAATTGTGAAAGCCATCAGATTAGGGAACACTGACGCAGGTTCTTCCAGGGGTGTTTTTAAATCCTTAACTGCACCATGCCCTTGTAAGTTATGGTATACAAGAGGATTTGGATACTCTATGCTCTAGTAGTGATAAATGTTGTGTAATGGGCTGAAGATTAATCTTCAGCAGGAGGAGGAAGAGTCACAACTAAGGCAATAGTCAGATAAAAGAATGTGAGTCCAAGGCAGAAATATAATTTGAGAAACCATTTGAGGCTTGACCCTTGCTAGTTCTCCTGAAGATTAAGTGGGGAGGGAAGCATATTCAGATCCTATTACTGTAACTTATAATAATAGTATTAGCATTCATGTCAGTAAGCCGCCTGGAATTGCGTTTGGTGAGATGGGGAGGCATACATGTTTGATAAATAAATTTATAACTTTGGTTTCACCAAGGACTGACATATTGGGACAGCCTTACAGTATATCGTGGTTTAAAGAGAATGCTAATTGTAAACTGCTATTGCTTCTGTCTTAACTACCAATAAAGGAGAATATTTGTAGCTCAGGGTTGAAATGAGAGAGCCTTGGTGCTCTCTGAGCTTGGTTGTTTTCCTGCAGATATTTCATTACCTAAATGATGTAACATCACCAGTGCTAGAAGTAAGTGCAGTTTGCTGTCAGTTTGTAGTGGCTTACCCTGTCAGTGTTGGAGGTTCTTTGGTTGGGTTGTTGGACAAATTAGCCATCAATAGATGCATAGAATAACAGAGATGGAAGGAACCTTGGAGGTCTTCTAGTCTAACTCCCTGCTCAGGCAGGAAACCCTATACCAACACCACAAACAAGAAACTGCCAAAGAAGCCAACAGCAAACAGCCAAAGCAAAGAACCACCAAGACCACCCCCACCAACACAGACTGATGATGATGTTACCTAGTTTGGGTAATGAAACATCTGCAAGAAAACAACCAAGCTCAGAGAGCACCAAGGACCCCCATCTTAGATCCTTGAATAACTAAAGGCCCTCTCTTACGCTATGCGAAGACATATAGTAACTATTGTGTTCCTAATGCAATTGTGTTAATATATATGAGGATAATACAATTGTAAAAGAATAAAGATGACTGTACATATTCATCACTGATAACCAGGGAGGGCAAAAACTATGTCCAATCTAGCAGCTTGATAGTTTTGCAATTGCAAAATCTGGGTCCCTGTGTACATTTTGGCAGGCTCCAGTAGTTGGGAGAGAGGTTACCTGGCAATTCTTCACCATGGACCGAACTTTGCCAGCTGAAAGAGAGAATTTCAATAGCTTATGATAAAGTCTCGTATCTTGTGGTTAAATCCTTCTTTTAAAACCAACTGGAGCTTTGCCCAATTAGTCCTGAGTAGAAGCTGTTGTACTCGAAGATGGTAAATTTCCATCAGAAAGCGCCTTGGCATACATTACATTAAAGCAGCAATTGAGCATTTTGGATTAGGAAGGATTTACTTCCCGAATCTTCCAAATCTATCTGGGGAGCTCCAATCACAACAGCTTCCGAAGAGGACTCCTGGGGTCCACAAGCTACCTTATGATAATTCTATGCTGCTCTTGCTTCAAGTTTGGGCAGCTGCCAGAAACTTGAATCAAACTTTCCTGCAATCTGTATACAGGATGCTTTAGATAAGGCGGCAGGCATATGAGAGAACCTTCCCTCAAGTGGCAAGCAACCTTAACTAAACCATTCTATTACTTAACAGAATAGACTTTATGTGTTTGTAGACGCCCTTTGAAGGCAACCACATTTTTTGTGTGAGAAGACCTGCCAGCTCTTCCTTCCTGAAGCCTTCATTGGAACACATCACTGGCGAAACCAAATCCTCCCACACAAAGGAAACCACAAAATGCTTCTTGGCTGATGTTGTGCAATGGAATGCAGAACAAGCAACCCTCTAAACAGGCTTGTCTAAATAGCTTCAATAAACCATTAGGGCTTTTATCTCTAAACAAAAAATACTCTGTGGAAATGAACTGAAACTTCAGTGTCTCTATTCACAATAGTTATAGGCGACAAGTTCTACCCGTACGCATAAAGTTCAACTCTATATAAATGCATAGGAGCATAAATAAAAGTAGTCCTCAACTTACAACTGTTCAAAGTTACTGTTCAAAGTTACAACAGCACTCAAACAGTGACTTATGAGTGTTACGAGTATCACATGACTGTTGCAGCATCCCCATGATCACATGATCAAAATTCAGATGCTTAGCAACTGGCAGATTTATGATGGTTGCAGTGTCCCAAGATCATGTGATCCCTTTTCGTGACCTTCTGACAAAGTCAATAGGGAAGCCAAATTCACTTAACAATTGTGTTACTAATTTAACAGCTGCAATGATTTACTTAACAACTGTGGCAAGAAATGTTGTAAAATGAGACAAAACACACTTAACAAATACCTCACTTAGCAGCATAAAATTTGGGCTCAGTTGTGGTCATAAGTCGAGGACTAGTGATAAACGCATGGGCTGGATGATAGTTTTCTGGAATCTTAGTTTGGAAACAATTTTGTGCATCCCCATGTGCTTCATATTAACTCGTTACTGAATGAACTGATTTTCTGGATTGGCAAAATACATTTGACCATAAGCACAACATGCAAAGGAACAAATTACATGAACCAAGTTTAATACCAAACAAGTTTAGCATGCAGTTTGAATGCAGTCACTGAGTATTTAACTGACTGGGCAAAGCATGGTGGTGTGTTTTCGGCTGTCAGGTCTTAACCATCTTGTGTTTTGTAAGTAAAGTTAAAATGGCAATACTATACAGCACAGAAATGTTTGGTTAAAAATATAATTCCAGTGCTGGCTGTTTAATTTCTAATGATCAGACCAGCCAGATATTTCTCTTGTGATTAACAAAACCTGCAGTGATTAAGATGAATACCATGGATTGTTGCTGAGAACCCATTTTTAATCCTAAAGAATAAGTGTATCCTACACAAAATTGTTCCCTAAACTGATGCTTTCCAAATGTGTTGGCTTTGCATCATTTGTGAGGAATAGGATGGAATGTTTTCAAAAAAATATTCATGACAGATTTACTGGAAACACATATACAGTAGTGTTTAGTTCTAGGACATCCATGCTGGGACAAAGGCTCTTAGAAAGAAATCTAATTAATGCTTATCCTTTCCTAGAAAGAAATCCCCAATTGGGGTGATTTGGAGTGGCACTTCTTTCCTTAAAAGTGTTGTATGGATATTAGAGATTCTAAGTGCATCTGTGTGGCACTAGCATTTAGGCTTATATGCCACTTACAACCCTCTCTAAGTGGTTTACAGAATCAGCATATTGCCCCCAACAATCTGGGTCCTCATTTTACTGACCTTGGAAGAAATGGAAAGCTGAATCAACCTTGAGCCAGTCAGAATCGAACTCCTGGCTGTGTGCAGTTTTCCTGCAATACTACTGCATTCTAACCATTGTGCTACTATGGTTTTTGAATGTGTGTGTGTGTTTATGTCTCTGTGTTCATTCTTTGTGTGTAGCTTCCAAATTGAAAAAAGCCAATCCCTACTATTAGCACGCTCATCTATTTAAAAGGGGCCTCTGTGGCTCAGACTGCTAATGCAATCTGTTATTAACAGCAGCTGCCTGCAATTACTGCAGGTTCTAGTCCCACCAGGCCCAAGGTTGACTCAGCCTTCCATCCTTTATAAGGTAGGTAAAATGAGGACCCGGATTGTTGGGGGCAATAAATTGACTTTATATATAAATATACAAATAGAATGAAGACTATTGCTAACATAGTGTAAGCCGCCCTGAGTCTTCGGAGAAGGGCGGGATATAAATGCAAATAAATAAAATAAATAAATAAAAAGTCTAAAAAATATTAGATATACTTTTGTATATTCTTCAAATTAAGTGCAAGTCTCATCCTTATTCCACCCAAGTTTAAATCAAGCTATTTTTTTAATTTTAAAATGTATTGGAATCTGTGAGAGTAGATAGGAAAATGAGATTAGATCTATTCCATTTTAAGGAATGGAATAAAGAATGGAACAGAATAAGTGAGGTCTTCCTTAAGTTCGGGAAGGCTCTTCTGCAATGCTAAATAATAATTTTTCATCATATTTGAATGTCATGTTTGATTACCATCACTTGTGCCTACCTATGGGTCCACAGATGTGTGATCCAGTTGTGATTACTTACTTTAACATCATATGGAGTAACAACAAAGTCTCCTTAACTGCATTGGTATGGATACAGGCGCAAGCTAGAAATTTTACTGATGATAAACATCTTTTCATATTCCGATTTTTAGAAATGTGCCTTCTAATCCGAGTTTGATAATGACTAATGGCATTTTTATAAAGCAGCTAAAATTCTCTGAGTAATTTTTTATTGCTTTAACTAATTTATGTCCCATTTTTCTCCTGGCAATTAATACACAAGATGTCATTACAAAGATGGAAAAGACAAATGGGTTCTGTTCAGCATTTAATACTCTAGGGATGGCAAACATGCAACTCTTGAGATGTTGCACCATTTCATCACTGGCTATGGTGGTTACTCAACCACCAACCGGGATAGCTCAGGCAGTAGAGAAGCCTGTTATTAGAACACAGAGCCTGCAATTACTGCAGGTTCGAGCCCGGCCCAAGGTTGACTCAGCCTTCCACCCTTTATAAGGTAGGTAAAATGAGGACCCAGATTGTTGGGGGGGCAATAAGTTGACTTTGTAAAAAAATATACAAATAGAATGAGACTATTGCCTTATACATTGTAAGCCGCCCTGAGTCTTCGGAGAAGGGCGGGGTATAAATGTAAAAAAAAAACCAAAAAAAAAACACCATCTAGAAGCCACACAATCCCCACAAGACAATATTTTTCTAGAATGCTTTGGTATCTTATAATTTAAGATACACATTTTTGATAATAAATTATTTTTATTTTGATCCGGTATTTGCAAGACTTTGCAAAGACAACAGAGAGAGAAATAAACCCTAAGATTATGTCATTTTCAATAGTATTTGCTCAGCCATACGTGGCAATTTTTTTCACATAGTCTAGTTGCAGGGCAGCAGTGTCATTGCTGGGTAGTGATTGGCTTGTGGAAGCTCAAGCCAGCTTCCTTATACAACTATGTTTTTTATCAGATACAAATCGAAAACATAGTTAATAGCAGGGGTGAAATGCTCCCGGTTCGCACTGGCTCTCCCGATTAGGTAGCGATGGCAGCTGCTGGTTCGGAGGACCGGTAGCAAAAATCCCTGGCCCCGTCATTAGCAGAGGGTTTTTTTTTTTACTTTTAAAAGTTTTTCTTCAGCTGAAAACATACCTTTAAAAGTAAAACAAAAACAAAAACCTCTGATGATCGCGGGGCTGAGCAGAGATCATCAGAACACTTTGAAAGTTTTTTTTTAAAAAAATCTCTTCAGCCGAAGGGGAAAAAAAGGAAAAAGAGGGGGGGGCTTTAAAAGGCTCCTCTGGCCATCCCAGCTGAGTTCCTCATCACCAGAACCTTAAAAAACATGTTTTCTACATGTTAAAACAATTATTTTAAGAGGTTCTGGGCTGCTATGAGGGAACTTCAGCTGAGATCGTCAGAGGAGCTGACTTTAAAACTTATTTTCCTCTGGCGATCCCACAGAGGAATCCTGATCCTAGCAGGCTTTTAAACTCACTTTTTAACAGCCCCCACTTACAAGAGCCCCCACCCATGCCCACCCAATGCCCCCTCCTCACTTACCTATAATTACTGCTCTTTCGGGCTGGCAACGCAATGCTTACTTCAGCTATTGAAGAAAAGAAAAAAAAAGCTTGCTTTGACTTCCTGCTTTGCTGGCTGAGGAACTCTGGGATTTGAAGTCCACAATAAAATAAAATAAAATAAAATAATAAAATAAAATATTTGTGCAGCTTTCTGAGATTTGGTGTGTTCCTGTAGTGTTTCACTCTAACTACACAAACACACAAAATCTCACAAAGCTGTATGTGGCATTGTGTGTGTGTGTGTAAAATGTGAAAGTGTGAGGTTCCTGCTTGTTGCAGGGGCCATTTTGGGGGAAGTGCAGCTGCTTTTACATTGTGTGTGAGTCAATTGTGTTTTGTTGTGTTGTGTGTGTGTAAAGTGTGAAAGTTGGTTTTTGGTACCTCTTATTGCTTTGTATACTTCGTTAATTATTTTTATTATTTATTGTTATTGGCCACGCCCACCCAGTCATCTGACCACCAAGCCATGCCCACCAATTAAGCCACGCCCACAGAACCGGTAGGGAAAATTTTTAGATTTCACCCCTGGTTAATAGACTATGAAGCTTAAATGTCTACTTTTTAAAAGGGCCTGTTTAATTCTGTTCATTAGTTCGTAAAAAATTGCTTCCAGGAAATGATGGATCTTATGCTTTAATAACAAATGAGAGTCCAAAGCTAAGAAACTAGAAAGAACTCAGTTTTTTTCCCTTGAACTCCCTCATCTTTTGACTGAGCCCAGGAAAAGTCAGCCTTGCTTATAAATTTCATCTAGCTTTGCCAAGAAATATAAAAGTAATTGAGTGTCAGGTTCTTTTTTTAAAAAAAAAAACCCTCATTATTTAAAGATAATTATTAGAACTGTGCAACCTTTTGATAAAGTTCTTTGAATTCATGATGCTGAGGTTACCCAATAAGAGTGGAGTGACATAAATTCCCTTGCCTAAATCATGTGACTTCTGGGCCGCAGTCCAATAAACTGCTGGCTTGGTGACCCAAAGGACCTCACTAAGACCAAGCACAGCCATCTTACATGAGCCTAGAATCTGTTAGCATACTTTAAGGCTCTTCAGAGGTTGCCAGTCCAAGTTGAGGAGAAATCTTGAGCTCAAGAAATGACTGAATCTGCTCTGATGGACTCTGGGTCAGTCTAATTCACTCTGGTTGCAGCCTTCTGTTACTGAATTTTAAAATGGCTGTACAAACACCCTTTTGATCAAAACTAGATAAAATTTGGAAGGAAGCACATTCAGAGTCAAAGAAGCATGTTGCAGTTCTTTGAAATGGGTGCACACCAGTGGTGGGTTTCAAAAATTTTTTACTACTGGTTCTGTGGGCATGGCTTAGTGGGCGTGGCAGGGAAGGTTACTGCAAAATCCCCATTTCTTCCCAATCAGATGGGACCTGGGAGGCAGAGAATAGATGGGGGCGGGGCCATTCAGAATTTTTACTACCAATTCTCCGAACTACTCAAAATTTCCGCTACTGGTTCTCCAGAACTGGTCAGAACCTTCTGAAACCCACCTCTGGTGCACACAGTTTTGAGCCAACTGTCTTTGAAATGCCTATAAATTCTATTTACTAGAATCGAATCATAAATTAAAATGTACAAGAAAGCTACGTTGCTATAAAGAGATGAAGCATGACAAATTTCAGAGATCAGAGCTGGCAAGTTGAGGCAAGGTCCTTATTTTTTTTTTTTAAATTACCCATTGCTTTTTATTTTGAGACAATATAAATTACATTTGCAGAGGAATTTGGATCCTACAGTATAGGGTTCAGAAAAGCATAGTTATGAACTTTAATGTCTCTGCCTGACTGTGTTAGAGCTGATTGTGGGAGGTTAATAGTAGACATATAAGAGATTAACTTGTTGGTCTTTCCATGAAGAGAGCAATCAATCACTCAGCTTTCAAATGTCATCATACAATTGTTATGGATGTGATAACTAGAACACAACGAAGTATAGCAAACAGGGCTTCCTGCAAGATATCTATAGTCTTCTCAAGAATGTTATACATAGTCTTATCACAAGGATTGCTCAGATTTTACAATTGCAAAATTGAATCCAATAGCATTTTCCTTTCTTCCCTTTACAACTCTGGAATTTCACCTGAACAACTGACTCCTTTTTTCTATTTTTTGCACGTGTTGTGGAATTGCCTTTTACAACAGGAAGAAGTTCAGGATGAGGATCTTTGAATAGGGTGGGTTAAATATATTCTTTTTATACTAGGTATACTAGAAATATGTTTAATCACTTCAAGTTGCCCTCAGACTCTTAACTTTGACAAATTTCTGGAACAAAACATTACCATATATGCCTTACACCTCTGTTTGACATTTAACAAGCTTCATCACTTTATAGGGGCATTCTGGCAGATTTCTGCATTCTGGCAGATTATTCTGGCAGATTTCACTGTTTGAAATAGCAAAACAGGTTATACACATTTGCTATTTTTCTAACTATCGAATGGGCAGTAGAGGCATTCAGATTTCTGAATCAAAATCCAGATTCAGAACCAAGATGAACAGGAGGACTTCTGAATCAATTTAATGCAGTTATTTTCAGTCACAATCTAATTTTTTTTCAGTGAACACATGCCTGATCAATATGAAATCAGGGGACATTTTTATCAAATTAAAAAGTTTCATATGATCTGAAATGATTCCCTTGGGATCAGAATATCAATTCTCATTCTATGTTGTTGTACATCTGAAATTTGTCTGCTACATTGATATTATAAAGGTAGGGTAGGATCAATATTTTTATAATATGACATCATCAGGGTATCTGAGGTTATGAATTTATCTTTAGTCCTAAAATAACACTGGCTGTTAATGTACCTCCTACAAACCCATGATTTGAAAATTTATTGGAAATATCTGTTTCTTAGCAATAAACCTTTAGCTGTGCTACATGATTACTTAATGTTTCAGGAAAATATATTTTAAAGATCAATGACTGCTATTTATAGTAAACCCTCATGCTGTCCTGATGCCTAAAATCCTGTTATTTGTTTGCTTTATTTTAAAATATATGTCCTGGTTTTCCCTTCTCCACAAAAAAACCCCCAAATAATAAGCTGCTATCCCAGAGCAGTAACTATATTGAATTATACTGTATAGTACAATATTAATGCAATATCAGGGGTTTTCAATTCAACTGTATAGAATGTGAAGGATGTATGTTTGTGTTTTATTTTTATAATTATAATGTACACTGAAGATGGCATTTAATTTCGTTGTACGAGGGGCAATGACTATAAAGTAAAGTAAAGTAAACTAAATGTCCAAAATCAACCTATCCTTTTAGTTTTAGGCAAAAAAAAATCATTATTTGTTCTGCTTAATGCCACAACATTCAATATTATTATATTAAAAGCATCATTATTGAACAATTAAAAGTGGTAACTTCATACAGATTCCTTGAGTCCAGGCGTCCCATCCTTTTATAGGAAGATGTGTCCTAAGCTGAGCATACATAAAGTGTGTTTTTAATCTAGAATGTGATATTGTATTGAGATTCTTTTGTAGCTCCTTGTTATGTATTCTTGGGGGAAGACAAAGAAATTAAAGTCAAGTCCTTCTATGATCTACAGTCTCCAACTGAAGCAAAGGAAAGAAGCCCCAGACTAGGACTTTTTCTAAGACACGGGGCAAAATTTGTGTCCTGTGTAGACATTTGAAGTAATCTTTAAATCAGATAAAGGATAGCAGATATCTCTAATCTTTTCTGTCCCTGATTGAAATCACCTGGTAAACTCCATCTCTGAGATCTGATCTGAAACTTCCCGTGTAACACAAAGATGGCTATAGCAAACTCTCTGGCAAAGGACAAGATTGTAATTGGCCATGGGGAATACAGCATGCCTTCCTAAGAATAGGACTGGTCAAATTAATTAACCAATCCTGCCTTAGTGGGGTCTGCACAGTACTGCAGAAGTTTCTAAAAGCTGTAGAAAGCTTCTGCAGCACTGTGCAAACCACATTGAAGTAGCGAAATCGATCACTTGGCCATATGGAGGTATTCTTGAAGTGACAGCAGTACCAAAATACAATCCAGGCAGCTGTTTTCAGAATCATGCCATGCTGCCACACAATGAAGCAAATGTGATATGATAGCAGTGCTCCAATATTTGAGGGGCTGCAATAAAGATGAGGGGGTCAAACTGGCTGCTCTGGTTTGGACCGGATCGCCCAATCCAGTAGCGAAGGTGGCAGGTGGTTCGGAGAACTAGTAGCAAAAATCCCTGCGCCCCCCCCCATGCCCAGCTGAGCCGTGCGATCATCAGAGGGTGTTTTTTTTTACTTTTAAAAACATTTTTTTCTTCGGCTGAAAAAATGCTTTTAAAAGTTAAAAAAAAGCCTCTGATGATTGCATGGCTCACTGGGTTCGTCAGAGCCTTTAAAAGCATTTTTTCTACAACCTCTTCGGCCGAAGAGGCTGTAAAAATGCTTTTAATGGGTTCTGGCGATCAGGCAACTCAGCTGTGATCGTCAGAATCCTTTCAAAGCATTCTTTCCTAATAATAATAATAATAATAATAATAATAATAATAATAATAATAATAATAATAATAATAATAATAATAATAATAATAATAATAATAATGATGATGTTTTAATTTGTATACCGCCCTTCTCCCGAAGGACTCAGGGCGGTGAACAGGCAAATAAAATACAAACAGAAACATACACCATAATTAAAACAACTCTTAAAAAACTGATTCAAGTGTGCCAGAAATTTAAAATAACATTACACCCCATACAAATTACAGCAATTTAAAACCCATAATTAAAATTTAAAATTTAAAATCAGGCCAGCCCAGCCATATGGAATAAATAGGTTTTAAGTTCGCAGCGAAAGGTCCCAAGGTAGTTGTCGAAGCCCGGGGGGAAGCTCGTTCCACAGGGTAGGAGCCCCCACAGAGAAGGCCCTCCCCCTGGGGGCCGCCAGTCGACATTGTTTGGCTGACGGCACCCTGAGGAGTCCCTCTCTGTGGGAACGCACCGGACGTTGGGAGATAGAGGCCGGCAGTAGGCGGTCCCGTAAGTAGCCCGGTCCTAAGCCATGGAGCGCTTTAAAGGTGGTAACCAATACCTTGAAGCGCACCCGGAAAACGACAGGTAGCCAGTACAGTCTGCGCAGGATAGGTGTTACGTGGGAGCTCCGAACCGCTCCCTCAATAACCTCTTCGGCCGAAGAGGCTGTAAAAATGCTTTCAAAAGTTAAAAAAAAAAGCCTCTGATGATTGCATGGCTCAGCTGGGATCGTCAGAGCCTTTAAAAGCATTTTTTCTACAACCTCTTTGGCCGAAGAGGTTGTAGAAAAAATGCTTTTAAAAGTAAAAAAAAAAGTTCACCACGCCCACTCAGTCACATTACAAATTTTATATTTCACTACTGGGTCAAACTATTTTCTAAAGCACCACAAAGCAAGACAAGAAAAAACGGATGGAAACAAATCATGGAGGAAAGCAACCTTGAACTAAGGAGAAATTTCCTAACTGTGAGATCAATCAGTGAAATGGTTTGCCTTGAGATGTTGTGGGTGCTCCCTCACTGGAGGCTTTCAAGAAGAGTCTGGACAGCCATTTGTCTGAAATGGTACAGGGTTTCCTGCTTAAGCAGGGGGTTGGACTAGATGACCTCCAAGGTCCCTTCCAACCTTATTCTGTTAAAAAAAATAGAAAAACCTTCTGTAATTGCTTGTGTAAAATGCCTAGTGGAGATCGAGCTTCATGTCCATTCACTAAATCTAGATGGCCCAAAGTTCATCAAAAGAAGATAACATGACTTACCAAAGGCAGCTTTAAGTTGTCTTATCTATGTGCTAGAGAAAAGACAAGAGCAACATTATGAGGACATGGCACAGACATGTTTGTACAACAGTTGTGGGGATATGAAAGTGAGCCTCAAACAGCATATGTGATATGCAAGAAATCTCTATGTCCTAATATTTTTTTAAATATGATCCCCATACCTATTTTTTGCAGTCTGCTATATTGTGAAGCACCATTTGCAGCACATTAGAACTGTGGTGTAAGCCTTAAACATTAAGAAAATTAAAAACCCTCTCCAAAATCTAGTAGGAAAACATCTTTGCCCATTGTTGCTCCTTTTCATCGCCTCCCCTTGTATGTGGCCTCCGTCCAAATGTTAACTGTGGCCCTCAGACATGAAAGGTTGCCTGCTTTGTGTTAAGGATAAGCTCTTGCTTCCTTAAAGAGTTTATATTTGCTTTCCAAAAGACATCAACTCACTAATACCCACTGAGGCTGTAAGATGGAGAACACTGTAAAAGGAAAACGCAAGATGCTTGTTACATGTGTATTTTCTCAAGAGAGCTAAAGAACGATTTATTATTTCAAGGCTGGCAGTTTAATTGCTGAGCACCAACCTGCTAGCAGTTTGGCTGGCAGAGACAATTATGCCTACTGCTAAAGGACCTTTGTGCCTTTAGACTTCAGCTGTAATGTCTGGCTGAGATTTTGTACAGCCTTTGCATTCTGTTAAACCAACCCAGTTGTTTATTTGTTTCTGTTTTCCCCATATATATTTGATTTCATTCTTGTTATCCTTTTTATATGAATCTTTGATCAATTGCTTGTCCCTTAAACAAACCAGATCTTGGTTGCTATTCTGACTTGCCATTGATAGTTTGGTGTCTCAGACTACATTTATTATTGAACATGACAACAATATTTTTTAATTATTATTTACTTTAAGCACAGTTCTTCATCCTGAAGGAGCCTAAGGAGGTATACAAAGAACAAAGCAGTCTTCAATAAAAACAAATAAAATGATCAACAACAAAACCCTATTCTAGAGCAAGACAATAAAAATAATGCCAGAATTAAAATAGAGCTTATTTAAAGGGGCACATTTTACTTTGCAAATTACTAAGTGAACAAATCTTGAGTTGTATCATTATTAAACTATAATAAACAAATATTATTAAGCAACTAAATTAATTTAAATTCAAGATTCATCAAGGGAAAAAAGATACAGAATATGCTAAAAAAATCTATTAAAAACTAAATACAGAGATGGGTACTGTACTGTAAATGTGTCACATTATATGTGTAAAGTATTACAATATTATGGTCTATTACTATTGAGGTAAGCCATAAAATCCATCCAAATGTGATAGAATTGTGATTACTGCCTCTGATGTCTCATTATTTTAACTGTATTTTGTCTAATATGGCAATTGAAGAGGCCCTGTTAGTCCACAGTTGTTATATCATCTACAATTTTGTAATGTTGGGCAATTATTACTTTTAGCTACTTAAATTAATAATAATAATTTTCTTATGTTTTAAGCTTGAGGTTTGGCCCTGTAAATAAATGCAGTAAGCCTAGCTCTAGGGCACATTCAATTCTTTTTTTAGTAATGGTACTGATCTCCCCATCAAAATTGTATACCTTTATCACACAACCATCATAAATGAAAGAATGAGCCTTTGTTTTAAAAAACCTCTCTAACATTTGGAAGAATATTTTTGGTATTTATTTATTTTATTTCTGTAGCCACCCATTTCAAACAAGTTAATCTGGGAGGCAGAGAATCATAAAACAATTAAAAACCCAATATAGTACAAAATTAAATTTATATGAAGTCAAGTTCCAGTGATGTATAATCTTCCACTGCTCTTCTTACATTGAAGGTAAGTGTGAATCTACCTGATTTCCATAATTCCTACCAATTTGTCTCTTATATGGATTTACCAATATCAGCATCCCAAGTTTACTTTAAACCACAACCACCATTGGGTGGATCTCCTATTTCTAATTATAATAATAACCTGTAAATTTTTGAATTTTTGCGAGTTCATTTTTTTGTTCTGAATAGTCAAGTATTAAATTCTTGAAATTGATATAATACTGTATTGTTGAAGCTCTAATTCTGAAGCTCTAATGTATCACCTATTCATTGCTCTACCTGAACTTTCTTGAGAGGTTCTCTGTCACTGTTAATATATTTTTGTATATATTCTCTCAAAAATTCATTTCAGCCAAACCATAAAGATTATCTCGATCTATTTATTTTATTCATTTGTATCCCACCTTTATTACTTTTATAAATAGCTCAAGGCAGCAAATACAGTATAGCCTCCTATTTTTCCCACAACAACAACCCTGCAAGATGAGTTGAGCTGAGAGAGGGACTGGCCCAAGATCACCCAGCTGGGTTTCATGGCTAAGACAGGACTAGAACTCATGGCCTCCCACTTTCTAGTCTGATCTATATACTACATATTATTAAAGGAATTAAAACTATTTAAAAGAGGGCTTTCTACTTCTGAATCACAGTGTGAGCCAGATCACCAGGCAAAACATGCCAGCTAATTTTAACATACAGCTTGAATGGTAACGCAAAAAGTAATATTTTAATGAATCAATCTATACTTTTTGAATTTATCTTGACAATTTGCATATTGATTGACTGAGATGTGGTCAATGTTTTGGACAAATTTCAGGAAGTGCCCCTTTGGGCATTGGATTTCCAGCAGATGCCCAAGAATACCTTATATTGACTCAGTATTTGTATTATAATGTTTATAGCCACACAAATTTCCCTACTTAATTGTAAAATAGTTCCTCCTCCTACCCCATCTTTATCGAGTAATGGCATTGGCTTCTTTTATTTTCTTTCTTTCTTTGTTTTTCAAAAAGGTTTTTTAAAAACATATTAAGATCTCTGTGGCATAGATTTTAGGGAACTTTTAGCCTGTGGGCCAAAGTACTTGCCAGTGACATAATCTTAATGAAACCACTAGCTACTTTGGTCAGCAGCAGCAGCCACATACGGTATGCGATAGTCCATCCTGTTCGAAGTTAAAGCCTAGCTTTGGTGCAGTACAAACAACGCCAGGAGTCAAATTTCAGGAAAAATAAAGTATTTATTTCTGGCATTCTTCTGTTTAGCCAGACCCTGCTTTTCAATATCCTGTTTCCTCAGTAGAAAAATATGTAAGAAAGATGGCAACTGAGAGGATTGTCTTGGGTATTTACAGGTGCTGTGCCTTGGTGCTTTATGGCCATACTTTGATAATACGATTTGTTGGGGCAACTTGATTCAAGTTACCTTACTCCGGCCTAGCTGGTGGTTTAATAGAGTCTTTTAAGCATTTCATTATAAAATGGTCTAGAAGGAATTAAAGCATTTATTATGCTAGATTGAAATATTTGATTAACAAACATCCTCAGTTCCTGTCCCCTTTTCCCTCACGTTATTTTCTAACAGCCCCCTTCCTTGCTTCAGAAGAAAAAAGGGCAAAATGGAACCAAAGCCCTCCCGACCGGGCTTTAATTTGACCTGCTAAAACCACGACCAGCTCACATGAGGGTACCCAACGTGGAACCAATCAAACGGCCGCCACCCTTGATTGCTGCCAAGGTGGAACCAATGAAACGGCAACAACTCTTGATTGCTCTCCCGAGGACCGTTCCCATTCAGATAGTAGACATTTTATCTGGTTGACCTTATAAATTTTTCAGCCCAGCTGGTTGACCTTATAAATTTTGTAAGCCAAATGGTCGCCAGTGTAAATAACCATCATTTTTCTTGGTGTCAGAATGTCGTAAGGTTAGACAGAGCTAACATGGTAGCATATGCACCCCCACACACACACACATATGAATCAGACTGTATGGATTGCTTCATCACATAGACTCTAGGAAAATACCTCATCTGTTTTACATTTCTTTTGCAGCCCGTTCTGAAGGCTAATGGAGAGCTTTGGGGCAGTGCTGTTAACAGTACAGACTAAGTGATGGAAATCCCAATGGGGGTTCGACTTCCTCAATCTTATACATGTCTGTAGGGCAATTTCAAGTTAATAATCTTTCCTGAAACCACTTTATATGTAATGTGTCTTCTCCCCCACCGTCCCCTGCCTCCAAGCATCATTCCCTCTTTCCCAAAGGAAATTTCCTCAACCTTATTGCAAGCACATACCATTGCAATTGGTCAAGTAATAAAAAAAAATACATTACAGGTTTGTGGGGCTTCTCTTTCTCTTGGTTATTAAAATAAAACAGAACAAGGTTGCTATGAATATTTTAACAGGTGCCTTTCGATAAAAATTAAAGAGGAAACAGGCACTTGGTAGAAAGGAATTGTTTTAATGATAGCCCATTAAAAACATGGACGGCTTGAACTCTACTAGAACTCTAGATTCCAACGTTATAAAGGCAATGCAAGCTAACTGGAATCATGGTTATTAATGAAACCCTATCTTTGAATCTCTTCGTCACTTCTACCTTAGAATGCTGTTTCTCTTCTCTCTAGATTGAGCTACCTGTAGAGAACTCTGCAGTTTCAAATTCTGAGATATAAAATAACCCATTTCTTATTAAATTGGAGTCTGTGATGCCATATAGATGATCAATATGTTCCCGTTGACTAAAAACTCTGGGAGTTGTAATCCGGTAGGACAAATGGTGTTGGAATAGATTGGCATAGTTTATAGGTTGACTCAGCCTTCCATCCTTTATAAGGTAGGTAAAATGAGGACCCAGATTGTTGGGGGGGCAATAAGTTGACTTTGTATATAAATATACAAATAGGATGAAATTATTGCCTTACACACTGTAAGCCGCCCTGAGTCTTTGGAGAAGGGCGGGATATAAATGTAAATAATAAATAAATACAAACTATAGAAAGCTTTTTATGTATTTGTTCCAAAATAGAGTGACAGGCTACTTCCCTGATGAAGTTAATTTTAGACTCATTTTCCTGCACTGATTTTTCCTAAACTTGATGTTAATTCATCAAATGACTTTGTAGAGATACGTTCATCTATGAGATGGAAAGAAAATCTGAAAAACACTCTAGGCACCAGTGTTTTAGCAGATTCACTGCTACTATGCTTGGTTTTATGGATTAACAAACCAACTTTTTTCTAACTAATCCAATCTGATGGTGTCGCTGATTATTAGGATATCAAGAGATAAAGCATTGAAGCTTTATGTAGCAAGCTAGATAAATCATTTTTAACCACAACTGGTTAAAAGTTTTGCCAACAGGCCTATATCCCACTTGAGATTTTATATTTGGCCAGAGAATTCTCTGGGCAGAATATATACTGTATTTCATTGTGACAATATGCATTAAAATGCAAATAGGGGTGAGGGGATAGATTGAATATCTAAACACAAACAGGTGAGAAAAAATTTGGGTTAAAGTGACCATTTTAGCTCTTATCATTTGGTTCTGAAACCATCCTATATATTAAGAAATAAGAGGAATAATGTTGATATCTTCATAATAAAGATGCTTTTAAAAATTCTTCCACAATCTATTATTAATCACCGATTTTACTATTCTTTTAACCGTCAAATATGATAGAATTGAAAGACCAGATATATGATCTATTAAATCACAAATATTCAACAGCTCTTAGTATGACTAAAATACAGTTGCATATCTGAGACTTTAAAAAGTCACGTATTCCACAGAAGATTTCAGACGATTATCATTTTTTAAATCAAATTTTACCAAATAATTTTCTGAAAGGAAGAACTGGAGAAGTAAAACATTGGAACCAGATAGATTGTCTATCTAACCCAAAAGACCACAGATAGTCATCAACTTACAATCATTCATTTAGTGACCATTCAAAGTCACAATATCACTAAAAACAGTGACTTATAACTGTTTTTCACACTTGCAACCATTGTAGCATCCCCATGGTCATGTGATCAAATTTCAGAGGCTTGGCGACGGACTCATATTTATTGCAATTGCACTGTCCTAGGCTCATGTGATCACCTTTTGTGACCTCCTGACAAGCAAAGTCAAGGGCGAAGCCAGATTCACTTAACAACTGTGTTATTAACTTAACCTACAGTGATTCACTTAACATCTGTGGCAAGAAAAGTCATAAAATGGGGCAAAACTCACTTAACAACTATCTCACCTGGCAACCAGAAATTTTGGGCTCAACTGTGGTCATAATTTGAGGACTACCTGTATCAGAAATTAGTCCTGAAAAATTTAGGTTGAACCATTCCAGAATCAATAATATCAGTATTCCTGATCTTTTTTTTATCTGCCTTAAATTTAAATGCTACCTGCTAGACAGCTTTAAAATGAACCAGTTGAATTTGCTTGTGTGATGTGGGAGCATTTTGTTCAGTTCCTTTGTTTTCAATCTACATTCAAAAATGTCTTCTTAAATGAAAAAGAAAAAAAATGACTTTTTTAAAAAGCAGATGAGGAGAAACAAGATTTGTTCATCATACTAAACTGCAGTGCATTATTATAAACATCTTTAATAACTCCTGAAGTAAACAAGCAATTTTCCTTAGGGTTATGAGTATTTTATGAACACATATCCATTTAAAAAGAAGCCATTAATCAAAATGGAACTAGTTCACCCTTTGTTGAATAAATCTAAGATATTTTAACTTGTCATGTCTCGCACTGAAATAAATGGGACTTGACTAACTTCCTATTGACTGTGGTGGCGATCATTGTTATTACTGAAAATCATGAGGCTATAAATGAAGTCCCCGAAGAACTTAATGATACCAATTCATGTTTCAGTCAGAAATATTGGTTTTTCTTTTTTACTTATCAAAATAACTGGAGCGGCATCTCCCCTTCTCAAATAAATGTTGGAATCTCTTAGGATTTCATATTCAATGGATCTATAATGTAACAGACTTTAGAGGATTTCCATTTTAAACAATCTAACTTTTTTTGTATTTCTTATTGAAGGAAACACATAAAAAGAAAGATAAAAAGAAAAGAATGAAATACAATATAGGTAAACCAAGGTTTTAAAATGTTGTGGGTATTATGATTTTCTAATATAACATTTATGCATACAAACACACATACACACATGTTAAAGGTTAAGAATCATGACTGAACTTAACTAAAAGCAATTATCAAAAACTATGGTCAACATGGAATAAATCACCAGAGTTGAACACTAAGTTTGGTCCATGTGGCTAAAAATCTCTTCTGATTTAGGTATCTCATACAGATGAAATATAGTATCTGTGTATATATAAACCTAAATTTTGAACTGGTACAGATTCATGTTTCAGATTATAAAAGATTATTAGAGATTGCAACTGGGACTGGCAATTCAGTCATTAACAAAGTGGCCTCACAGTGAAATAACATCTGTGCTGTGATCTTACTTCAGCTTTCCTTTGTTTTATGGACCTGCAAATGTCATAAATGATAGAATTGATCGTAAAGCTGCTTTTCATCACCACCGTAACTGGGAAAGGTCGCTAAATGAGGACTAGGTTTCTATAGCTTGGTTAGCTATCGGTTCACTGCAGGGATCAGAGGAAATGTCTAATATCATTGCTGAAATTTTCCAAGGTAATTGTTGTGTCCCACTCCTCCGCTGACGGCCGGGTCGGGGAAGTCCGTATCAAGCGTGCCTCTGCAGCTCTGCCAAAGTCCTATCAGAGTTCTCAAGGCAGGCAGGAGACCAGGAAGTGACTTCAGCAATCCAAGTTAGACTTTGCCTGACTCAGAGAATGCCAGAAAGCAGATCCTTTATATAGGCCATGGGGTGTGGCTCCATGACTCAGCACTTATCCAGGCCTGCCCCTCCCTTCCTTTTGCTGACGTCGCCTCTCTACTCTCCGGAAGCGCGGATCTCTCCAGCCTCCAGCTGTTGGTAATCTTAGCTCATGACTGGCTTCACATTCTTCAGGCTCACATGCTGTGGGGGAGGGGTTTAGTTGCTCCGTTTGCCTGGGCATGGTGCCAGGACTGGGGGCTGAAGGCACATCAGGCCCTTCGTCTTGCTCGGCCTGTCCGGGCATGGTGCCAGGGCTGGGGGCTGGAGGCATTCCAGGACATTCTTCCGAACTATAAGCGTCTGGCAGGAGATAAGAGGGGCCCGGCTGCGGCGGGGGGAGCGAGCGAGACACAACACTAATACACAATCCAACTTGCTTTCTTTGTGCATAGGTTGGTTGTTAAATAGTGATACGATTTCATGAAACATTCTAGAGAACTACTCTGTAGAGCAGTGGTAGTCAATCTGGTCCCTACCGCCCACTAGTGGGCATTCCAGCTTTCATGGTGGGCGGTAGGGGTTTTGTCCGATACTGAAGCACTTTCCTTTTTTAAAAATTTAATTGACTTTTTAAAAAAATTTCATAGCATTATTTAAAAACATTTTCATTAGGTTTTCATAAAATTCCCCGTGAAAATTTAAATTTCTGAAAATATAGTATTTGTATCACCCTCACATAAGTTTAGTTCACCTTACCCAAGTGAAACTAAATGGCGCTATAGTGCAACCACAAACAAACGTAGCTCCCACGTAACACCGCTCCTGCGCAGACTGCACTGGCTACCTGTGGCCTTTCGAGTGCACTTTAAAGTGTTGGTTATGACCTTTAAAGCACTCCATGGCTTAGGGCCTGGGTACTTATGGGACCGCCTGCTGTTACCACATGCTTCCCACCGACCCGTACGCTCTCACAGAGAGGGACTTCTCAGGGTGCCGTCCGCCAAACAATGTCGGCTGGCGGCCCCCAGGGGAAGGGCCTTCTCTGTGGGGGCTCCCACACTCTGGAACGAGCTTCCCCCGGGTTTACGCCAAATACCTGACCTTCGGACTTTCCGTCGCGAACTGAAGACACATCTTTTCATTCGCGCGGGGCTGGCTTGAATTGAATTTTATTAATTTTAGATTTTTATTAATTAATTTTAAATGGGGTTTTTTAGTCTAGTATATTTTAACCTATCAGGCTAATTTTAAAATAAGTTTTTTAATCTGCTTTTTAAATTGTATATTGTATTATCTGTTTTATTTTTGCCTGTACACCGCCCTGAGTCCTTCGGGAGAAGGGCGGTATAAAAATCAAATAAATAAATAATAAATAAATAAACGAGCCTCTTCCCAGAATAGCTCACGCATCTCCCCCCACACCACCCAGCTGTAACAGACAAGCAGAGCTGGTAGCTGGCGTCCTCCCCCCCAAACCCAATCCACGATGCATGAGAGGCATGTGCAGTCAACGATACACAGCGCATCACTGTGGAACCGGTGGGCGGTTAGAAAATTTTACTACTAACAGAGATACAAAAGTGGGCGGTAGGTATAAAAAGGTTGACTACCCCTGCTGTAGAGGAAGAGCCATCTGCTGTGGTGTAAGCTCACTGGGCATTTCCACTATTGCAAATATATAAACATATATACAAAGTTGGTTTGCGAATCAAATATTGGACTTAGTTTTTAGATTGTGTATGTATGTATGTATGTGAGTCTGTGCATATGTATATAATATATACATGCATGCATACATATATACACAGTCTAAAAACTAAGTCCAGTGTTTGAATCACAGTCCAAACTTTGTCCACAACCTGCACAAAACAGATTGACAAAGAGATTTACATCAGGAGGACAACAGAATTTGCTTCCACAAATCCTCTTCCATCTCTTCAAATTGCTTTGGGCTCATTCTTACAGGAGAAGATTCCTCTCAGTGTTGTTCCCAGCCATGGCAGTGTTCTTGGACCAACACTCTTCATATTATACATTAATGATCTCTGTGACCATATTACAAGTAATTGTGTTCTTTTTGCTGACAATGTCAAACTGTTTGTCAAACACCACCAACAATACAACTACCCTTCAAAAAGACCTTGACTTCATAGCTGAATGGTCTAAAACTTGGCAACTCCAAATCTCAACTAGCAAATGCTCACTTACATATTGGAAAAACACCAAGTACAAGCTTGATGGAAATTACCTTACAGATGACCCCCACCCTGTTAAAGACCTTGGAGTTTTTATATCAAATGATTTAAGTGCGAAAGCCCACTGCAACTACATCGCAAAAAAGGCTTTAAGAGTTGTAAACCTAATCTTGCGTAGCCTCTTCTCCAAAAACACTACACTACTAACCAGAGCATATAAAACATTTGCCTGACCAATTCTTGAATATAGCTCGACTGTCTGGAACCCATACCACATTTCAGACATCAATACAATTGAACGTGTCCAGAAATATTTTACAAGAAGAGTTCTCCACTCCTCTGATTACAACAAAATACCTTATGCCACCAGACTTGAAATCCTGGGTTTAGAAAATTTAGAACTACGCCGCCTTCAACATGACCTGAGTTTAACTCATAGAATCATCTGTTACAATGTCCTTCTTGTCGAAGACTACTTCAGCTTCAGTTGCAACAATACACGAGCACACAACAGATTTAAGCTTAATGTTAACCGTTCCAATCTTGATTGCAGAAAATATGATTTCAGTAACAGAGTTGTTAATGCTTGGAATGCACCACCTGACTCTGTGGTCTCTTCCCAAAATCCCCAAAGCTTCAACCAAAAACTGTCTACTATTGACCCCACCCCATTTCTAAGAGGTCTGTAAGGGGCGTGCATAAGAGCACAAGCATGCCTACCATTCCTGTCCTATTGTTTCCTTTCGTTATATCCAATTAATATAGTTATTACATACTCATACTTATATATATGCTTATATATTGTATAGTTATTTCATGATTATGCTTATATATATTGTGTGACAAAATAAATAAATAAATAAATAAAATAAATAAATGGCTATCATCCTTTCAGGCTGCACAGCTTCAGGCCCACTATGTGATTGCTTGCAGGGTTCAACCTAGAAGCCCCTCAGTAGGTATCTTACAAGCTTTGGCATGTGCTTGATGAGCAGATGAACTCCGTAGCCTTTGCTGAAATTTCCAGCTTCCAGTTAGGAAACCTTTCAACCAGCGCTGCACAAGCTGTGGGGAAAAAAAAGATGAGAAGGGCTCTAAAGCAGAGAAAGCTAAACCAGTGTAGTTGCTTCATTTCACTCTCGCAACTGGGGGATTGTATTGCTTTGTTAAACGGCTCAAGGGACTTCTACGCTCCGACCTTCAGCGAAGTAAAGCACCTCTTCAAAGCTTTGCTCAGCCTTCCTACAAAGCACTCTAAAAGGAGAAAACGGCTTTGTGCTATTCAAAGATTAAACAAGAGCTTCCCATGTTAGGTGTCGGAAAAACCTGTTTTTACACACCTAGGAGATCCTGCATTACTGCTGAGGATAGATGGTAAGAAACAAGCAAAAGTATAAATATTGGTCTGAGACTATGATCTCTGAACCAGACCAACGTTCCTCGTTTTTCACATTGCACGAAAAAGTAGTACAGTAAACGACTCCGTTGGAATAAGCAGCATCTGTTCCTGTAATAAGGATGTTATAATCAACACATGTTCAGGGATACTAAAACCGAATCTATTTCTGTGAATAATATACAGACATAATTATAATCTGCTAGTTTTGCTTTCCCTTTATGATATAACATTGCATAGTTTACAATATACACTAGTGTTTTGAATGTACTATTGCCAATATTTGGAGTATATGTAGGAAGGGAGTGACTTACTATAAATACTTCTAGCGTTCTTTTTCAAAAATGTATATTTTTTTGTACATACGTATCAAAAATGACCTTATAACTCATTATATTATCTAAACAAACAAGAAACACAAGGAAGAGGAAGGAAATTGCAAGCCATATATAAATACAAAGAGATCAGTGGTTGTTTATAGCATTTTAAGCAATGAATTACACATCTAAACATTTCTTCTTTCTCATTTAAAATGAGAGTAAACAAAAGAAAAATAGATAAATGAAAGAATATATTTTAAAGAGTTTTGTTTTAGGATTCTAAGGAAGTACCGGTATATGAGACCTATACATTACTATTATTATTATTGATCATCGCACCTGGGATAGCCAGATGTTCAGACTGGGTTTGGCATTTTTGTGTACCTATCAAGTCCTTACCAAAGACCTGGGATAGGCAAATCTGGATCTTTGATGGTGTTACAGATATCACAGGACGGAAGCTGTTCCAAGTAAAGCCGCCTTCTGCAATTAACTGATAGCAAATTTGTCAGTGCCAATGGTGTTCAAGTGGTGCTCCAGTTGTTTTGGAATTGCACCCAAGGCGCCTATTAGTGGTACTACCTTTGCTTGCCTTATTATTATTATTATTATTATTATTATTATTATTATTATTATTATATAATAATAAACATATTAATAAGTATTAATATTAATTAATTAATATTAATTATTAATATATATATATATTAATAACTTTAGCAACTCAGTAGACACAACCAAGTTACTAAATTAAGCCACTGGTCATGTAAAAAATACAACTTTATTTTTTATTTTTATTTTTATTGCATTTGTATACCGCCCTTCTCCCGAAGGACTCAGGGCGGTTGACAGCCAATTTAAAAGATACAATAAATATACAATAAAAACAAAACTAAAATTTATATAAATAGTGGCCAAAATTAAAAACTAAGTAATATAAAAACTAAAACCCCATTTAAAATTACTTAATCAGGCTAGCCCAGCTCGACGGAATAAAAGAGTCTTCAGTTCACAGCGGAAAGTCTGAAGGTCGGGGAGTTGGCGAAGCCCCGGAGGCAGCTCGTTCCAGAGGGCAGGAGCCCCCACAGAGAAGGCCCTACCCCTGGGGGTCGCCAGACATTGTTTCACCGACGGTACCCCAAGGAGGCCCTCCCTGTGGGAGCGCACAGGTCGGTGGGAGGCTGTTTGTGGCAGTAGGCGCCTTTATCCAAAAAGTTATGGGAACATAAAGTGGAAAAAGTTATAGAAAATGAGAAGGTGAACATCTTGTGGGACTTTCGAATACAGATGGATCGTCATTTGGAACACAACATGCCAGATATCAGTTGTCGAAAACCGAAATGTGCAATTTATTGACATCACAGTACCAGGAGATGCCAGAATCAAAAAGAACTGGAAACAATCATGAAATATCGTGACCTGGCCATCGAAATCATGTGATTATGGATGAAACATGTAACAGTGATACTCACTGTCATTGGGGCACTTGGTACCATGTCCAAGAATTTTAGAAGATACATTAACGAATTGCAGCTTCCTGCAGTAACACCAGCGGAACTGCAAAAAACTGCTACTCGGAATATCGTACATCTTACTTGGTTGATACCTAGGACACTGGCAGCAACCAGTATCAACCATTAGCACCAGTCAGTGGTATTTGTGATGCATTTTTGAATGTTTAGTTGACTGAGTTTCATGTTTAATGAATAAAGTAAATAATAATAATAATATTAAAAGTATTCTAGATAGGGGGGGGGGAGCCCTAATCAATATTAAAATGGAAAGAATGAAAATTAGAAGACAGAATACAATGGCAGGCTTGAGGAAGACCTACAATACTGAGACCTCAACCTTCAAAATAATAATAATAAAAGAATAACCATGGCAAAAGAAATCCAAGATAGTGCCAATAGTAAAAGACATCCCAGGTGAACACCATCAGCATTATCAAAATGATCGTTAGCCAATTGCAAAAGGCAGCTTTACTTGGAAGAGGCTTACAACCTGCAACAGTATCTTTAACATCATCAAACATCCACATCTGCCTTTCCCACCCAGGTCCTTGGGAAGGAATCAGGTGATAGAAATGCCAAATCCAATCCAAATATCTGGCTGATTGTGTAACCAACCATCGTCATTATAACTGATAATTTATTAAAAGTATATGCTGCCCAACTCCTAGTGACTGTGTGGGTGGTCGAAGAAAGATATTTTTTTTTAAATTACAGTAGTTCTGGTTTCTTTGTTCTTAAATTAGTTCTTCATTGTGGTTTGCAGAAATTTAAGGAAGTATAGTCAGAGATACAATTATGTAATGATGGAGATGGATGGATTTAATCTTAAAATAAAGAGGCAGCACAAGAGTTATCAAAAGATTCCGTTTGCTAAAACCATCACCCTTTCACTGAATGTATGAAGGGCAATATATTGTATATATCAATCTCAATTCCTGGCCTCCCTATATTCAGCTAAAGATAGGAACAGGTTCTACTAGGGAAATCTGGTTTAATCTCCAATTACAAGAAAGAAACTGAAATTGGAGATTACGTCACCATTCCTTAATTCAATCCTGGCTTGTAGCGGATGTATTATTTTTGATTGTTTTGGGGGAGGTTAGGAATTGATGAGAATTGTAGGAGTATAATTGAGTTAGGAGGGAAAAATTTATAGCATATGTTTGTTTTATTTTTAACTACACCTTGTGTTTGTTCTGGGAAGTGGGGGGGGAGGGGGGTTGTGAAGGGAGGGGGGAGGGGGGAAACGGGGGGGGGCAAGGTTTTGTAAAAGTTTTCAATAAAAAAAAATCCTGGCTAGTAGCATGACATTCAACCTGATCATGATTACCTGCATTTTACCTGGTGCTGCAGCAGAAAAGAAAGGTTGGTGTTCTAAACCAGGGGTTTCCAACCTTAGCAACTTTAAGCCTGGTGGACTTCAACTCCCAGAATTCCCCAGCCAGCAAAGCTGGCTGGGGTATTCTGGGAGTTGAAGTCCTCCAGGCTTAAAGTTGCTAAGGTTGGAGACCCCTGTTCTAAGCAGTAACAATTCTAGCAACAATCTAGGTGACTTTCAAAGACAATTAAGGTCACTGCTTTTCATACCTCCATTCCAATATGGCACTGGATACACCAGCAGAAACCATGGCCAGTTCACACACACACATCACAAACAGCTTTCCAATATCTTCTCTCACATTCCACTCCATGATTTTCCCACACTTATTAATCAAATCAAATTAATCAAATCACACTAAAGGATGAAGCACCTATTACTAGGTTAATTAGGCTAAATTATTAAGCAAGGATAAGGATGAAGCAGACATACATCAAAGTTTAATTTACAGAACTTGGTTCAGGAATAATAGGAATGGTCACTTTCCAGTTCTTATTTTCATTGCAAAGTAGGATATGTTATGCAAGTGAGTCAGTATCTTTTTAACTCTGTGATGCATTGTTAGGCAATTTCATGCAATGAGATGGATATTTTAAAATAAGATTAATGTAATTTGACAATAATATACAATGTATGTGTTAAGAGAGTGAAAAGAAAGAAAGGAAAGAAACAAGAGAGAAAAAAGAAAGAAAGTAAGATAAATAAATAAATCTATCAGTGCACTATCTTAGCTGGATTTCAAACTCAGCTACGAGAAAGCCAAAAATCCTAGAATGAAAAGAAGGAAGGAAGGAAGGAAAAGAAAAAAGAAAGAAGAAAGGGGGAGAGAGAGAGAGAGAGAAGAAAGAGGAGGGAAGGAAGGATCACGATTTCATCCCAACTCTTGCAAGTATTCAGAAATCTCAAGATTTTGGATACATTTTTTTTAAAAAAATCTGCATTTAATTTTGTAACGCTAATGGAAGGGTCCACAATGCTAGGAGTAATGCTTTTTAAAACCAACGAAACATCAATAATGTTGAACTGCATTCAGCATAAATACTAGGTAAAGGTAAAAGTTTCCCTTGCACATATGGGCTAATCGTTCCTGACTCTAGGGGGCAGTGCTCATCTCCGTTTCAAAGCCGAAAAGCCAGCGCTGACAAAAAACATCTCCGTGGTCATGTGGCCGGCGTGACTAAACACCGAAGGCACACAGAACGCTGTTACCTTCCCACCAAAGGTGGTCCTATTTTTCTACTTGCATTTTTACATACTTTCAAACTGCTAGGTTGACAGAAGCTGGAACAAGTAACAGAAGCTCACTCTGATACGCGGCGCTAGGGATTTGAACCACTGAACTGCTGACCTTTCTGATTGACAATCTCAGCGTCTTAGCCACTGAGTCACTGAGTCCCACAAGCATAAATATTAGGGCTACAAAATTAAGGCTGAATATATGCACACAAGCCTGTTCCTCGCATAAGCCTTTGGGTGGAGCCATGAGGTAAGTGTTTTGCAGTGGTGATATTCAAAATTTTTTACTACCTATGGGCGTTCTATGGGCGTGGCTTGGTGGGTGTGGTGTGGCTTGGTGGGCATGGCTTGGTGGGCATGGCAGGGGAAGGATACTGCAAAATCTCCATTTCCACCCAACTCCAGGGGAAGAATACTGCAAAATCTCCATTCCCACCACATTCCTGGGGGAAGGATATTACAAAATCTCCATTCCCACCACACTCTGGGACTAGCCAGAGGTGGTATTTGCCAGTTCTCTGAACTACTCAAAATTTCCACTACCAGATCTCCGAACTACTCAAAATTTCTGCTTCTGCTTCTCCAGAACCTGCTGGATTTCACCCCTGGTATTTTGGCCCAAAATATGCAGCTGGGCCCATCCATAGAATGGCTGAGGTTTACTAGTATTATAGCTTTTCATTCAGGACAATGAATGGTGAAACTACACTCCCAAGACGCGTTAAAAAATAACACCTAATAGAATACTGTACAGTAAGAAGAGACTGGGGCAGGAGAGAGGGTAACTCAAAACATTCTGTTCCTGGCCCTTTCAGCATATCAGAAAGGCTCTCTTGCTCTCCAGCAGTTCTGGGCACATGGCTGAAAACATTTGCAAATTTTCCCGCCGTTTGCCATTGCCTTAAGAGAGCCAGTAAATCCATTTACGATGCTCCCCCTCCAGTCTTTTGTACCTGACATGCAAAGCTATTGAAATGAGCTGGACACGGGTGGCTGGGTTGGTTTGCGACTGCACACCCTCCCCATTGCTTGGAGGCTGAGCACTGGTGTGTGCCAACCGTAAAAACCTAGAAAAAGAGAACCAGATCCTTGAGAGAGAAAAAATAGAAAAAGAATTTAGAAAGAGAAAAATAAAGAAGCATGCAGTTTCATGTTTTCCATCTTAAAAACATCTCATTGCTGATCTTTTTCTGTTGGAGTTTTAGACTTCTGATTTTCTTATGACTGAATTCCCATCAGAACCATGATAATTCAATAAAGGTAGAAGAGAATCATGTAAGACAGTACAATTACCTCAGTTTCCTCTGTTGCTGTATATAAAATCCCTCTTAGCTAAATACTCACAGAATATAAGCTTGAAATGGTATAGGCAAAGGGTTCGGTCGCAAGGTCATTCTTGCACTCATATCATTGACCAACTGCTGCACAAAAAATAATAGTTCCATTGGTTCGAGCAAATGTTCAATGTGAAAATGACAGAAACTCAAAACAAAGCAGCTTACTTGCAGAAAGTCATACATACATACATACATACATACATACATACACACACACACATGTACACACACACACACATTTGGCTACAGGCAGGTTACTTGTTCTTGGGCTCAGCTGTTGATCACAGTATGCCTTCAGGCAGGAACTGAGTGCAAACCAGTGGAGCTGTACAGTATTACTCATTTCTCTACCTAATCCTTTCTCTGAATTTTATTCAGCCATTTGCCCTACAATAATACGACCTGTGGTAGCCATAAAAGCTTTTCAATCTCTGTCCTGACTTTCTGCAAGTAAGCTGCTTTGTCTTGAGTTTCTGTCATTTTCACATTGAGCATTTGCTTAAACCAACGGAATTATTCTTTTTTAAGCAGTATAATTCCTGCTCTCCTGCAGGTCTCATCTCCTCGATTCCTTTCTTGTTCCCTTCCTCCTCTCCCACTCCATTTTCAGACATCACCTTTTCATCACAGCCATCCATTCCTAATCACAGCGGCAAAATATGTATCCTGATGCCCTGACACAAGCATTCAGACTTGTATCACAATCTCATTGGCAAGTATCTAAGTGGCACGCTTTGCTTCAAAATGTCACACATCCCTGTTGCTCTTCCAGCATCACTGTGTGTTCAGTAATTCTTTTACTTACTCTGCTTATATGATACCCATTCCTGGAGACTCTGGGTATCGAACAAATAAAATAACCATCAAGCCCCAAGGACATATCCAAAGAATAAGATTTAAAAAGATACAAACATTATGCACCCTTAAACCCTACCTATTTGATCCAGTTCAGCAATGGGATTCAAATCCCGTTGCTACTGGTTTGCTCATAGGCGCACATGTGCTCTGCACGCAACGCTTCTGCACATGCGCAGAGATGTCCGGGCGGGTGGGCAGAGCCTCCTGCTGCCGCCGCTACTGGTTCACCCGATCTGGGGCGAACTAGTAGTAACCCACTACTGATCCAGTTGGATAGTTAGATGAGTATAGCAAAGTTAGGCCTTGAAATATCAAAATCCACAATCATTCAGGGCCTTAAAGGTAACAACTAGTACTTTTCAGCTCATTCCGATATTGATTGGCAGTGAATGTAGCTTCTGAAACCATAGTTTGGGATCCTCCAAACATATCAGGACACTCCCATCACTGTCCAGGCCACCAAAGTCTGCCAGGTTCTCTTCTAGCCCAGCTTGCCATATTCTAAATAAATAAATTCTAGCCCAGCTATTATAGCTTAATTACTCAGTTGTGAATTTCTTAGCTGAGATAATCTATGAAAATCCTTAGGTGCACATAAAGACCAGAGAAGCAGGAAGGAGAGAAAAAGAAGCAGCAAAAAATAGGAAACAAGGTTTGTTTTCAGATATCTCAGGTAATCATTCAGTGCAAGAGGTACGAAGCTGAATCAAAACAGAGGAAAAATCCAGACTCTCCATAGGCATTTACAAAAATGTCGAATGTAGTTTCTCTCCTGTAATCCAGCCTGAAACCTTCCAGTTAAATAATCCATTTAAATAATCCATTTCCTTGAGGAAATGCAAGACCACTGGTTTCTCCATAACCTTTCCTTGTGTAGGAAGGTTGGGAATGGGTCTAAATTTGTCCAAAACAGTCAGAAAGGGTTGAAAAGGCTTCTTGAGCAGTAGCCATATCTGCCATATCTAGGGTGTTTCTATCCTTTGGAGGGGATAGAAACACCCCAGCACTCAAGGAAGCATTGATTCCTGCCATGATCCAATCTCCTACCACCTTGTGAAAGACCTTAATTCAGGGGTATCAAAGTCAAGGCCCACAGGCTGGATCTGGGCCACGAGGTGCTTAGATCTGGCCTACCGGCCTGCCCTGGAAACAGTGAATGACCAGCCTGTGGCGCCTCTGCCAGTGAAAACAGAGCTTGGGAGGGCAGTACGGCCGCCCCAGGCTCCATTTTCTCTGGCAGAGGCCTGCAGGAGCCCCTCACAGCTGAAAACGAAACCTCAAATGACATTGAGCTGGCCATGCCCCCTGGCCATGCCTCCCACCCCCAGCCATGCTGAGGTCAAACACAATCCTGATGCGGTCCTTGATGAGTTGAGTTTGACACCCCTGCCTTAATCTATCATGTGGGGCAGGATCCAACTGAGAAATTTTGGAACAAACACTAAGAGAATCCCACTCATTTCTTCAGACATCACAAATTCAAAATAAACCCAGATCACTTCACGAGAAAAAGCCTCAGTCATTTCCATTGGTCCTGTCCAGGTAGAATCTGAGTGGTTTTGTCTCCCAAATGCTCCAAGAATTCTCTCATCATTCCTCTAGAAGCAACCTGGAACTAAGGAGAAATTTTCTGACAGTTAAAATAATTAATCAGTGGAATAACTTGCTCCAGAAGTTGTGAATGCTCCAACACTGTAAGTTTTTGGATAACTATTTGTCTGAAGTGGTATAGGCCTAAGCAGGATGTTGGACTAGAAGACCTCCAAGGTCCCTTCCAACTCTGTTGTTCTGTTTTTCTGTTTCTGTTTTCTGCTTGGATGTCATTTAAATGCCCCATTCCGGATTATCTGCTTTGCTTCCCGTGTCCTGCAAACCTCTAACTCTCATTGGCTGAGCTGATCTCGTATACCAAATCAAAAGCAAGCCAACTACATTGGGGTTTAGTTTGTGTAAAACCAACCATACTAATTTGTAAAGCATTGCTTATGACATGCCACTATATTTGAATACTCAGCAAAAAGTAACTTAGTCAGCAAGCCTATACTAAAATATAATATTTACACACACACACAATGCCCACAAGCAAGCACAAGGGCCAGGATTTCTAGATATTGGAATAAAATTGAGCGCTTTTGGTTGGTGGGTGAATGTGAATGTGGAGTGAAAACTATTTCCCACCAATCCATACAACAATTGTATGATAGGTGCACAGGTGCACAGGCTCTTTTTTAATGGCCTTTCACATGGAGGGGCTAAAATGTAGACCAACATGGTTTGATAGAACTAGAACTGGAATGCTGGGAAAAGAGAGGATGTTTAGTGAAGTTTAGCCAGTTTAATCTAGTGGCTAAGGCATCAGGCTAGAAACCAGGGAACTGGGAGTTCTAGTCCCACCTTAGCATGAAAGCCATCTGGGTAATCTTGGGCCAGTCACACACTCTCTCTCTCTCTAACCCACCTCACAGGATTGTTGTCGGTAGGAAAATAGGATGAATGTACGATGTGCATTCACTGCCTTGAGTTATTTACCAAAATAATAAAGACAAGATATAATTATATTAATTGGTCCCAGCTTTCCTGGAAGCTTGTTCATACACCAATTTAGGATGAATGAGTAGGATTCTTAACTAATATATAGTTGAGGGAGCAGACTTAATTATCGTAACAAAATTCTGGGATCAAATCTTAAATATCCTCTTCAGTTAAAATTACTTTATTCCATTCATTCTGTTCAATCCAGTGCCTACCTATTTTGCACATTACAACCATATGGTTTCATTTACTCTTACACCTGGCTACATTTATTTCTTATAAAAGATTCCTGACTGCCTTTATGTGACCTGTTCCCATGATGGATAGAGTTAAATAGGTTTCCTGCTCCCCCAGCTCCAAATAAATAGCATAAAACAATCCAGGAGTCTCCTGTGGAATAGCTTGAACCTACAAATAAAAGCTAAGGAAGGCAGGGATCATATTTACTGTTTCCCATTAGCATCCACTTCAAAAGGAAAGTAATAAAAAAAGCCCTTCAATTGCTAACATAACGCTGCCAAAAAGCAATTAAGTTTTACATGAAACTTTTGTTTAATGGCTGATAGCAACTAAGACTTGCTATTATTTTTAAAACTAGAAAACCCTGCAGTTCCAAGCAAGCTCTCAAGTGCGTAGAAAGTCTCTGTGTTTAAATCTTTAATACATCTATGGGACAGTTCCTTATGGACTGCAGCTGAGCATGTAGTTAAGTTTAATCCAACTGTTTTACTACTGCAGGGCTCTGCAGCGACATGTCCTCACAAGTCACATCAAGACAGTTTGAGCTATCAATAAGCATCTTCTAAATAGGTCTTGTGGTAGTGCTGAATGATTAGCATGTTTTACTTGGCTCCAAGTAGACTGATAATGGTCTTGGATAACTCAGTATTATTATCTAATATTTCTACTGTGAAACTACCAGAAGAGTTATATGTAGAAAATGCCACCTAATGTATTATAACCAATGCTTTATTTTTATTGATTAATCAATCCACAGAATGTCTTGGGGATGCATAGAAAAAAAATATTAGTTTATTATGTAATAGTAACCTTAACCCCTTTGACCTTTTTTGCCCTTATCTTTACCAATCAAGACAAATTGGCATCTCCTTCCCCACACGTTCCCACCAAAGATTGATGTGGCAATGCTTAATTTGTTTAATGGGTCATTTCAACAAATGTCAAGCTACAGGAAGCTCTTATTCATAAGAAAACACTAATGCGGAAAACATTAATGCAGTCAAGTTAAAGTGTACAGTTACTGAATGGTTAAAAAAAATAGGACCCAGGTACTGATTACTGGCTTCTGCATTTATAAGATGGACTGCTTTTAACCAGTGTGATTGACAGGGATAAAAAATTCAATTGTAATCTTCAGTTAAAGCAATTGCTAATATATGGGTAGGACAGCCACATCTGCCCCATCAAAAGCTCTGACAGAAGAATCTTCAGCATAGCTAAGGCTTCCCTTTTCTTGTCCGGGATGGAAGGGTTGAATATTACATCCTTCATGATTTATGGATGCTTTGAAAATTATTTAGATCCGTTACACATTAACTGCTTGAGGCAGGAGAGATTTTGTCACATCCTTTCTCAATGCATTCAAGCATATCACAATCAATTCTCCCTTATTTATTCTTCATGAGACCAAAGTTTCTGTAGTAAAGGAGATAAGTAGTGGACGATAGCAATTAGAACTTAAAGGAACTTTTTGAGAATAATCTTAGTAAGAAGTAAGAAAAGTAAGAGTGGTTTGATATGCTAGTAAAGCTTTTAGAAGAGGATATGAATACAACTTGAAAAGAAAAGACAAGAGAAAAAATACAAATTATTTTCTATGAAAACAGAAAAAAGCCACAGAAGATTATTTCAATATATGATTACTGTGCTGAGATTACTATATGTACAAAGATGGAAAGAGTTGGTACTTTATAGAGCAGGGGTGTCAAACTTGATTTCATTGAGGGTTGCATTAGGGTTGTGTTTGGCCAGGGTGGAAGGGCCAGGATGGGAGTGGCCAGCTCGACATCACTCCTGTTGGGGGCACCTGTGGTGGCTTGACACTCTGCCAGTGAAAACAGGCTCCCACAGCCTCCTACAACTCTCTGCAGAGGGTTGCAGGAGGCCATGGCAGCCAAAAAGGGAGGCCGTGGCAGCCGAAAATGGAGCTCGGGAACCCATTTTTGCTGATAGAAGCATCGCCTTTGAAACAGGCGGCCCTGCAGGCCAGATCTAAGTACTGCTATAGAGGACTGGCTAGTGAAATTAATGGAACTAGCTGAGATAAACAAACTTATTTCTTTCATTAGAGATAGGCAACCTCTACATTTATTGGTGACTGATAAACTCCTATGGACTTCCTGTTAAAAATTAAAAGAAGAAACTGATTTATGGCTTCGATGATTAGGATGGATTATAAAAAGAAAGGAGTCATGATATAACTTTACAGAGAGAGATTAAAATGTAACTGTGGTTATAAGGGCTGTGAAGAATATCAGAAGCTACTTCTTTATATTTTTATATCTTTATATCTTTTTTTACTATTTTACTATTTTACTATTTTCTTTTCTTATTGCACTTTTAGTTTTTTCTAGTTTTTTATTTTTGTTTTCTTTGTTTTAATTTAGTTTGTATTAATTCTCATTAATGCTCTTAAAACTTTTAACAAAAATTATACTTCTTTTTAAAAAAGTGGTAAGGAGATAAGTAATGCAGAACCTTCAGCAGGAAATCCAAGGTTACCTGCCATACATCAAAGTCAGGCACCTCAATTGCCTCCCTTGGAGGGATCCTTCGAAGACTCAGTGTTCCAGAAAAATCCTCCATGGTATCGTAAAATTGCAGCCTTGGTTCAGGAGAAAGTAAGCGGCGAAGAAAAAGCATTAAATGTACCTCTTGTGAGGCACTCTGAGTTTTCCCATCATCTAGGCTTCTGGCCAGAATTGTTTTGAAGCTTGATCCTAGAGATATATAGCATGTTAGTAATTACCTTCTCAGCCATAACTTGGATGTTATTAGAATGAACCCTCAACACTATATACAAGAACCAGGGTTTCCTGCTATCTCAGTACAGACCCTCACTTCCTTTTTGTCTATGCCTCAGTTACTAGCTATCTGGAGCGACAGATTGAATGAAGAGACAACCTACTAATTCAATAGTGTAATCAAGACTACAGAAGAAAAAAGTGTGAAAGCTTTCAAATTGCATTAAGAAAAAAAAGCACACTGTGGACAGTCCTCTATATCAGGGGTCTCCAACCTTGGCAAATTTAAGACTTGTGGACTTCAACTCCCAGAATTCCTTTGCTGGCTGAGGAATTCTGGAAGTTGAAGTCCACAAGTCTTAAAGTTGCCAAGGTTGGAGACCCCTGCTCTATGTTTGAGCTTTTAAATTACGAAGGCACAAATCTGTCCACAGCTCCAACCTAGAAACTCCTAGAAAGTGAGAGAAGGCAGAAAAGGGTCAGTTTAGGGCATGCCGTGAGCCTCCTGTGGAAAAGATGGCTGTATCCTATGCCCAAGGGTCAGAGGTGGGTTCTACTTAACTCTACTACCAGTTCGCAACGGGAGCGTGTGCGCTTCTGCGCATGCACAGATCACCAAATATGACATCAGGGTGGATGGGCGGAGCCTCCTGCTGCTTTTATTACCGGTTCGCAAGAACCGGAGAGAACCGGGAGCAACCCACCACTGCCAAGGGTGCAGGGCTGATCAAAGGCCTCAGCCAAGCGTAACATACCTTCCTGAAAAAGGGTTCAAGTGTGGGAGGGGAAAGGAAGGAGTCTGGTCCACCTGAATGGTGTCAAACCATGCTTCCATCTGGAAAGGCTTGTGGTGGGGAGTGGTGCACTGTGAGAACAGCCTTTAGGGCAGGAGTCTCCAACTTTGTCTACTTTAAGACCTGTGAACTTGGGAGTTGAAGTCCACAGGTCTTAAAGTTGACAAGGTTGGAAACCCTTGTTTTAGCACCCATACCAAGGGGCCTCTTGCTACTGGAAAGTCCCTACTAAATACGCCCTTGTTTATCCCCATGGAGAATGGAGAATGGAGCACTGCCAGGTTGCCCACCACTGATCACAGGGACAAGATCAACCAGTGTGGACCTCACCCCTCCACCTGTGGGTCATGCAGGGCAACAGTGCCCAGTTTCCTTGACAGCAGCTGGAACCCAAAGCCATAGTGGATCCACACAGGAGAGATCCTTCGGACGCAGAGCAGAGATTCCCCCCACCTCCCCCTTTGTCCCTGATTCTTCCTTGGCTGCCCACCCCACAAGCAAGGGATGAGAGGAAGCCAAGGTGCTCCATGCTATTTGGAGGGCATGAGGTTAGGGTTAATCCACTATCGAGCAAGTGGGTGGGTGGGTGGGGAATGCAACTTCACTTATATAGGATAAGAATTGTCCTGTGCCTTTTACGTTGGGCCTAAGGACAAAATGGACTTACAAACAGCCTTTTGAAAAGTAGCCTGCTCATAAGTAGAGGACTGTCTGTAACATGTATGGCATTCTCCAGTGATGCATACTTAAAGACAACTTTATGGCTATTTCGAAAATTTTATTCTTAGTTCTGGTTCCCCCTCCCCCCTTTTTTTTCTTTTTGCAAAATAAATAGATAAATGGAGCTGAATATTTCTTTTAAAAACCTGGATGTCATTTCCAGTTTCTAATTTCATCCTTACACTACTTAAACGTAAACTTCAAATCTTTTATTTAGACAGTTATTTCCAGCCAACAAATCATGTATTGATTTCTTTTAGGAACTTGTATAAAGCTATGATACTATATTTCAGAATTGTTGGGACAATATCCTTATAAACGTCTTCACAATTAAATGGTCTTTCAGATCAAAAATTGGCATTTTTTTAATGTTTTGTTGTTGTAGTTCTTTCTTTTTCAAAATCTGATTCTTTACTTCCACCAATACACAAGAGATTTTCCAGAGGTCCTGTGGTTTATGGTTTAAGGTTTATGTTACCTTAAATGAAGGTTTGCAGTTGATGGCCCAGTTATATAGCCTTGAGCCAGCAATACTATAAAAGTTGTTCCAGAAACTGCCATAAGGTAATCTGTGTTTTAATTGATTCTGGATTCATTCTGTCTACCAGCATGATCCCGTCATGATCCCATCATCACACCAGGCTAGCATGTTCTGGTAAAGGAGCCAACTGAAAAACTGCTGGCTTGCTGCTAGAGAAGGCAGAATAGGGCAGTCCATCAGTATTTGGTGATCAATTCTCCACACCCAGCTACAGGCCAGGAAAGACTCATATTTATTGGGTCATTATGTAGGGCTCCATACGTTGCTAAACATTAAATCAACCTGATCTCGTAGTGTCGCAAACATCCAAATACAGCTGAAAATTGTCAAAAGTCCAGCTAATTTTCCAGTGGACACTGATGGATTGAAAATAGAAAAACTCATCTAGAAGTGATGTTAAGTTACTCTCCTAGTACTGTAATAAATTTTTAAGCAGAGAAGCACTGATCCACTTTTCCTGTATCCACTTTCAAGTACTGAAAAGGTATTCTATTCATTTATTGAAATACTCATGGCTTACATTACATCAGTAGATCCCAAAGTAGAATATGATAAAATAAAAAAACCAGGCATAAAATACAGTTATTTTAATTCAATCATGTAAGTATCCCTGAAAAGTAGGTCACTATATTATCTCCTTTATAGTTACTGGTAGATAATTACAGTTTCCTTGTGACAAGATGTTAATGCTCTACCTTTTGTATTATTTGTATATTCTGTGTGGAGCTATACTTTAACAAAGCCTGGCCTTATTGTTGTATATTACTTTAAATCAACAGTGGCTGCTTTTGTTGCGGTTGCCATGGGAAGGAGGCTTCGATTGGCAGCTGGCATGGAGAACAGTCAGCCGGTTGACACAACTCAAGAGTTGGAAGAAAATAAGCTTTAAACTTTGAAAGAACATTGCTGAGATGACTGAACAGAGCAGAGACCACTGGGAAATTGTGGGGAATTTTAAAGTGACAGCAGAACCAACGTCAGGAGATTTCTAGATGAGGTCTGACCAAAAGAAGAGCATAGGCCAGCGGTGTAATCCCACTAGTCTACTCCAGTTAATTGACTTTTATTTGTATTTCTCTAAGGTAGGCTACTGTTCTTCTCAGTCTTCAGCAAAACAGACAGGGCAGAAAGTCCTTATGAAGAACAGCGTCACAGTCCCTCAGAAGATGTTTGGTGACACCAGGAAAGAAGCACCTGAACCAGGCACAAGATGGAGTGTAGCCACCATATGCGCAGATAGCTGAAGAGGGAATTCCAGTTCCCACTCAGCTTACCATGCTATTTTTCTGCTCAGGAACCTGTCCCTTCCTAAATAATATTTCTGAGGTAACCCTTAAAATGGCTGGATCATTCAGAAAGTCAATAGCAATAAAAGGCAACTATGTGTAGTGGGAAGAGGAAATGACTTTTGAGGGACAGCAGAAAGAGCTGCTACCAAGACAACCATCAAATAGAAAAATTGAGTCTAGGGCAGAATTGCAACTGGAGAAAAAGTTGAGACAAGCCCCTCCCTAGTTCTCATAAAGATAAAGGGAGGGAGGGAGGGGAGAAGCACATTCAGACTGTAAGATTGTTACTGGTATAACTTTATAATAAAATCACAGGTAGTCCTTGACTCTCAATCACAGTTGGGACCAGAATTTCCATCATAAGTTGTTGTGGTGTTGAGTCATCACATGCCTGGACCCAGTTATATGGCCATTTTTATGTCATAACTCAAGTCATCATGGTCATAAGTTGAATAATGTGGTCATAAGTCCAGACCCCCTTATCAATGCCAATTTTTGCCAGAAACTGGCAAAAACAACCACAAATTATGGTCACGTGACCACAGGACACTACAGCCAGTTGTAAATGCAAATCAGTTGCTAAACGGGATTGGAATTTTAATTACATTATTGCAGAGTCAGGGTGATAGTAGTAGTAAGTTTAAATTTAGACCATAACTGACTTTTCCAGAGGGTGTTATTAAATCAAGGTGTCATTAGGTGAATAGTCATACATTGAGGACTTACCTGTAGTATTAGCATGCATGATTTTGGTATCTTAGTCTGGTCAACTTTTGAGGGCTGACACTTGATCTATTGTGTTTAAGATTGGGTGGAATAATGTTAAGGCTGGAAGAGGTATTTTTATTTTATTTTTATTGTATGTGTGGTCTTCAAGTCAGTCCTGGCTCCTGATAACTACCTGAACAAATCCATGAAGTATTTTTGGAAGTGGTTTGCCTTTACCACTTCCAAAAATATTACAAAGAAAACTCCATGGATTTGTTCAGGTAGTTATCAGGAACCTCCTCCTTTCTAGGACTGAGAGACTGAGAGAGAGGGACTGGGCCAAAATTATCAATGCATGAGGCAGGGCTAGAATTCATGGTGTTCCTAACCTTGACCTCCGAATCAAAGTGGATCTCATTTTAATTATCATAGCTAAGAATATTCAATCTAAGGAACTAAGCACACTTATCCTTCCAGCTGACAAGAAAAGCTATTTCCCTATGGAAATAGCTACCTTAATATTGTATTTTGTTTCGCATTCTTTTTTTGAACATTTTTGCCTGAGAAACTGGCAAAAATGTTTAAAGATAAATCAGCTAAATGTTGGAAATGTCACCAGTTACCAGGATCTTATTATCATATGTGGTGGACGTGCCCAGAAGCTAAAATCTATTGGAATAAAATTAAGATATGGTTAGAAGAAATGACACAACAACATATTGATTTAAAACCGGAACTGTTCCTATTGGGTATCCTCCCAGAGAAAATTAGTAAAGAAAATATTTACTTGATTATATATGTAATAACAGCGGCAAGGATTGTTTTTGTACAAAACTGGAAAGCAGAGAAAATACCTCTGGAAGGGGAAGTTATTAAAAAAAATTTAGACTGTGCAGAAATGTATAAATTAACTTTGATGATTAAAGAAAGAGAGGATTCAGAAAATTTTAAGATATGGGATCAATTTTACCATTGGTTAGAAAAAAGATATAGATAAGCAAACTAATAGTTATGTAAGAAAATGGTATAATTAGAACATTGTACATGTGGAAAAAATTGTAACGGATTAAATGAAAATGAAGGTAGAAGAAACAACAAAAAGATGAAGTCAAGGAGAAAACATCGAAATGTCACATGAAAAGAACAACTTATGTTTGTGTGTAAAATTAAAAAAAAATATTCAAAAAAATGTATTTTGTTCCTGTAATAGTTTTATCTCAAAAACTAGACCAATATACCAAGCAACTCTCCTCTCTCCCCAGAACCCTTCCTGAGCAATCAGAAAAGCTGATTTGAAATACAAAGTAGAGGATTCAGACAACCAGAGACTTCTTAGGACCATTGTGCTCCTGGGTCTTTCTTTCCTTTCTCTCTCCTTATGCCAAGGAAAATATGGTTTTCTTAAGACAAAAAGCCTGTTCTTTCTCTTATCCTTTCATTCCATACTTATATATTTGTGTATTGTGCTTTTCTGTTTGACTGTAACTTTATTGCTTATATCCTTACGATTGATATTGATTGTTTCCTGATTGTTTATTTGTACCCTATGACTCATTAAGTGTTGTGTTGTACCTTGATGAAGGTATCTTTTCTTTTAGGTACACTGAGAGCGTATGCACCAAGACAAATTCCTTGTGTGTCCAATCACACTTGGCCAATAAAAAATTCTATTCTATTCTATTCTTCCTACTTTACGAACTTTACATCATTATTGCACATTTATGCATACGCAAACTCCAAATATCAGAATTCCTAGCTGAGATATCTGTGACAGATCTGGGAATCTTGCTGGATACCGGAAGGCCCATGGAGGCACAGTAACCTAGCCACTAGATGAGGACGGGATGTTTCTTCAGCAGGTTTACAGAGCTCACAGGAGCTGAGCAGGCCACTGTCCCTGACCACACCATCCCCGTGCTTAATCTCAAGATAACTGACGTGTCAATTAGTGTGTTAGAAGAAGAAAAGTACCATTTCCAGGCTGGAACAACTAAAGGCATCTCTCATATCTCCAGCAATGGAATGGAGATGAAATGGTGGTACATGTCCAGCAGAAATGGTTAGCAAAAGCTGGACATGAGGACGACCCCCACATCATACCTGAATTCTACATCTTAGGCTGATTTTCCTTTAATCATTTTAATGCTCAACAGATCAGAATAAATCACCTGGAAGATCTCTGATCCCAGGTCAGTTTCAATTACCCTCCTTCAAAGCTCCTCTCTTGCCCCCTTAAAAACATTGCAGGTGGAATCTGTCTTTGTCTTAAGAAAGCAGCCAGCAAATAAAAACCAGTCCCTGCCATGGAATTGCTCTATAAAGGTACTCAAATATTAAACTTCATGGTAAGCTTAGTAGCTGAGCTTGATACATTTTAGTTAGTATAACCTATATTTTTAAACAGTAAATAAATAATAGACCATCTATGATTCCCCTTTGCTGAATTCTTTAATAAGTAACAATGAATTGAAGATCATTTAATCTTTTTGCCTAACGGTCACTATTGTGTGCGAACACACATGGTTTTTAAGGACGGAAAAGAAAAGCTGTGGAAAAGGCTTCTGTTCTTTATTAGAGGAGCGAGCCTTATGTTCAGCTGAGGTTTACTAACTGTTGTAAATTACAAGTGGTGGCAGCACCCATATCTCAGAGAAACAACAAAAGGGATTTGGCAGCCTGTCCTTCCTTGTCAGAAGCTGCATAAGCTAAACCCTGCTATCAAGGTTTCATTTGGTGATCCAAACCTGTCTATAAATTAAATATTCCTCAGACAATTTAATTAAGGGAGACTATAAATTGCAAACAGCCAGAGGGAACATACTAAATATTTCCTTGCTAAGAATTATTTTTGTGCACTATAAAATATTTAGCAGACGGCTAAGAAACCAGCCTATTATTAATTTTCTGGAGCTATAACAACTCAAGAGCAGCAAGTTAAAAAGGACATAATTTGCTAATGAATGGCACAGCCCCCCCCAGAGTATCCATCAAAGCGCTTTCTACCTACCTTGTCGTGCCTTTGCTCTTCATCTTAAGAGCAAATAGGGACTATTTCTAGCATTGTCCTGCTGTGATAATGGTGTTTCTATAGCATGATGTGTTTTAGTAAAAAGTCTCTTCATTTCTTCTCTGAAAGGCAGCCATTAATGCACTAATGTTTTGTTTGAAGAAGTTAATAATGTAAAAGAACCTTTGCTGTGGGGAACCAATAATTTTCCTCATTAATATATTAGAAATCTGAAAGCTACTGGCAGGACACAGAAATCAACGAGTTATTAGATGTTGAGATAGATAGATAGATAGATAGATAGATAGATAGATAGATAGATAGATAGATAGATAGATAGATAGATAGATAGATAGATAGACAGACAGACAGACAGACAGACAGACAGACAGAATAGGTAGGTAGGTAGGTAGGTAGGTAGGTAGGTAGGTAGGTAGGTAGGTAGGTAGGTAGGTAGGTAGGTAGGTAGGTAGGTAGATGGTTAGATGATAGATAGTTAGATAGATAGATAGATAGATAGATAGATAGATAGATAGATAGATAGATAGATAGGGTATATATCTACATTAATTACAGATTGCATGGGATGATAAAAAAGAGACAACTCAGGAACTTAGTTTAACAACTGAAACATCAACCAATATGGGTTGAGTGGAAACATTGATGAGATTCTTCTGGTTTATTTATTTAGTTCCCTCCACTTTTGTATTTTTACAAATAACTCAGGAAAGAACATAACTAACACACCTTCCTCCTATTTTCCTCACAACCACAATCCTGTGAAGTGAGGTGAGCTGAGAGAGGGTGACTGGCCCAAAGTTACTCAGTTGGCTCTCATGGCTAAGATGGGAACTCAGAGTTTCTAGCCTAGTGCCTTAACCACAAAACTAAACTGGCTGTCAGAGTTGACAACTGTAAAACGCATCTTCAAAGTAGAGGTGAAAGTCTGTAAAGATTCTCAGTCATCCAGGTCATGGTTGTCCCAAAGGTGCTTTTTCAGGAGGCAACTGGACTTTCTTGCTTTTTCTCTTTGAAGACATTTCACTTCTCATCCAAGAAGCTTCTTCAGTTCTGATTGATCATTCTTCAAATGACCACTTCTTCAGTTCCTCATTTGCATCCTTTTTGAGGGTCATTGATGCACTTGGATGTTTATCTGTGACCTCAGGAAAAAGGTAAAGAAGATGTTTACTTGTGTCCTTATCTGTGTCCTCAGGAAAAAACACCTCCTGAAAAAGCACCTTTGGGACAAAGTGGAAGTGCATTTTGAGAAAGTAGGCTGGTTTTGTGCTTTGCCTCCATCATCCTGCCACACGTGCTGATATAAAGCCAGGATGCAAAGAATAATGGGAGCTTTAGACTACCTAGGATTTCTGCTAATTACTATGATAGAGTCATGGAAAGGTGGAAGGGGGATCTCCTCAACCCTCTAAAAACAGGGGTGTCCAAACTTGGCAAGTTTAAGGCTTGTAGACTTCAAATCTACATCCAGCATTCTGGCAGTTGATGTTCACAAGTCTTAAAGTTGCCAAGGATGGACACCTCTGCTCTACAAGTACCTTCGATGCTCCTTCTGGCCTAATCATAAATTCAACAGAAGATGGTGTGCATTCAGCAGTGGGACAGCTGAGAACTGCTAGCAGGTTACTGGAGAGCTTTTTCCTATTTTACTAACACTTTTAAAAGCTGCTAAGCTTACTTCTTTCATACAAAACTATGTTTTTACATTAAATAACAAATAAATAGAGCTATCGACATTTTTATTCACTGTATACACACAATTTGTCATACTAAATAAAAACACATTCCCCAAACTCTGCATTTTATATGCAAGTTGAAATACAGATCGTCCTTGACTATTTTTCTAAATTTCTAATTTAAAATTTAATTTAAAATTTAATTTAAAATTTCTAATATTATGTGAAACAGTTGTTAAGCGAATTTTGTCCCATTTTACAAGCTTTCTTGTCACAGTTGTTAAATGAATCATTGCAGTTGTTAAGTTAGCAACACAGTTGTTAAGTAAATCTGGCTTCCCCATTAATTGAGCTTGTCAGAGGATCACAAAAAGTGACCACATGACCCCGGGACTCTGCAACCATCATAAATATGAATTTTGATCACATGAGCATGGGGATGCTGCAACAGTTGTTAAGTCAGAAAGGTCAAAAGTCACTTTTTTAATGCAGTTGTAACTTCGAACTGTCACTGAATGAACTGTTGTAAGTCAAGAACTACCTATAACAGGTAGACTGGCAATTAATTGCAGAATCCAATGAATGCGATAACAGATGTTAATTAGCATCACGTTTCCTATATGCTCCTATCTATCAACTCTATTAGTGAACAATTCTACAAAGTCTTTCAACAATTTCAATTTACTCCAATGATTCAAACTGGCTGGCCATTTGCATTATAAATGGATATATTCCTGCCTGTGTGCATCTGTGGATAGGTGGTGATGGGGGAACAAGTTGGCTGTAATTAATATGGTTTATTCCTGACAAATTACCCCTTATTATGGATTTAGCATTCAGATTTGCCATGCATTTCCTTTATTGGATGTTCCCTGAATATATTCAAATTCTAAAATACATAAAGCGGATTTCTGTACTTGAGAAAAATTACAGGTAGTCCTCGACCTATGACCACAATTGAGTCCAACATTTCCATTGCTAAGCAAGACAGTTGTTGAGCGAATTCTGCCCCATTTTACTATCTTTCTTGCCACCGTTGTTAAATAAATCACCACAGATAAGTCAAGAACACAGTTGTTAAGTGAATCTGGCTTCCCCATTGACTTTTCTTGTCAGAAGTTCACAAAAGGGGATCACGTGACCCTGGGACACTTCAACCGCCATAAATATGAGCCAAATGGCAAGGGTACCCAATTTTTATCACCTGTGACCCTAAGGATCCTGCAACAGGTTGTAAGTCACTTTTTTCCATGCCATTGTAACTTCCAACAGGTGCTAAACGAATGGTTGTAAGTTGAGAACTAACTGTATTCTAAAGCAGTTTTTCTTAGTATTGGCAACTTTAAGATATACAGACATCAACTCACAGAATGCTGCCTGAGGAATTCCGGGAGTTGAAATCCACACATCTTAAAGTTGCCAAGTTTGAGAAACACTGTTCTAAGGTAATGTTTATGAGTATTCCAAGACATTCAGAACTCCACTAGCCACAGACAGACAGGGTGGTTTCTGTCTTATTCTGGGAGTAATATCTAAAAAGACATATCCAGCCTATTATTTCAATTTTCATCCTAGCTATATTCCTCTTCATTTTTGGAGAGCTGAGATCAGAATTCCCTAACCTTAGGAAATACCATTCATGGAAATTGACAGGGAGGTAACAAGAGAGATCCATTTTCATGTCTGTGTCCCCCCCCCCACACACACACACACATACATACACACCCTATCTCCAGTCTTGGAAATGGAACATTGGCCAATCCGATGGACTCGGTATAATTTTAAAAAGCAGTAAATCAGAATGATAATAATTACTGTATATTCATATCAAATCTTGAAGCCCAACAGCAAACAGTAGGGAAGATAAACCACATTAATCAGTAGGAAATACATATGAGGGAAACAACATTATATGTTGTAAAAGAGTCATTGCTGCAGCTTACATCGTTTTAAGTGAGACAATCCATTTTTTGATATATGAAAAGCACAGCTAAGTGAGAGCTAAGTCCAATTCCTGGAACACAGCCATGAGTGTGTGTATGTCAAACATTCTGCTTTCCCCCTCTTTCAAAGCAAGCTGTTCCTCCAAAGTATAGCTTCACTATATGCACTAGAGCATTACAGTTTATAAATTATTTTCCAGGTTACCATAGAGGTAATATAAATAGAGCTAAACGCATCATTAACCCAAATCTATTCCTACAAGTATATCCTGCCCAAGAAAAACATTCCTTTGGGTTACATTTTCACCAGTTATCTAAATATAGATATTTTTTTCAATAATAACGACATTTGGGTTATAAGTCACCTAATATTAATGATGTTTAAATCCTATTGAGAGCAGCGGTCTTAACAGGAACCATATCAAGATTGAGGGGCCTTACAAAGCCCATGTCTGAGATTTCTTTGCTTTGTCCTGCAGTCTGAGTCTCATGAAATTTTATCACAGATCAGGCAGGAATCAGGATAAATGACCACACTGGAGACCGAGCAAAGTTTCCATCTACCGCAGTGTCTAATGTGCATTAGGAGAAAATCAAGACGGCATCTGCAGCAAATCAAATATACTGAAAGAGAACCTACAATATGTAAGAGAAGACCATCTCAGCAAGCCAGTCTGGAATCATGGGCCTGAGTTTCCCCATCAAATTCTGATGCCCATGATCTCCTGCTTAACTGGTCACACAATCTTACTGTGAATATAGTATACTGAATGATGTCATGGGCCTAATCACTTGCCTTCGGCCATTGGCTGTCTATGGTGACTTGAGAGAAATAGTTAAACCTCTTTGCATTATGGGTGTCCATGGAGAGGAGCAAATGAGAACTATTGCATGCAATGTTGCAATGTAAACCCCACCCCTTTTGCATTTGCATTGTGATGTCGCAAATAAGTAAATAGGGTGCAGAGCTTGCATCATGACATCACAACGCATGCTTCATCATTTTAACAATGGCTTGCTTCAGATACCTCCGCTTTATGAAACTAATAGTAGAACTGTTACAGAGTTAATTCCCAGATCCTTTTTTTAATGACCAAAATGCTAGGGGTAAAGTATAAAATTGAGACCGTTCCAGTTAAACTGAGGCATATGTCTACCCTACCACCAATTAAAGTATCCCAAAATGTTGTTGTTGTTGTTAATTGCGAAGTCATGTCCGATCCATCGTGATCCCATGGACAATGTTCCTCCAGGCCTTCCTGTCCTCTACCATCCTCTGGAGTCCATTTAAGCTCATGCCTACTACTTCAGTGACTCCATCCAGCAACCTCGTTCTCTGTCGTTCCATTCTTCTTTTGCCCTCAATCTTTTTCAGCATTAGGCTCTTCTTCAGTGAGTCCTTCCTTCTCATTAGGTGGCCAAATATTACATTATATTTATCTACTGTGGGGCTTGACAAGAAATCTTTTTCTTTATTAAAAAAAAATTAAACTCATTTTTTTCACTGGGGGCCCAGGTCAGCCTAAGTGAAAATCTTCTCCAATTTTATTTTCACAACCACAATCATTGTGAGGTAGGTTAGGCTGAGAAAAGGTGACAGGCCCCAAATCAATGAAAGAGCCTGTTGGCCAATACAAAGCCAGGAGCTGAAGTAGTTTTTCTGTAGAAAAATCACCTTTTATTCAGATAGTGCAATATATGTGTGGATTCGGATGAGTTCAGTTCGATGTGGTTTGTTTCCTGGTAAAAGGATAAAAGGACTGCAGTCTTTATCAACAATATTTAACATCAGAAGCAGAATAAGACAGCATCAATTTCATCTGCAATCATGCAGCTGCTTTTGAAAATAGACAACAAATCCTTCATTTCTGCTTCATCACTTTAGCTTACAGATTGCTGCTGTTTGGGATCAGTTTTATCTTATTATTTTATTTATTTTATTTATTTAGCATTTTGCTCTTGATGAAAAGCCAGGCAAATTAGTAAGTCCAGAACCAGCAGATGGAAGTAGTTAACAGACAAGAAGAGGATATGAAAGAAAGTTGAAGGAGACTAAATATCAGTTCCTTACATCAAGAACCTATAAACCAAACAAAGGAACCTTCAAGACGGATGTTCCCCAAGGGCATATTCCCAAACACTCTTCTACCTCCTTCTGTACCACATTAAAGAAGAAATGATAAGTCTGGGATGCATCTGCAGAAAAGAATGCCTGTGTCAGCTTTGGAAGCCATACTAGGCCAAAGGCTTTCTCCTGTATGGGAAAGTGGGAGGGGGGGTTAGTAGAAGGAGCCATTAGACATAATAATATTCTTCCTGCCGGTCAAGGTCAGGCCAGGACTGCATCTGGAGAAGGAGTGGTCGGAGTGATGTCTCGAGATGGGATGGTTGGCGATTGGATTATGTGATTGGCAGAGGGGTCATGGGGGTTGGCTTTGGAGTGTGTTTCACTGGGGGGAAGACCCAGATCTTCCTGATTTGGATTTCCCCAGTTGTGCCAGTTTACCTATTCTAGTAAAAGAACTTTGAAAGATGCTTGCTTCGGATTCTTTACTTGAAGAGGGTTTTTTTTTTTTTCTGGAACGCTGACAGCCTAATAATATCCATGCAGAAATAGCCGCTCAGCACTGATTTGGAAGTCTTGTTTTGCTCCATGCTCAGGTATGTTTTCCATACGAGGTATGATAACTTCACTGTCAATGAGTGTTGAATTCAGATTTCAAAATACATCTCATTCAATCATTAGCTTCTGGAAATCTTACAAAAGGAAAGTGAGGAGCGGCTTCCAGCAATGTTGATATTTATTGTTGCATGATTTTTTTTATTAGCTGCCTTGGGAAGGATGGTTGCCTAGTGACCTAGAAGTCTTTGAACTAAGGCACATAATAAAAACAATTGAGTGTAAACCATTTGCTTCTTTATCTTCTGACATGGTTCTTCAGGGTGCATGGTTACACTCTGGGATGTTTCTTCTGAACAGCTCAACTTGTGACCCAGAAGACAGAGATGGAGGACCAGTCTATTTGGAGAACAGCCATATATCTCCATTAGATCTGTACAAAGTCAGGCACTATATGGATCATTTCTTCAGGACATTCTTGTGATGAGGACAAACTGTACTAAGAGTAAAAGTGACCAGATCTGATAAATATTTTGGACTAAATCTACCTGGGACAGTGTGATGGTTCAACGGTTAAGATGCTGGGTTTGTTGGCTGGAAAATTGGCAGCCCAGCTTTGAGTCCCGAGTACCAACTTTTGCCAACTAGCAGTTGGAAGCATGCAGATGCAAGTAGATAAACAGGTACCACTTTGGTGGGAAAGGAACAGCACTCCATGATGTCATGCTGGCCATGTGACCACAGGAATGTATTCAGACAACTCTGGCTCAATGGCCTTGAAATGGAGAGCAGCACTGTCCCCTATAGTCAGCAACAACTAGCAGAGTAAAATCTGCAGTGACTCCTTTACCTACTTGGAAGGCCAGCTCAGATCAAGTCTATTTCTAGAAAGCTACACAGCATCACTGACCAACAGGCAAGTTTTATTATTGTAAACTCCCTAGTGCAGGGGTGTCAAACTCGCGACGACATGTTGTCGCCATGTGACATATTGCAACTTTTTTCCCCTTTGCTAAACTGGGGGTGGGTGTGGCCAGTGTGTGACGCATCCAGCCTGCGGACTGCAAGTTTGAAATCCCTGGCCTAAAGTGTATCCTGTAGTAAGATGGCCAGACAATACATTTAATAAATAAATAAACTGATGGGGCTTGTTCATTTCAGCTTTTTTAATCTTCTTAGATGCTCTCTATTTGGTCTGGGTTCCTCTGTCATGGTGGGGGACAAGTAGGCCCATTTCTAAATAGAGTACTAGACTCCAACTATCCACAGATTAAAAGAGGAATTTTTGGAAATAAATTTGTTGCTAGGAATAAGATGCATAGCTTCTAATGTATACACACGTATATTTGCAAATAAAAACGTTAAAGAGAATGTGAGGTGAACAAACAATGCAAGTTTTATGTATTTATTTATTTAGGAAGGCAGGTATGTTTTCACACCTCTTTAAATTTTAAGGATTAAACCAAATGTTGGCATACTATGACATCAATCCACTTCACCAGCCCTGAAACAAATATGAGTCAGTTTCATTACCACATCTAAAAGTATATGATCCTTAAAGATTTAGATGACATTCCTTCCAAACATCATTATGTACTTAACCTGAGTTATTTTTATTAATACGGTCCCTCCAGTTTTCATATCCCCTCCGTTTTAATCCGATTTCAAATGCTTTGAGCTCCCTCTGCAATCAGCTGCTAAAAATTGACAATATTGTTTTCTACTATTTTAAAGAAAAGCCATAAAAAATTAACTTTTAAAAAATTAACTAACACTCTCTGCCAAAATCTAGACAAAGACTCGCAAATTCTGATCCTATACATCTGCCCAATATAACTCCACTCTCACTGGAACGTCAATACATCCAAAAATTGTTAAGTATAGCACCAGCTAGATTTTTCAATTAGTTGCAGCAGAATCTTAACTCCATCATTCTTATGAGAAATTATATTTAAATGTATTAAAAGGTATTTTTTTATTCGTTCATTTATTCATTGACTAAATAAATAAACAATCATGTTCTTAGACAATTTTTTTGCAATTTGGGTGATAGCTAATAATCAATGTAAGCCAGCACCACATCTTGTGGCCTTGGTATAAAACATGAAATTGAGATCCTTTCTTTGCTATGGTCAAAACATTCAAAATGTTTCTTTCTTTTTTTTCCTGACAGAAGACAAAAAATCAAGCTGTGTTAAGTTCTGTTCCAATAGTTCTGTCCATAGCCAACTTAAAAGTATTTGGAAATAATATTACCAGTGGGACAGTTTTCTGGAGAAGTTAAAAAATAAAGCACATTTTCTGCTTCAGTCATATTGCTATTGTGCCTTTTTGAGGGGAAAAATTTATAAAATAATCTAAATATTCATATATATTTAACCTTTAACCTATATCTCCAATAATGTGTTTTAATACAATATAGCATACATCACAAACTTTCAATTGGCTCATCCCTAGAAAACTCTTTGGTGTATTTTAGTTCATACAAAGCTTTCAACTGTTATTTGCGAGTCTTGTCAAAGAAATAGCACATTCCATAATCAAAACATTGCATATATCACTAGTGACTGTAAGCTCCAATTTTCTGCACATTTTTGCATCAGTGTCCATTTTGTAATCAGCAACCTACTGTAGTTATTAAAAGCAAGTATTTTTGTTTCGCTTCCTTTGATTTTACAGATAGTTCAGATGCTGATTTTAAATCTAGTTATCTGGGTTCTCTAGTTATCTCTTCAATAGTTTGTTTGTTTGTTTGTTTGTTTGTTTGTTTGTTTGTTTGTTTGTTTGTTTGTTTGTTTGTTTGTTTGTTTGTTTGTTTGTTTGTTTGTTTGTTTGTTTGTTTGTTTGTTTGTTTGTTTGTTTGTTTGTTTGTTTGTTTGTTTGTTTGTTTGTTTGTTTGTTTGTTTGTTTGTTTGTTTGTTTGTTTGTTTGTTTGTTTGTTTGTTTGTTTGTTTGTTTGTTTGTTTGTTTGTTTGTTTGTTTGTTTGTTTGTTTGTTTGTTTGTTTGTTTGTTTGTTTGTTTGTTTGTTTGTTTGTTTGTTTGTTTGTTTGTTTGTTTGTTTGTTTGTTTGTTTGTTTGTTTGTTTGTTTGTTTGTTTGTTTGTTTGTTTGTTTGTTTGTTTGTTTGTTTGTTTGTTTGTTTGTTTGTTTGTTTGTTTGTTTGTTTGTTTGTTTGTTTGTTTGTTTGTTTGTTTGTTTGTTTGTTTGTTTGTTTGTTTGTTTGTTTGTTTGTTTGTTTGTTTGTTTGTTTGTTTGTTTGTTTGTTTGTTTGTTTGTTTGTTTGTTTGTTTGTTTGTTTGTTTGTTTGTTTGTTTGTTTGTTTGTTTGTTTGTTTGTTTGTTTGTTTGTTTGTTTGTTTGTTTGTTTGTTTGTTTGTTTGTTTGTTTGTTTGTTTGTTTGTTTGTTTGTTTGTTTGTTTGTTTGTTTGTTTGTTTGTTTGTTTGTTTGTTTGTTTGTTTGTTTGTTTGTTTGTTTGTTTGTTTGTTTGTTTGTTTGTTTGTTTGTTTGTTTGTTTGTTTGTTTGTTTGTTTGTTTGTTTGTTTGTTTGTTTGTTTGTTTGTTTGTTTGTTTGTTTGTTTGTTTGTTTGTTTGTTTGTTTGTTTGTTTGTTTGTTTGTTTGTTTGTTTGTTTGTTTGTTTGTTTGTTTGTTTGTTTGTTTGTTTGTTTGTTTGTTTGTTTGTTTGTTTGTTTGTTTGTTTGTTTGTTTGTTTGTTTGTTTGTTTGTTTGTTTGTTTGTTTGTTTGTTTGTTTGTTTGTTTGTTTGTTTGTTTGTTTGTTTGTTTGTTTGTTTGTTTGTTTGTTTGTTTGTTTGTTTGTTTGTTTGTTTGTTTGTTTGTTTGTTTGTTTGTTTGTTTGTTTGTTTGTTTGTTTGTTTGTTTGTTTGTTTGTTTGTTTGTTTGTTTGTTTGTTTGTTTGTTTGTTTGTTTGTTTGTTTGTTTGTTTGTTTGTTTGTTTGTTTGTTTGTTTGTTTGTTTGTTTGTTTGTTTGTTTGTTTGTTTGTTTGTTTGTTTGTTTGTTTGTTTGTTTGTTTGTTTGTTTGTTTGTTTGTTTGTTTGTTTGTTTGTTTGTTTGTTTGTTTGTTTGTTTGTTTGTTTGTTTGTTTGTTTGTTTGTTTGTTTGTTTGTTTGTTTGTTTGTTTGTTGTATTTTATTTATTTATTAATCAAACTTTTATACCGCACCATCTCCCGCAGGACTCAGGGTGGTTCACAGGCATATTAAAATAAAACAATATAATAAATAACAATATAAAACCCAATTAAAACTAAATATTATAATAGCCAAATCACTAAAACGGTAAAGACCGATTAAAAACCCATTTAAAATTTAACTAAAATATTTTGTTCTTAGGCTAGTCCAGCTCGTTGAAATAATAACGTCTTCAGTTCACGTCTGAAGGCCCGGAGGTCAGGGAGTTGTCGTAGCCCCAGAGGAAGCTCGTTCCACAAGGCCGGTGCTGCCACAGAGAAGGCCCTCCCCCTGGGGGTCGCCAACCTACATTGTTTGGTCGACGGCACCCTGAGGAGGCCCGCTCTGTGGGAGCGCATGGGTCGTTGGGAGGCAATCAGTGGCAGAAGGTGGTCTCGTAAATATCCCAGTCTTAAGCCATGGAGCGCTTTAAAGATGGTGACCAAAACCTTGAATTGCACCCGGAAGGCTACCGGCAGCCAGTGTAGGCCGCGCAGGATAGGTGTTATGTGGGAGCAACGCGGTGCTCCCTCTATCACCCGCGCGGCCACATTCTGGACTAGCTGGAGCCTCCTGGTGCTCTTCAAGGGGAGCCCCATGTAGAGAGCATTGCAATAGTTTAGACGGGAAGTGATGAGGGCATGAGTGACCGTGCGTAAGGCGTCCCGGTCAAGGAAGGGGCGCAACTGGCGAATCAGGTGAACCTGATAAAATGCTCCCCTGGCGACAGCTGTCAAATGTTCCTCTAAGGACAGCCGATCGTCCAGGAGAACGCCTCAGTTGCGCACTCCTCCCCTGGGGGTCAGTACTTCTCCCCCCACAGTCAGCGATGGTGTGAGCTGACTGTACCAGGCCGCCGGAACCCACAGCCACTCTGTCTTGGAAGGGTTGAGTCAGAGCCTGTTCCTCCCCATCCAGACCCGCATGGCCTCAAGACACCGGCCCATCTCCTCAACGGCTTTGTTGGGGTGGTTCGGGGTGGAAATGTACAGCTGAGTATCATCAGCATACAGATGATAATCCACCCCGAAACCACGGATAACCTCACCCAGCGGCTTCATATAGATGTTGAACAGGAGAGGCGAGAGAACAGACCCCTGAGGCACCCCACAAGTGCACCTCTGCCCCCCTGCCAACACCGTCTGTGAATGGTCAGAGAGATAGGAGGAGAACCACCGATAAATGGTGCCTCCCACCCCCAATCCCTCCAACCGCCACAGCAGGATACCATGGTCGATGGTATCGAAAGCCGCCGAGAGATCTAACAGAACCAGGACAGAGGAGCAACCCCTGTCCCGAGCCCTCCAGAGGTCATCCACCAACGCGACCAAAGCCATCTCAGTGCTGTATCCGGGTCTGAAACCGGACTGGAATGGGTCCAGATAGACAGTTTCCTCCAGGTATTGAGAAAGCTGATATGCCACCACACTCTCAACAACCTTCGCCAGAAAGCGAAGGTTGGAGACTGGACGATAGTTCGCTAATACAGCTGGGTCCAGGGAGGGCTTCTTGAGGAGGGGCCTCACCACCGCCTCTTTCAAGGCGGTGGGGAAAACACCCTCCAACAAAGAAGCGTTGGTAACTCCCAGGAGCCAGCCTCGTGTAACCTCCCGTGTGGCCAGTACCATCCAGGAGGGACACGGGTCCAATAAACATGTGGTGGGATTCAACCTACCCAACAACCTGTCCATGTCATCGGGAGTCACAGGATCGAACTCAGCCCAGATAACACTCTCAAGACTCGTCCCCGCCATCCCACCTGGATCTATCCAATCAGTGTCCAGGCCGTCCTGAATCTGAGCGATTTTATCAGACAGATACTGTACAAAATCCTCAGCGCGTCCCTGTAAGGGGTCCTCCCGAGCCTCCTGTATAAGCAGGGAGCGTGTCACCCTAAACAGGGTGGCTGGGCAATTATCTGCCCATGCGATGAGTGCGGAGAAATAGTTATGTTTCGCTGCCCTGATCACCACTAGATAGGTCTGAATATATGACCTCACTAGTGTTCGGTCAGATTCAGGTCCAGCCGCTCTCTAGGCTCCTTTTCCGGTGCTTCATTTCTCTCAGCTCCTCGTTATACCAAGGAGCTGGTCAAGTTCGTCACCAGGTCAGAAGCCGCAAAGGCACGACGCGGTCCAAGGCGCCAGCCGTCGCCTCTTCCCAGGCGGCCGCCAGTTCCTTGGCTGAGCCGTGGGCTAAGTCCCTCAGAAATGGCCCAAGCTCCATCAAAAACCTCTCTGGGTCCATCAGGCGCCTGGGATGGAACCATTGAATCGGTTCCGTCTCCCTGCGGTGAGGTGCAGCGGTTCGAAAGTCTAGCTGAAGGAGTAAATGATCTGACCATGACAGGGGTTGTGATATTAATTCCCCTAACTCCAGATCATTTAGCCACTGCCCCGAGACAAAAATCAAGTCCAGTGTGTTATCCCCGCCGTGGGTGGGGACATTAACTACCTGGGTCAGGTCCAAGGCCATCATGGAAGCCATGAACTCCCGAGCTGCTGTTGACGATTTGCCCACCGACGGCAAGTTGAAATCCCCCATAACCATAAGTCTGGGGGTCTCAACCGCCGTCCCGACTATCATTTCCAGCAGTTCGGGCAGGGCTGCGGTCACGTAGCAAGGAGCCAGGTACGTAATCAGCAAGCCCACCTGCACCCCACGGCCCCACCTCACTAGGAGGGTTTCACAACCAGCTATCTGTGGGACAGCGACCTCCCTCGGTTCCAGACTCTCATTGATAACAACCGCTACCCCCCCCACCCCTACCCTGGGCCCTCGGTTGATGGAATGCGTGGAAGCCTGATGGGCACATCTCAGTAAGGGGAACCCCCCCTTCCGTGCCCAACCAGGTCTCCGTGATGCCCATTAGGTCCGCTCCCCCCTCTTGAATAAGATCGGATATGAGGGGGTCCTTATTCATGACGGACCTGGCATTGCATAACATCAATCGAAGGTCCAGGTTCCGGGGGATATAATCACTCGGGACACGAGTGAAGCCTAGGGGCCCGGAGTGCGGTATCACTTTCAAACAGCGAGAATGCACTCCCCGAACATGATACGAGCCCCTGCTTCCGCCATACCTGACCCTCCCTAGTACCGTGCAGATGGAAGTGCCCATACATGGTCGAGCCTTAACCTCCTCCAAGACCTCCAATTTACAGACCTCCAGATCGTGAACCTTAGAAGGGACTAGACTAATCCCCTGTGGGTGTGCCCCCCCACCCACCCCACCCCTACCCTGGGCCCTCGGTTGATGGAATGCGTGGAAGCCTGATGGGCACATCTCAGTAAGGGGAACCCCCCCTTCCGTGCCCAACCAGGTCTCCGTGATGCCCATTAGGTCCGCTCCCCCCTCTTGAATAAGATCGGATATGAGGGGGTCCTTATTCATGACGGACCTGGCATTGCATAACATCAATCGAAGGTCCAGGTTCCAGGGGATATAATCACTCGGGACACGAGTGAAGCCTAGGGGCCCGGAGTGCGGTATCACTTTCAAACAGCGAGAATGCACTCCCCGAACATGATACGAGCCCCTGCTTCCACCATACCTGACCCTCCCTAGTACCGTGCAGATGGAAGTGCCCATACATGGTCAAGCCTTAACCTCCTCCAAGACCTCCAATTTACAGACCTCCAGATCGTGAACCTTAGAAGGGACTAGACTAATCCCCTGTGGGTGTGCCCCCCCACCCACCCCACCCCTACCCTGGGCCCTCGGTTGATGGAATGCGTGGAAGCCTGATGGGCACATCTCAGTAAGGGGAACCCCCCCTTCCGTGCCCAACCAGGTCTCCGTGATGCCCATTAGGTCCGCTCCCCCCTCTTGAATAAGATCGGATATGAGGGGGTCCTTATTCATTACGGACCTGGCATTGCATAACATCAATCGAAGGTCCAGGTTCCAGGGGATATAATCACTCGGGACACGAGTGAAGCCTAGGGGCCCGGAGTGCGGTATCACTTTCAAACAGCGAGAATGCACTCCCCGAACATGATACGAGCCCCTGCTTCCACCATACCTGACCCTCCCTAGTACCGTGCAGATGGAAGTGCCCATACATGGTCGAGCCTTAACCTCCTCCAAGACCTCCAATTTACAGACCTCCAGATCGTGAACCTTAGAAGGGACTAGACTAATCCCCTGTGGGTGTGCCCCCCCACCCACCCCACCCCTACCCTGGGCCCTCGGTTGATGGAATGCGTGGAAGCCTGATGGGCACATCTCAGTAAGGGGAACCCCCCCTTCCGTGCCCAACCAGGTCTCCGTGATGCCCATTAGGTCCGCTCCCCCCTCTTGAATAAGATCGGATATGAGGGGGTCCTTATTCATTACGGACCTGGCATTGCATAACATCAATCGAAGGTCCAGGTTCCGGGGGATATAATCACTCGGGACACGAGTGAAGCCTAGGGGCCCGGAGTGCGGTATCACTTTCAAACAGCGAGAATGCACTCCCCGAACATGATACGAGCCCCTGCTTCCGCCATACCTGACCCTCCCTAGTACCGTGCAGATGGAAGTGCCCATACATGGTCGAGCCTTAACCTCCTCCAAGACCTCCAATTTACAGACCTCCAGATCGTGAACCTTAGAAGGGACTAGACTAATCCCCTGTGGGTGTGCCCCCCCACCCACCCCACCCCTACCCTGGGCCCTCGGTTGATGGAATGCGTGGAAGCCTGATGGGCACATCTCAGTAAGGGAACCCCCTTCCGTGCCCAACCAGGTCTCCGTGATGCCCATTAGGTCCGCTCCCCTCTTGAATAAGATCGGATATGAGGGGTCCTTATTCATGACGGACCTGGCATTGCATAACATCAATCAAGGTCCAGGTTCCGGGGATATAATCACTCGGGACACGAGTGAAGCCTAGGGGCCCGGAGTGCGGTATCACTTTCAAACAGCGTACAGATGATAATCCACCCAAAACCATGGATGATCTCACACAGCGGCTTCATATAGATGTTGAACAGAAGAGGCGAGAGAACTGACCCTTGCGACACCCCACATAAGAGGCTCCTCGGGGCCGATCTCTGCCCTCCATTAGACTGGTGAGAGCAACATGAACCTCCACAGAGATCCTATTCGATATCACTGAGAAGGCATACTTCCTAGGTCCCATATGATGACATTGCTTAACAGATGGGACCTGCTCACTCGAACTGATCTGTTCAGATGGGCAGAAAATTATGGAAACAGTCCCTCAAGTAAACAGACCCCTCTGCCAAGAAGCGTTTTGTTTTTTTGCCAGGCAGGCAGAATAAAGTGCACGTTTAACTGAACAGAGATTATTGGTAAATGCTTTAGCTGCATTGAGTTGCATTATGGCTTTTGTTCTTAATATATAGACATGCATTGGTGTCCCTCATAATTGTTTGCAATTATGAAACATTAATAGATCTTTTAAAATCTTGAGCAAGCACTTTAAGGAATCACAAATGTGTCAAATTACAGAGGCAAAGTACTTTTCTGTTGGTCTGGGTTTTCTACTTTTCTCACACTGATCAAGACAATCTTAAAATAGCCCCGCTGTTTAGGTTTTGTCTGCCTTGCAGTCTGTGTATGAACTTGCTTTGGTCACAGTATTTGGTGACTGCCATTTTAAGGTTGTTTATATTCAGAGAATTCACATGTGATATCCAATAGCAGATTTTGTAGTGGGACAGTTCCACTGAGAAAGAAATTCTTAGGTATGTCTGGGTTAGCATGCCTAGCTTCACTTTGGAAAATAATAAGGTCAAATCCAGCTGCACTGGAATCCATTTTGAACCAAACTTCTGTATTGGGTGATGAACAGAAACTCAACATTTCCTCCATGTTGATTCCTTTTCATATTGCAGGCCATTTCTTGCAATGACTCTTCTATAGTTAATTCTAATTATCTGATCCAGTGATAACTTCTCAGAATCATGTGTGGAAAGCTTCTCCCTTTCATAAAACTTGGCAATCTATGTGAACTTGTTCATTCCAATAGTTTTTCTTGAACTATGCGCATAATCTGTCTTTTTAACTGCAATTTAAAGGAATGTCCAGCTCATGTTTCCTTTAAGGAAGGAAAGGAAACCATGGCCGAAGAAGACAAGGGCCTCTGAAAGTGCTGGCTAATAGTTAGAATATAACAAAAGTGTAAATAGCAGTCCGTGTTTCTGAATGTGTTGACTTAATATTATAGAGGGGGAAAAAATCCTTGCCTATTTTCTCATTGAAATTGAAGGGTTGTTTGTTTTGTTTTGTTTTGTTGTATTTTATTTCACAGGACAATAGATGTCTCTTGTATCTGGTTGAGTATAACAGTCGCTTTTTGGACTTCATTATTAGGTAGTCATGAAACATTTGTAAATATCCTGTCTTTTATTCTCTTATTTATTTTTATTTTATTTATTTTTATTTGTCAAACACAACAGTATATATAAGTCTAAGCATGAAATAACCATACAAACTGGATACAATCAAAGGGAACATTAGGACAGGAACTGTAGGCACGCTGTTGCTCTTATGCACGCCCCTTACAGACCTCTTAGGAATGTGGTGAGGTCAATAGTAGATAGTCTTTGGTTAAAGCTTTGGGGATTTGGGGAAGAGACCACAGAGTCAGGTAGTGCATTCCAGGCATTAATAACTCTGTTACTGAAGTCATATTTTCTACAGTCAAGATTGGAGAGGTTCACATTAAGTTTAAATCTATTGTGTCCTCGTGTATTGTTGTGATTGAAGCTGAAGTAGTCTTCAACAGGAAGGACATTGTAGCAGATGATTTTATGAATTATACTCAGGTCATGCCGAAGGCGGCGGATTATCCATGGTTAAACTGAGTGCTCGATCAGATTCCCTTTGTATATTTAACCTAAGAATGATTTTCCATTTCCCTTTAAATCAGTACGCAGGCAAGTTTCATAAAGAGGACTGATTTGTATCTTGCTTGTGGTACAGTAATTTATACAATTGCTCTGCTAGGAGAGTTACAAACCAGAAGACCAGTGAATGTTTTGTTCATAGCATTTTGATCCTTCAGAGGATTGGCTCATATTTCTAATTACTCTTTCTCAAACAAATTGCTGTTTGGCAATGCACTGATTGGTTGACAAGGTTGGATGACATGGAATGTTTATCTGTGCAAAACAGAAACTTGACATACATTTTCATGCAAATGAAAAAGAACAAATTTGCCTCAGAAGAACAAAAATGTCTGCTTTACAACTACTGTAATAGCTGGATTGGGGACACAGTGGGAAGCAGATTGTATTATTCTGCTCTTTTCTTGACTTCAGAGTCTAGCCCAACCTGTAAAAATACCTTAGGGTTGTTCACAGTGCTTTGCAATAAAGGTAGATGATTTAGCTCAGCATGCATATAGTGGTTCCTTTAAGCATTTCACCTATGTTGTTTAATAAGGTAATCCTTAATATTTTTATTCAGAAGGAAGCCTTTCTTGAATCCATAGGGCTGACTCGCAAGAACATATGGGCAGAATTAGGACTACTGGCTACAAATTTCTCTAATCTTGAGAACTGCTAAAATTTTACCTCACTAATCTGGAAATTAAAACAGATCATCCCATCTTTATTAAGATTGTAAGGATTACACAGATCATATGAAGCCATGGACCGGGCACGTAAAGTTTTAATAAAAATACAGACTTTCATAAAACTTGGCAATCTATGTGAACTTGTTCATTCCAATAGTTTTTCTTGAACTATGCGCATAATCTGTCTTTTTAACTGCAATTTAAAGGAATGTCCAGCTCATGTTTCCTTTAAGGAAGGAAAGGAAACCATGGCCGAAGAAGACAAGGGCCTCTGAAAGTGCTGGCTAATAGTTAGAATATAACAAAAGTGTAAATAGCAGTCCGTGTTTCTGAATGTGTTGACTTAATATTATAGAGGGGGAAAAAATCCTTGCCTATTTTCTCATTGAAATTGAAGGGTTGTTTGTTTGTTGTATTTTATTTCACAGGACAATAGATGTCTCTTGTATCTGGTTGAGTATAACAGTCGCTTTTTGGACTTCATTATTAGGTAGTCATGAAACATTTGTAAATATCCTGTCTTTTATTCTCTTATTTATTTTTATTTTATTTATTTTTATTTGTCAAACACAACAGTATATATAAGTCTAAGCATGAAATAACCATACAAACTGGATACAATCAAAGGGAACATTAGGACAGGAACTGTAGGCACGCTGTTGCTCTTATGCACGCCCCTTACAGACCTCTTAGGAATGTGGTGAGGTCAATAGTAGATAGTCTTTGGTTAAAGCTTTGGGGATTTGGGGAAGAGACCACAGAGTCAGGTAGTGCATTCCAGGCATTAATAACTCTGTTACTGAAGTCATATTTTCTACAGTCAAGATTGGAGAGGTTCACATTAAGTTTAAATCTATTGTGTCCTCGTGTATTGTTGTGATTGAAGCTGAAGTAGTCTTCAACAGGAAGGACATTGTAGCAGATGATTTTATGAATTATACTCAGGTCATGCCGAAGGCGGCGGATTATCCATGGTTAAACAGAGTTTAACATTATCCATGGTTAAACAGAGTTTAACATTATCCATGGTTAAACAGAGTTTAACATTATCCATGGTTAAACAGAGTTTAACATTATCCATGGTTAAACAGAGTTTAACATTATCCATGGTTAAACAGAGTTTAACATTATCCATGGTTAAACAGAGTTTAACATTATCCATGGTTAAACAGAGTTTAACATTATCCATGGTTAAACAGAGTTTAACATTATCCATGGTTAAACAGAGTTTAACATTATCCATGGTTAAACAGAGTTTAACATTATCCATGGTTAAACAGAGTTTAACATTATAGGTTAGATAAGATTTGGGACAGAGCCTAGCCTCCTTCTAAATGTACTTCAGCCCACCATATTTAGAACAATCAAGGATGTTGCTTCAACTGAATGGTGTAACAAAAGAAAACAATATTAAGGGACACAATTTTGCAACATCATCATTATCATCGTCATCTGGGGTAGGATACTAATCCAACTCCAGCCTCTAAGTCATGATTTAAAACCATAATGACTTGATGAAGACACAAAGAGAGAGAGAGAGAGAGAGAGAGAGAGAGAGAGAGAGAGAGAGAGAGAGAGAGAGAGAGAGAGAGAGAGAGAGAGAGAGAGAGAGAGAGAGAGAGAGAGAGAGAGAGAGAGAGAGAGAGAGAGAGAGAGAGAGAGAGAGAGAGAGAGAGAGAGAGAGAGAGAGAGAGAGAGAGAGAGAGAGAGAGAGAGAGAGAGAGAGAGAGAGAGAGAGGAGAGGAGAGATATAAGAAGGCTGAGCTGGAAAATGTAATTTTAATTAGGCATCAAGAATTCTGCCCAACTACAGATTCATATTCCATAGCTTTCATATTCTGATTCCCTTCAATCTTCTGTTCTAAGGCGGAAAAACAATCTGAATCAGGTGGTTGTGATAAAGGAAACAGAATACAGATTTTTGTTGTGTGACAATGAGAAGATCAATTTTCTCTCTGTTCCAGGCACACAAGGAGAAAATGGTTTCTAATGTAAATGAGATTCTCTAATCAAAATATTTGTGCTGCTTCTGAAAAAGGATTTGAAAAGCAAATCCAAATCCTTCAGCTACGGAGAAAGATCTGTCTCTTTTCTTTTTAAGGGAATTGCCACTAAGAGGCAATAAAAGCAAATCCAAATCCTTCAGCTACGGAGAAAGATCTGTCTCTTTTCTTTTTAAGGGAATTGCCACTGAGAGGCAATAAAAGCAAATCCAAATCCTTCAGCTACGGAGAAAGATCTGTCTCTTTTCTTTTTAAGGGAATTGCCACTGAGAGGCAATAAAAGCAAATCCAAATCCTTCAGCTACGGAGAAAGATCTGTCTCTTTTCTTTTTAAGGGAATTGCCACTGAGAGGCAATAAAAGCAAATCCAAATCCTTCAGCTACGGAGAAAGATCTGTCTCTTTTCTTTTTAAGGGAATTGCCACTGAGAGGCAATAAAAGCAAATCCAAATCCTTCAGCTACGGAGAAAGATCTGTCTCTTTTCTTTTTAAGGGAATTGCCACTGAGAGGCAATAAAAGCAAATCCAAATCCTTCAGCTACGGAGAAAGATCTGTCTCTTTTCTTTTTAAGGGAATTGCCACTGAGAGGCAATAAAAGCAAATCCAAATCCTTCAGCTACGGAGAAAGATCTGTCTCTTTTCTTTTTAAGGGAATTGCCACTGAGAGGCAATAAAAGCAAATCCAAATCCTTCAGCTACGGAGAAAGATCTGTCTCTTTTCTTTTTAAGGGAATTGCCACTGAGAGGCAATAAAAGCAAATCCAAATCCTTCAGCTACGGAGAAAGATCTGTCTCTTTTCTTTTTAAGGGAATTGCCACTGAGAGGCAATAAAAGCAAATCCAAATCCTTCAGCTACGGAGAAAGATCTGTCTCTTTTCTTTTTAAGGGAATTGCCACTGAGAGGCAATAAAAGCAAATCCAAATCCTTCAGCTACGGAGAAAGATCTGTCTCTTTTCTTTTTAAGGGAATTGCCACTGAGAGGCAATAAAAGCAAATCCAAATCCTTCAGCTACGGAGAAAGATCTGTCTCTTTTCTTTTTAAGGGAATTGCCACTGAGAGGCAATAAAAGCAAATCCAAATCCTTCAGCTACGGAGAAAGATCTGTCTCTTTTCTTTTTAAGGGAATTGCCACTGAGAGGCAATAAAAGCAAAGGTTCAGTGCTCCTGAAGCTCTAGATACCCAGAAGGAAGAACATACAGAAAGGAAGCTGCCAGTTAGTGGTAAAATTATAGGTTAGATAAGATTTGGGACAGAGCCTAGCCTCCTTCTAAATGTATTCAAACAGTATTTCAGTAGTGTGTGTGTGTGTGTGTGTGTGTGTGTGTGTGTGTGTGTGTGTGTGTGTGTGTGTGTGTGTGTGTGTGTGTGTGTGTGTGTGTGTGTGTGTGTGTGTGTGTGTGTGTGTGTGTGTGTGTGTGTGTGTGTGTGTGTGTGTGTGTGTGTGTGTGTGTGTGTGTGTGTGTGTGTGTGTGTGTGTGTGTGTGTGTGTGTGTGTGTGTGTGTGTGTGTGTGTGTGTGTGTGTGTGTGTGTGTGTGTGTGTGTGTGTGTGTGTGTGTGTGTGTGTGTGTGTGTGTGTGTGTGTGTGTGTGTGTGTGTGTGTGTGTGTGTGTGTGTGTGTGTGTGTGTGTGTGTGTGTGTGTGTGTGTGTGTGTGTGTGTGTGTGTGTGTGTGTGTGTGTGTGTGTGTGTGTGTGTGTGTGTGTGTGTGTGTGTGTGTGTGTGTGTGTGTGTGTGTGTGTGTGTGTGTGTGTGTGTGTGTGTGTGTGTGTGTGTGTGTGTGTGTGTGTGTGTGTGTGTGTGTGTGTGTGTGTGTGTGTGTGTGTGTGTGTGTGTGTGTGTGTGTGTGTGTATGGGATTCCAGAATGACAAAAGATCTATTAAGTCTCTTGGATTCAAATCTCCTCTCACCCATGAATTTTAGCCCCTAACTAGGGGCTAATCTATCTTGCATAACAACCTATTGCAAAGGGTTGTAGTAAGGATAAAATGATAGGATAGCCATGTATGCTGTTTTGATTTCACAAAAGGAAAAGTTGGATATAAATAAATATACAGCACTTGGATAAAGAACTAAGTACTAATGTGCTAAGTGTATTATAGAACGCACACAAATATGTACGGAAGATGTACAGCACACCCCTTCCCATCTCACACATAATTGATTTGTTAACCTTGATGCAGTAAACTGCAAACGCAACAGACAAAATCTGAATTCAGATGTCATCGCAAACAACAAAGTTCTTTGTTGTTTGCAAATCAATTCAAACAGTATTTCAGTAGTGTGTGTGTGCGCGTGTGTGTGGGTGTTTTAAAATATTTTTTTTATAATCTCATTCTCTAGGCTCCCTCCAAAATATATTTTGGAGAACTGGGTGACCTCTTGGAGTAGTTTTGAGACCTAATTGTGTGCAGAAGCCCCAATAATAAGCACCAATGCATAATTGATAATGTAACTTGGTATTAGATGTACTGTAGCTCCAAATTTCTTTGGGGAGAGGAGAGAGGAGAGGAGAGGAGAGATATAAGAAGGCTGAGCTGGAAAATGTAATTTTAATTAGGCATCAAGAATTCTGCCCAACTACAGATTCATATTCCATAGCTTTCATATTCTGATTCCCTTCAATCTTCTGTTCTAAGGCGGAAAAACAATCTGAATCAGGTGGTTGTGATAAAGGAAACAGAATACAGATTTTTGTTGTGTGACAATGAGAAGATCAATTTTCTCTCTGTTCCAGGCACACAAGGAGAAAATGATTTCTAATGTAAATGAGATTCTCTAATCAAAATATTTGTGCTGCTTCTGAAAAAGGATTTGAAAAGCAAATCCAAATCCTTCAGCTACGGAGAAAGATCTGTCTCTTTTCTTTTTAAGGGAATTGCCACTAAGAGGCAATAAAAGCAAAGGTTCAGTGCTCCCTGAAGCTCTAGATACCCAGAAGGAAGAACATACAGAAAGGAAGCTGCCAGTTAGTGGTAAAATTATAGGTTAGATAAGATTTGGGACAGAGCCTAGCCTCCTTCTAAATGTACTTCAGCCCACCATATTTAGAACAATCAAGGATGTTGCTTCAACTGAATGGTGTAACAAAAGAAACAATATTAAGGGACACAATTTTGCAACATCATCATTATCATCGTCATCTGGGGTAGGATACTAATCCAACTCCAGCCTCTAAGTCATGATTTTAAAAACCATAATGACTTGATGAAGACACAAAAGAGTAGATTGATAGATTTTGTTAAGCAAGAAAGCATGACCTTCAAGCAGAATTTTACAGCATATTAAGTCAGAACAAAACACATTACAAATATGGATCCAGTCAGAGTCATCCACCATAGTCTATTTGAAGCCATACTTATATACAGGTAGTCCTCAACTTATGACAGTTTGTTTAAAGATGGTTCGAAGTTATGATGGCCTTGGAAAAAATACTTTACGACTTATACTCATACTTAAAACCATTGTACCATGTGATCATGTGAACACAATTTTGATGCTCGGCCACCAGCTCCCATTTACAAATGTTTGCAGCATCCTGTACTCATATGAATTCAATGGCAACCTTTTTTGCTAGTTTCCAGTAAACGATGGTTTAAAAAAAAAATCAATTTCGTAAGCTGGACTCATTTAGCAGTCACACAATTCACTTAAAAGCCACAATTCAGTTATCAACAGCACAATTCACTTAACCGTAGTAGTGATTCGCTTAACACCAATGGTATAAATGGTCATAAATTTGAGTTCTGCCAGGTGAATTGCTTTACAATTGCCCCAACTTAACAACAGAAATTCCAGACTTAATTGTAGTTGTACTATAAATCGAGGGCTACCTGTATTTCCAAAATTCACAGAGACACAATACAATTGGCTCCTAAAACCAATACCAAGTTCTTAGAAAAGTCCACTACAATCTCAGCTCAAAATTTTTGGAACAAATGGGATTCCAGAATGACAAAAGATCTATTAAGTCTCTTGGATTCAAATCCCCTTCTTCTCTTCTCTCTCAAACCTGCCTAGAAGGTTCCCCCCAGTTAGATTTATTATGCTTACTTTTCAGGTTACTCTATCATGATTACTACCCTCAGACCATGGTAGGCTCCCACCCTCATATTAAATCATAGCCCTGTTTGGATGCTGCTTGCCTCAAAGCAAAAAGGCCTGGCTCAGGCAGTAAATGCCTCCAGTGTTACAAATTATCCTGGTCCTGTACATTCCAAACAATCTTAGAGAGAGAGGGGGGGAAAAGCTACAAAGTCCTCCTAAAATCAAACAAAAGGAAAGCTACAGGAGAGGAACAAGTGAATTACATTGCAGCTGCTAAGTTTTAGAATCCTTCTTGGCTCTGGGACACAGTTAACAACTCCCTTAAAGATGGAAGTTTGGTCCAGTCTGCAAATTATCTGCAGAATTTTGTTCCCAGAGTATCTTCACAATGGAATTATCAAATAATCTAGTTGTGACTTACTCTTGAAATGTCATTCTGGAGCAGCCTTTCATGTCCGTATCTGATGTCAAGGATTTCATCTCACAGTTGGAAAAGCCTTGGGAGGATATTTTATCCCCCCAAAATTAAGAGAACAAAGACTGGTGGATTTTAATGCTGGATATCCTATTCACCCACATTAACATCTCAGCACCTTTTCTTACTCAACGGAGCCAGGCCGTTGCTATCCTGTTGGATAGGAGATGGATTAGACCTTGCCAGTAATATCAGTATGATTAATAAAGAACCAATCAACAATATGTTGAATATTTAGAACTATTGGATTGGGCTGAGAGATCCTCACTGAGGAGCAGCCAGATTTCAGAAAGAACCCATCAAAGCGGGTGATTGTGAATTCTAGTCCTGCTTTTGCCATGAAAGCCAGCCATGTGACCACCAGACAGTTCCCCCCCCCTCTCCCCCCACCCCAACTCATAGAGTTGTTGTTGTGGGGAAAATAGTAGAAGAAATATGTAGTGGATATGTTTACCTGCTTGAGTTATTTGTACATTATTTGTAAAAATAATAAAGGCAAAATATAAACAACCTCGTCTGGTTTTCTAACATTTAGCTGAGAAATAGTCTTCCAGCCCAGAGGCTCCTCTATTGAAGCTTTCGCTGATTTTAAATCTACCTTTGTTTTAAATTTCATGGGAGAATGCGGGAAAAACTCAGGGGATCTTCAATAAATGAAAGGCTTCTTCTTCACTTTCTTCTAACACCACTTTAAGAGTTAGATGTTCTCCCTGGAGACATCTCCCTGCAGCCATCACTAAACAGAGAAGGGGTGAAGCTGGGATGTATTCCAGCCCGTCTACCAGTGGTGGGTTTCAAAAATGTTTACTACCAGTTCTGTGGGTGTGGCTTGGTGGGTGTGGCATGGCTTGGTGGGTGTGGCAGGGGAAGGCTACTGTAAAATCTTCATTCCCTCCCCAATCCAGGGGAAGGTTACTGCAAAATCCCCATTTCCTCCTGATCAGCTGGAACTTGGGAGGCAGAGAATAGATGGGGGTGGAGCCAGTCAGAATTTTTACTACCGATTCTCCAAACTACTCAAAATTTCCACTACCGGTTCTCCATAACTGGTCAGAACCTGTTGAAACCCACCCCTGCCCTTTACTTATTAACAGATGTCTTTTTAAGAAGAAATTGGACAATCATTTGTCTGAAATGTTCTAGGACTTCCTGCCTGAACAGATGGTTGGATTATAAAACCTCCAAGGTCCTTTCCAACTCTATTACTCTGTTATGTCAGCTCTATAACCCGTGGCCACTCAGTCCCCACTCAGCACCTTCTTATATTAGCAAGCCAGGAGGTTCCAGTTCTTTTATTTACAAGAAACATTGGGATCACGTCCATTTCCCAGGTGGGTTTTTGGCCATTTTCTGCTCAGAGGAAAAAAAATAATCATGCATTACCGGTATGTGCATAAAATAATCATAAAACTCACAATGGGCAAATTAATGGGAATGCTACTGAGCAGGTTCACCCCTATAAATATTTTGATGTGCTGGTGCAGGGTTAGGGTTAGGTTACATTAATTTTCCCCGCCTTTCCTCCACTGAAAAATGATTGCCATCTCAAAGTTGAATGATTGGATACAATCTGTCTAGTATATTAAAAGCATTTTACACCTGGAAACTCTCATGTAATTAAAGCACTACGTGTATATTTTTTTTAGCACAATGGCTGAAGTCCAACATGATAGAAAAAAATTCAGCTTGACCTGAAATGTGATATATTGGACCTGCACAGGCATGAACTAACATTTTTCTCTATTAGCTGATCTATTGTCTTTTTCTGTTATAGATTAAAAGCCCAATAAAATGATATCCTAGACTTCAACCATAAGAATTCATAATAAATGTTCTTCAAAAATCAGTTGTGTGTCACAGAGAAAATACTCAGTCTGGATTCATGCCACATAAAAGGAGGAAGGACAGTTAACATTTTCCTAAATTGTTTCTCTGAATTAGTTTTATACAGATAAAATGTTTTCCCCTCTTTATTTAATATCAGATCCAGAAGAACAACTTGGAATCAAGCTTGGCCACATTCTGATATTTACACTCTGCTTTGTTCTAGAACAGGGGTGGGGAACTATGGCCCTTTTATGACTTGTGGCCTTCAACTCCCAGAATTCTTGAACTAGCATGGCTGGCTCAGGAATTCTGGGAGGTGAAGTCCACAAATCATTAAAGGGCCGTAATTCTCCACCTTTGTTCTAGACTAGAGGATGGTAAGCAATGTTTTGATTGGTTCTATACTTCTCAGTAAAGAAGGTCATGCATTTATGCAGAAAAAAGTTTTATTACATCTCAGTTCAGTGGATTTCCCCAGTATTGGTGTAGGAAGTTAACACCCACCCCTCTCCTAGAAGAATGAAATACCTTAGGAAATATTAAAAAGGCAGATTATATTTCCCTGGATGAGAAATGGAGAAACATGTTTTAAGGACAAAGCAATTTCCTGCAGCTACCTTCCTCCCTCCCCACCTTTGTCAATGGGCCATCATTTGCAACCCAATAGGACCCATCTAGCAACAGAAATTCACCATATGACACCTGGGAAGATTACATCAGCCAGCAAGGCTAGCTAAAACCCCTACCTCCTGGGAGTCTGACAACCAATCAGGGTACTCTTCCTGTGCCCTAGGAAGTTCAAAGCTCAGAGAGGTCATAAAAACAAGGCGTGGTCAGATATCGGCCCCTTTTCTGCTCAGGAACTCAAACCATATGATCATGGTTCACCCTTAAACCATCTTTCCAAGCAGTCTCCATGTTTCCATTGTCTTTTTCCCCACTTGGAACTGAACCCAGATGGACATTTCTTCCAACATTGCACAGTAATGAATTGAAATAAAAATGTTCTAGTTTTCCTGACCAACAGCTCTTTGTTTGAACTCTCTACATCTGATTCAAGAAAGCAGAGCCACCATAAATCAAGTAGGCAGAAATATAATTTGGGAGAAAAAAAAATCAGTTGGAGGAACAAGACACATTAGATCTATTAAGAATTAAAACAACTAACTAACCAGAAGGGAAAAAGATAAATAATCTGGTACTTAAAGTGGTTTTACTGAGCTTTGAATAGTATTTCTGAAATATATGCTTTGTTTCTGTAGGATGGTTGCTAGGAACCTAAAGTAAAATTCCATGGTTTGTTTTCAGAAGAGGTCAGATTCGACTCGATAACAAGTCTCTCTCTGGCCTTTAAACACAGGTCTCTGTGAATATGGAAGGAATTCATCTTCCTTTGATGTCTAAAATGTATAAAGCCTCTGGGAGTCTATTGGTCAGGAAGGGGGGGAGACATCATTCTCAAGCCTGCCTTGCAATCCTTTAGTTCTATTGCTAAATCATGGCACCCACTGTGTGATGTATCAGAATCAGAACATGAGGAGGCAGAGATGAATAACCACATTTAAAGAATTGAAGCAATTTACAAACTGGCTTTTATGATCTCATTTCCTTTTATACTCCAGTCGTACAGAAAGATAATAATGACTGCAGTTATGTCATACATACATTCAACAAAATTATAGGGCAATGCCAATTTAAGCAAGCGGGTGACGTGGATATAAATCTGCGAAGTAAGTAATTCTATTAGTCCATTATTTCAGACTATAACCGTGTTCTCAGCATAAGACTAGGTATAAAGATTGTCAAGAAGTGTTTGTTAGAGTTAGCCTTTAACTGGCAAAAGTACAGTAAAATACTATTCCCCTGATAATAAAAAGTTCCCGGGAGTTGTTTTCCAGGTTCAGTCCAAGATGTTGATTTTAACCTTTAAAATTCTGCCCAGGAATCTATCAGTCTTATCATGATTTGTCCGGATGTAAAAACCTCTACAAGCTACGTGCTGAATGCTCATAAAAATGTATCAGCAGAGCGGAACCTATATATCTGCAATTCCCCTTAACCACAAGTGAGTCAGTAACAAGAAGGTTGATTGAGAAGCAAATCAGGAAGAATTTTTTACCTTCTAACCTTGCATCACGTAACTGATAAATCAATATAGTTTTAAGCAAGTTTTAAAATCAAGTGCTTAGAGCTGTGTGATGGGATTTTGATCTAACCTTCCAGCAAGAATTTTAACACTTTTCTACAGAAGATAGAATTTGATGAAAGCTGTACCTAGCAATAGCAATAGCAGTAGCATTTAAACTTATATACTACTTCACAATGCTTTACAGCCCTCTCTACATCATTTACAGAGTCAGCATATTGCCCCCCCCCAAAAAAAATCTGGGCCTTCATTTTACCGACCTCAGAAGGATGGAAGAATAGAAGGATGAGTCAACCTTGAGCCGGTCAGGATTGAACTCCTCGCTATGTGCAGAGTTTGCCTGCAATACTGCTTTCTAACCACTGCACCACCATGACTCTTGATGCCACAACAAATCCACAACACCTGAGAAACTAATAGCTGCCTTTGTCCTTTCCGTGACATGCGAGGGCCAATCCACTGAAAAGTGAGAAAGCTAAGGAGAAGCAAATTAAAGAATGCCTGCACAACATGGTTTCTGTAATTCTTTTCAAACTCTTTATCAGCAGTGGCCATAGGGAGGGGTCTATATTTTCTTCTATGTATCAAAGCAGCATGTTTAGGCTATATTGTGTCTACATGCATGTGGCTGTGTGTACATGTGTGCACTGGGTAATTGGGGGGGAGGGGGCTGCTCTGTCTTGGGACTAGGAGCAAGAGAGCTTAGAGTGAAAGAGTCAGCGACATTCTGAGACACTGCCTGATTGCCTTTCCCATAGGGATGCATTGGAGACATTTTTATTTCCTTCATAGCCGTCAGCCAAACCTGGCCCAATTTTTAAATTCAAAGCATCTTTTGCCTGCTTATTTCCTCCACCCCACTTTGCTCCTGTTTTCTTTGCCTTCCAGGAGTTGCTCCGCTGACAGACAGAGTCCCAAATTCCTTTTGCAATTTCTTTCCAACGTTCTGGTAGGTTGGAAAAAAATTAAGTGTGACAGGATCAGGACAAAACCTGCCCTTGATTTAACAGTCCCATCTATTTCATAATCTTCCCCTTTAGTCACACCAAAAATAACAATTTGTTGGCAATTCTGGAGACATTCTGGGACCGCAGTCAAGACTCACGGGGGTTGGAGACAAGTCGAATTAATTCACCTCAGCCATAAATATTTCATTAATTGTTTACATTGACTGCTACGGTGAAACGTTCTGCTGCATTCTTTCAACTTGACAGAAAATACTTAGTTCTACATTTCTCCCTCCCCTCCCCACCATAGGAGAGAAATGTAACAAAATCCTCACAGAAGGTAGTAGAGTTCTGAACTTCTGTTAGCAATGAGAGGGTCAAGAGCAGGGAACAAAGGGCAACAATGTCAAAATGTGTGACAGGACCAGAGGATCAAAGCTTCACTCCTTGTTAATATGAGTGGTCTATATCGAAAGGGCAGAGCTTCAATCCCCTGGTCACACCCATTATTTTTACATTGTTGATATGCACCCTTTTCCAAGAGGTATTTGTGCGTGTCCTACCTTTCATTTTGCCCTGTTCAACAGACCAAAGCCCCCTGGCTTGCCCCACTTTGCTTCAATCCCAGAGGAAGACATGGAAAAATGCTTCAATTGGATTATTTTCATACTAGGAATCAAGAACATCTAGAGAGATGGCAGAATGCTCAAGAGATGTTCAGTTGGAGATTATTTGTTGTTAGTTGTGAAGTCGTATCCAACCCATCACGACCCCATGGACAACATTCCTCCAGGCCTTCCTGTCCTCTACCATCCTCTGGAGTCCATTTAAGCTCATGCCTACTGCTTCAATGACTCCATCCAGCCACCTCGCTCTCTGTCATCCTCTTCTTTTGTCCTCAAACTTTCCCAGCATTAGGCTCCTCTCCAGTCCTTCCTTCTCATTAGGGGTGTTTGTGTGTGTGTTTGTATACAGCAGCGTCTACCATCTGGTACCAATAAAGGAAGCTCAAAAATTCCATCCCCCCCCCCAAAAGAAAAAATTCCAGCCCAAGAGTAAACTAAACCTGTTAGAATTCTTGGATTCTTTTCCCCCCTCACCAACAAGTAGTAATTTAAAACACTCCTGTTAGCTCTTTTCTCTTCATTATTTTCTTGAGCGAGGGATCCAAGAAAAAAAATCCTTGATAGTCTTCCTTCCTCGGGACTCACATCTTGCAAAGGTCGAGTGAAGAGCTTCCCATATCAGTTCCTCTGATCCAAGTCACCATAAAGCTGCTAAAAAAAACCAAACCAAAAGAGAAATGCTGATAGCTGCAAAGCCTTCTTAAAAAAAAAAAAGAATTTCCCTTTCGCAGCTCACTTCTGTAAAGTTTTAATTACATGCCTGTGGAGTTCTGAGAAATGTAATTTCTGCTTATTAAGAGAAATTTGTAGAAAATCAGTGCATTTGAATATAAAATATAATGTGTGAGGTACAAAAATCTGTGGCACAAACACGCTTTAGAATATTGCTCTCATTTCCTAGTGGAAAGATCTTCAATACTCAATATCAATTTTCAAATGGCGAATTAACTTTTTTTTAAAAAAAAAAAAGCTACAAGTGTTGCCTCAGAAGCATTTTTCTGCTTTCTGTCTGGCCCTCAAACCATTTCTTCCATTTAAGCAGCTGTCTGTAGAATCTCTCTCAGCATCTAACTACTTCGGCCACATGCCTCCATTAGCCATGATGTCAGACCTGAGTTAAGAAAAGATTTTATCAGTGGAAAGTGCATTAAAAGAGATGCAGTTTGAGATGAGAGATCAAAACAGAATGAAATGCTTTGATAAACAGGGAAAAATTCACTCAGGAAAAGTAAGCTTTGAGGGAGAATTGGGTGGAAAGTAATAGAAACTTGCACAAGATTTGTTGGAGAAATGAATATCAAGGTCCAACTTTTTCCAGTACATGTTAGTGGTAATTTCTTTTTTAAGAAAAACAAGTGCAGTTAGACTGTTCCTTTTTTTTAATCAAAATTATCTTCCATAGTAGAAGCTAATTCACCTCCAGAGTGTCCACATCTACTTTTCAATCCTGAGAATTAGGAAAAGGACAAAAGTCTCAAGTAAGAGAAATGACTTTTTCTCATACAAAAATGTGTCTTTTTTCCTGAGATGTCCTTCTGTTACCTCTGTCCTCCTGGCCCACACAGAGGTTTGGTATACTTCATCTTTATTTTTTCTTTTATGTACGCTGAGAGCATGTGCACCAAGATAAATTATTTGTGTGTCCAATTACACTTGGCCAAAAAAAATTCTATTCTATTCTATTCTATTCTATTCTATTCTATTCTATTCTATTCTATTCTATTCTATTCTATTATGGGGCTTTATAGTCCTGGAGCACTATCTTAAAGGGTTGAAAGCAAGTGTAGGAAGTTAGCACCCTAACTTCACTCTCCTAGAAGAATGAAATATTTTGGGAAATATTAAAAAAGGCAGAATATATTTCCCTGGATGAGAAATGGAGATACATGTTTTAAAGACAAAGCAGCTCCCACCTCCCTGCCTCCCCCCCACACCTTTGTCAATGGGCCAGAGGCAGAAACCCAATCCCCCCACCACCTTTGTCAATGGGACCATCATCTGCAACACAATAGGACCCATCTAGCAACAGAAACTCCCCACATGGCACCTGAGGAAATTACATCAGCCAGCAAGGCTAGCTATGACCTCTGACAACAACCAATCAGGATACTCTCCCTGTGTCCCAGAAAGTTCAAAGTCAGAGAGGGTATAAAACCCAGGGACTCTCAGCATCTCGGCCCTTTTTCTGCTCAGGAACTCAAACCATATGATCCTGTCCACCATTAAACCATCTTTCCAAGCAGTCTCCATGTTTCCAGTGTCTTTTTCCCCACTTGGAACTGAACCTAGATGGACATTTCTTCCAACACAAGCAAATCAAATTACAAATTGACAAACAGAATTTCAAGGACCAAACAGAGAGAGAAAACCAAAATTCTGGAAACTTTCCAAAAATGCTATCATAGATGATTCCAATGGTTTTACAAGAAGATAGCATAAAAACATTCTTATAATGCTTTTTTCCTGAACAAAACTGTGATTCCGGATTATCCTGTGAAGTCTGGAGGGGGGAAAACACATTTTTCTCTTATAGGGTTAATAGCTATCTAAAGAGGAAGTGAATTAGTTTGAAAAGTTTATTTACTCAGATATAAGTCTCTCTAAGTTCAAAGAGGTTCACTCTTCAATAAATTATTTAGAACTGCTGTTGTAAATATCAGTCTGATACCCCATGGCCTTCTTTTGCAAGTGATTTAGTACCTTCCTCTCTGTGACTGAAAATCAGAAAATTGGTAATAAGATCTCACTAATATATACTTTAGTCCTAATGGACAAGGAGTATTGATAAGATAGCAAAGCTCAGATACAACAAAGGGTTCCACTGGATAATAGTAAAATATATTTTACACTTTAAAGATAGTAAACCAGATTCCTGCTTGAGGCATCAAAGAAGAGTTATGTGTTTCATTCTAAATCACAATTACTTGCGCCATTTTGCATTTTTCAGAACCCTGCAGTCTTCTTATAAATTCATCCCAAACCACCAATAAAGATACTGTATATCAGAAAACCTCTTTATGAGAGATATTTCCAGATAGGTTTCATGGCCATGCACATTATGTCTTTACTGCATTCTGATTTTGACAAATAGCTTCCATGTTTTCCAGCAATATTTGTAGTATACTTAAAGAAGTTGATCGTTTAAAAAATTCAGGTTTAGTCCTGTCCTTTCCTTTCCTTTCCTTTCCTTTCCTTTCCTTTCCTTTCCTTTCCTTTCCTTTCCTTTCCTTTCCTTTCCTTTCCTTTCCTTTCTCTTTCCCTTTCCTTTTCCCTTTCCCTTTCCTCCCCTCTCCTCCTTCTTCAAAGTGCTTCAGGTAGGAAGGGATAGTTTCAAATGATGTATTAATAGAAGAAAAAAGCAAACATGCCAAAATGTCAAAAATGATATTAAAGGCTTGCTCATAAGAAATATATTTTCTTCCAACGATGTTAAATTAGGTTACGTTTAGTCAAGTAACATGAACTCAAAATGTACTGTAGATAAAAGCGTGAAATGTATTTCAAATAAGTATTTCAACCACTCATGTGGTTTTCCAGATATCACTGAACTACATCTCCCAGCATCATTCATCATAACTAGAGTTATATTGATGGCTAGAGTTCAGCCATAATGGGAGTGTGTACATATCTGTAATATGCATCAACAAAATCAGTATGAAAATAGGGATTAAGAAATTTTCATCTGGTTCTTGAGCCTCATTTAAGTGTTCAGGTTATTCTTCTAAAATATAAGGTGGGGAAGAATGGAAGGTGAATTTCTTTCTTAACTGCCTGTGTGAGGTTTCACCTGTCCTAAGGTCCAGATGCCCTGACTGAATAGGCTTACTTAAAGGTGTTACAGACATGGCCTTTTTCAACAAGCATTGGAGCTGAGTTATTAGGTAAGCTCTGTTAGGTAGCTGCCTGTTGTTTTCCTGATTGTTACTGATCCATAAAATTGAAGGGATTTATTTGGACTTTTGATGCATTGTACACTGACCATGGTGTAATAGTTTTTAATTATTGTTACTTTTTTTATTGCATTTCCTATAAGCTGTCCAGAATTTCTTCACTAAAATATGGGTCACATAAAGTATATAAATAAACAAATAAATAAAATACAAAGCTCTTATGTCTGAGAAAGGTGCAACCTCATTAACGACATGATTCCAGTTTAAATCCACATATATATAGCTACAGGTAAAGGGCTCAATGTGTTTTGTGGCTTATTAGGACTGTGCAAATAAAGAAAAGAGCTGCTTTATGTACGCATATGAACATCTTTCTTGGATCATAGCGAAGCATAATCCATGTGCAGGATCCACCTTGCCAAGTTTAGAGAAAAATGTGATGACTTTACTGATACAAAGAACAGAGGTTTGTTTGTACCATTACATATCGGGAAGCCTCTCTTTCAAAGGATTTTCTACAGCTCTAGTGCTTGTGATGACCTATTTGTATGAGATGAATGCCTAGCATGCAGTAATGCTAAAATAATGTTATGACATTTGACCATAATGTGGGTTATTTGGTTTGGACAAGTGTGTCATATGAAATCAACTCTTCTGGCTTGAACACTGTGGTTTATGGTATAGTATTCTGTGTGAAACCAACCAAGTATGGCTTGTTCTTAAGCCATGACTGAGTATACTATGTCTTTAAAGGAGAGAAATAAATCTTAACATACAATACAAGTAGACCAGTAGTGGTATTCACTTACCTTCGCTATCGATTCAGAACTGTGAGCACGTGCGCCACCTCTGCACATGCGCAGAACCTTCTGCACATCCGCAGAACGTCCGTGATGATGCCCAGGTGGCTGGGTGGAGCCTCCAGCTACCGCTGCTACTGGTTCTCCCGAACCAGGTAGAACCGGTAGAATCCCACCACTGAAGTAGACAGCAGCACACGTAGTAGGCAGTGGCTCCTAGGATCATACCGAATGTTGCAGAGACTACTCTAGCTAGTGGCATTTATGACACTGAAATCATTTGCTCTGTGCCACATAGATAGTCATGTGAAAACCTTTACTCAAGTACCTTTCTTAGCATCAGGCAGCGTTGCAAGCAGAGTTAAGGGAAAAGGCTAAGTAGGTAAATGGAGAATATTTTTCCCCTGTCTCTAGGCAGCCGCTTTCCCATCAAACTGCAGAAAACTATACAGAGAACCTTCAGAAAAGGAAAATACTGTGTAAAATAACTAGCTCATTGCAAAAGCATACTCTAATTTGCAGTTCATGCAGTATTCGGATTGTAAGAGAGGAAACAGCTCTGCCCATGATTCTTCTGAGCCTATTAACGTTGCCTCCGTAAATAAGTTAATTATTTAAGTTAATTATGCCTGGAAGAACTTGGTTATCACCTATTTATTCTCCAGTTTATTTGGTAAAAAATTGTGCCCACATGTAAGCAGCTGTGTCCCTGGACCAGAATAATAACATCGAAGTGCTGCTAGAAAGAACAGGTTTTAGTTTCAGGAAATGTAGTAAAGATTTGGCAGTTTTCCTCACCCCACTACACCCACCTCATGTTCAAATTTGGCACAGATTTTCTTGATCATGATTGTTTTGATTAAGTGTACTCAGTAGTAAACAGGATGAAATGCAGTTTCACATGATAGCTTTCAGAGCTGCAGAAAATGCAGTCTGAATGAAATGTGCCATTATTCCTCTAAATCTTGACTTTCTTGCCTTTGCAACCAGTTAGAAGAATAAAACAAAATCAAACCAGCAGGTCAACTCAGTGATCTCCCCCCAAAAAATATCATGTAAAACAGTGCTGGTGATACAGAAACAAAAAGTGACCATCGAAATATGGATTTCTTTCTTGCTTTTTTTTTTTTTTTGAGATGTGCCAGGAGCTGTTATTTTTGGCACTTGTATGCTCTATCACTTTGGGAATGAAATTTATGTTGGTTCTGGCACCTATTGCTTGCACGTTCTATCCCCTGGGAATGAGTGCAACATTTGCATGGCATTACAAATAGGAAACGCTGGCTAATCCAAAGATTGTTTCCTTCAGTCTTTACAGCCAACAGAATTTATTGACATACTGTACTAGCCCCATGGAAAAAGAGTGAGTGTGTGAGTGACAGTGTATAAAAGAGAGCAGATAACATTTTTCTACCAGCTTACTTTTTCACTGAGGTGTAGTTTTGCAAAGCAGAAATGCATCATTAAAAAGCTGGTTGTATCACACTAGCGAACAAAGCAACAAAGCCCACAATAACTAACAAAACACAGATGTTCCCTTCAAGATCTGCCAACATTGCTGTATATTTCTTCCTTAGTGAAGCTTACCACAAACCCCAGTCTCAGCAGCCCACACAAACCTCAGCCCATTGCATCTTTTGTAATGCTTATTTGTTTAAGTAGGAAGAGAATTGGGATCTGCAGATATTTTGGACTTCTCCAACCTCAGACAGCATGGCTAACAGCAAAAGACTATAAGATGTGTAGTCCAAAGCATTTGGAAGATATCTGGTTTCCTATCCTTGGAGTAAAGCATGAGTAGGCCTGTGACTTCTCAAACTAAAAGCTCCGTCCCAGAACAATTTCTCATTTTTGTCTTGTGGCTGGGCATAGTAATGGCAATGATAAATTTTTTTAAAATTTAAACAATTTTGATGGTGCAAAAGGAATACCAACTATAACCTGTATCATATTTTTTCACACAATTGATTTAGGATTAATAATAATTAATTAATAATATTAATAGGTGTTGTACCTTATGATTCTTGATGAACGTATCTTTTCTTTTATGTACGCTGAGAGCATATGCACCAAGACAAATTCTTTGTGTGTCCAATCACACTTGGCCAAAAAAAAATATATTCTATTCTATTCTATTCTATTCTATTCTATTCTATTCTATTCTATTCTACTCTACTCTATTCTATTCTAGTCTCTACATTAGTTGTGCAAACAACAAAAAGTGACATATTATTGTTACCCTGTCCACTCTCTTTTTCAAGAAGTTTAGACTTTTATTCTCACAACATCCCTCCCTAGGATGTAGGCCAGAAGGAGAGATAATGCCTGTTTTCAAAGCATTTTTGTCTAGTAAATATGGAAACATGCCAAATTATCCAAACCTCACTTCCCAGAGCTCTCCGTCTTGGAGTAAAGTTATCTGCCAACATTTATTTCTCCATTTAATTTACTTGGCTGTCATGCAATTATATTGTATTATGAAGTTTGAAAGTCTAAAATTGTGCACAAAAATATGTGTAGAGAAAGATAACACATGAAAATACTGTAATTGGAAAAATACTTTAATTTTGTATTTATACTAGGCAACCCTGTAACTTATTGGGTCATCCTTTGACAGAAGGATAATAGCAATAGCATGTAGACCTATATACTGTGTCATAGTGCTTTACAGCCCTCTTTACAATTCATATTGCTACTAACAATGTGAATCCTCATTTTACTGACCTGAGAAAGATGGAAGGCTGAGTCAACCTTGAGCTGGTCAGGATCGAACTCCTAGAATGCAATCTGATTGATCAGAATTAACATTAAATGTTAGACTACAATTTTTTTACCCCAATACAGGGCTGCAATTTTTTTACCCCAATACAGGGCTGTCCTGTGATTATCTAAGAAGAATCTATATCATAAATAGAAAAATTATTGTAATGGCAAATAAAGTTCAATAATAAGTCAACATTTACTTACCTAATCAAGTATACAGAATGACCACGGGTGGGCAAACAAAGCAGTGGGAAAGGAACTTTCAACTTCCATCTGGCTTCCCCATCAACTTAGCTTATAGGAAGCTGGCAGGGAATGCTGGAAATCATAATCATGTGATCATGGGACACTGCAACAGCTACAATTTTGCAAATAAAACTGGTCTGAACGTGATAGAAATTCCAATTTCATAGAAGTAATGAGTCCCAATATTTTTTTATGTATTCTTTACCTTAGCAAATGTTGGTACCTTGATTCAAAAATTATTGCGATAGAGAATTAGAGAATTCTTTCTAAGAAGATACCTGCACATACAAAGCTGCCTAAATCCTTTTTTGACATGATAGAAGATTTTGAGTTGAGAGATGTATGGAGACTGCGGAATTTGGAGGAAAGAGACTATACTTTTTTCTCTGATAGGCATCAATCCTTCTCACGTATTGATTTTACTTTAATTTCTAATGATTTGCTTTTTAGGGTGAAGAAAACTAAGATATTTCCAAGATGTTTGTCTGATCATAGTTCTGTTTGGATGGAATTGCAATATGGAAAAGAAGGTAGAAGAACTTGGAGATTAAATAAAAATTTGTTTAGATATCAGGATAATGTAAATCAATGTAAAAAGCAGATGAAAGAATTTTTTGATTATAATTTGAATAACGAAACATCGATAGAAATGGTTTGGGATGCCAGTAAAGCTTTTATGAGAGGTGTATTAATATATATTAATAACAGACAGAGAAATAAGCAACAAAGACAGCGTAGGTATCTAGAAGAGGAAATTTATAAGAAACAACAATTATTAATACATAACCCGCATGATCAAAAACTTAAAGTTATTAAAGAGTCAATTTAATATGATAATGGCTGATCAGGTGGCAACAAATATACAATATGCCAAACATAATACTTTTTGTAATGCAAATAGACCTGGTAGGTGGTTAGCATACACCTTAAGGAAAAGACAAAAACAACGTACTATAGAAAAAATAGAATATAAAGGCAAAGAGAGATATCAACAGGATAAAATTAAAAAAGCTTTTTTAGAATATTACACAAATTTATATCTTAAAGATAATATATTGAACAGGGATATTGATAATTATTTGAAGGAATATAAGGTTAAAAATTTAACTTTAGAACAAAAGGATGAACTGAATAACCTATAACCTCTGAAGAAATTATTTTGGTAATTAAACAATTAAAAATGGGGAAAACTCCTGGAACGGATGGGCTTACAGTTAGTTATTATAGGAATTTACAGGATGAGATGTTAGGTCCACTTAAGGAATTATTTAATCAGATACAATTAGGAGGGGGAATTCCCCCCTCATGGAGAACCTCTTTTATTTCATTGATACCAAAAGAGGAACAGGATTGTTCTAAACCTGGGAATTATAGGCCAATCTCACTTTTAAATAATGATTATAAGATTTTGGTTAAAATAATAGCTAACAGATTAATGTTGATTTTGCAGCGAAGAATTCATAATGATCAATCTGGATTTATAAAAGGGAGACAGATGAGGAATAATGTTAGGCAGATTGTTAATTTACTGGAGTATTTAGAAAAGAAAATTTTTATTCCAGCAGCATTTATTTTTCTTGATGCAGAGAAAGCTTTTGATCGATTGCATTGGGATTTTTTATTTAAATTAATAGAAAAGATGCAATTTGGAGATGGTTTTACAAGAATAATTAGGGCAATTTATGGAGAGCAAACAGCACAGATTATAATTAATGGTAGCTTAACAGAACCTTTTAAGATTGCGAAAGGAACAAGACAGGGATGTCCTTTATCACCATTATTGTTTATTTTAACTCTAGAACCATTATTGGATAAAATACGAGAAGTAAAGGAGATAGAGGGAATTAAAGTTAGACAACATGAATATAAGCTGAGAGCTTTTGCAGATGACCTGGTGATTACTTTAACAAACCCTATAAATTCTAGTATATCTTTGTTGGAAATAATTGATCGATATGGGAAGGTTTCAGGGTTTAAGGTAAATCAGAAAAAGACAAAAGTGATAATAAAAAATATGGCCAGACAACAGAAAGAAAAACTAGAGGAAATAACAGGATTTGAAATTGTAAAGAAGGTTAAATATTTAGGGGTCTATATTACATCGTCAAATGTGAAATTGTATAAGAATAACTATGAGGTTTTATGGCAAAAAGTTCAGAAGGAGTTGATTGTTTGGAAAAAATTGCAATTATCTTTGCTGGGGAGAATAGCTGCTATTAAAATGAATGTTTTACCTAGATTTTTATTCCTCTTTCAGATGATACCAATAATTAAGAAAGATAAGAATCTTGAGGAATGGCAGAAGGGAATTAACAAATTTATATGGGAAGGTAAAAAAGCTAGGGTTAAAATGAAAATAATTCAAGATTCTCGGGAAAGGGGAGGTTTAAAAATGCCCAATTTTAAATTATACTATGAAGCAGCTGCTCTCTCTGCAATAAGTGATTGGTTTAATTTAACGGAGGAAAGAATTTTGAATATAGAAGGTTATGACTTGCTATATGGATGGCATGCATATTTAATTTATGACAAAAAAGTGGATAAGGCCTTTAAAAATCATGTGTTAAGAACTGCTCTTCTGTGTGTTTGGAAAAAATACTCTTATAAACTAAATTATAAGGTTCCTATGTGGGCAAGTCCTAGACATACAATAGAGAATATAAATATAGAACAGAATCAGGAAATGGTTACATATAAAGATCTTTTGTATACTGAAAGAGGTAATTTGCAATTAAAATCTTTGCACGTACTAAAAAGAAGGGAAAAATTATACTTGGTTTCAATATGAGCAACTACGTGCTAGATGGAAGGAAGATCAGAAAATTGGTATAGAGCAGAACGAGGGAAATTTGGTAAAGCAAATTAGAAATCAGTCTCAGGAGCTTATAAAGAGATTGTATAATGTGTTACTTGAAATAGATTCTGAAAGGGACTTGGTAAAGGACTGTATGATAAAGTGGGCACAAAATTTTCAGGAGCCAATATTATTGGAAACTTGGGAAAAATTTGGGTTAGAAATGTTAAATTTACTCAGGCACAGAATTTGAGGAAAATTTTTATAAAATGTTTTATAGATGGCATCTAGATCCTAAAAATTATCGTGTATGTATCCAGATATGCAAGCAAAATGTTGGACATGTAATTGTGATGACGCTACATATTTTCACATTTGGTGGACTTGTAAGGACATAAAGGCCTTTTGGATAAAAATTTGGTGGATTTTACAAAATGTTTTGAAAAAGAAGATAAAGTTCCTGCCGCAAGTTTTTTTGTTGGGAATTATTACGGACTGTACAGTAATTGAGACTAAATTGATTTTAAATCTAATAACAGCAGCAAGATTACTAATAGGACAATACTGGAAGAAAAAAGAAGTACCTACAATAGAAGAATGGATATTGAAAGTTGCCAATTTGGCTGAGATGGCGAAAATATCAGCCTTTTTGAAAGACAATATGCAAGAAAGATACTTAAAGGAATGGAAAAAATGGATTGACTATATTCAAAGTAGATATCAGACTAAGAGTTATCAGACTGCCTTTGAATGATTATGATGTATTATTTTTGATTGTTTTTGGGGGAAGTTAGGAATTGATGATTGTAGGGGTATAATTAAGTTGGGACGTAAATTTTTTTAGCATATGTTTGTTTTATCTTTAACTATACTTTGTGCTCGTTCCGGGAAGTCGGGGGAGGGGAGGGGGGTTGTGAAGGGAGGGAGGAGGGGAGGAGGGGGGAAAGGGGGAAAAATTTTTCTGTAAAACTTTTTGAATTAAAAAAAATTTATTGCGATATAATGCATCAGTTGGACTAACTTGAGGGCATAAACTGACAAACAAGGAAACACAATGAGAGATTTCGTAAGTATTTTTATGGTGAAACCAGTCTATCAGGGCAACCTGGTCTACCCAAATATGGGATGGAGCTTACTGCTTCCGTTTTCACCTTTCAGCCCCAATCCAGGAGCCTTTGCAGGCAGTCATTTCCAAGGCAAACTATTTTGTCAAAGCATTTTGACAAAAACAGTTTGTTGTGGAAGCGACTGCCTGCGAAGGCTCCTGGATTGGGGCTGAAAGGCAAAAGCGGAACCAGCATGCTCCATTCCACAGTTGGGTAGACCAGGTTGCCCTGATAGACTTGTTTCATTGGAAAAACACTTAATCTCCTACCTGGTACAGCTGACAAAGCGAGGGGAGCCCATGTCCTAGAGGTTAATACATCCAAGTGGCCTAGGTTCAAATTCCAGAAGGATATGGGTAGGTGATGAGAGCTTAAACAGCTTGAAATAGCTATTATCTCTTTGTCAGTAAATTTAAATTTAACACAAGAGAGATTTAGTAGTATATGGATAGAAGCCTGCATGCTTTATGAACTTAATTTGAAAACAAAAAAACGGTCCTGAAAAGTTTTGTTTTCTTGGCTCAAGGATAAAGATGGACAAAGTGCTGGAGAAATAAAAAGATCAATCCTGAAGATGAAAACAGTGACAAACTCACTGAGGCTCATGAAAAATAATAGCATTTCAATCACCACAAAGATAAATTGCCATTTGGGAGGAAATTTAAAGCATTCTACCTCCATTGCAATTTATGGCTGTAAAAGCTGGACACTGACAAGGGGTGAAGGTATAGATGTTTTCAAATTATGAATAGAGAAATCATTGCTAGGAGTACCACAGATTGCAAGAAGAATGGATCAATTAGACCAAATCAAGACTAACTGCTCCCTCAGGATAATGACCAGAAAGCAGAAACCTCCATAATTTGAGCATGTGATATAAATGAGTGATGGATTAGAATTATACCTAAGAGGACTGAAGGTACTGAAGGCCAAACGACAATGAATGGAGCCAAACAAATTACTGGAAGAGTTATAGGTTATGCATGGAGACATATCAAGATGGCAAACATTTCTTCATGCAATTATAAGAAATTAAGTCCAATTCAATAACACCTAACATTGGGAGAAATGGATTTTGACATGTATGTTGTTTAAAGGCATATCTGTCCTGGCTTTTTAAATGGTTGGCTTTATCCTAAAAAGGCTTAAGAAATTATCTTCGGACTGAAACACTATAGTAACAGCTTGCAAAGAATTCAGTCTGGCCTGCAAACTACCACATCTTCCCATCCCCATTCTCTGGTGCACCTTCCATCCTGTTTCCAAAACCTCAGGTCCCTGGGAAATGATGAAAAGTGCACAGCCAGAAGAAGACTAATTTTCGATCTCCGGTGATCCACAGGTGCAGATTACCTCAGCAATGAAGGACCTCAGAGGAGGAAATGGGTTGACCTCAAGGGCACTTATTCCCTTATTGCATACACCATTAGATACCTTTAGATTGCCATAGCACTTCTTTTCTTCTGCAAATTAAACATACACAGTTTTTTAAATGCTCCTCACAAAACTTGGTTTTTAACCCCCTCACCATCTAGATATCCCTTTCTTAGCTCGTTCTAGTTTGCTTATATTTTGTTTCAAGTAAATGCCCAGAAATGGACATGCTAGTTCAATTGTGGTCCGGCCAACTATTACTTCTTGTGATCTGTGCTTCAGTTAATTCATCCCCAAACAGCTTTGCTTTTCAGGAACTATATCCCACAGCCAGCTCATATTAATTAGTGATCTACTAGAACTTTCTGATCTTTTCACATGTACTTCTGCCATGCCAGAAGGACATATACTTTACATTAATCTCTGTTGTATTTTCTCCTGTTCTTTTCATCCACTGCTTCTCAAGGCTTCTTCTCTTTTTCTTCTAAAATGGTAGCACACCTAACATTTTATATTATGAATTTTATGTCAAAGGCAAATTTGATAATGATCCTTTCGTCAAACCTTTCATCCAGATCATTCATAAAAAAAATTATAGAACACAAGGGCCTTTGGCGCTCCATTTGAAATTACTCTTTAGGCTAATGCAAAATCTTTACACATCCTCTTTCAGTGGAGTCATCCAGCCAATTATGACTTCATATAACCATCGTATTATCTTTTTTATCATGTTATTAATGAGTATATCCTGAAAACGTTTGTTGAATGATTTTCTGAGGGCAAGATAGACTATATCATGGCATTCCTCTAGTCTACTAAGCTAATAATCCTGTCAAAAAAAGGAGATAAAGTTATTCTGGCATCATTTATGTGTGACAAATCCATGCTGCCTTTTGTTCTAAGTGCTCATAAATGTACTGTTTGTTAATCTTGCCCAGTACAAATGTCACACTGACAGATCTTTAATTTCCCAAATCTTCCTCCTTCTACTTTGTGATAACAAGGGCAACATTTTGTTCTCTTTGTGGCCTGGGACAGTGCGGTATTACCAGAAAATTTCAAAATATTTCAATTAGTCATACTGCAATCACCTGTTCTAGTGCCTAGTTTATAATTCATTTGGCCCAAGAGGCTTGGTTTTGTTTAAATTAATTAAGTGATTCTTAACAATTTCCCTTCCCTTGTCTGAATGGCCATTCCCATCTTCCAATAGTAACACACAAGGCCAGTTAGGGATTTGTTTCCCGTTTGAGAAAGGAAGACAGATATAAAAAGACATTCTGCTTTCTTGCCAACACACATTGCTGATTTGCTTCACATTATCTTTTTCATCTAACAGACCTCAATCCTCATGGACTTTTGTTCTGAGGTCCTTGAATGTTTTGGAGTATTTTTTGCAGGCCTCGGCTCATTCTGAGCATCATTGTTCTTTATGCAATCTCTATAGACCTTGGCAACTGATTTGTATTAATATTCTTTTTTGGTTTTATATAGGGGCTTTTCAAAAAACATTGCACAATTTCCTAAGGGCATTTCAGACATGGCACAACCTCCCGCCCCCAAGCAGCATTTCAGCACTTGTATAAAATCCTGGCACTCATCTAGCTAATTGTTTAGCTGACCCAGAACTGCTGTTGGTGCTGTTCATCATTAAACTTTTTTTTCCAATCAGCCACCATGTTGTTTCCATCGCGTTTCTCCCAGCTTGGAACTGAACCAGATGGATTTTCCTTCCAACAGTAGTTACTCTTTTTTTCAGGTTCTCAGAGATGAAAAAAGAGGAACTGCTTTAATGAATAGCAGAGAAGTGTAGTGCTCACGCTTAAGCTTGGTTCAATGCACAGTCCTAAACACAACAGCAAAACCGAATCAAAGCCAATACTTGAAATTGAAAGATGAATAAAGAGATGCTGTGCTCATGCTGGTCTCAAGCCTTTCATCCAAGTTCTTTTTGAAGCATGCAGAACCTATGTTTCAATAGTTTGATAAGGTTGTATTTTCAAATCGATGTTTTCCTCATTTATTGTATATAGTCTAAAGTGACATTTGGGAGAGAGCAGTCTAATACATGTAAAGATAGGTTGACGACTAGTGAAAACTGAGCTAAATCGATTGTAAGAGATTCATTCATTCCTTTTATGACTTAATAAGAACTGAACTTAGATTTATGGATCTAGATCTACCGATTTATGGATATAGATTTCAGGATTTATCATTTTCAAAGTCATCTGTCATATTTACAGTTCAGCAGACAACTGAACTCAGGCATCACTGAATTGAGTCCAATCTCTGCATAGCAATAAACCAGCAAACTGGCAATTCTGATGAATGAAAATATTCAGCCCATGAAAATATTATCTGAACTGTATTTCTCTTATGCCGCTGCTGTTTTATGTACATGCTTAAGACAGGCCACATAAGCTAGTCAAGAAACAAGCAAAATTTTCTTAAATAACCCCATAAGTGTTGCTGATAATAGAATAGAATAGAATAGAATAGAATAGAATAGAATAGAATAGAATAGAATAGAATAGAATAGAATAGAATTTTTTATTGGCCAAGTGTGATTGGACACACAAGGAATTTGTCTTGGTGCATATTTTATTTATTTATTTATTTATTTATTTGATTTTTATACCGCCCTTCTCCCGAAGGACTCAGGGCGGTGTACAGGCAGAATAAAACGAACAATACAAAATACAATTAAAACGGAATTTAAAAAACTTATTTAAATTAGCCTGAAAATTTAAAAATTTACCATACGCTAAAAAACCCCATTTAAAATTAATAAAATTTAACATTTAAAATTCAATTTAAGCCAGCCCCGCGCGGATAAAAAGGTGTGTCTTCAGTTCGCGGTGGAAAGTCCGAAGGTCAGGTATTTGGCGTAAACCTGGGGGAAGCTCGTTCCAGAGTGTGGGAGCCCCCACAGAGAAGGCCCTTCCCCTGGGGGCCGCCAGCCGACATTGTTTGGCGGATGGCACCCTGAGAAGTCCCTCTCTGTGAGAGCGTACGGGTCGGTGGGAGGCATGTGGTAACAGCAGGCGGTCCCGTAAGTACCCAGGCCCTAAGCCATGGAGCGCTTTAAAGGTCGTAACCAACACCTTAAAGTGCACTCGAAAGGCCACAGGTAGCCAGTGCAGTCTGCGCAGGAGCGGTGTTACATGGGAGCTACGCGTAGCTCCCTCTATCACCCGCGCAGCTGCATTCTGGACTAACTGAAGTCTCCGAGTGCACTTCAGGGGGAGCCCCATGTAGAGAGCATTACAATATGCTCTCAGTGTACTTAAAAGTGTTGCTGATAAACCTGATAAACATCCCATAAGTGTTGCTGATAAATGTTTATATTATACATTTACAATATAAAGTGTAGAAATTAACATTACATGCATTTCCCTAAGTATCTCGGCCCTTTTCATCACAGCCAATTGTTTATCCCAATGACACTGTAATTCACATCTCTTCCTACCTAAAACCTGACCCAATGTTTCATACAGTACAATGATATTGTGAAGTACACTGTCTGAGAGAGAATCATTGGCATCGCCGAAAAGAAACAAAGGTCATCTGGCTCTGAACCCTGTAGATCAGCATTCCCTGTCTCCATATCGCTAGGAGGGCAAAGCCTTGATGGACCACCAGCTACAAAATGGGTTTCTGATTTGATGATCACAGTGCCATTCTTTCCATTTCATGTGAGTTAAGGGAGCCATCAATGGTGGCATAGGTTTTTCATTATCTTGATAAATGGCCAACCCAGAACTGGGATGCAGAGAGTCGAAGGGCAAGAAGGGGACATAAGAAACGTGAGTCCTTCAGCCATAATTTGGGATTATTACAAATGTCCTGGGTGTGAGTTTTATGAATGGATGACGAGACAGATGCTAATAAATTTTCCTCTCTCTTTACTGCAGCTTTACTGTTTGTGATATGATGGATTTCAACTGTAACCTGTTCAAATCGTAAGGGTTGTCCACAGTTGTGCACATATTCACATATATACAAAAAAAAAAAAAAAAACCAGCCAGGAATAACTCCTGAAGCATGTGGGCAGATTGGGAAAAGGCTGTCATAGTATTTCAATAATATTTCATAAGTATCTACATATTCAGAAAACCCTTTAACATGTTACCAAGCAGTAGTCGGGATACATATTACAGATTTAATTCATTTGGAAACATACTACTTCTTAAACATTCAAGCTTCCCTCTGATAGCCTATCAACATCTTTTGTGTCACAAGAGGCTCAAATACTAGTCAATTTCATAAAGGCTAGTAAGTTTCACCTGGACACATCTGAAGAGGCAATGAAGGTCCGGTGCTTCAAGGAACAAAGCTGGTCTCTAATTAAAGGGCCAGAGAAATTCTAGCAATAAGATAATAATTTCACAGTGCTGTTTGTCATATCTTCTCCTGCTTTTTCCCCATTTCAACATTGGAAGTGCCAATTCCTTATGTAGCAAGATGGAATCTATAGTCCCTTGGCTGGTCCTCTGTAGCTCTGCTTACATTCATATTGGATTAAATATGAATAAATAACAGACAGGAAGCAGAAATGCATTTAGTTCATATTTCCATATGAATTTATATAATTAATGTTTTAATTATTATTTTGTATTTGTTCTGTAACTTGTAAGCCACCCAGAGTCACCTTGTAGGGGAGATGGATAGCCTAAAATTAATAAATACAATAAAATAAATAAAAATAATATTTTCAGGATCAACATCTGAAAGAAAATGGCTTCAAAAAATCATACTTCTAATTTTCCGGGCAAAACCCCAGTGCAAAAATTGTAGAGAAATACAATATTTAGGGAGAACATATTCAGTAGAAATTAGGGAAATTCTCTATAAAAATATAAACACCTACAAAAACAGATCTATCTATCTATCTATCTATCTATCTATCTATCTATCTATCTATCTATACACATACATACATACATACATACATACATACATACATACATACATACATACATACATACATTAGGAAAAATGTTTTCTAAAATGTGTATATATATTTTGCATATTTTTTTTAAATATACAATTTCATTTAATATAATAATGGGAGAAAAGAAATCTCATGAAAAGATGAGATTCTGAATGAAATTAAAAAAAGAGAGATTTTCCCATCCTTAACTGATAAAATACATTTTTATGATTATTGTCAACAATGTGCCCAAATTGTTTCACTCTTTTAAGTGATAATGTCTTTCAGTTAAAAAAATGTTAATTTTTAATTTTGTTTCAGGTACATTTTACTTCAGCGGTATGATAGTTTAGCTCAATGATGCAATGTATTAGCTGATTGCTTGATCGACTGGAATCATCTATAGAGGAAAAAATTTAAATAAGTTGGAGATAAACCACCTTGGTCAAGAAAGCTTCTGAAGCACTTCTGATTTAATAGTTCTCTGTTCTAAAATTTTTGAACCCCTATATCTATTTTGTATACCATAGCTTCTTACAGTGTAGCTGACATTTAATGAAGACATATATGGCCTAATTTATTCACCCAGGGTTGCCTTTTGCACTAAGAGCAATGAAATTGCTTATTCACTGAAAGTATGTCATCCATCTTTAGACACTAGTGGGGTTAATGTAATGGGTAAGCAACATATGATCTATTTAATGAGCTCTGAAATTGCTTCCCTGAAAGAAACCACAAAACTGCCACAATTCAATTTATGGCAGATCCTGCAAATAACAAACGTAATTATTTTGGAATCAACATAATATTAGATCGGACCAAATTCTATCCCCACTTGGCTTGGTAGGAATGCAATATAACAAGGCTGAACAACTATATGTCTCCAGTTGTGTTTAGCTTATGTGACTTCAGAAATGATAGAGAATTTAAATATTTGAGTAAATATACAATCCTGTATGCACTTACTGGGAGGAAGTTAAAACAAGCTCAAGTACACTTATAACCAAATACATATATGTAGGAGACTTTTGTTCTCTTAAGAAAAAATGTCAACAATTTGCTTGGTGTCAATCTAAATATACTTCAGTATAAGGATATATTTGCTCTTTTCCTCTTTCTAATGGAAAATCCAATATAGGGAATCCATTTATCCATCTGGGACTGCAAAGTTGTAGCCTTTCTGCTCTCCTCTGCAGCCTTAGAGGGGGGTCCCAGTAAATTCTCTGGTCCCTGCGATATTTTTCCAAGGATCAGAGAATTGTAGCTTAGACAAATTTAATAAGTAGCTATAACAACACTTGCTCCAAACTGCTCCTTGTCTCAGTCAATACATCCTGTCTATCCAATAGTACATTATTTATTAAATACATGTTTGTGAATCCATTCAATCATCATTTAGGTCCATTATATTAAATATATAGTTTTATAATTCAGATGCTGTGGTGTGGACATCTGCATTCTTTAAAATATAATTCCATTCCTTTCTTAAGAACGGTGTTGGCTGCACACTCCTTCTAGGCAGTGGTAGGTTTCAAAATTTTTTACTACTGGTTCTGTGGGTGTGGCTTGGTGGGCATGGCAAGGGAAGGTTACTGCAAAACCCCCATTTCCTCCCAATCACCTGGGACTTGGGAGACAGAGAATAGATGGGGGCGAGACCAGTCAGAATTTTTACTACTGGTTCTCCGAACTACTCAAAATTCCCACTACTGGTTCTCCAGAACTAGTCAGAACCTGCTGAAACCCACCTCTGCTTCAAGGTATATATTAGGGTTTTGTAACACCTTGGGATTTGAGGTCCAAAATGTATTTTGGAGCTATGAGCAACATTTCTGAGATCAGATGCAAAGGGCTATACAGCCCTGTGTATAACACACCAGCTTCTGATAGAAATAATCATCTTAATCCTATTGACGTCTTGTTTTCTATTCTAAGCAGCAGTATATGCAAATTACCATTAAAAGGAGTGCTTTTTGTAGTTCTTTTGTGATATATCTAACTGCAATGCAGAAGCTTGCATGAAAGTTAAAAAGAATTAAAAAATAAATGCAGGATGCAACTGGTAGTAGTTTGCCCAGAGAAATAAGTGATTTGAAATCTTAAAATCTAAAAATATAGTTCATTAGGCTATTCCCTTCACCCTTTAACTAATTTTGATGACATTTTATCATTCTTGCCTCCTTCTAAAATTTTAATTCTAAGCATTTCATTTTTATATACTGTTTTTATATTTTAATGCCTTATTGTATAATGCCCAGAGCCCCTCTCTGAGGGAAATGGCTGGTTCAAAAATGTGAAAAATCAATAAAAATAAATGGAGATTTCCAGAGCTGCTAAAGTAAACAAAGGGGAGAGAAGTGATAACTGCTGGCGTCTTGATCGAGTCAGTAGAATTGAGTCCATAAAAGTGCAAGGGCTTCTCTTGCGAAAGGAAAGAAACAATTTTCTAGGAAAGACATAAAAGTGAGGAACAGGGTGCATGAGAAAGATCACTGGGAGAGATGAGAGTAGAGTAAAATGTATACTGCTGGCATGGCCAGGAGGAAGCAAATATAAGCCTCCCCCAACACCCCTGCAAGGATCTCTCTCTCCAACCATTCTTCTCTTTGCAGTTAACTGGAAAGAGATGCACTGTGGGATGTAGAGTGAAGGAAATGAATAATAAGTTACATTTTATAAAATGTAATGTTCTTACTATCATAAAATGACCACAAATTGTATTCAGTGAAACAGTACGTGATGACTTGCTAAAAATCTTTCTTGGAAGACAGGAACCTACGTCCAAGGCAAGGCCACAATTCAGTTAGATAGGAACAATCCGCCCAGGAGGAAGCTACTAGTAAACAAGATAAGATATCTGTTCCTCCAGAGAAATTGTCACGATGACCCTTTAGAAGATGAAATGACTTAGTAGAATAAGGGGGTTGCGGGGGGAGTTTCTTAGGCATGGCGTGCCTTGTGTAGGAGTATAAAATGTGTAGCTTGAAAACTGCTTCTTGCGCTCTTTGAACTCAATCCATTTGGGAAGGGTCTAAGAAGCCGCGCTTGCAACCGCTTTTCATTTTTCTTCATTTTATCTCCAATAAACCTTTGATTTTGTGAACCAGACTTGTTTATGAATTGTGAGGATTAAAATATTTGGGTCTTATATCTCACAAGAGGAATATGGCTTGGTTAGCAATACTCATTCAACAGAGGAAAATGGCCCAATAGATAAACTGGGGACGGATCAAGGCTGGCTATAGCCAAGATGTGATGCAGGTAAAAAAGAGAGGAAATGATTGGATTGGATTGGATTGGATTGGATTGGATTAGGTTAGGTTAGGTTAGGTTAGGTTAGATTGAAGGGATAAAAGATATCCAATTTAGGAGCAGAAGACAGTAGAAAAGTTGCTGGTTGGCTTACTGAGGCCTTGAATCCAGGATGGCAGTTTTAAAACATCGGCAACACAATATTACAAGGAATCATGTGCTTTTGCTGGGTAGAAAGGCAACAAAAGGATTTCGCTTTGAGGCAGTTTTTTCAGTCAAGGATCCCCTCTCTGGAGCAATACAAATAAAGAACCATCTGGGGCTTTGGGAAGCAGACATTTCAGTTGGCAAAAGTCTGCCAACTGTCTGAAGAGGAGAAAGATTCTAGCTGATTGGGACTGACGAGAGGGACAAATAAACAAAAGCTGACAAGAAATATCAGCAACCAACCTAAGTATACAGTTCTTCCACCAAGGGATGTGAACAACTAGTTTAATTTGTATTTGTTGGCAAGACCCAAGAAAGACACGTTGTGATTTTTCCTGGCAGATTTCCTATTGTTCCACGCCTGCAGACATAATTTTGCCGAACTGAAGCAGACTGCTACTCACATGACGCATAAACTTTGGGAACTATTAGGGAGAGGCTGTCTTCACCCTCTTTCTCTCACACAAACTATCTGAGCTGAGCTGTCTCTTACTCCTCTGGAATGCACCTCTTCCTTCCTGGGAATCCAGACTACATTCCATTACAGTACTGTGCCTTTACTAAGCACTTTCCAAGACAATTTTGGGATGGGAGAGCAGACCAACTGCTAATTCTTAGGAGAAACTCTGTGATGAATGAAAGGGATTCCCACCATCAAGCTCTGTAGCATTGCTAAAGTCATTCTTGCATTTTTGGGAAGCCATTTTAACTATTTCTATTTCTGTAAATTGTTTTATTTTCAGTAGTAATATGTATATCTATTCACATCCATGGAAATGATTTTTCTCTAGGTATTAACATTTCTATTCACATATACATACGAACAGTTTTAACCAGAGCTTGTTTTAAAATTAATAGAAAACAATGAGTTCATTCAAATTTGGTAGATGAGGGACTGTGTTCTGTAAAAATTAATGCAATGGAAAGCCATATTAATTCGGTTTGGCCTTTATGAAATTGATGGCCTCGAATTGTACAACTCTTAAATTTAGAAATGTTTAACCGCAATCTTGGTTCCATCTTAATTTAATTCTCTCAACTCTGTTGCAGCTCCAGCTCCCAGAATTCCTGTTAATATAGTAATTGGAGAATTTTGGGTTTTATAGTATGAAAACACTTGAACAGTATCAGATTGGTAACATTTGTTGCAGCTGCTTTGGGAACCCTCTGCAGAGAGAGGTGGAAATAAATTGTATAAATAACAGAGGGTCAAATTACATACTATTTTAAAGACACAGTCAGCAATTACACCTTTTTCTGTTCTAAATCCAACAGCAAGTACAGAGAACCAAATCCAGATTGGCATCCTGTAGTGTGATTAGGTGACTTTAAGCATATCCCAGCATTATAGTCCCAGCCTTGGATTACCTTTTCCAAGATCGGCAATTTTTATTTCCAAAGATATATACCACTCTTTTTTTTTTCATTGCAAAAGAAAAAAAAAATACCTGATCAGTTTTATGATGGGAGCAAAGATCCATTCTGGAAACATACGGGAGAACCAAGTTTTAAATCACTTGTTTCTCCACAATAAGGTATGAATGGAATTCCCCAAACGTACCTCTGAATGTTAAAAATAGCGGAAAATATTTCTCAAAATTAGAACTGAAAGTCTAAAAGTGATCAATACAATAGTTTGCTGACTGAAAGAATTTTAGAAAGTTGATTCCCTAGTGCATTTCTGTCCCAAAGACTCTCATACCTTATAAATGGAATGGACCATTGGATGTTAAGAAGCATCAAGAACCGTGGTGGTGCAGTGGTTAGAATGCAGTATTGCAGGTTGACTCTGCCCACTGCCAGAATTTTGATCCTGACTGGCTCAAGGTTGACTCAGTTCTTCCAAGATTGGTAAAATGAGGACCCAAATTGTTGAGGGCAATTTGCTGACTCTGTAAACCGCTTAGAGAGGGCAGTAAAGCACTATGAAGAGGTATATACTGTAAGTCTAAGTGCAATTGCGATGAATTGCTTGCCCAAGCCTGCACAAAGAGACAAAGCTCAGGAATTCAGAGGCAATCTTTAATTCTAAATCTAAAAGCAGGGATGGAATCAAGTAGAAGGAAAACAAAAACTTCATTCCCATCATATCTTCTCCATGGTCAGCAATATTTTATGGATGAGATGAGAGATGAGAGATACTCATTCTATCTTCTGGGAAACAGCAGTACACCATCTGAATTTTACAATTTCTTTCCACTTCCTATTGACACCCGTCCTTATAACCACGGAATTTCTTATGCTGAGGTGTGAGAAAGATATAGGCACGGGATGGATAAGGCAATGCACGCTGAAATGTACTTGGTTCAAAGCTTTTCCATTAAGCTTGAAGTTCAAACTTGAGCTGACCCAATATACTTGTGGAGATTGAAAAGAGTGATAATGCCTATTTGATTATTGTTTGTTTGGGACCAAGCAGGATACATAACTTTACCCTCATTTTTCTTTTATTCCCCTGCTTCAGAGCAATAGCAATGTATGCTGTACAAAAAGGACTTTAAATTTTTATTTCAGTTGTCCATTATACTGCTATCCTGCTTTAATTTTATTTATGTTTTACATTTTAAATAAGAAATTTGATTGCCAGAGATTTTCAAAATGTGTCAGATCTTTCATCTTTTTTTTTTTTAAGAGCCAACAGATCAGGACTGGTGTTCATCTTTGTTTTGAGCTGAAGAAATCATGCTGATATGCTTTCCAAGATCATTGACATATTGCCTAAACTCATTTAACCATATCTTTATAAATTTGAACTGAACACTGAATCACCTGGCGTGAATAAAAGATCTGTTAGTTTGTATTTCTTGATAGAGTATCTTTTCTCCTGGTATTGCTTTTTATGAGTCATTTGATCAAACGCTGCAGCACAGTGGAAAGGCATTATGCCTGACCCATATGTATACAATAAGGGGAGGAAAAATATTTTCTACTTGTTTTATTTCTTGCATGACGCTAAAGTTGTTTATCTTGCAATAGTGGATTAAGAAGATAATAAAAGTATCAAGATTTAAGAACAACAGAGATGTTAAGACATGTCAACAAATGACTATGTCCTTAATTCTGTACTCAGTGCTATACGTAACATATAGCGGAGGCTTTCCAAACAGAATAATATTTTGGGATCTAGTAGCAACGTTGAAAGGGTAATTTTCTTTCCGACCATGCTGTGAGGGTAAGAGTAAAGCCTTAAAATATGTCAGCCTCCCTAATGGGACCCCAAATTCCTGCCCAGTTGCTATTTAAAGAATTCCAAAAGAAAATTATGGTCATTTTCCAGGTAGAGAATTATCCTATGTTTTAGAGTCATCCAAATATTGATATTCCAAAACAGTAATAATAAAGATAGCACTGCAAAGGTGGCTGGGAGATGCTATGAACAAGTAATAATTCTCAACTAGGGAAATGGCCTTAATGTCAATTTACTTTTGCTCCTGAATGAAAATTTGACAGAAGCAAATTGTGGCTAATGCTACAGTTCTAAATGTTCTTAATTGGGAGCAGAGGTGGGTTTAAACAGATTATGACCAGTTCTGGAGAACCGGTAGCAGAAATTTTGAGTAGCTCAGAGAACCGGTAGTAAAAATTCTGACTGGCCCCAAAAGTAAGTATTCTTCCCCTGCCATGCCCACCAAGCCATACCCACAGAACCGGTAGTAAAACTTTTTGAAACCCATCACTGATTGGGAGTGGAACATGGAATTCAGTGGGGTTTTATTTTGAACTGGGACTTAGCATAACTCCCCCCATTAAATTTGTTTCATTTCGCAATTCATTTTCCCACATTAATTAAACCCAAGTCTATGCTGTCTGAATGGATATATCCTTAAGGAATGCATTAGCTAAGTGCAAAGGAGACCTTGTCCAATTATTATGGTTGGTCAAACAATCAGGCATATGTTTAGCCTGGATTTGGCATTTTTATCCACCTATCAAGTCCTTCCCAAGGATTGAGGAAAGGCAGATGTTTGTGTTTTATGTGTTTATCATCATCATCATTTCTCTATGCAAACAAACGTGAGATGCCAATGGTTGTTGCAATTGGCAGAAATCTTGTCATCCAGAGGTCATTAGTCCTTACCCCAGACGCTTCCAGTTTATAAATTTTAATTTAACTCTTTAAATTAAATGTAGTGTTTATAAAACTGGATAAGGAAAAAAGATATAACAATATAAAACAGATCCAGGTTCAAGATCAGGTTCAGATGGCTGTCTCTCACAGGTTCATTTATGTGCATTCCTCCAACCCTTGGATCAGCAGAAAAGTGTGCTGACATAATTGGTGCTGCCCCTATGCTGACCTCTAATGTGTTCAATAAATTTTGGTCATTTATTTATTACATCCATTTGTATGCTAGCTACTTATAGGATTCTTGGTTTGTGGGCAGTCTTACAGCTTTATCACAAAACAGTTTAAGTGCAGTGATTAGTGCAGTCCTCTAACTTCAACTTCATTATTACCATAGGTAATATCATCATCATCATCATCATCATCATCATCATCATCATCATCATCATCATAATTTAATTTGTATACCGCCCTTCTCCCGGAGGACTCAGGGCGGTGAACAGGCAGATAAAATAAAAACAATACATTTCAATAAAAACAATATTTAAAAAACTTATTCCAATAGCCTAAATTTAAAATACAATACGAAATATAAAATAAACCCCAATAAAATCCATATTTAAAACCCTATTAAGCCAGTCCTGCTCGAAAGAATAGATATGTTTTAAGCTCGCGGCGAAAGGTCCGGAGGTCTGGAAGTTGTCGAAGTCCTGGGGGAAGCTCATTCCAGAGGGTAGGTGCCCCCACAGAGAAGGCTCTCCCCCTGGGGGTCACCAGCCTGCACTGTCTGGCTGACGGCACCCTGAGGAGGCCCTCTCTATGAGAGCGTACCGGTCGGTGGGAGGCATGTGGTAACAGATTACCTATCTGGCAGAAAAAACCACACCAACTGATCTCTTCAAAGTATGGTGGCCTAGCAGGTGTGGTGAAATGTGGTCAGATGACCAGGAAGGAGGTTTTAGCTACCATTCACAGACCTTCAAGGCAAACAAAGGTCTACTAGTCCTTCTGGAAGACTCCCAGGCCCAGAAATAACCCAGCTATCTGGTCAGTGGGGCTAAGGAGGAGACACATCAAGAAAACACAGTTCAATTTCATCCCAGGCCCAACATCTGCAGAACGAACCTGTCACGTGAATTATTTTTGGACACAGGTTTACTGTCAGGCACAAATAGCATTAGTTGAGGTCAAAGTACAGAAGAGTTTATTATTGCTACCTATCTGATCAGTATCTGATCAGCTAATGTCAAACCTAAATTGGCGCTATAATAAGGGTCAATAGAATTCATGGAGGGTTGGACTTGGTTCTCTCGTGTGATCACAAACTGATGATACGTTTAACCTCGCCTTCTAGCTCAGCCTGCTCATCTCTTACACTTGCTGGCTTACATTCCGAAACGTAGGCCTTGACAAGTTATCAATATGCTTTAGTAGTCTTCCTTCAATCACATGGGCTAGAATGGGAAAGATGACTAAAAATGGAAGCTTACAATATTTTTCTCAATTTCATCCCAGATCCCAAGTAACCCAAGCTCATCAGTGCTGTAAAGGAACAGCCGTGCTGGCAGCAAGTATCTGAGGTTAGTAACACCTCAGAAGTGGAGTGTGCAAAAATAACGTTAGAATAAGCAAAACGGTGCCCCAGATAACAAAAGCAGTTAGAAGCATAGCTCCACAAAACATCTTGTCAGCAAAAGCAGCAGAAATCCTGGAATGTGTTCAGGATCAAATGCATTATAGGATATATATCTCTTTCTCAGTTTGAATTTAGCCCATTTTTCTGCAGACAAATCTAATGGTCTTTCAAGAGGCTGTTCAGCATCTATTTATAACAGGTTTTGGTCTTCAAAGGAGCCTGCATAATGTCTGAACAGGGCTTTCTGAACTCTGCAGAAACAAGGTGCTCTCCATAGCCCAAGCCAAACTGGTCCTGGAATACAGTGCCCCCTTTTGGAAGAAAGGAGGTGTGCCTGCAACCAATAAGACCTTGGTGGAAGGCAGCCACTCACAAAAAGTGTTCATGAAGCATGGTACATCAATCACATACTAACAGTGGTGGGTTGCCCCTAGTTCAGACCGGTTCTATAGAACCAGTAGTAAAACCAGCAGGAGGCTCTGCCCACTGACCTAGATGTCGTCATAGGCAACCTGCGCATGCGCAGAAGCTCAGCGCGCGAGCAAACACAGCGACGCGCGCACACGTGATCCTGTTGCGAACCACAGTAAAGGTAAGTAGAACCCATCCCTGCATACTAAAGCTTGCATCAGGTGAAGATGGAAAATACTACTTTAAAATTGAAACAACTAAGGAGAAATTAAGATGACTTTTTATGCATGTGTAATGGTTTGTGGGAATGACCTCAGGAGATGGGGGAGGGAGAGATGCTGCCTAAGGAGATGGGAGAGGAAGAAATACCACCTAGGGAACAATCAGATAAAGGAGGACAGAGCCTGTAGCTGTATAATGGGCAGAGAAAGACATTCAGAAAGGAACCTTCCTAACTTCTCAGATTGTAAAAGAGACAGCAGGAGATTTGCACTTTCAGACTCTGTTAATGTAATCTTGTATTAAAAAAAAAGAATTCATTCACTTTGTCCTGTTTCCTGTCTGGTCTATCTGGGAAGGCTGTCGTTGATGTGACAAAGGCTATGTCATGAGGATGTATGACCTTTATAAAGGGTTAATAGGTTTATGTCCATGTGGCAGAGAAAAGAATGTGAAAAAAGAACGCAGAGTAAATTTGGTACATGAAAGAAAATGGACAGAACTTAAGAAAGATTATTCTGCTCGTATTCATTTTCAGTTTTGATTATATCCACCCCAATCTTGTCCTGCTCATTTCTGAACTAATACATTTCAGAAGGCCCGAGAGTTGGTCAGCAACGCCAAAAAAGTTATGCTGCTGAAGTTACGATTGATGGTAACACATATTTTGAATGCTGTTGGATGCTGCAGTGGAATATGGGACTGGATCCAGAATGAACATACTTCCAATCTGGGCCTTCTGTCTCCGACAACTCTCTCTAAGGCAATCTGTATTCATACTCATCTCTGCCAAGTGATTTTGCACTGTAAAACACCCCTATAGGTGAACTATATAGCCTGTTGGCAATTTTGCAACAAAATGGTTTTTCTAACATCTTATCACTGGGTTAGAAGATATTCTAGTGCTTGGAATAAAGAATATGAGATATACGCTAAACAATGCCCACAGACAGGCACCAGGATGCTGAAGACTGGCTGTGGAAAGGAAAGGAGAAAAGGGGCCCAACAGTATAACAATTCTCACATCACACCTTCCACAAAAGGAACATAAAAGAAACAACCACACTTCCATTCTCTCTAATAATAATAATAATAATAAAAAGATCAAACATAATAATCTCATGTTTTGTATGCTGGCTGGTTCCCTGCAGAAGAAATAAGTTCTTTTTCAGTTTCTTCGTTTGTTTGTTTTTTTAAATTTGGGTTATTTTGCTCATGGGAACAATTGCATCAGCAAAGAAAACAAACTGACCCATTCTGGCTGCATTTTAAAATGCAGTCCGCGTTTGTCTAGAGATATTCTAAAACTTCTGAATGGTTGATCTGAGAGGGACCTGTCAAATTAGCATACTGTCTTTCCCCTTTCAAGTTTTTAAAAAAAAAAAACCAGTGGGATTCTAACAGTGGAAATACCACTTTTTTCCCCCTAGTTTGAAATATAGTGCATTTGAGTTCAAAATAAATCAGCTCAGCTACCCAATGCAGAGAATATAGATAATTCTCAATTTACAACTACAATTGAGCCCAAAATCTATGTTGTGAGCAAAAGAGTTAAATCAGTTTTACCCCACATTTTACAACCTTTTTTTTTTTTTGACACAGCTGTTAAAGAAATCACTGCAGTTATTAAGTTACTAACACGGTTGTTAAGTGAATCTGGCTTCTGCATTGACTTTGCTTGTCAAAAGGTTGCAAATGGGGATTGCATGACCCAGGGACAATGCAACGGTCATAAATATGAGTCCATTGCCAAGCCTCTGAAATTTGATCACACGACCGTGGGGATGCTGCAAATGGTTTAAGTGCCAAAAACATTCATAAGTGTTCTATCCCCCCTTCCACTTCACAGAGAAACGCGAGTTTCACAGTCCTTTTATTGACACAGACCTGATTCTTCTGCAGGAAGCACAAGACTTGGCAGCAACTGTGCAGAGGCCTGCCAAGTTCTGAAGCCTTTATCTCGGACAGAGATAAAAGCACTCGTGTCCAAGTCCCATTGCCAAGCTTACAGGAAAGAAAGGCCTTTAACTCCCGAGAAACCGAGCTGCAACACACTCTGGGTAGCTTTTTGTCCATCACGAAGCCCAATGGCAGCTCCACCCACTTTTATACCCTGTGGGGTGTGGCTCCGTGACTCAGCACTCTCTGAGCCTGCCACACCTTTTCCTCTGTTGCACACGCTTATCTCTTTGTCCTGCCTCAGGTCGATCCAGGATTGATCCTCAGCAGCTGGAGCTTGGGGCGTTGCCAGGGAGGAGGAGGAGGGTCCGGGAGAGGGAGGCCTTGTCAGCTCCTCCTCCTGGCCTGCAGCTGGAACTTGGGGTGGTGCCAGTGAGGAGGGTCCTGACGAAGGAGGCCTTGCTGGCTCCTCTCCCTCACTTTCCGAGTCACTCTCCTCCATGAGGACCAGCTCAGGGCGCGGAGTCACAACAATAAGTCTTTTTTTCAGTACCATTGTATGGTACACAGAATGGTCACTGAATGAACTGTTGTAAGTCAAGGACTATCTGTACTATATAAATAGAGGACAGGAGTTGATTCCAGAATGGTGCAAAGACTTCATGAGGAAATGTTTTAAGCTAATATCTTTGGGTTTCTACTGCAATTGATGGGATTCCAAGCATGACTAATACAGTTCCACTTATTTCAATGGGGCTTAAATGGAAATAGCAGCTACTCTGGATTTAGCTCCTTGGTTGAAACTGCCTGAAATCAATGGAGTAATCCAACTGAAGGATACGTTGAAGAGTGACCTCTGCTTAATCAGTGCTTCTGCAAGCAAAAAGCTTTGGTCTGAATAATATGGATTTCAATTTTTTGCAGATTTTTCTCATTACCTACAGTATGCCTGGAGGGGAAATACATAATGTTGATGGATAATAGAGAAAGAAAACCAGGAGCTGGAGATTTCATGTTCCTCCAAGGTCAGACATCTATTGATCAGAATATATTTGTGAAATTAGGACAGTTTTTAAAAGGGAGCATTGCCACTTCTGTCAACAGTGTTACCTCTCTCAATAATTTATTTTCCCAAAGATGGAATAAGATGGCATATTATGAGTTCTTCCCTGTCAGACAGTCAACCGCATTGGCTCTAGTTAACTAGGATTTGAATGGCGTTATGACAGAACTGGCGCTGACTGACATCCCATAAGTGTCAGACCTGGTTGCCCCAGCTGGAAGAAAGATGATTAGTCTGGAGCTGACAGCTGTCTTCATCAAGGTGCCAGTCGCTGACAGGAAAAAGAAGAACTTAGGCAAACAAGAAAAGAAAAGACTAGAATTCACCCTGAGTGAGTTCCGGGGCAATATTAAATATTTAGACTCCTCTCATCTTGAGACCAGAATTTATAGTGGCTAGGAAAGCTCGAAAGCCAAATGTTATGACAGATCCTGGAGATCAACACACCATTGGTTCCTTGGAAAATAATCATGCTGGAAATAAATCTTGTTGTTTGTGTTTGCGGCAGCAGTGCAATATTTATAAAACACCCAGCTTTATGTGCATGTGTGAATCCCTACACAAAGCCCTTGCAAGAAGTAAAGCTAAAGGATTATATGAGCCATGGAAATTAGAATTTTTAAAAAATTATTATTAGCAGCTCCGCCCGGTTTTGAGTTTTCTTTCTTTTATTTCATATCAACATTGACTGTTGGGGGAAAAAAACAAGGTTATTCAGACTAGAGTAGAAATAAATGAATCACTCTATCTCCGATTCACATCATTTTCACAGCATTGTTTATCAATCTATCCCTTCCCATTTCTGAAATCTCATAACCTCAGAAATATTTATCTTTCTACTGTCTCAATGGAATAAAGAGGGAAAGCTACTTTAACTGTAAGTATAGCAACATGTGACTTTAGCTGGTTTGAGCAATGTCTCATGAACAAGGCAGAAAAAAGAGAAATTGACAGGATATATTTGTTCCGTGTGGGGAAAAGTAGGGAAATGAGCTTAGAGAATCAAAAGACTATGTTATGAAGAACTAGTGGTTATTGTTCGTTTGTTTTTGGGTTGGGGTTGTTGTTTTTTGGGTTTTTTTTTTGCTCTGATAATTTCCCCATCAGTTTGGGAAAAGCTGAGATGACACCAGAAAACTTTAATAACACGGTGATCACATTTATTCTGGGTACTAGTTGCTTTCTCATAGCTGAAATAACAAAGTCAATATACACTAACGTGATTAACTTGACATCCTAGGATTCAGAGATTGGTCTTAGAGGGCCAAATGACAGAATTTCAGTGATATGTGGCCTGTATTAATATTGGCTACAGTTAGAAAGCATTCAACAATTGTGATATCAGTTTGGCACTGTTGTGTTATCTTCTCATTCATACAGCATTGGCTTTGGGAACAATCGTGGATTATCTCATATGGCTTTTGACGTTTTGGGCAGGAGAAATGGGGGCATTGTGGAACTGGCTAAGACACAGTAAAGTTCTGGACTGAAACTGAATTTCTTTATGACTGCTCAGCCATATCTGTATTCTCTTTTTTATTATTTAAACCCAAAGAAAAGATTATTTTTAAAGACAAATTTCTTTTTCTTCATGTCTTTTCTTCTAGAATTGAAATTATCTATCAGTATTTTGACTGGCTTGTGCTCAATGGAAATTATAACTTCCTCAATATTTCTGTGTTGGAATAGGATATATGAATATATATATTGAAGACTGACAAAGCCACAAATTTCATTTTTAAAATCCTTCCCCTTCTTCCTCCAAGAAGATTAGCAGTCTTCACTGGAATTACTTCATAGATTTAGATTGGGTTTTTTTTGGAGTGTGAACAGTTTCTCAACAAATTAGACTCCCAATGCTCCAAGTCATGGATGCAGCTTCTAAAATCTTACCAAATGTTATAAGCTGTAAAATTTACTTAACAGAAGAAACTTACCAAAATATATGGGGAAACAATCACATTAATTATAAGGACTTTTTAATCCGAACTCCAAGAGAAATCAAATTAAAATAAATTTAGTTTTTCTCCTGGAAATACTTAACTCTTTGCTATGGCTTATTTTCTGCACTGTGACCTCACTGAAAGACCAAATAGAGCCCAGGAACCAAGTAAAACTGTGTTATCCTGAGACAGAGGCCTGTTAACATATATCTGAAACCATTTCCCTAAAAATTAGTTCCTCTACAAAGAAATGCAGAACCTCTCAAAGGAGAGATAGATGCTGTAGCTCAGGGGTATCCATGCTAGCTGGGGAATTATGGAAGCTGAAGTCCACAAGTCTTAAAGTTGCCAACTTTGGAGATCCTTATTTAACTCACGGGTGTCAAACTTGCTGCCCTCATGTGATGTTTCACAACTTTTTTTCCCTTCATGGAGCTGGGGTGGGTATGGCCTGTGCGTGATGATCCTGGCCCCACAGGCCACCAGTTTGACACCCCCATTTGAAGTTTAGCTCATGGAGAGAGTGCAATTTCCCAGGTTTTCCCCTGTTAGAGATAGGGAAAAACATCTAAATCAGGGGTCTCCAACCTTGGCAACTTTAAGACTTGTGGACTTCAACCCCCAGAATTCCTCAGCCAGCTTTGCTGGCTGAGGGATTCTGGGAGTTGAAGTCCACAAGTCTTAAAGTTGCCAAGGTTGGAGACCCTTGATCTAAATGAAGATTCAAAAATTGCTAGACCAAGTCTGGAAAAGAATAGGTTTTACCATCTCCTCAAAAGCATCTTATTAGATTTTAGAATGTACCAGAAAGTTGGAAGAATCCAGATAAATAAAGCAAAGGGTCCTTGTTTCTGAAAAATCGTTATGTCTGTAGAAACAAATAAAATGTCTAGCCAGAGATTTTGTGCTAGAGTTGATTTGTTTTCTGTGAGGTGCTAAATCTAATTTTCTATTTATCTCTGTATAAATTAAAGAATTAAGTATATTCATACTGCAGACCTGGTCCCCACCCCCCAAAAAAATGCTTTTCTCGGAAGAATCATGTGTAATCAGTAAGATGGATTTGGAACCGTTTTGTCTTGTCTCATTATGGAACAGACCAATTCTGGTCTGTCCAAAGCATTCTATTTTCTTCTGAGATTTTCTATTTTAATTCATTTGTATGTAGCTGGACTTTGAGACTCTGTGATTTATCTCTTTCCACACTGAATATTTGCATTTCTAATATTTGAAATATTAAAGGGGATTGCTTTTTTGATATTTTCTTTTTAAATAAAGTATAACTTAGTTAATCTCTTGTGAAATCAATGTAGCAACCAAAGAAAGGGAAAACTGATTTCTCTACTCATACACTACATGGTCAGGAGGCTGCATTATTGAAGTTCTCTTGCTTTTTTCATAGTTACCTTTTAATTGTCAATTATGTCAGCACATCCAGTAAGATCCAGCAGGTTTGGTATATTCTGTGTTCCATCTATCATTCCATGGGACCCAGGAAGTATGCTGTCACTGTCACTATCTTTTGTAGCTACATTCCTCCTGAGATCTATTCAGCCTTCACTTTGCCCTCCGGGAGTCTTGAAAACTTAGGCTCGCTGCCTTAGAAGAGTGAGGAAAATCCTCAGGGACGACTCGCACCCTGGTCAGCACTTCTTTACCCTCCTACCATTGGGAAGGAGATTAGAAGCAGAGCCAGCTGCACAAACTGGGCTGAAGAACAATTTTTATCCGTGGGTTGTCAGATTCCTGAATGCGAAATAACATCATAACTACATAATACAATGGACTTGCAGGACCGGCACAATGTATAACATGTTCACACTGGTGCAATAGGACTGGGTGTTTGTTTAGCTGATAGATTATCAACAAAAAAATGCTTCTAATGCCACACAAATCATCAATCTTCCAATGAACTATTTGCAAAAGTGCACCGATCAATAAATGAGTATTCTTTGTGCCTATGCTAAATTAGAAACAAGTACAGCATTTTCTAAATGGTTTAGAAAAAGACGTAACCCTGGACCCAGAGCTGGGGAGCATATACAGAAATTCAAGTCTAGCTCCTAATGTGAGCACATCATGCCCAAAGGAAGAAAAAGGAAATTATTGCCTGATATAATGAAGACTGACAACCTTGAAGTCTAAGGCTATCTAAATTTGCAAGGATACCCTCACAGCACGAATCACGGCAACATTTTCCACTGCAGCCAATCTTAATATGAGTTAGTAGAGCATGTCAGTGAGGCAAAAGACATTATTATTATGTCCGTCAAACATAACCACATGTATTGTATGTCACATTCCCTCTCTATCCTCTTTAGAAGGACACACAGAAAATCATACTATTAAAATCATCGTAATAGTTCTGGCCAGAAATTCAGAAATATGAACGATAACGCACCTTTCGTGGCGGCTGTAAAAAAAAACAAAACCCTGACATTTACTGGATTTAATGCAAGTCATTTATTTTTAGAAGATTGGTGATGTTCCCAAGGGCTTACTTTACCATAAAAACATTTCCTATCATTTTGCATTAACGTTTGTTAAAGGAAAAAAAAAAGTTAAGTGGAAGGATTATGCAAGAGAGACCCATGGCGATGGCAAGTTGCTGAGATGAAAATGCATTCAGGAGGTGCCACACTCAAAAGGAGAGTTCCATCAGTCACTCAGTCTTTGTGACGTCCCTTCATACAACCCCATACCCTTTTTCAAAAGCACGTATCAAATCCCCGTCCAGCTCCCATTAACAACCGTGGCTTTGAGAGAGAATGCAGAGACAAGTATCTGACCTCACGGTATTGTCAGGAAACAACCAATTACAGAAGAAACTTGCGGGCGCTGAGCTTATTTCCTAGCTTGTTTTATCTTGCACTTCAGACCTTCCCCTCTTCATGTACTTGTGATGTAGGCCTTGAGTAGTGTGAACCAGAAGACAACAATGAGGGAAAGTAGGAGGAATTATAGAGATAGAGATACTACCACTCAAATGAAAACACAAACAGACAATAGGGAAGAGAGGTTGTTCAAGGAGAACTGTTGTTATTCCCGAGAAAGTGTCTGTCTGAATGCTTGCCTGTTATCTCTCTCTTTACTAGCTGCCTTTAATACTTTTAATTGTTAAAACGCTGTGGGTTAAATCTGGGATCTGCTGGTTGAAACTAAACACTCTACCATGGAGCTCTGGGCTTTCTTCTTTACAGTTCTGTGATATTTCTGTTTTATTTCGTTTCTGCTTTTACTTACTCGCTACAAACAGCAGATGGTCTGCCATCCCTCAGCGCCCAAGTAATTTGTAAGCATGTGTAGTGAGTGTATCAGGTGATTCCCTGTAGGGCTCCCATCCTTAGGAGACATTGGAGCTAAATTCTTCCCCGTGCCCTGCGGAAGGACCAGCTGCCATCACTTACTGAGCTGTAAAAGAGTTCTCCTGATATCTTTTGCCACTGTATTCCCAACCAATCTTTGGGATGAATTGTACTGAGCTTTAAATATACCCTGATCCGAACACTAGCAGCTGAAAAAGAATTGTATTTTTTGAAAAGCACTTCAAGCATTCTTGACTAATGAAAATTTTAATAACACTCTTGCTCAAAAGTTACTCAATAACCTCTTTGGCCACAGTCATAGAAACCTTCTTGCCCTGGAGCAAAAGACGCTACTATTTCCAGAGGACGCCTCCCAAAGCCACTGCTTTTGTCTCACTGTCACCATAGTGGGCTTCAATTGCACCATTCTGCTAGTGGTGTTTTCCCTCTTATCTGAAATTCAAGGCCTTTCATCCAAACAATCCGTGGCAGGTAGTGGAAGATGTTTCAGGTGACACTGTAGAAGGTGGCAATCTTCTCTAAATGCTGTAGCTGGTCTGCTATGAGGCTGCCCTCTTCCATCGTGGCCCTGGGCTTGTCCTATTCTGCACTATCACTTTCACTGTCAGGGAGAACACAACTCTGGTTGCTTTTTTAAAAATGGATTGGCAAACTGGTTGACCTGGAGAGTGCAAAGGACTGCAACTGCCTAATCCATCTCTGGCTCACTGCACGAAAAGGAAGGTATAAATGAAAAAAATTTTTTTTAAATATTTCTATAGTAGGGGTGGGCAACTATGGCAACTTTACAACCTATGGACTTCAACTCTCAGAATTCCTCAGCCAGCTATGCTGGCTCAGGAATTCTGGGAGTTGAAGTCTACAGGTCATAAAGTGCCAGAGGTTGCCCATCCCTGTTCTATAGTTTGTGTGTTAGGAAATTCTTTTGTGAATTTCCTTCTGTTTCCTTCTTCCTTGTTTGTCATCATACCATGTTTCTAAGGTACATTAAAGCTCCCACAATGATCCTCACAGCAATGATCCTCACAGCAATGATCCTCACAGAGGGCCTCTGTGGCTCAGACTGGTAAGACAGTCTGTTATTAACAGCAGCTGCTTGCAATTACTGCAGGTTCAAGTCCCACCAGGCCCAAGGTTGACTCAGCCTTCCATCCTTTATAAGGTAGGTAAAATGAGGACCCAGATTGTTGGGGGCAATAAGTTGACTTTGTATATAATATACAAATGGATGAAGACTATTGCTTGACATAGTGTAAGCTGCCCTGAGTCTTCGGAGAAGGGCGGGATATAAATGCAAATTTAAAAAAATAGCCCTTTCTCAACCTCTGACTCTTCAACACTTTTTTAGTAGATACAGCTAAGCTGCATACATTCAGAAAATCACTAAGAAGGCAGCAAGGAGAATTTTTTTTTAAAAAAAAAAACCCACCCTACCAGTATTTTTTGTTGTAACCTAGTGATTGAAAGTTTATACAATCATCCCATGGTTATAAGGATTTTTTTTTAAAAATCACGGACAGGAAAATAAAATGGGTAGGCAGGAGAAGCAAAGCAAAGAACAACAATAGCCCTCAGGATACCAAGCGAAAATGTTTTGTAATGCAGGGAGGGACACAAGCCCCCCACAAAAACCAACAATCTGGCCTTGGACTGTTGCACATTAAAGTTGTGTGAACAGCAGCACAGCATGTACCCACTCCAGGTGTACAGTAAGGGCACAAGGTTGAGGGAAGAACAATTTAGGCTGTCATGATTTCCTATCAACTTCAGGCAGGGATGTGGGAATCTATTCTCTATCTTTCTTGATAGTCCTGTCCCCTAAAGTTGCATTCTAACCTCTGGTGACAATCATTCTTCCATTCTTTGTTTTATTAGGACATGTTTTGAGCAAACAAACTAACAGAAATCACTAAAAAGACATATGTTCTTTTCGCTGGAGGGAGCGTGCTTTCTCGGGCCTCTCCCCGAGAATAATTTTGTCAAGTTGGCTATTTGAATTTTCTGTTGACATTTAGCCAATCCAGTAAAAAGGCTGCCAGAAGCTAAATGATCAAGCTCATCTGGTTCACTATGGATTAATCAGTCAATTAAAGTTTGCCGAACAAAATGTCAAGCATGGAAAAACAGCCAGTTCTTTATCATTTTGAAGTAACTTAGAGACTCAAAAGGTTCCACTATTAACAAATTGACTCAGGATGAATTTTAAAATGGCCTTTCTGCCCTTAATACATTTTAAAGATCAAAACCCCCAACCTTGTTGAGCAGGGAAAGTTTATCCCATTGCCACAAGCGTTTGCTAATGATCTAAGAGGAGATACAACACCCAACCCAAGCCAGGCACCAAAAATAATGCCAAAGACTTACATTTGTACAGCCTTTGGATGGAAGTGGTTTCACATCTGTCAAGCCCTAACTGTAAAAAGGTGCTGTTGTTTTTTTTAAAATCTAGTTATTTGTTGATAATTCCACATCAGTTACTTGTCACTAAAAATAAAAATCTGATATACAACCTTCCGCATGAAGACAATGATGATTTGTTATGTTTGTCTTTATCCAATTTCTCTGCATAAACTAATCATCACTTTCGTAATAACTTTGGTCTGCATGCCTCATTAACTAGAAATACGTATCCTGGCTCATTAATGGCTGTGGCCTGATCTTTCATCAAGAGCGATCTTTAATGCACAAGGCTGCTGCTTGAATTTCATATGAGGCTGGTTGGCTGCATGCATAGTTTTAGCCCTGCAAAACTGAAAAGGGGGGTGGAATTATTTTCCATCCTTGAACCCCGCCTTTATCAGGAGCTTCAGCAGCTGTCAGAACTCCTCCTGCTGCTATTTTTCTGGTTTCTTCAGAATAAAATCAGAGGCAAGAAGTTTACGGATATATAATTTCTTTTATGACGCTTCAGTGATAACACTGTTCTCACTGAACAAACCGAGTTTGATTCTTAGTGGAAACAAGCATGAAGAGGATGAGGAGGGATTACGCCTTGTTTTTTCTTCCAACTTACATGGCTATCTTCCCAATATTTTCTGGCTTAGGAATGACCCCACATTATTTTGTCACCTGAGGCAAAGAACATATTAATGTCCTTTCTTCATCTTTCTTGGCAATAAGAGAGCATTCATCATTATATCTGTCAGGCCCAAACCCAGAGATGATGCAATGAAATCCAGTAGAGTACAATTCTTTATTTGCTTACACCTAATGGACTCTAGGAGCTCGCTGGCTCATGTAGTCAGAATGCTGGGTTGACAATTTGCAAGCCCATGTTTTAGAATAGAGTAGGATAGGATAGGATAGGATAGAATAGAATAGAATAGAATAGGATAGGATAGGATAGGATAGGATAGGATAGGATAGGATAGGATAGGATAGAATAGAATAGAATAGAATAGAATAGAATAGAATAGAATAGAATTTTTTATTGGCCAAGTGTGATTGGACACACAAGGAATTTGTCTTGGTGCATATGCTCTCCGTGTACATAAAAGAAAAGATACCTTCGTCAGTATCATAAGGTACAACACTTAATGATAGTCATAGGGTACAAATAAGCAATCAGGAAACAATCAGTATCAATATAAATCGTAAGGATACAAGCAACAAAGTTACAGTCATACAATCATAAGTAGAAAGAGATTGGTGATGGGAACGATGAGAAGATTAATAGTAGTGCAGATTAAGTAATAGTTTGACAGCATTGAGGGAATTATTTGTTTAGCAGAATGATGGCGTTCGGGAAGAAACTGTTCTTGTGTCTAGTTGTTCTGATGTGCAGTGCTCTGTAGCATCATTTTGAGTGTAGGAGTTGAAACAGTTTATGTCCAGGATGTGAGGGGTTTGTAAATATTTTCACAACCCTCTTTTTGACTCGTGCAGTATACAGGTCCTCAATGGAAGGCAGGTTGGTAGCAATTGTTTTTTCTGCAGTTCTAATTCTCCTCTGAAGGCTGTGTCTGTCTCGTTGGGTTGCAGAACCAAACCAGACAGTTATAGAGGTGCAGATGACAGACTCAATAATTCCTCTGTAGAACTGTATAAGCAGCTCCTTCAGCAGTTTCAGCTTTCTTAGTTGGTGCAGAAAGAACATTCTTTGTTGTGCTTTTTTTATGATGTTTTTGATGTTAGCTGTCCACTTTAGATCTTGCGATATGGTAGAACCTAGACATTTGAAGGTCTGTACTGTTGATACTGTGTTGTCTAGTATTGTAAGAGGTGGAAGTATGGAAGGGTTTCTCCTAAAGTCTACCACCATTTCTACGGTTTTGAGTGTGTTCAATTCCAGATTGTTCCGGTTGCACCACAAGGCTAGTTGTTCAACCTCCCATCTGTATGCGGATTCATCATTGTCTCAAATGAGACCGATCACTGTTGTGTCATCTGCGAACTTCAGTAGTTTAATAGATGGATTGTTAGAGATGCAGTCATTGGTATACAGAGAGAAGAAAAGTGGGGAAAGTACACAGCCTTGAGGGCCCCTGTGCTAATTGTACAGGTATCTGATGTGATTCTGCTTAGTTTCACCTGCTGCTTCCTGTTTGTATACACCATCATGTAGTTGTTATTATTTTTTATTATTATTATATTATATTATATTATATTATATTATATTATATTATATTATATTATATTATATTATATTATATTATATTATATTATATTATATTATATTATATTATATTATATTATATTATATTATTTTATATTATATTATATTATATTATATTATATTATATTATATTATATTATATTATATTATATTATATTATATTATATTATATTATATTATATTATATTATATTATATTATATTATATTATATGTCAATTCGCCACAGCCAACTTGCCAGGGCCATCTCGCCACAGGACAGCTTGCTGTGGGACATGAAATAGAATCATTAAGGAAAGGATGCAAAAGGAGGGACAGAATGAAAAAATAATTAAAATTTTAAAAAAAAATTAATTTATTTTAAATAATTAAATAGAATTGTTACATTGTCCCGCAGCAAGTGGTCCCTCAATGAGTTGGCCATGGCGAGTTCGCCGCAGCAAGTCTAATCTACCCCCATTGCAGATTGGGCATGCTACATATCCTGGCAACCAAAGGGTGTGGGCCAGGGGTGGGTTTTATTTACCTTTACTACTTGTTCACTGTGCCCGCGCGTGTGAGCGCTCTTCTGGGCGTGTGCAGAAGCTTCTGCGCATGCGCAGATCACTTTTGATGATATTCGGGTCAGTGGGCAGAGCCTCCCGCCAGTTTTACTACTGGTTCTATAGAACTGGTCCGAACCGGGGGGCAACCCACCACTGGTATGGGCTATCAAGGACTAGGAGACAGGCTTTTCTGCAGTTAGCTCCTCCCCTAGGAGAAAGATCCTAGTGAAAGATCCTCCCCTAGGAGATCAGAATAGCCCCAACCCTCTTAGTCTCTCCTAAGGCCCTAAAAACCTGCTTATGTTCCTGAGCCTGGAGTGCTGAATATGTCAAGGGTCCCATTTTTTAGCTTTACTGTTAACTGGTTTACTATCACGGGCTGCTGTGTATATTTATCTTGGGTGTTTTACATTTTTTAAAAAAACTTAAATTGTTTTTATCCTTTTGGAATTGTAAGCCATCCAGAGTCATTGACTGATTTGGGCGCCTATCAGTTGTGGGTTTCAAAATTTTTTACTACCGGTTCTGTGGGTGTGGGTTGGTGGGCATGGCATGGCTTGGTGGGCATGGCAGGGGAAGGTTACTGCAAAATCCCCATTTCCTCCCAATCACCTGGGACTTGGGAGGCAGAGAATAGATGGGGGCGGGGCCAGTCAGAATTTTTACTACCCGTTCTCCGAACTACTCAAAATTTCCGCTACCGTTCTGGTCAGAACCTGCTGAAACCCACCTCTGGTGCCTTTAGAAATTGAATAAAGGAATAAATAATAGCAGGGCCAGCTCTAGTGCCGTTGCAAATGTACACAGAGATCTGCAACCCCTGTGTAGGTAAGGAGACACTGCCTTTTTGCAAGTCCCTAAAGGCAGCAATAATAGCAAAGGTTCTTTGCATGCCTAGATTAGAATGCACGGAGAATGGGGATGCCAGCAGTGGGAATGTTTCTGTTCTCCTTCCTGTGATATAGTCCAATGACATGATCTCCCAAAAGACTCACTTAGAAACAGCATGCCCAGGTTTCTATTGAACATTAGCGTTTGAACATTAGAAGTCTCCCTTTGTGATTTGACTTTTAAAATCTTTCGGATGGGTTTATTTCCATGGAAATTTCCAACTGGATCACTCTTGCGTGTAATAAACTTGGTGAGTCATTTCAAGCCCTCTGGCTTAATATTACACAGGCCGTCTATCTGCTTCTAAACACTCTTCACTTTTAAATTAGCCCGTTATGATAGCAAAAGCAGTGTATTCATTTGGAGATTGGTTTTGATTTATTGTTGTTGTTGTTGCTAATAATTAATAAGAAGGTAGGTTTTTTTTTAATTTAGAATCAGTTTTTTTTCTCCAGTGGGTTTTGTGTGATGCTAGGATTCACGTTGTCAATGACTGTATAGGACAGAGGTAGCACAATTTGCTATACAGAAGTACTGAAGTAACACAATCTGCCTCTTCAAAGTGCTCCTCATCACTTGAAGCCTTGATAGACAATTCTATTACCTTCTGTGCATACATTTTGTTGAGTTCTTCCAGTATAGGTAGTCCTCAACTTACAATCACAACTGAGCCCAATTTTTTTTGTTGCTAAGTGAGACATTTGTTAAATGAGTTTTGCTCCCTATTACGACCTTACTTGCCAGTTATTAAGTAAATCATTGCAGATGTCAAGTTAGTAATATAGTTGTTCAGTGAATTTGGCTTCCCCAGTGACTCTGCTTGTCAGAAGATTGCAAAAGGTGACCACATGACCCCGGGACACAGCAAATGTTGTAAATATGAGTCAGTCTGAATATGAAGTGTCTGAATTTTGATCACATGACCAGGGGGATGTTGCAATGGTTGTGTGAAAAATGGTCATAAGTCACTCTTTTCAGTGCCATTGTAACTTCAGTCTCTAAATGAACTGTTGTAAGTCAAGGACTCCCTTTAGTTGGCTATAGAATGGAATAGAGCAGGAAGGTCTATTGGAGGTCTTCTAGTCCATCCCCCTGCTCAAGCAGGAGACTCTATACCATTTCAGACAAGTGGCTGTCCAGTCTCTTCTTAAAAACTCCAGTGATGAAGCATCCACAACATCTGAAGGCAAGGTGTTCCACTGATTAATTGTTCTCACTGTTAGGAAGTTTCTCCTTAATTCCAGGTTGCTTCTCTCTTTGATTAGTTTCCATCCATTGTTTCTGGTCATGCCTTCTGCTGCTTTGGAAAAGAAATTGATCCCCTCTTCTTTGTGGCAGCTCCTCAAATACTGGAAGACTGCTCTCATGTCACCACTAGTCATTCTTTTCTCTAGACTAGCCATAGGGAGAAAGTCTCAGAAGCAAGCGAAAGAAAAGCAATCGCGATCATTTCATTTAGCTTTCAAAAGGGAAAGAATCATATTGTTTCATGAAATAGTTTCAAAAGGGTCCTTTACATACATCATAATCTAAGTGAAGCACACCCTTCTGAAGCTTTGCATCAAGACTATTTTCCAGTTAAGAAGGTGTCTTAAACTCTGAAATAATTACTGGGTTCAGGGGGGAAATGCACGAAAATAGTGGGCTTATGCAAGTACCCCACAACTCAAAGAAGTTTTGTCTCAGGGTGAAAATTTGCCCAGCAGAATTAGGATTTTTGGTAAAGTGACATTTCAGTGGCTGTATCACCTGAACAAGTCCAGCCAAGATCTTCAATCTGCAAACCCAGCCTGTACCCAAATGGAATAGTCTGAATTCCTGGCACTTAAGATAATTATTTTGCCACCAATCCACCCTTTCTCAATTTAATTTCTATTTTTGTTTTCTTTCCCATTCTCCTATTACGCATGCCATTAATCTCACAATTGCTTGAGGGTGCTATTTACTTCTGCTACACTATTTCGGTAAACTCAGCCAACTCAATCTCTGACCTGTCACATTAATTTGCTTTCTGCATCTCTTTGAGGTTATCTTCTAAGAGACCTTTGCTGAGTTTTTTGTTTATCCCCTGTATCTTCAGTTACTCTATTTCAGAGGTGGGGAACTATGGCCCTTTTATGACTTGTGGATTTCAACTCCCAGAATTCCTAAGCCATGCTGGCTCAGGAATTCTTGGAGTTGGTCCACAAGTCATAAAAAGGCCATAGTTCCCAATCCCTGCTCTATTTCATGAAATAACTTCACCCATTCTCTTTTGCTGCTTCTAAACCTGGAATTGATTTCAGGAAGTCTTATACAAAGAAGTAAGGGACAAATTTGGCGTTTCTTACTTATTTCTCTTCAAAATTCACCTTTAAAAAAAAAACATTGAATTGTTCAACTTCTTAGTTTCTATATCTATTTTAGAGTGTACATATTAAATTATTACCAGAAAAAAAGGATCACTGTCTTTTAAAATAGAAGCAAAATAGCCAAGATTAAATTAAACAAAATATTTAAAAAATGAATATATCATTTATAAAATTGTCTTTTTGCCTGTTTGATCTCATTTTTCCCCTACAGAATAAATTTTGGAGGCATGTTAGACATTGCATAGGAAACGAACAGCATAAAGATTTTCTCATTTACACACTGTTGAAATTTGCACTCCATCATTTCAGGATGAAAGGTAAAATAGAAAGAATTTAGCCTATTAGTACAGCCATATGAGATTTCCATTTCCTTTTCCTGGACTAATTTATGCAAGGGTCATTGTACCAGAATTATCTTCCCACTTAATGCAAATAAATTGGGCCCAGACCAACAGGTAGATAGATAAGTGGTATTAACAGGATTAATTCTTTTAATTGCATCAGCCATCTGGTGATCTTCCTCTATCTAAATGTCACAAGGAAGCAATAAACTCTAGTTAATAGTTGGTGACATTTAACATACCTGGGTATTTTCCCCCCCAAGGCAATTGCATGAACTATTCCTATCCTATTTATCTTCCTACAAAGCAATAGTCGTCCTTTTATTTTTCCTATACATGCAACAAGGCACAATACCAATAATAAAAAATAAACACCAAAAATGAATGCAATGACTTATCTTTATCTATTTCAAGATCACAAAATAGAGCCTCCAGAAACCTGAATAGCCCATAATATTTAAAACAATAATTATGACTAAGCGATACCCAAATAACAATACATTTTTGCCTAAAAATAATACTAAAACCAGCTTCCCAAGGGCCCCTCAAAATAAGCCTGTGAGAGGGATCTTGGAGTCCTAGTGGATAACCATTTAGATATGAGCCAGCAGTGTGCAGCAGCTGCTAAAAAAGCCTACACAGTTCTGGGCTCATAAACAGAGAGATAGAATCAAGAACACGTGAAGTGTTAGTGCCACTTTATAATGCCTTGGTAAGGCCACACTTGGAATACTGCATTCAGTTTTGGTCGCCGCAATGTAAAAAAGATGCTGAGACTTTAGAAAGAGTGCAGAGAAGAGCAACAAAGATGATTAGGGGACTGGAGGCTAAAACATATGAAGAACGGTTGCAGGAACTGGGTATGCCTAGTTTAATGAAAAGAAGGACTAGGGGAGACATGATAGCAGTGTTCCAATATCTCAGGGGTTGCCACAAAGAAGAGGGAGTCAAACTATTCTCCAAAGCACCTGAAGGTAAAACAAAAAGCAATGGGTGGAAACTGATCAAGGAAAGAAGCAACTTAGAACTAAGGAGAAATTTCCTGAAAGTTAGAACAATTAATAAGTGGAACGATTTGCCTGCAGAAGTTGTGTGGGCTCCAACACTGGAAATTTTTAAGAAAATGTTGGATAACCATCTGTCTGAGATGGTGTAGGGTTTCCTGCCTGGGCAGGGGGTTGGACTAGAAGGCCTCCAAGGTCCCTTCCAACTTTGTTGGTATATTATATTATATTACGCATTCTTTACACTTGTGTCAATTTTGATAATTCATATTCCAGGTATAATTCAGGTAAATTCTGATTCCAGAGGAGCAATGCTAGCTGGGGAAGAGTTTGCATCAGTGATACGGCTATTCTAGTATGAGGAAGTATCAGTCAGCCCTAGCTAGGCAACTTCATCCATGGGTAGATTTTCCAAATAACTATAGTATATTCATTTTAGAAACAACTTCCTTTCATTTTCACTATAGCCTCTATTATTACTGTTGTCCTTTTTTTACGACCCTGTAATCCTCAGTTATAGACCCTATAATCCAATGTTGGGACAACTGGATGGAGCTGAATATTTACTGTCCGGATGCCCTTCCTGACACCTATGTTGAGATATTCGGCAGATATGTTCTCTTTGTGCCGTAGGAGAGAAACATCTGCCGCTATCTAGGATTGAACTCACAACCTTCTGAGTGGGAGGTGGGTGTCTTCACCACTAGGTCACCACTTCACGCAGCATATATTACAACTATTGACAGATATAAAATATAAGACAGTTTTTTTCTCTCTTTTTTTCTTTCTTAGTTTCTATTTTTAATTTGTACTTTTCTTTTTAAAAAAATTACTTTAAGTATTTTTTTTTGTTAAAAAAAAGGCTGATCTGATTCTAATATGCACAATTACAGAATCACCTGTCTATTCAAAACTAAGAAATGTAAAACAGAAAGAAAATTAAAAATCAATAGCCAAATTGTTTGGTGAGCAAAAGACAAACTAAGCCTCTTTTATCCAGTGCTGCTTTCAACTTTAAAATACGAAATGAGTTTTATAAGGAAAATGCCCTCTCCCTTCTATTCTTAATTTCTTTTTTTAAATTAAAATGTATTATTGTCCCGTCCAACTAGTATTTGGAATTCTCTTTATATACTGCCATTTGCTATATGCAAATGTTTTTAAAAGTGCAAATTCAGCAACAGTATTTCCTAGACACAAATATAGTTACTTTCAACCATTTAATATAGATTTAATCAAATGTTTACTCCATTTCCTTATCAGATGAGAAACGTCTTTCCCTTCTGAGTTCTGACTATGATGCAAATAAGATCATCCCAGTTCAGGCTTAACAATGAAAATGGTTCAGTCAGTATCTGAATGGGGTAAAATGAATTATTGAACTATCTACATGTTTTTATTTCATTAATATCTGCATGGAACCTTTGGCTTATGCTATTAAACAACATAAGGAGGTCCACATAATATTACATAACTCAGTTCAACACAAAGTGTTTATTATTTATTTGTTTGTTTGTTTGTTTGTTTGAGACTGGTATTCTTCGGTTTATTTCTAAACCTCATACAGATAGCACAGAGGTGATGAAAAAGCCTTCAGTAAAATAGCAGGATACTTTATTAACTAGTCCAAATCAGAACTGATGCCACTGGGTGAGAATTTGGTTACTCATCCATTTAAGAAACATCAATTCTGTATTTGTGTGAATTGTGTGAATTCATTAAATAAAGGTTAGTTATCACTCAGTAGTGTGAAATATAAGTAAAATATAGACAGGGTATTGATAGATGGGAATCATTAAACCTTGCTCTCTGGTAAAAGGTGAATGCTATCAAAATGAATATTATTCTCAGATTAATTTATTTTCTGAAAGGAGTTCTACTTTTTATATCTGGTGATTATTTTAAAAAAATAATTATTTGTTTAGGAGCCTTCTAATGGGATACTTCAATTTTGAGATTATCTTTCCAAAAAATGAAATCACCAATTAGTGGGGGATGATTCAATTTTCCAAATCTGGAGCTATATCATTATGCTTACCTATTGTCAGGTATCAAATACTGGAAGCCAACAATTAGTGTTAATTTTCTGATTTGGGCAACTTTGGAATATATATCTATATATAACACTTTTATCCACCTTTGGTTGGATAGAACGTAGATCACAAACATACTGAAACTCTAGTATCTCTGGAAACAATTACATCAGTTAGGAAACTATGGAATGTAAATGTCTATCAGAAAAAGATTTGATCCCTTTTCCAATGCTAAATTAACTTTATGGGGAAACCCAATTTTAAAAATTAGGAAAAAGACGATGATATGGAAAAATTAGATGGAAGCAAGGATATTGGCTTTGGATCAATTGATAGATGAAGAAGTTGAATTTCTAACATGTTCTATGTTAAGAAACAGTATCATCTACCAGATGTAACCTAATGGCAATACTTCCAGTTACAACAATTAACGTTTGTTAACAATATTGTTTGGACCAGCAGCATTCCCAGCTGGTCTGACACCTGAGATACTAGAATGTGTTGAAATAAAAAAAAAACCACCTACTATTAGTTTCTATAGTTATTTGTTATCAATAAATTAATTTGATATGGAAATGCTAAAAAATGAGTGGAATAAAGAATTAGTAGTCCCTGTATTGCCAAGATAAGACAAGAGCGTTTTAATTTCAATAGCAAGAGTGTCAATGGATCTCAAACTGCAACTTATAGAAAAAAATAATATTTAGAATTTATGGTCTCCATTATGTTTATATAAAAAAGGACTGTCAAAAATAGCATTTTGTTGCAGTTGTAATAAGGATAATGCTTCTTTAAAAAACATGTTTTTACAATGTTCTACGATTACTAAGTTTTTGGAAAATGTATTATATAAATATAATTGCACAATAAAAGCTAAAATGTTCAAATGATTATATGTGTGGGTGTGCCTAGTACTTGAAATCTGACAAGTGCTTAACATAAATGAATTCTCTATGCCCTTACTGGAATCCTATCATTCTTACTTACTGGAATCCTATCATTCATCCTGGCCACAGATAGACAAAAGGAGGAGGTAGAAATTAGTGTTGGGATTGTTGATTGACTACATTACATTCCAACACATGGGAGCATTTTTCTCTTGTTGTTTTTCAGATTGTCACAAGGGTGTGGAGAGAATTCGTTCTACCATCATCAATTGCACCTAATTTTATATCTGTATGAATGAAGCCTTACTGGTACAGAAGGAATGAAGAGCAATAAACTGAACGGCTTTTCTGCCTTGTAGAGATCAGTCTAGCCTGTGTTGACTTTTATGAGTAAGCAGTAACACAAGTGGTGAACCAACCTTGTTTAAGTTCATCTCCCACTCAGCTGTGGCCTGCAACAGAAAGGAACTTAACACAATGCAAGGAATGTACCATTACGCCCCATTATAGGGCAAATCCAACCTCTGGTAAATATCAACTTCCCCATGTAGCCTGTGCTAAAACATTGCTTATGAGAATTTTGATTGCAATTTTTAATCTTTTTTTTCCATTCTGTAGTTCTGTGTAAACACCAGATATGCATATTAGTGAATATCCACAATAAGTTATTAAGGAAGTAATAAAAAGAAAAACCCTTCAGAACAGGATCTCATTTTGAGAAAATCCTTACCTCTGCAAGGAAATAATGATAGATTAAAGCTATGGCTCAAATAGCATCCCTGCCAGATTGCTTTCTTATGCGGCTTTGTTTTATCAGCGATATTTTTTTTCCTCCCATTTCCTCTGCATGTCTCTCTCAAGCCCTTCTTATTTTGGACAATCAAAAGAAGAAAAAGAAAAACGTTCCCCCGCACTTCATAGCCAAGGTGGTTGCCGAGAGGGAAAGTGTGTAATGAAATGTACAAATGGAATAGGTGACTTTAATGTCTCACCCCGGCATCCAGCTGGGGCTGCAAGGTTTCTGGCCTAGAAATTCCACTGACAGTTTCCTCAGTCACATTTTATGATTGCCTACAGCAGACTCCCTGCCATACCTCTGATCTACAACCAGAAATGTAAGCTCCTGACTTCTTATCTAGCTTGGCAACCGAGTGGAAAGCTGCAAGAACATTAACAGGAAATGCCTGATAATGTTTGTGATGATGGATAGCTATCACGGAGGTTCCTTGTTTGCCATGGCAACCCGAGGAGAAGCACGTTTAGCTCAGGTTGTTGGCACGCTGACATACCAGTGTTTCTTCTAAAAACAGAGCCTGCTTTTCTTGGTTATTGTGTCATTTGAGAAATGCAAATAGGGTAATGCCATTGTAACAGGATAAATAAAGGGGGTTGGAAGAAAAAGTGTTTAGCAGGATTTCTAGTATTGTAGTTGCTGAATAAAGAATCTGTTAGTTATCTTGAGTGGCATTGTAAATTTGGAGGGCAGGAGGCTATTCTGCTGCCCCACCTTGCTGTCTTGTATTACCTCACAAAATCCGCAGGGTGCTTTTCATATCCTTGCGTTTGGACGCTACCTGTGCTTCAAGTACATTACAAAGCCAATTAATTTCCATTGAAACATGCCTCTTATATTCAGCTATCCCATCATTTGTAATAGATGGCAGATTTGAATGGGCAATTATCTGGGTTTAAATATATAATTATTTTTAAATTACAATGCAAGTTTTCAAGGAAGCCCTGCCTTTTAAATCTTTATTTGCATCATGTAATAATGTATGAAACCAATCCACTATATTTTTTTTTTACTTGAAACAAAAAGCAAACTAGAGTGAGTTTGGTAGGAATATTGAAAACATTTCATCCTGAAACTCTGATGCTGAAATGAACTTTTCCAAGGAGCCATTTAGTGTTCCAGAGTTGGTCCAGATCAGTGGTAGGTTTCAAAATTTTAACTACCAGTTCTGTGGGCATGGCTTGTTTGGTGAGCATGGCTTGGTGGTCATGTGACTGGGTGGGCATGGCTTGGTCATGTGACTGGGTGGGCGTGACTTGGTGGTCATGTGACTGGTGGGCATGGCTTGGTGGTCATGTGACTGGGTGGGCATGACTTGGTGGTCATGTGACTGGGTGGCTGTGGCCAACTTGACGTCATTCACATCAAGGGTTAGGGTAGGGTGCCTAGCCTCTCTTCGCCTCAAAAGCCTCAACGAGATACAATTTCCCTGTCTATTTATTTACTACTATTGAACATCCAAAATATACTATTTAATCCTATGTATATATGCCATATGTTTACATACATATTACATAGTATAGAGTGTGTAGAGGCATACAAAAAGATACATTATCTACTATATATACTGTATGTGCATGTACACACACACACACACATCTCTCTTCTAAAACGATACACATTCAACCTCACTTACTACATTTGGAAAAACACATTCAGAGTCCACTTTCTGCCACACATTTAACTATAGCTTCTGTACATTTAGAACATTACACACACCTTCAGATGTTCTTCCCTAGCTTGCACATGACTGTTAGTCAGGAGAGGTCATGGATTGAGTAAAATGTGGTGAAATTCACTTAACAATGATCTTGCTTAGCAACCAAAATTTTGGGCTCAATTGTGGTCATAAGTCAAGGACTATCTCTGCCTTCTTCTGCATGGCAGCCTTATCCTAGTAAACTCCTTCTCCTTTCTGGGAATTTTCCTCTCTGTTAGAGGCACCAAAATAATCCAGATGATATAAGGTTTCCTGATGGAGCAAGGGGTTGCACTAGATGGCCTCCAATATCCCTTTCAGCCCTAGATTGCTGCCCTGTTTCAAAGCGTATTCTGAAGCCATGTCTAGTGCCAGGGTTTGTGGTCCTTCCTTCCTCTTTCTTTCTTTCTCTTTCTTTCTCTCTTTCTCGCTCTCTTTTCTCTCTCTACCTTCCTCCCCCCCTCTCTTTTCTCTCTCTCTTCTCTCTCTCTTCCTCTTTCCTTCTTTCTCTTTCTTTCTCTTTCCCTTTCTTTGTCTCTTTCTTTCTTTCTTTCTTTCTTTCTCTCTCTCTCTCTCTCTCTCTCCCTCCCTCCCTCCCCTTCCCTTCCTCCTGAAATGCCAGAAAAATCCACCACTTTGCTCCTAAAGTGGTCTAGAGCAGGGTTCTCCAACCTTGGCAACTTTAAGACTTGTGGAGTTCAACTCCCAAGCTTTGCTGGATGAGAAACTCTGGGAGTTGAAGTTCACAAGTCTTAAAGTTGCCAAGGTTGGAGACCCCTGGCCTAGGGGAACAATCCACGTCACTAAAAAAAACCCAAAAAACCAATCCATGTTGCGTCTGTTTTAGGGGAGGAGGTTCAATTCATCACCCTGTGAAATGAAATGCTCCAGGCTAACAGCATTGCTTCCATTGACATTTGGCTTCAGATAAGATTGAGCTTTTTTTTTTTTTTTTTTGCATGAAGGAGGAACATGGACCGAACAAAAAAAAAAAAGAGCCTCCAGCCTCCGACAGATACTGAAGCGGCCATCCCCTATGCTGGATGCCAGGTATGCCTCTTATTTTTGTCAGACTGCTACCTCTTTGAGGCAAGGGTTGCTTTTTACACCGTGGCGAGGAACAATAAGCCGCGCCTGTTGCCTTGGCTGCTCCTGCTGCTGCTGCCCTTACCCTGCAGAGGTCCAGCGTCAAAACACCACATCCACTCAGGGATGCTTTCTCTTTCCCCTCCCCAGGACTGCGCTAAGCTGCAGCTCATTCCTGCCCCGTCGCGCCAGTGTCCTGTGAAGCAAATTAAAGGTGGCCTGCCTCTCTCTCCCACCCCACCTACCCCCCACCCTGCTTCCCTTTTACCTTTCTTTAACACACCCTCCTTCCCTCCCTAAACCTCTGCGTCGCAAAGCACCTCGAGTCGGTGCCAGGAGGGGGAAAAGGAAAAAAAAGGCTTGGCCTCTGAAGCCTCTCAAGAGAAATGTTTGTGTGTGTGTGTGTGTGTGTGTGTGTGTGTGTGTGTGGTGGCACTGTGAGGAGAGCCAGGCGAAGGGAACCTACCCAGGTAACCAGGCCGGCTGCAAAGCATTCCGCTGCCAATGCCGCCGCTGCCGCCTCTTCCTTCTCTCTCCTAACCGAAGTTGGAGAGGAAAAGGCAGTTGCTTCACCGGATGTTTCTCCATGTTTCCATCCTAAGTCAGCCACAGCTGCCACCTCCCATCTGCCACAAACATCGCCTTCCCAACAGCTCCAAGCGGCGGCAGGCTAAAGTGCAGCGCTCCGAAAGACTTTCTCTCCCAGGCAAGAAGCAGCAGGGGACAGAAGCAGCAGCCGCTGACCTGGAGACCACATGGAGCCCTCCACATGTTCTCTGGCAACCTGTTTTCTCTCCCCCGCTCTCTTGCTGGGAGAGAGAGAGAGTTTTTTGCAGCACTGCGCTTTGGGGACCTATCCAGAAAGCCAAGCACAGAGAAACAGCCAGGTTGAAGGCCAGTAATTTCAGCACCCACAAGGAACTACTCCTCGGCCCCAGCCATGTGTTTTCAAGCCCGGACTGCTTGGAATGAAAAGCTATTGCAATAGCCCAGGCTTGAAAATGCATGGCTGGGGTCATCGGCACTGGCTTGCCTTCCCTTCTACCACCAGCCGTGGGAGGAAGGTAAGGTCATGAGCCTGGTGGGGACAGTGGGGGTGGGGCCTGCAGCAAGCTAGGCCACAGGTAGCGTGGCCTGAAATGGAGATGGGCCGGGCCATGGCAGCTTAGCCAGCCATGCAAGCCCAGTGGGGACGGTGGGGAGTCAAGGCAAGTGACGGGGATGGGGGGAGATGCAGCAAGTGACTGGGACGGGGGATGAGGCAAGCGATGGGGATGGGGGGGCTAGCGCAACTCGCATGCTTACCTATACGTAGGAGGAGGCAGGACAGTTGGGATGCAGGGCAGGCACCGCATAGGAAGCTTAGGCAGGTGAGCCGCAGAGCAGACTGTGCACATGCATGAGTGCCACACAGTGTGCTCTGCCGTGCAGGAGGTGAGGAGTGACTTATTTATTTATTATTTATTTATTATTTAAATTTTTATACCGCCCTTCTCCCGAAGGACTCAGGGCGGTTCACAGCCAGATAAAAAATACACAGTAATACAATATAAATACGATTAAAATACAATTAAAAAACTTATTAAATTGGCCAAGATTAAAAATTTAGGATAAAAACCCATAAAAACCCATAAATTTAAAACTAACCCAGTCCAGCGCAGATGAATAAGTGAGTTTTAAGCTCGCGACGAAAGGTTCTGGGCAGGGTGAGCAGGCGGGGCGAGCGAGCAGTGACCAGGCGACTGGTTCAGGGGTGTGGCCAGCCAGCCGTCACTACCAGTTCGGTGACCGACAACAAATTATTACTACCGGTTCACCCGAACTGGTGCAAACTGGTAACAACCCACCACTGGTCCAGATTTAACAAGCCTCATTCCAAATGCTGAACAGCATTTTGGTGGTTAGAGCAGTCAATGATGTAATGTTTTTTCACATTGCTATCAAACGTAATCTGAATATAAAGAAGATTCAAGATGAATGGCTGCATGAACAAAACTGCAATAACAACACTGGTAATTAAATTAGATAGATTATGATATATTCCATTTGATATAAATCCTTAAAGTAAGTAAACAACTAGTGCCTATGAATTTCTCACTTTAATTTGTATTTGAGCTGGGATTATTGTTTCTGGTTATTGTTATTGCCTGCTTTTAAGTTTGAAACTATGTTTAGAAATGCACCTCTCCAGACATTATTTATAAGAAAGGATCTCTAACATTGTAGAAAACATCTCAGCACAGATGGAGGATGCATTCATGGATGGAGAAGGAAACAATTTCACACTTAGTGCCAAGGAGCTTCTGACATATTGTTGCGTAATTACTATATACACCAAAGCTTAATGTACCAAGCCTACAGAGAATACTGCTTATGGATCAATGACCTGACCATTCACAACCTAATTTAAAGGAATATGCCCTGCATTTATTCTTTGAATGCACAGATCTATTCTTAAATAATAAAAAAAAAAAAGCACGGAAAAGGTCAACATGCCTCCTGGGAAACTGAATAATTCTGCAGCTGTGTAAAGAAGTGCATGGAATGGGAGAACATATGTTTTGCCAATGACAGCTATGATTTTATAATATTATATGAAAATTAGCATTTATTGCAGTATGGCTGAAAAGGGGGCTGGATTCAGAATAAGTGTTTAACAAAAGCTAAGAATGACCTTTATGAACCACTGTAGTGAAAAGCAAACAAGATTTGAGAGGGAAGAGGAAATCATTAGAAGGGATGAAGATACAAACTCCTCCGAGACACACAGATTTTGGCAGATCATTGTAATTACCAGGAGGAAATGTCTTATCCAGATACAAGTTACAACAAAATCATAAGGGCTGAAGTCTTAAATATGCCTATCTGATCCCTCAACCTCAAGGGGACTAATTGGAGAAAACAAGTTTAGGATAGCAAGTAATATCATCCAAACTACCATAAGTTACATTTCTGAAAACTGGAACAAATTTACCCTTCCTTTAGTCCCTTTAGTAAGTTTTTTGTGGTTTTGCTCATACACTAATGACTGTTTATTTTTTAGCTCAGAAGATGAAAGAGAACATTTATCAGATTTTCAGATGACACAGAATTAGATATAATCGCTAAACCCTAGATTTCAGGGGGAAAAAATTAATCATGATCTTTAGAGGAATGGACTGAAAATAACAATACAATTCATTAAAAATACATCTAAAATTCTCCACATAGGAAAAAGAATTTTAAAAGCTAGTACAGTTAGAGCAGGAATGGGCAACTATGACAGCTTAACAACCTGTGAACTTCAACTCCCAGAATTCCTGAGTGGTTCTGGAATTTTGGGAGTTAAAGTTCATGGGTCATACAGTTTGCCATAGTTGCCCACCCCTGAGTTAGAAAAACTCTATAGTTCTCTTGCAATTTGATCTTGTAGTGCAGGGGTGTCAAGCTTACGACGTCACAACTTTTTTCCCCTTCCCTAAACCGGGGGTGGGCGTAGCCAGCATCTGGCCCGCAGGCTGAGAGTTTGACACCCCTGTTCTAGTGTGAACTCTAGAATACTGAACATTGACACACCAAGCTAGCAACTGTTTTTTCTCTAGGTGGTAAAACTTGTATTTCTATCCTCTTTCATTGCTAAGGAACCATCTGTGCATAGCAGGCTATATTCCAGAAGGCATATGCCTTCTCATGTCTTCAGATTCTTCTCTAGATCATGCCCAACAATTCCCTTTAGAAACGGATGTAGCCTAACTTCAATAATGTAAATCTTCAGTAGAGTAAGCACTGCCCAACCTACCTCAGGTTTACCAGCGCATAATGTTCTTTATTAAAACCATACACCTTCACAAGCAGAGCTGTCAAGTCCATCTTTATCATCAACTGTTATCTTCATTCCAAATTTCTCCACTTCATCAGTCCAATCTGATGATTAATTAATTAATTGTATTTACTGTATATAGCCACCCATCACACAAGGCATAACACTGGGTAGCATATAATATAAAACAAACCATAAATAAGCAACATTAAAAAAAATTCTACAGTTAAAAACATCTATCAGTATTTACTGTTAAAAGATTAGCAGACAGGATTTTATATTATAGGCCCTGCAGCCACCTCACTAGTTCACCATTACCTTGAGATCGCCAAGCATGTTGACAGAACCATGTTACTGGAAGAATGTCAAGGATGGGGCCAGTCTCTCCTTGGGGTAATGATTTCCCACAAGATAGCTGATACGTCAACAAAGAGCCATCACCTGGGTCTTGTCAAATGAAGTTCCTTCACAGATGGCACCCACAACTTATTTCTTCTGCTGGACCTCATGGGATGGGCAGGTGTAATTGTGTGTGAAGATGGAGGTAGAAAGGGTTCTCTCCAATAACCCAGCCCCATACTATAAAGAGTTTCAAACATCAAAACCAGCATCTTGATTTGGACCCAGAAGCTGGCTAACAATGAAGCCTCTAGAGCAGAAGTCTAAAGTGTCCTGTTCCAAGGGACACACATCATTGCCCATGCCACCATATTATGTACCAACTGAAGATTTATTCTTTTAAAAAAATTATATGGCCTCTCATCTCATAAAACATAACTCTGGGCAGCATACAACAATGAATTAAGATATTCCAGATACTCTTCAGCCCCATGTACAGCATATTACAATAGTCCTCCCTGGAGATGACCAGTGCATGAGTGACAGTGAGGACAGACAACCTCCTGATTCAGGAACAGGAACAACATTTAAGACTCCACTTTTTAAGACAGCACAGCTGTCCTTTGTCTCTTATAAATACCTTTCATGTGATAACTAAATAATCTAATAAAGTACTGTTTGCATTTGATTGGGTAAAATATGCCTAAAATATGGCTACATGACAAGCAGCTAAAAAGACATCTGACACTGCATTGTAGTTTTCTATGATCTGGGAACTTCAGCCTATGCAAAATACATAGTTTAGGGATACATGTGAACTCAAGACCATAACACTGAAGCACAAATTGGTTTACTGACGGTGATGACAAAGACAGGGCTAAATAATGGTGGGGGTTACAGTTATTCTTCATGGACTTTTCTTGGGAAGATGATTTTGGGTGGAGGTTTAACCTGGCCCCACAAAATCTCCTACATCAGCAAGGAAAAGTTATGAAACTTCTCAAACCTGGAGTCTTACTTTTATAATTTTTTTGCTTAACTTTCCAATATTTTTTCCAACCATTTAAGGATATTGTTTTCAATAAGCATCCTTTCCCTTTTTTTATTAGCTACCTTTCTCAGCTTCATTGGAGAATTTGAACATTGCATGCCTTTAAAAGGGGGAAAAGTGAAATCTCAATCTTTTCACAATTGTATTATTGCTAACAACGAACAAGTCAGCAGCTATCAGCAAGCAGCTCAGGCAAGGACATGCTGATCTTTAAGATATAAATATGCCTCTGACACATACATTCTCCAAATTATTTTGAGAGCGAGCAGACTTATAGTCTGCACCGAATACATCATTAAATTATTTATGTCATGAAATCAGTTTTTAAAGCTGTAGTACTAAGTCATCACTTGATTTCTTTAGTTCTGCTTGCGCCAAGTTTATTTCCAGCATCATACATGTATGCTGCCTTGCGTCATTAAATTTCCAGTGGGGTACCTGTTGCAGGTCCTTCACAAATATGTTTTTCATTAACAGCAAATTTTGCCTTTTCCATGGTGTGGTCTAGACTATGGAACAACATACCACTGGAACCAGGGGTGGGTTGTACTTACCTTTACTACCGGTTCGCAACAGGGCCATGCGCGGAAGCTTCCTGATGATGTCAAGTTCAGTAGGCGGAGCCTCCCACCGGTTTTACTACCGGTTCTTGTGAACCAGTCCAAGCCGGGGGCAACCCACCACTGACTGGAACTGAAGGTGACTTCACCCTTATTATACTTAAGGAAGCTTAAAACCTTTCTTTGGTTGAGAATTTTTAGAGTTGGGGGGGAATAGAATTTTATAATATTTTTATAGAGTAGACACCATATAATTCTAATACTTTTAAAATATTTATTTATCTATTAAATTTTTATCGTGCCACAAGACTCTTCATGGCATATGGCAGAAGTACACAATTAAAACATCCATAGTATAAACCATTAATTATTTTTATTATTTTTATTATTATTTCAGTATCAAAACAAACAGAGAAGATGCATAGACAGACATCTTGTAGTCTTCACCCAAGGGTGAAAAGCCAGTTTGGTCTAGTCGTTAAGGCAACAAGCTAGAAACCAGGAGACTGAATTCTAGCCCCATCTTAAGCATGAGAACCAGCTGGGTGACTTTGGGCCAGTCTCTCTCTCTCTCTCAGCTCAACCTGACTCACAGGGTTGTTGCTATAGGGAAAATGGGAGGATGAATGAGTATTAAATAGGTTTACCACCTTGAGTTACTGATAAAAATAATGAAGGATTAAATTAATAATGATTAACAGAGGAGTGAATCTGAATTCTATATAAAGCACAGCACATTGATAAAAGCTACTTCTTGACTTCAGTTTCAACCCCACTCCCATTCCCACCTCCACTCCACTTGGTTTGCAAAAACCAACCATTTTTCCTGGGATGCTTGTACTAGGTGGAGCACGTCTGGATGGACATGTTCCTATACGTTCCTGGGCTTCAGGCCATTTCAAGGTTTAAATGCTTTTTAAATTGCACCTGGCAGCCTAGCAGCACAAGCACAATATGATTGTGATACCTCCTGCCAGTCAAGAAGTGGGCTTCTGTATTTTGGACTAATTGCAGCTTCCAAGTAATTTTGTTTCTTTATTCAGTTTGGAGGTCACTCGATTCTGGGCAGCGTAATTAAAAGCAAGGAAGACAATAAAAAGATGAGAATAAAGATCACCTCTAACAAAGGAATTCAGTTAAAATACCATCCCAGATGGATATCCCAGAGACACTTGATCTCACTGTACCCCAAAGCTTGAGGCATCAACTAGGCTTTCAATGACATTTTGAATATCACTGAAGTGGGAGCGATATGGATCCTTGGAGTGATGCTATTCCAAAGGATAGATGTCACAGCAGAGAAAACACACTTTCTCTGTCCTAGATGCCGATAGATGGAATTGTTAGATTGAAGGGATTTTTAAAGACAGACCTACATAGAAAGTATTGCAGTAATCCAACTGGATTGTGATTTTACTGTTGCAAATTCTTCCCACTCCTGGCTTGACAGTTTTTGCGCAAAAGCTTCTACCTGCCCATCCAGCAAGTTTACTGCCTGTAGATGTCCATTATTTTGATGCTCTATAAATGTAAAGATCTGATGGGTATTTTCCAATTGGTTTTCAAACAATGTCAAAGGACTTAGACCTAACCTGAGCCGGTCATGTCAAGCCATAACCATGTTCTCCATCCACTACTTGCAACCAAGCAACATTTTAATCAAGAATATCTGCTGGCATAGGATTTATAACAAGCTCTTTCTATTCATGTGAAAGATTTCTGCCTTCCTGACTGCATTTTTGAAACACAGAGGCAAGAAAGCAAAAAGGGAAAGCTGCATTTAACTTGCAACACTTCTAGTTTAGAAATAAGCAACACCTAGAGTTTGGACTCAAGGCTTTTTAGATAATAATTTATTTTATTTTATTTATTTATTTATTTGTTGCAAAGTATATATAAGCATAAGCATGAAATAATTATACAATATATAAGCATATATATAAGCATAAGTATGTAATAACTATATTAATTGGATATAACGAAAGGAAACAATAGGACAGGAACGGTAGGCACGTTTGTGCTTTTATGCACGCCCCTTACAGACCTCTTAGGAATGGGGTGAGGTCAATAGTAGACAGTTTTTGGTTGAAGCTTTTGGGATTTTGGGAAGAGACCACAGAGTCAGGTAGTGTATTCCAAGCATTAACAACTCTGTTACTGAAGTCATATTTTCTGCAATCAAGATTGGAGCGGTTAACATTAAGCTTAAATCTATTGTGTGCTCATGTATTGTTGCAATTGAAGCTGAAGTAGTCTTTGACAGGAAGGACATTGTAATAGATGATTCTGAGTTAAACTCAGGTCATGTCAAGCCATAACCATGTTCTCCATCCACTACTTGCAACCAAGCAACATTTTAATCAAGAATATCTGCTGGCATAGGATTTATAACAAGCTCTTTCTATTCATGTGAAAGATTTCTGCCTTCCTGACTGCATTTTTGAAACACAGAGGCAAGAAAGCAAAATGGGAAAGCTGCATTTAACTTGCAACACTTCTAATTTAGAAATAAGCAACACCTAGAGTTTGGACTCAAGGCTTTTTAGATAATAATTTATTTTATTTTATTTATTTATTTATTTGTTGCACAGTATATATAAGCATAAGCATGAAATAATTATACAATATATAAGCATATATATATGAGTATGTAATAACTATATTAATTGGATATAACGAAAGGAAACAATAGGACAGGAACGGTAGGCACGTTTGTGCTTTTATGCACGCCCCTTACAGACCTCTTAGGAATGGGGTGAGGTCAATAGTAGACAGTCTTTGGTTAAAGCTTTTGGGATTTTGGGAAGAGACCACAGAGTCAGGTAGTGTATTCCAAGCATTAACAACTCTGTTACTGAAGTCATATTTTCTGCAATCAAGATTGGAGCGGTTAACATTAAGCTTAAATCTATTGTGTGCTCATGTATTGTTGCAATTGAAGCTGAAGTAGTCTTTGACAGGAAGGACATTGTAATAGATGATTCTGAGTTAAACTCAGGTCATGTTGAAGGTGGCGTAGTTCTAAATTTTCTAAACCCAGGATTTCAAGTCTGGTGGCATAAGGTATTTTGTTGTATTCAGAGGAGTGGAGAACTCTTCTTGTAAAATATTTCTGGACAGTTTCAATTGTATTGATGTCAGAAACGTGGTATGGGTTCCAAACAGTCAAACCGTATTCAAGAATTGGTCTAGCAAATATTTTCTCTGGTTAGTAGTGTAGTGTTTTTGGAGAAGAAGCAACGCAAGATTAGGTTTACAACTTTTAAGGCCTTTTTTGCGATGTAGTTACAGTGGGCTTTGGCACTTAGATCATTTGATATGAAAACTCCAAGATCTTTAACAGGGTGGGGGTCATTAGTAAGGTAATGTCCATCAAGCTTGTACTTAGTGTTTAAGTTCTTTTTTCCAATATGTAAGACTGACCATTTGCTGGTTGAGATTTGGAGTTGCCAAATTTTAGACCATTCAGATAAAAAGTCAAGGTCTTTTGAGAGGATAGCTGTATTGTTGGTGGTGTTAAATAGTTTGACATCATCGGCAAAGAGAACACAATTACTTGTAATATGGTTACAGAGATCATTAATGTATAGTATGAAGAGTGTTGGTCCAAGAACGCTGCCTTGGGGAACGCCACTTTTTACAGGAACAGGATTTGATAGAGCATTGCCAATTTTGACCACTTGTTGTCTTTGATAGAAAAGCTTTTATCCAATTGTGGAGGAGTCCTGAGATGCCGTAGGATTTTAGTTTTAGGAGAAGTTTATCATGTACTACTGAGTCGAAAGCTTTACAGAAGTCTATGTAGATTGCATCTATTGCGTTGCCCTAATCAAGATTTGTAGTCCATATGTTTTTGCAGTGAAGAAGTTGTAAATTACATGATAATTTTTTTCTGAAACCAAATTGTTTATTAGAGAGTAGGTTGTTTGTTTCTAGATGGAGGGTAATGGATTGGTTGATGATCGATTCCATTATTTTGCAGGTGACACAGCAAAGAGAGATAGGTCTGTCATTTTCAACTAGGCTGGGGTCTCCTTTTTTGAAGATAGGGATGACCGCGGCAAGTGACCAAAGTTTGAGAAGGGAACTGGTCGTTAAAGCTTTTTCAAAATGTATGCTTAGGGGTTCTGCTATATTAGTGGAAATCTTTTTCAAGAAGTATGCACATAGTCCATCAGGTCCAATAGATAGGGATGGTTTCAGTTTGCGAAGAGCTTTTTCAATGTTATCTTCTGTGAAATCTATATGTGTTAGGTCGTTGTACTCATTGTTGGTACGATTGGGGAATGTAGGGTATAAGTCATTACTTAACAAAGAATGTGTTGAAGAGGTTTGCTTTAACTGTTTCATCATTATATTCTTTGTCATTAGAATCTTTTAGTGGTGGGATGGATCTCGAGTCTTTAAGTTTGTTGTTCACAAAATTATAAAAAGCAAAGTAATAGAAGATAAATAATTCTCTTCTATTACTTTGGTTGCTGAGGATGAATCAGCTGCAATACCTGAAACATTTACACAACAATAAAATTTCAGTAACTTTGTCACTGAAAGTGCAGTTTTACTTTTCATACAATTGCAAATGATACATAGTTTAGAGCAGGCATGTTCAACCCATAGCCCATGGACCACATGCAGCCCTGGACAGCTAGTAATATGCCCCCACAAGGTCATAAACTTTTAACATTATTATGTGATTTAAACACATTAACTATATTATACAGTATATTTTATATGCGGCCCAAGACAATTCTTTTTCTCTCAGTGTGGCCCAGGCAAACCGAAAGGTTGGACACCCATCATGGTTCATGACTGTCAAAGGCTAATTCTGTTATGTTGCTAGCAATGAGCAAAACAGTGTGTGTGTGTGCGTGCACACACACACGCAATGCGCATATGTGATTTACTACTGTGCATTGAGACAATTTTAGATGAAAATTCCCTTTTTTCCCAGTTCAAGTACTGTACCTCAGGAAACATATCATTGATCCCTCTTGGTCATTACTATCTACATTAAGCTGGCAGTGCCTCTTAGGACTTCTTCACAACTTCTCTAGAGAAGCCAGAGACTGTTGTATCTATAACAAAAGTAGGAAATATAATAATGACTATGGAAACTAGTATGCCAAAGTTTCATCTCTGCCTTAACTGATTTCATTTTTTATCCTTGCCAGCCCAATGGAACACTGAAAAAAAAAAACCCTCTCCAAAGATTGAGCAGAATAGGACCAAATCTAGAAGTGGAAGGAGATGGAAAAAGAAAGACTGAATTAGAAAACTGAGTGGGATCAAGCAGACGAGGGCAATGGGAGGTTTGGGGGGGTGGGGGGAATCCAGATTTTTTTTTCCAATGCTACCTATGCAAAGGGCATTTGGGCAGCAGCCTAGCATACATGATCTTTTACGTTCTGAACATATGCTCAACTCTCTCCCAGGCATCATTCTCTGCATGCTTTTCCTACCTTGGTTAAAATGTTTATTTACCACACTGGATAAGAAGCTAGATGATTCTTTGGTTTCTCGGCTTCAATTTCAGGGATGCCTGAAGGCATGCAGGCCCTAGGGCCATTCTTAGAAAATAAAAACACTGAGTGGCTGTAGTAGCCCCATTGGCAATCTGCCACCCTGCACAGAAAAAGGCAAAACTGTGGCCAGGAGCATCCTGGGCTAATAAAATGGACGGTGTAGGAGATGACCAGGCTGAGCCCAAGGGGGGGGTCAAATGCATCATGAGTCCCTTCGTGCCCACAAGAGAACTAAGTCCAGCCCACCTTGAATGCCTGTGACTCTTATCTACTGCCAATTTGCTTGAGCCAGGGGTCTGCAAACTTGGCTCTTTTAAGACTTGTGGACTTCAACTCCCAGAGTTCCTCAGCCAGCTTTGCTGTTGAAGTCCACGAGTCCACAAGTCTTAAAAGAGCCAAGTTTGAAGACCCCTGGCCCAAGCAAATGGTTTGGGCCATTAGCAATTCAAATTCTTTGTGGTGCGGTGGCCTAGAGATGTAGCTCTCCCCTCACAATCAGGAGGCTGTGAGTTTGATCCTAGGTAAAGACAAATATTTCTCTCTCTGGGCACAATGAGAATATATCTGCTGACCAAAGCTCCACATTGGCTACAGGAAGGGCATCCAGACAGGAAACACTCAGCTCCCTTCAGTTGCCCAGGTTCCACCCTGAAAGGGATTATGGGGTCGTTAAAAGAAGATAATGATTTGTAGTTCAATTTCTTATAGAGAGCTTAAGTTTGCAATAAATCTTATGACATTTGAACTGCCTGGATCTCCTGATTTCCCTGGTGCTTGAAAGATGGCAGGGGAGGCAGGGTACAATTTGGTCTTCTGAGAAATGCCTGTTTCTTCCTCATTCCTGCTACCATTTATAAATGTGGTCATAGTATGCCCTTAGATTTTCAGATGTGTCCACTGGAGTGGTGGGATTCAAAAATTTTTACTACCGGTTCTGTGGGCATGGCTTGGTGGGCATGGCAGGGGAAGGATACTGTAAAATCTCCATTCCCTCCCCACTCCAAGGGAAAGTTACTGCATAATCTCCATTTCCTCCCGATCAGCTGGGACTTGGGAGGCAGAGAATAGATGGGGGCAGGGGCAGTCAGAGGTGGTATTTACCAGTTCAATAAACTACTCAAAATTTCCGCTATTGCTTCTCTAGAACTGGTCAGAACCTGCTGAATACCACCTCTGGTCTATTGGCCTTTGGAGACTTCCTACCCTAACTTAAGTCTTTGATATTTTGCATATAAAATTATATTCCATTCTCTGAGGTTTCCAGTCACTAATAGGCTGATACGATTTGCAGATAGATCCCACTTCACTTCCCCCTAACCACTTTTTCTTACTATTTAGAAGTCATTTATTACTGAGCATTTGAAGTAATGTAGAAATATTTACTACATGTAGGAGCCTTGCAATTACATTCTTTTTTTGTTGTTGTTATTTGTGCATTGTAATCCGATCAAAAAGTCTTAAATAATGGTTTTGTCTGTTTGCTGCTTCTACAGTATTTTAATGCACAACGCTTGCCATTAAAAAAAAGCCTACAAATAAATCAGACAATTAATCATTTCAGTCTATTAAATAATCTACAAATCACGAGCCTTTTATAGTCTACAATTTTTGAACCAAGGCCCAAAAAGTCTAAAGATTGACTTATGGGCATGAATCTTAAAAACAGGTAGTAGTTCATATATTTATCCAAAGAGTGCAACCTCGATAGGGAGACCCAGGTGTGTTTCATTACAGCGTTTGAGACATTTATACAATTTGGGAGTGGAATGAAGGAGACAGGAGATGACATGCCAAAAACAACAATGTATAAATAAAATTGGCAGAGTTTAGAAACAACTTTAGGTTAGGATCACCTATCTGCTGAAGGATAAAAATGAATGAAGCGAATCTTAAACTGTCCATTACACTTAAAAATTAGCATTAGCTCCTAAATGGAGGGGGTGGGGCACATGCGCAGGGGCCGCACACACATTGCATTTTGGGGGGCCATGCGTGCGCTTTGGGCACTTGTTCCCGAAAAGGTTAGCCATCACTGGGTTAGGGTATTAGACCAGGGGCATGCACAAGAGAGCATAAAAACATCAATATAGCAGGCACAGCTACACAATCAAAGACCTGCCTCTTATTTTTACATGTGTTGAATGTGAGACATATAGAAAAAGGAGCAGAATGTGATCACTTTTTTTTAAAAAAAGGATCCTTATAGTCAGAGATCATCTACTGTTTCAAGACACCCCAAGTCACAAAACAACTCCTTAAGGGCAGTACAACCCCATCAAGAAGAACCATCAGTATTAGATTGTTCAGGTGTTTATGGATGAACAGCAGTTCCACTTGCAAAATATTTAATCTAAGCTTCTTTTGTCTTGTCCAAATCCTTACAACCTCTGACTTTGGTACATTTGTCTCCAATCTTTTTAGCTACTTTCCTCCATTTGGCATTTGACTTAATGTACAGATAATCCTCGACTTACGACCACAATTGAGCCCAAAATTTCCATTGCTAAGCAAGACAGTTATGAAGTGCCCTATTTTACGACCTTTCTTGCCACAGTTGTTAAGTGAATCACCGGACTTGTTAAATTAGTAACACGTTTGTTAAGTGAATCTGGCTTCCCCATTGATTTTGCTTGTCAGAAGGTCGCAAAAAGGTGATCACATGACCCTGGGACACTGCAACCATCATATAAATTCATGCCAGTTGCCAAGCGTCCGAATTTTGATCACTTGACCATGGGGATATTGCAATGGTCGTAAGTGTGAAAAACGGTCATAAGTCACTTTTTTCAGTGCCATTGTAACTTTGAATAGTCATTAAACGAACAGTCGTAAGTTGAGGACATCTGCAAGTGTCTGATCTGAATGAGATCTTTTGAAGAAAGTAGCCATATAAACTTTTAAAATAACTAAATACTGATATTTGTGCAATGACATAGAAGGGCTTCTACTGTAAAGGTGAGGAAGAGAAATATAAGGCTGCATGGATGTTTGAGCTACTAATTTATATTTCATCGTTGCCCTTTCTTATTTTGATCTTTTTTTCCACAACAAATAGATGTATCTAGAAAATCTCCTTGTCATGTGCTAATGATTTGTTTTCTTTATGGAAATAGTCCTTTCTTTCCTCTTGCCTATAATGTTAATGATTTCTTTCCCATTTTATCAAATGAGATGAGGCTTTTAAAGCATAATTAACTTGAGCTTGGAGCATGGCACATCAGGGAAGGAGGGAAAATGCATATAAAAAGAAACAGCTTTGAAAATATTATTCTATGTGCCCTTAGAATTCTATGTAGAAACCATACCAAGTTTGGGCCAATATGTCAAGGCCTCAAGATCATATTTGACTTGATGACAGATGAAATCATATGCTTACATAATGGTAACAACTATTGTGATGATGGCTAAGAATTTTATGAGCTAAGATTTATGATTCTCATAGGTGGTTAAATAAAGAAGGTAAATTTGGGGTTGATCCATGTTCCAGTGGGCTTGATACTTCTCCTTTGTTTATTCAAGTGCGCTTGGCAAGCAAGTAAGAGGAAAGTATGCACCACTGGGGGTATAAATCAAACCATGAACTGCTGTATTGCTTAAAAAAAAAATCTTCACTGGCAGAACGTATAAACTGAAGGGTTTTGCCCACATCGCTAAATGCAAAGGCATAAAATAAAATAAAAAACTTTAAAAATGCTTCATCTAATGAGAAGTTCTGTCATAGGTATAAAACCTATTGCATATTTATTGAAGAGGCACCGAAATAGTTGTGTAAAGAACCAACAGCTGAAATTCAAAGTTGTGTTGTCGGTCAGCAGTGAGTGGATTCGGAGGGAAACTAGAATAAAAGGAGCAGCTGAAGCAGAGCACAAAAGCATTAATTTTTGAAAAAGTGAGTTGAACCATGAGAAGAAATAAGAAACAGAAAGCCAAAAGAACATAAATCATAAGTTGACAACAGGAGCCTGGCAAAGGGATTTCCAGAGAGGACCGTTAAAGAAGGGAGTCATGTTTCTTATGCTCTAGGCCGGTATTTTTCAAACTTGGCAACTTTAAGATATATGGACTTCAACTCCCAGAATTCCCCAGCCAGATGACTCAGGAATTCTGGGAGTTGAAGTCCACAGATCTTAAAGTTGCCAAATTGAAAAATACTGTTCTAACTAATAATTATTGTTCCTTTTAAAAACTGTGCTGCTGTACCAGGAGTCTGAAAAAAACCCAACGTTTCCCTCAGCAAGTGAATACAGCTGGTGAAGAGAAGAGGTTAGAAAGAATGAAGTTTAGAAAATGAAGGAAAAATTAGACTGGTAGTTTAAGATGGGACACTCCCAACCACCTAGGAATTCACTTCTGGAACAAGGAATGGAGGGGAAAAAACCCCTTTCTTTGATACATGTAGTCTCCTACTTTACAATCACAATTGAGTCCCAAATGTATGTTACTAAGCGAGACATTTATTAATTTGCCCCATTTTACAATCTTTCTTGCCACAGTTGTTAAATGAATCTCTGTAATTAAGTTAGTGACACGGTTGTTAAGTGAATCTGGCTTCTCCATTGAATTTGGTTGTCAGAAGGTTGCAAAAGGTGATCACATGACCCTGGGATGCAGCAACAGTCATAAACACACGCCAACTGCCAAACGTCCGAATTTTGGTCATGTGGCCACAGGGGATAGTGCAATGGTTATAATGTGAAAAACAATCATAAGTTACTTTTTTCAGTGCCATTGTAGCTTTAGTCACTAAAGGAATGGTTGTAAGTTGAGGACTAGCTGTGTATGCAAGTGTTTACTTCTACAATTTCCATGCGCTTAATGTTTCAATTACTCTGTGTGCAACTGATTCTGCAAATAGTGTGTAGAAAGTTAGCACCCAACCCTCTCCTAGAAGAATGAAATATTCTGAGAAATGTTAAAAAGGCAGAATATTATATTTCCCTGGATGAAAAATGGAGTAAGATGTTTTTTTAGAGGGAGAAAGCAGCCCTCACCTTTCTTAATAGCCCTCAGCAGATGTCAGCACTTAAGAAATAAAGAGATAGATAGCTTTATTCATAAGCAAATACCCTCACCCAAGATCCAACACAGGAAAAAGCCATTAAGCCACAATAGGAATTGCCCAACACCCTTTAAAAACACAAGCCCCTTCATTGCATCACCCTCAGAAACTTCAACCAAACTTAGCTCAAACAAACTCCTACGATTTGTATTTTGCCTATAGAGCCAGCTATGACCCCTACATAACCCCTACATGACCCCATGGGAGTCCCGCAATGGCCAATATAATACATATTCTTGTACAGGAATAGGAAGTTCAAGTGCAAAGCCCAAGAGAAGGTATAAAAAAAACCCCACTCTCAACTCCATGTGGTCAGCTGCCCAGAACCCATGTGGTTCGGCTTCATCATTAAACCATCTTTCCAATCAGCCTCCATGTTTCCAGTGTCTTTTTCCCAGCTTGGAACTGAACCAGATAGATATTTCTTCCCACAAGTGAATCCAGGAATCCTTGGAAATCTTCGTATCTTCAGAATCTGGGCCCATTTATGTCTCAGGAAGGAAATGAGGAGGGGGTTGTACATGAATGACTGTGCCCTTATACTCAATTTTTTTCCTCATCTTCCTGAAAGGCCTGCTGCACAACTGGGTTAAAGCATGAATTACAATCAGACAAGGCAAGGCCTCCAGAGATGTCAAATGAATTCCTACTTGAAAATTGCATTTGGCAGTCAAGCTAAAAACTGCGCCAGCTGCAAAAGCTAAGAGGAACACCTAGCTTTGGGGAACCAAAGTAAGTCTCCAGGGAAGCACAAAAGCAAAGAATTCTGAAAAATTGAGATTATGGACTTGATAAATTACTTCCTTCTCTATCTCAGCAGCTGTTATTTGGGGTAAAATAAATTAATGGAAAGATAACGTTGAAAGAGAACGTAAATATATTCATTAAGAAACCTAAAAAAAAAAAAAACCTGGATAAACTCCATTAGTGAAATGAAGATATATCTACCCGAGAAAAAATAATAAACAGGTAACAAATTTGAAAGAAAAATGGTGCATATACAATAGGGGAAGAAAAGAACATGGAAGAAAGAATATCCCCTACAACATCTTGAGTTTTCACAGCTAGATGAGAAGGACGTAGTCCAATTTTGTGAGATGCATTTCTTAAACTGAGGGTTGTGTGTGGGTGGTGTTATATGCCTTACAATATAGGGATACATTTTAGAAGAGCCATATTGCTTTGTTTTAACTGAAAATAATTACATGGCAAATTTAAACGTACTGCAGTGGTACTTCGTAAACTAATTTTGTGTAACCAGATGCCATCTATATGTGATGCAGTACAACTTCCCAAACTACTAGGCGATGATCCTTAAAATGGCTGGAAAACCTTGGAAATCTGTCCATCTTAAACAGCTTTGTTATTGAGTGAGATAAGAATTAGGATCACAGAGAGGCTAAACAAAGATCTTTACCTGGAAGCTGATAGTAGGCCAGAAGGGGCAACTATAGCTCCTTTACAACCCGTGGATTTCAACTCCCAGAATTCCTGAACCAGCATGCCTGGCTCAGGAATTCTGTCAGTTGAAGTCCATGAGTTGCAAAGGGGCCATAGTTTTCCACCCCTGCAGTAGATTATAGCTAGCCAAGTAACAGCCCTTCAAATGATTGGCTCCATGATTCCATTTGTGTGCTAGTCTACCTCATTTTCACGAATAAAGACATAATAGTGCTTTTTCCTAAAAAAGGAAGTACTGTACTACAAACTGGTTATAAGTTAGTACTTTTTAATGTAAGCATTAAATTACACCCAAAAATATTAGAACTTTTCTAAACGTGATCCAGCAGCCAAGAGTCATTTTTCCAGATTGTTACTTCATATATAGCACTGTGTATAAACTAGTCATCTCAATTCACCTTGCTTTAGCTTTCTTTTTAAACAATGTTGGTCATGCTGAGAGAATTATTTAAGTTAGCGTATCTGCCTGAGACATCATGTCAGGGAAGTCAGTCTTCATAGCAACATGTCAGCGAAGTTAGTCTTCAGAGCCATTTTGGTGTAGTAGTGAAGGCACCAAGCTAGAAACCAGGAGATGGTGAGCTCTAGCCACAAAGTCAGCTGGGTTGCCTTGGGCCAGTCACTTTCTCTTAGCTCTAAGAAGGAGGCAATGGCAAACCATTTTTCAAAAACTTCACCAAAAAAAATTATGCAGGAACTTGTTTAGGGAATCTCTGAGAATCAGTCACAATTGAAGAGAGAGAAAAAAGTCTTAATATGCGGTGTTGTAGCTATTATGCTACAGCAATATGCTCTTAGGAAGAAAAAAAAAGCCATTCAGCACATATAACTGAACATTTTGCCAAGCCCAAATTATATATAAAAGTGGGCAAAGTATTGTTTGCAGCATTTCTAATCATAATAGCTCCATTAGCAATAATTGCAAAGAGATGCTGGAATGCAGCCTTTTTGGGGAAGATTTCAGCCACTTTGGTCTCACTGAAATTCTTAATACACTCTGAGACAGAAGAATTTGGGCACAGTTCATCTGGATGCTCTATTCTTTCCTTTCCTTTCCTTTCCTTTCCTTTCCTTTCCTTTCCTTTCCTTTCAGGGTACAGGGTAGGTCAAGAATGATGTGTGAATATGTGCAGTGGTGGGTTCCAACCGGCGTTACCACCGGTTTGCTTTGCGCATGTGTTTCACACTCAAAGGTGTGTGAAGCGCATGGGGGGCATGTGTGCATGCGTAAAAATGGAACTGCACACAAATGGCATGCTCACACACCTCTTCTGTAGCCTGGTTCTGAACGGGCCACGGCCTGGTAGTGGGTACTCCTCTGATTGCTCCACCCTATATGGCAGCAGTTCTCAACCTGTGGGTCAGGACCCCGTTGGGGGTCGAATGACGATTTGCCAGGGGTCGCCTAAGACCATCGGAAATATGGGAAGTATACTTGCGAGTCGAAGAATCACGCTCCAATGGTTGACTCCACAAGCTAGCTGCAGGCTCTTCAAATTGCTAGCCGAATTTGGCTTCAGGCGCGATGAATTTAAAAAGAGAGAAATCTTTGCTCTGATGTCTCCCTCTCAATCCCAATTGCTAGCCTAATCTGGCTTCAGGCGCGATAAACTTAATAGGGGAGGAGTCTCCGCTTTAATGCCTCCGTCCTCAAGGCAATCGCAAGCAGTTCAGATCGCTAGCCAATACGGCTTCAGGCACCGTAAATTCAAAACGAAAATAATTTTACGGTTGGGGTAGCCACATCGTGGGGAATTGTATTAAAGGGGTCGCAGCACTATAAAGGTTGAGAACCACTGCTCTATGGACTGCATGAACATGTGATCTAAACATACTAAGAGATATGCCTACATTTTTGGAGCCCTGCACATAACAATAATAAAATATCGGGACTAAATGAGGGAATTCCACCCAGGAGGTGACTACTAGATTGATGGCAGAGACTACCTCTCTCTCCTTGCTCTCTTACTCTCCAACCATCCATATTTTTGCTTATCGTATTATTCTCATTATGTTCCTTTGTCATTGTTTATGTTATTGTTCTATTATTTTACTCCTGTTTACACTCCTTTCCTTTTCTTCATATTTATTATGAAGTATGCAGAGGGAAATATGCAGTGGGGTACCCCAAGGCTCTGTTTTAGGCCCAGTACTCTTCAACATCTTCATCAATGATTTGGATGAGATGATAGATGGGGAACTCATCAAATTTGCAGATGACATCAAGCTGGCAGGAATGGCCAATACTCCAGAAGATAGGCTTAAGACAGAGAAGGAACTTGACAGACTTGAACATTGGGTGCTATGTAACAAAATGAAAAATAGAATAGAATAGTGTTTTTTTTTATTGGCCAAGTGTGATTGGACACACAAGGAATTTGTCAAAATGCACAAAAAACAAAATGCACAGGTACAGTATATGTGGTATCTTGCTCAATAGTAATAAGTATGAGAGGGACCTTGGAGTGAGCAATCATTTAAATATGAGCCAGCAGTATGCTGCAGGTGCCAAAAAAGCCAACACAGTTCTAGGCTGCATAAACAGAAGGATAGAATCAAGACCACGTGAAGTGTTAACACCAGTTTATAATGCCTTGGTAAGGCCACACTTGAAATACTGCATCCAGTTTTGGTCGCCATGATATAAAAAAGATGTTGAGACTCTAGAAAGAGTACAGATAAGAGCAACAAAGATGGATGCACGTGCCCTCCGCTGTGCAAATGGAGCTGCATGAGTACACAAGCTTGCCAACTACTAACTACTCCCACGGAACTATCTCCTCTCCCCCACCCCCACTCCCGCTAATCTGCAAAGACAGAAAGTTTGGAGACCGCTATTCTATCTTCTTCCAACAGAAGGGATATGCTTTCCCTCCCTCCCCCCCCTATTCTCAACCCCTACATTGAAAGTCATTTTCTCCATACTACATTTTGGGGTGGAAAGATGTTTCAGTTCCTAGGTGTGAGTAATCCTCCCTTAGATCAAAACTTGGAGGCAAATCCATCAGACTCTAAACTACAATAAACTGTGCTGATCTAGTTTAATAGTACCAACATCACTACATAAAAACTTTTAGATGCCTTGGTAACACATTATTGAACTAACAGCAAGCAGCAAGTAATTTAGATGGTGAGCAGTAAATCAAAGCCACAGTAAATTCTTTTAGACTCCCATGCTGTCTCTGAGAGTACGGTATAAATTGCCTCCAAATCTTCATAATAAAGACATTTATATTACTTCCATTATAGGCCAGTGAAATTTAAAAGATCTATAGAATCTTAGAAAAAATGGCTCAGACTCAGAAGTAGATATAGAACTGGAGACAGCTTTTGCAGACCACTTAGGAAAACAAACCCAAATAACTACGGATATAATTTAATTTCAGAAGATATGCATTATTTTCCATTTTTTGTAAAGAGCATTATAAGAGATAAGAGAGTTAAGCAATACTATTTAAAATTAGGAATATAGTTGCTTTGCCCAGTGAGACTGAGTCACAGAAGAGAGGAAAAAAACACTACTGTAAATTGAAGTTCCACAACTCTTATTTCTAACTTAACATATATAAAGGAAAGAAACCAGACCCTCCACCATTCAACCTCCCACCCACCCACCTCTTTCTCTCTCAGGCCTTTCAGCTAAATTTCAGCAAAAGATTAGAGATTACATTTCAACAGATTTCACAGCAAGGTTGAAATTATCAGGGCACATTTAACACCAAGGTTGAAATTAGCAAAAGGCATTAGCCTTCGACTATAAGGGGCGTGCATAAGAGCACAAAAGTGCCTACCATTCCTGTCCTATTGTTCCCTTCATCATATCAAATTGATATAGTTGAAGCATATTTTTTTACATATATGTATATATTGCCTTCAAAATATGTTGTTTTATCTATGACAATTGTTTGTGTATACTGTTGTGACAAAAATAAATAAATAAATAAATAAAAGATGTCAGAGACCTCCCCTTTCCATAGATTTCTCCTCATCCTAAGGTCATCACCCCAAGTTATAATGCAAAGTCCAAAGACTCAGCAGGATGTCTAACCACTGAGCGCTTCCTTTTGGCCAGCTGGATAATTGCACTCTCCAAGATTTCCTGGAGGATGGGCTATGTCTGCATGCTTTCAGGGAACAATAGAGGGACTTTCCTATAAAAGAAACTATCCCAGGAAACTGACTTGTGGCTACCTCAGATTGCTGATCTGGTACTCTGCCTATATTGTGGCTCCCGGAAATAAACTTCACCTCTCCTTCTAGGTATTATGTATTTTTTTTTCTTGGACAAACCAAGATTTCTTTCTGACATAGATTTTGAAGAAGATGCACAAAGCCTTTTGTGTCACACTACAATATAGAACTGTTTACAAGGCTTAGTTTGTAGTTTGCACAGTCGTTTCTGTTTTCAAATCACACTTGCAGGCCTCTAAGACAAGGAAATTATTAGGATGTTGCCAAGAAGACAAAACATGTTTTCCAATAGTTGATTCAAAACTGCAGACACTCAAAAGCCACCGTTGATCTCTGTGAGGTGTCCTGTTCCCATAAAGCCTGCTACAAAGTCATGAGATTGTCATTGTGGAAAATAAATTTGCCTTTTTTTTTTCTTATTTGGCAAATTTCAATGTGTTTTTGGGGGAACGGGAGGAGTCTCAAATGGAAAAAAAAATAATTTGCAACCAGTTTGATAGGTCTGTTCTAAATGATTAAAAGGTTTTAGCACCAAACATCATTTTCTTAAATAAGAAAATGAGAGTAAAAAGGTATTAATGACTGTTTATAGCATTAAGGTGTTGTATTACTCTAAAAGTCTAAAATAATTCTTGTCTTAAAGAACGTATTTAGATAATTTGTAATTTTTATCAGCAAGATCACAATATAATCTGTGCTGATACACACGCACACATACACATACATTATTTCATGTGTATATGTATGTGTACGGGTACCTGCATATATATACAGAGCCCTCTAGAGGTACCAACTCCATTTTCAAAACCCTGAGAAAGTGGTGTGATGCAATGCAAATATGAAATTTTTGCTGGGTTGTAGTGGGCCAGAATCGATAGTTTGTTGGTAATGTTAAAAATCATCTGAAGATATGTTTTATTTCTGTGATCTTTATATATTCTTGATGCGATAGGGCATGCCACTTGAAAATTAGCTAGCACCTGGCTGAAGGTGTCCTGTGGCAGCTGAAGACAGAGAAGGAATCTGTAAAGAGACAGCAGTAAGGAAAAAAGAATGGCGGAGAAGCATCAGGTGGTTTTGATGCTAGAAAATTGAGCAAGAGTGAGTTACAAAGGGAAAACATGGTAGTATACTTGGTATAGTTATGTTCAGGCAGGCAGTAGATAAAGCATATGTGGGAGGAGGGGAAAAAAGCTAGCAGCTAGTAAAGGAGTAGAGCAGACGTGGGTTTCAGCAGGTTCTGATCAGTTCTGGAGAACTGGTAGCGGAAATTTTGAGTGGTTCGGAGAACAGGTTGTAAAAATTCTGACTGGCCTCGCCCCCATCTATTCTCTGCTTCCCAATTCCCACCAGATTGGGAGGAAATGAGGATTTTTGCAGTAACCTTCCCCTAGAGGGGGGAGGGAATGGAGATTTTACAGTATCCTTCCCATGCCATGCCCACAAGCCATGCCACACCCACCAAGCCACACCCACAGAACCGGTAGTAAAAATTTTCGAAACCCACCACTGGAGTAGAGGTTGGAATTGTTGCGTTAAAATTCTGTCAGGATATGTTATCATTAGAATTTGTCATTGTACATTCAACACACAAACACCTAGTCACAAGAATTACTGTGAATGTGCTTTCCGCTAAGTTTTGTCTAGAGCTGTTCATTTGTTAGCTGTGTGTGTATATGTTCCTATCTGTGATCACTCTCTGACAAAGTTGAGGATTTGTTAATTGATTTCTCTGTGGCTTGTTTTTTTTCCCTAAACTCTGGTATGAATTGACCTGATTTGTACCTTGTAGATTAATATGTAGGTCAGAAATAATTATCTTTCAGAAATCATGATTCTCTAAATTTTGTCCCCAAAACTTTGCTAAATTGTTTTTTAAAAGATTCTATAGTAATATAGTCAAGCCTGTGATTAGTTAAGGCAATTGAAAATGTCCTTGACTCCTTCTCGGCTTTCTTTTAAGTCATAACAAACAGCCATTCCTGATTTTATCAAAGATCTGCTGGACTGCAGTGTCTTCTCCTAAGGGTCTCTGGATGTCTAAGTCCAGATTTAGGTCTCTCCGAACATGTCTACTCCTTTCAGGATGAGCTTACAGATCCTGACAGATTTGGCTCTTCTCCCTGATAAGGAAGGAAGTGACTCTAAGCCTCAACACCCCCTCCTCAAAACATCTGGGTTTGAACAGCTGTGGAAATAGTATAGGCCCGCCTAATTATTTACAGAGATACCTGGGTTAAGTGTCATTTTGTATTCAATCATTTTTTCTTAGTAAATAATAACATGCTATTTAAACTAATTGAATCAAGGCCAGAATTGAAAAGTCATCTAATAATTCAAAGTGCAGATTGTGCAAGGAAGCCAAAGAAACAATAGATCATTCAAGCTACCTCTGCAAGAAGATTGCAAAAACTGATTATAAACAATGACATAACACAGTTGCCAAAATGATTCACTGCAACATCTGTAAAAATTTTCATATGTTAGTAATGAATAATTGGTGGGAACATGAAGTTGAAAAAATAGTAGAAAATGAGCGGGTTAAAATATGGTGGGATTTTCAAATATAAACTGATAACATTTTGGCTCATAATACATCTGGTTTAACTGTAGTTGAAAAGAAGGAAGCGTGGATAATTGATGTGACATTACTAGGGGACAGTAGAATAGAAAACAAACAACTGGACATCACAAATTATCAAGATCTGAAAATCAAAGTTGAAAGATTATGGCATAAACCAGATATGATGGCCCCAATGGTTATTGGCACATTGGGTGCCATGCCAAAAAATATTGAATGGCACTTAGAAAATCTGCACATTGACAAAATGTCCATCTGTCAATTACAAAAAGCCACACTGCTTGGATCTGCAAATACATAGTATTTCACTGATACATTACAATATCCTAAGTTTGGGGAAGAACTTAAAGCATATGAAGACTAACACCAGCTAAAGAGCTAGCAGTTGTGATTTCACAATGTTGTGTATAATAATACTACTACTACCTGGAATCAGCAAAACAGAAAAGAAAGAATCTGAGACAATCACAAAATACAAAGACCTGCAAATTAGAAGTAGAACGACTGTGGGGGGGGAAAGCAAAGGTAGTACCAATAATAATTGGCATATTGAGTGCAATCCTCAAATATATGGAGCATAACCTGATCACTATCAGCTTTGACAAAGTTACCATCATTCAATTGCAAGGGCAGCTTTATTTTGAACACGACATTCTTCAATGATACATTTAACACCCACATCGTCAAACAATAACTCTGTGGCTTCATCCCCAAACCCCCACAACTTTACAACCTTAGACTGAGAGGAGTAGAGAAGAGAGGGAGGAGAAAGAAGAGGAAAGGAGAGGGATTGTTGTAAAAATGAGTGAAATATAGTGTACAGGAGAAAAGAAAACAGACGGGCAATTTCGTGTTTTTTTTTCTTGTGGGTTATACTATTGAAATTATAATGGAAGATAATAAAGATGCTAAAGCACATCGGTTTAGGTATTATTGCATACTAGTTAATATTTATATGAAAATTAAAATTTTGTGTAAAAGGTAGGAGTAACTAATATGGAATAATGAAAATGGAATGTAATAATTAGGAATATGTTTATATGTATTGAAATGTATGATACACAAACATCGTGCCATTCACACAACGATATGTATAAATTTTTTAAAAATAATAAAAACTTGATTAAAAAAAACTTTAACCTTAGACTGTCTACTGTTGACCTCACCCCATTCCTAAGAGGTCTGTAAAGGGGCGTGCATAAGCGCACCAATGTGCCTACCATCCCTGTCCTACTGTTCCCATTTATTCTATCCATTTCATGTATTCATAATCGTGTTTATACTTATACCTGTTATCTTGTAAATGCTTGACAAAATAAATAAATAAATAATAAATAAAATAATAACCTCTGCCTATCCCAGGTTCTTGGGAAAGATTCAATAGGTGGATAAAAATGCCAAATCCAGTCTAAGCATCTGGTTGACTGTGATGAAACATAAAATGTTTATTTGTTTTTTAATTCCTCTAGGTGGAGTGTTATATTCTTTTCAAGCGCAGGATATGTTTGCTAAGACATACACAATTCCCTTTGTCTTCTTGTTTTGTGCCTCATGAATTCATCATAGCCTTTGAACTGATCTAAACACGGAATGAATGATTATTTAACGTAAGGAAAATATAATGATCTATATTTAATATGAGAAAAAAATAATTTTGATTGATTTCTCCCTACTTTGAAGAATATTGTATTCATGATTTATTGTGTCACATCCTTCTTTCACTGTGAATCTACCACACTATTGTATTTCTTTTAAATTGTGTGCTGTGTTAAAGTACCCAGTGAGTACCAATGTGATTCATGATGCTTTTAATAAAATAAAGGTGACAATATGTAACCCCTGACAGGGGTTATGGGCAGAAACAATGCTATAAATCAAGCCATTTTATTTAATTTTGCATCCTAAGTTCCATTGCAAGGATTCAATCTCGAAAGAATTTGTAATAGTGGTAGTGATTCCAAGTAGTAGCAACCAGCATTAAAAATAACTCCAGTTCCAGGGTCTCAAAAATATGAGAGAAGACATTAGTTATGGTCTACAATAACCCTATGGAATACTGAATCTTATGGCCATGAAGCAACCAAGAGCAGCACAGCACCAACAATGCTCTCGGGCAAGGGGAAAAGTAGGCATTTGCTTCACGACACCTCAGTCAGCACGTAAACTTCTTACTTGTCTGGTTGGGTCTAGTAAGTCTAAGGCTCCTTGTATTGGTGGGATTCAAATCCTTAGATCTTTCTCCTTGACTAAGGAATTTCAGCCACTCAAGGATCATTAAATGGTCACATTGTCATGTAGTGACACACTCAATCTGTTCTGAATTCTAGACCATATCACAAAGGTGACTATGATAAATGCTTCCTTTATTTGCCTAATCCGCTCTTTAAGTAGGCAAAGGTTATTTATCTATATCTATCTGTCTGTCTACCAATAAATCAATCAAATTTATATAGGCACCCATCTCACCAAAAGCGATAGGCTTCCCCTTTCAGAACAACAAAACAGTATCTCAGAAAGCTCTTTCCAGGAGTGACCAAAATTTTGTTCATAGTATCCTCTTTAAAACTCATCCCAGATCACTACCACATCTACATTGTGTAATTCTCCTCCCCCTTACAAAGTATAAGGAAAATGCAAGACATTTGTTATTGTTTTTCTTAAAAAGATGACCTTTGCTCCATCAGGATCTTTGATTTCAATGACATGAAGATCATAACCTGATGCACTAAGTAATGTGGATTCAAATCCAATCAGTGGCATATGATTTTTGCAATGGAACTGTGAGGTAGTCAGTTCACTTTCTTGAAAGTCAGAGACTTCAACTTTAGACTTCGACTTAGAATAACTTTATTGTCACTTTGAATGTACACTAATGGGCATATATTAAAATGAAATTTCATCGTATACAGCTGTCAAAGAGTCACATACCTCCAGTATATGCTACATAAACATGACAAAATAAATAAATACATACAAAATTATGCATATACCCACACATATTTTATATGATATTGAAAAATCCTACCAGACTTGTAACAGCAGAATAGATGTTAGTCACTCCTTCTTGCCACACATATGAGTATACGATGTTTCCTTGCTAACCTTCCACTGCACCCCAATATGCTCCTTCTCCTGTCCATCCCATTATGGTCTTTCTGTTTGGCAGTGTCCAAGATTTCAAAGACTCAGCAATGGAATGAGTAAGAGTTATGAATGACCCAATGTCAGATGTCCTTGATACATCTGGAGCAGTGGTGGGTTTCAAAGATATTTACTATTGGTTGTGTGGGTGTGGCTTGGTGGGCGTGGCATGGCATGGCTTGGTGGGCGTGGCATGGCTTGGTGGGAGTGGCTTGGTGGGTGTGGCAGGGGAAGGATACTGTAAAATCTCCATTCCCACCCCACCCCACCCCAGGGGAAGGATACTGCAAAATCCCCATTTTCTCCCGATCAGCTGGGACTTGGGAGGCAGAGAATAGATGGGGGCGGGGCCAGTCAGAGGTGGTATTTACCAGTTCTCTGAACTATTCAAAATTTCCGCTACCGGTTCTCCAGAACTGGTCAGAACTTGCTGAAACCTACCTCTGATCTGGAATCCAATCTGGAAAAGAAAATCCAGTGTATTCTTAAACAGCTTTCAGATTACAGGCTCCCTTTCAAAGCACTAGCTTTATTCTCCCTTCCCACATGATTTTATCTGCCACAGAATTCATATTTTAAAATGCTATTCTCTGTGTAAGTAAAATGCCCGGGAACATTTTAAAATGTTTTCTTACATTATTGGGCACATAAACCATTACTGTAACTTTTACAAAAATAAAAGTTTCTATATACGTCAAACAGAGAAAAATATTGTTCAACAATCAAAGTGTATTCCACAAGAAAGGTAATGCAAGTCACGTTGAAAAGTTGAATATACATTATTTTATAAATTGCTAGGATTCTATTTTTTGATGCATGGAATCTCAACAATAAACAATAAATGCTTCCTTCCTTTACATTAAAACATAAATGGTTTCCCCAGGGAAGGGAGTTCATATACATTAAAATATAAATGGAAGCTGTGCCCAAGGAAGGGAGATCATATAAATATTTAAATATAAATATTTAACTTCCACCTTAACTCAGATTCAAGACCAAAAATAGATTGAGAACAAGGGAGAATATTTCATATGCCTCCTAAAAAAAGATCAAACCTAATTTCTCTATTTCTTTTCTTTTTTCATAAAAATTCTTGTTTCACATGGAGAAATGGGAGAAATGGGAAGGATATGAGAATCGTAATCACAGTCTTCAGGAAATGTGAAAGACTTGTTACCTTATTCACATTTTTATTCTGCGGAAGCCTAAATCTTCGGAGAAATTGAAACGTTGAATTAGAAAGTTCTGTGGAGTTATCTAGGGATTTTTCTCTTTCTCTAGCACTTGTGCTGTAGTAGATAAAATTTCTTCTTATAGTCACTTGAATCTTATGTAGGTAGCAATAAGACTGAACTTCTATGTACTTTGAAGTTAAGTAAGGTTAGATAGGAATCAGTCAGAGAATGTTAGGACATACCAGAGTTCTAGACTAGATTGAGAAGTTATACAGATAGTCCTCGGCTTATGACCACAACTGAAGCCCAAATTTTTTGTTGCTAAGTGAGACATTTGTTAAGTGACCTTTGACCCATTTTATGACTTTGTTTGCCACGGTTGTTAAATGAATCACTGCAGTTGTTAACTTAGTAACACAGCTGTTAAGTGATCTGGTTTCCCTATTATCAGAAGGTTGCAAAAGGTGATTCCAAGACCACAGGACACTGCAACGGTCATAAATATGAGCCAGTTGCCAAGCATCTGAATTTTGATCATGTGACCATGGGGATACTGCAACAGTGTGAAAAACAGTCATAAGTCTCTTTTTGCAGTGCCATGGTAACTTTGAAGAGTCACTAAATGAACTGTTGTAAGTCGAGGACTACCTATATTCTGGAAATAGGCAATGGCCATCTATTTCCCTTTTATTGATAAGAACATTACCTGTATTTAATCATTAAATATTCAGGGACTTAACTCGATCTGGGAGATTTAACTTTATCTTAACCCAAGTTTTGTCCCAATTTTCACAGATAGAATGCATTTATTCCCTGCAAATTCTTATATACTTTAAGCCAATTTTATGAAGTAGCTCTAAGAAGTGTCCTTGAAGCTGTCTAGAAATAAATGAAGCTTGCTACTGAAACTAAAGAGAAAATGACATGTGTGCCCCATAAATCACCTAGACATTGTAGTGTAGTGGTTAGTATTGCAGACAAGGACTAAGAGACCCTGATTCAAGGTCATATTCATCTTAAGACCGATGTTAAGGAATTTGGTTATTTGGAGCTGGTCACCATTTCCCAATTTCTAGCATCCCTCACCACTGGTCATGCTGACAACTGTAATTTCTTAATATCTTGAAGGCCGTAGGATCTAGCAGTAAAATTTGGATTTCATCCAAATGCATGTTCAAAGACTTAAGATATCTGAGTAAGCAACTATTCTTCTCAAAGGTGGGACAACACCAGTATTTGTGTATTTACATGTGGTAGAACTTATCTGGATTTTTATACCTATGAAGAGGAGAAGATAAATCTACTAAGAAAACAAAAAATTAGAATCGAATCGAATCGAATAGAATAGAATAGAATAGAATAGAATAGAATAGAATAGAATAGAATTGAATTTTTTATTGGCCAAGTGTGATTGGACACACAAGGAATTTGTCTTGATGTATATGCTCTCTGTGTACATAAAAGAAAAGATACATTCATCAAGAATTCAAAGGTACAACACTTAATGATAGTCATAGAGTACAAATAAGCAATCAGGAAACAATATCAATATAAATCATAAGAATACCAGCAACAAAGTTACAATCATACAGTCATAAGTGGAAGGAGATGGGTGATGGGAACAACGATAGTTGCATTTATAGGTGAAATACAAGATGTTGTGGGCAGAGCTACTTGAGAAGTAATCCCAATAACATTTATTGGATTTATAAATAATCACTTAGAGAACTTGTTCATGTTAACTGGTTTTCTGGTTTTCTTGAATGTATGAGATTGTGCAGTGCTGGTAATGTTTCTTTCCACAAGTCAAAATTAAATCAGCAAAACCTGCCTGAATTGCTTTCTCATAGTGCTGAACTTCTCTTCCTGAGTACAGGTAGTTCTCAATTTATGAACACAATTGGGACCAGAATTTCCATTGCTAAGCAAGGTGCTTAAGAGAGTCACACCTGATTTTACGATCTTTTGCCACAATTTTTAAGCAAATCACTGCAGTTAAGTAAATCATGCGGTCATGGCGTGAATTTGACTTCCCCCCTTTCACATTGCTTGTCAGAAGCCAGCTGGGAAGGTCACAAACAAGATTTTCAGTACCACTTCAAGAGGTCTTTCAATGGGAGGTGCAGAAATATTTTCAATAAATAGATAAATTATGTCCATATTTGCATGAGATTATTATCCCATTTTATAATACAGAGTGAAACCACAGGCCTACCTAATATTTCAAGGTGACAATTAATGGCCAGATTGAATTATCCCTCCCACCCACTAATTATTCCTTCCACTAATTTACTCTTTGAAATATTTACGCCCGTACACTCTTTGATCAGCTATGTTTGGAAGAGCATAGGTTTTATTTATTTTTATTTATTTATTTATTAAATTTTTGCCAAGATAGAGTCACTGATAGGCCTTCTATTGCTTTCATTGAGCTTCAGTTAGAAGCAAGAGTTGGTAACTTTAAGAGATACCATTTTATAAAAATGTAAATGCATGTTTGCAATGATGCCATGCCTGGTATGCATTTGCTTTGACCACATCTTACTGAGCCTCTTTGCAACAGCCAATAAGCATGCCAGATGGATCCCTTCACTCCATGGTATGTCATGAATCCAACAGTTTAAAGGAATTAAATTATCCCATCTGTTCGTCCAGCTTGCAGAACAAGAGTGCTTTATATGCTATTGAGAATGTAACGTAAAATAAAGGAACGAGAGGGTTGCCTTGCTTAAATCTTAAGCCAAAACTGACTAACAATCTCTGCTAACAAAAATTGCTAAATATATACTGGCAGATCAGAAATCCGTAATGTTTAAAGTATCAAGCTTTTATGAGCACAAACGTCTGGATAAATACAGCTCATGCCATACCGTTTATAACATATTCCTCCACAAAACACACACAGAGGGAGCATATGTTGTTGAAACATTCAAAAGTAAAGAATGTACACTTTGGATTCAGGCAGAGAACTAAGGCAGCCTTGGGTATTAATTCTTCAAAGTCTTTTCATCTCCTTCCAGAAGTCGGCATATTTTATATAACTAGAATTTTCTCAGAGTTATTTATACGATATTTGGCACATTTGATTCCTTCCCAAAGCTCTAACTTCATCCCACCTCATTCAAAAAACAAAAAGGATACCGCTTTTATTGTTTTTTCTCTCTCATATATGTTATGAAAGAAATGAGTTTGCTTTTGTGAAATCAGACTTCAAATCCAGACGCTGGGTCATATCAAATTATGCTGCCTAAATTTGGTGGCCACACGGCCAGTTTCCAATGCTGATTTTTGACAGAGTGGAGTCTGGGGCAATAGCACTTAGACTTATATACTGCTTCACGGTGCTTTACAGCCCTCTCTAAACAGTTTACAGAGTCAGCATATTGTCTCCCTGGGTCCTCACTTTACCAACCTCGGAAGGATGGAAGGCTGAGTCAACCTTGAGCCTGGTGAGATTCGAACTGCCGAACTGGAGGCAGCTGGCAGGCAGCAGAAGTAGCCTGCAGTACTGCAATCTAACCACTGCGCCACCACAGCTCTTTGTAAACACGTTGTGGCTCAATGTAAACACAACGATTTCTTCCAGACAAAGAACTCCTAATGCACTTTAAAGATCCCTAAATCAAAAGCACAGAGTGCCTTCCAATGTTGTCACTATGCACCCTAAAAGCTTCCTATGGAAGAAGGGGGGGAGTGACTTGTGGTCCCTGAACCAGAGGACATTTATTTATTTATTTTATTTATTTATTTATTTGATCATATTTATATACCGCCCTATCTCCCGAAGGACTCAGGGCGGTTTACAGGCACTTAAAAAACACATAAATACAATATAAAAGCAATTAAAAAACTTATTCTAAAAGCCCAATAATTAAAAATATAGAAATAAAACCCAATTTAAAACCCATAAATTTAAAATCTAACTCAGTCCTGCGCAATTAAATAAGTATGTTTTAAGCTCGCGGCGGAAGGTCCGAAGGTCCGGAAGCTGACGAAGTCCGGGGGGTAGTTCGTTCCAGAGGGTGGGAGCCCCCACAGAGAAGGCCCTTCCCCTGGGCGTCGCCAGACGACATTGCCTCGCTGACGGCACCCTGAGGAGTCCCTCTCTATGAGAGCGCACGGGTCGGTGAGAGGTATTCGGTAGCAGTAGGCGGTCCCGTAAATAACCCGGCCCTATGCCATGGAGCGCTTTAAAGGTGGTCACCAAAACCTTGAAGCGCACCCGGAAGGCCACAGGTAGCCAGTGCAGTCTGCGCAGGATGGGTGTTATGCGGGAGCCACGAGGGGCTCCATCTATCACCCGCGCAGCCGCATTCTGGACTAACTGTAGCCTCCGGATGCCCTTCAAGGGGAGCCCCATGTAGAGAGCATTGCAGTAATCCAGGCGAGACGTCACGAGTGCGTGAGTGACCGTGCATAGGGCATCCCGGTCCAGAAAGGGGCGCAACTGGCGCACCAGGCGAACCTGGTAGAACGCTCTCCTGGAGACGGCCGTCAAATGATCTTCTAGAGACAGCCGTTCATCCAGGAGGACGCCTAAGTTGCGCACCCTCTCCATCGGGGCCAATGACTCGCCACCGATGGTCAGCCACGGATTTAGCTGACTGTACCGGGATGCCGGCATCCACAGCCACTCTGTCTTGGAGGGATTGAGCTTGAGCCTGTTTCTCCCCATCCAGACCCGTACGGCCTCCAGACACCGGGACAGCACTTCAATAGCTTCGTTGGGGTGGTCCGGTGTCCGGACATTACGGGGAATCCTCGACTTATGACCACAATTGAGCTCAACATTTCTGTTGCTAAGTGAGACATTTGTTAAGTCAGTTTTGCCCCATTTTATGGACCTTTCTTATCACAGTTGTTAAGTGAATCCCCGCAGTTAATAACACAGTTGTTAAGTGAATCTGGAATCCCCATTGACTTTGCTTGTTACAATGTCGTAAAAGGTGATCACGTGTCACTGCGACTGTCATAAATATGAACCAGTTGGCAAGCATCCGAATTTTGATCACGTGACCATGGGGATGCTGCAATGGTTGTTAAGTATGAAAAATGGTCATAAGTCACTTTTTTAGTGCTGTGGTAACTTCGAACGGTCACTAAATGAACCAACTGTACCTGCCTACGCAACCCCAATCCTTGCCTGCTTTACTTTGCATTTGGGCTTGGCTTCCAGTCTGTTGAGCCAAGAAGTAAGGAGCAGGAAACAAGAATGTCTTTGCTCACTTCTGTCTTAAAAGAGGATTTTGCTTCGCTTTCAATTGCATGTAAGCCTTCCATTGGCCTGAAGACGTATTTGTATTATACAGATGCCTTTCTTCCATGTTAAAACTGTTCATATATTCACCTAATGATATTGCAGTAGAGAAGTGTAAGGTGGCAATTTAAACATCTGGGTTTCTACCACTTTAACTCCAGACCTGGGAGCAGAGCCAGGTTTTCAGAGACCTGAGGAACAGCTGCAAGGGTAAGAGCTGTATAGATCTCACTACATACAGTATATTGACATGTATTTGTTGTGGCCTGCCAGCAGCCAGCAGAGCTGGCGGCAGACTCGGACAGGGAGGAGGTTGGGGAGGAACATGGGCCAGTCCTGGAGTCTGTGGAAGACTCTGATGAGGGCTCTGCGTTGGAGGCAGAGATGGGGCCAGGGCCATCCAACAGTTATCAGCTACCTTCGGAGTCAGAGATAAGGGAGGCTGAAGAACAGCTGGATCCTGTTCCCAATGTGTGCATGTGCAGAGCTGCCAGGAGAAGGGAACAATTAAGGAACAAGGGCCGACTCGGGAGTAAAGGCACACGTGGACGGTAAAGGGCCTCTGGTGGCGCAACAGGCTAATGCAGCCTATTATTAACATCAACTGCTTGCAATATTGCAGGTTCAAGTCCCACCAGGCCCAAGGTTGACTCAGCCTTCCATCCTTTATAAGGTAGGTAAAATGAGGACCCAGATTGTTGGGGGGCAATAAGTTGACTTTGTATATAATATACAAATGGATGAAGACTATTGCTTGACATAATGTAAGCCGCCCTGAGTCTTCGGAGAAGGGCGGGATATAAATGCAAAAAATAAAAAATAAAAAAAATGGCGCCTCCGATAGGGAATAAAGAGGAATGAAAGGAGAGTGGAGTTTGCAGGAGACAATTAGTTCATTTCATTAGTTGAAGATCTGTTTGTGACTCTCAGAGACTGCTTGCCAAGTATTTTCTTGTACAGCATTGCGGCCTGATAAGGTCTGTGGCTGTAAATTCACCCTTGAAAGACTGTTTGCTGGGACTTTGCTGGATGTGAATGAGAGGAATTCACAGTAGCTTAATAAAAAGGGGTTTTGTTGGTACAAGGAGTCTGCTTCATGCTTTTGGGAAGCCTAGGTCAGAACAGTATTGACTGAGATATGCATTATCAGTTCTACTATTCATTAGCTAATCTTAACCTCATTAATACTTGTGCTGTATTCCTGCCAGCCGAGACAATATAAAGGCTTGTTTTGTATTCATACCATTACTTAGTCATATCTATAGTAATCAGGAAATCCTGATTTTGCATCTTGTTTTATGTATCTACTGCAACGCTGCACATTGATAAGACTATAAATTAAACATTTTATTAACACTCTACCGTAGATGCCAAGTCCCCGTGAGAGAAACATAGGATGCTCCCATTACATGCAGAGAAGAGTTGATTTTTTTTCCCCTGTTCTCCCCCCACCCACCCACCCCACATGCTGCCAGAGGAAAAAAAATAAGATAGTACTACAAAGAAACTGAAGGAGAACTCTAGGATCTAAGCCATTTCAGGGAATGGAACGAACCATTCTGATTGTAGCGGGGGTGATCAGGAGCTGTGGGGGCACAGTGGTTAAAATGTAGTATTGCAGGATAACTCTACCCACAGCCAGGAGTTCGATCCTTGAGGTTTGAGGTTGACTCAACCTTCCATCCTTCCAAGGTCTGTAAAACGAGTCCCCAGATTGTTGGGGGCAATGTGCTGACATTGTAAACTGCCCAGAGAATGCTGTAAAGTGCTATGGAGAGGTATAGAAGTCTAAGTGCTTTCCAATCAATGCCAGATTTCTTCTTGGTGAGGTCCTAAGCTATATAAAGCTAGGACGACCCTTGTTAAGAAGTTACACCAGAAGGTCTCACAAAGCTGCATACCAAAACAGGACCTTGGGTCAGAACAAAAGAACTGAACACACACACACACACACACACACACACACACACACACACACACACACACATATAATAATATAATATAACAACAGAGTTGGATATATAAGGCATATATATATATATATGCGTTTTCATTACATAGAAAGCCAGTATAAAACTACATACAAAAAATGGTAACACAAGATTTTAAAAACTATAGTATATAACTGTAAAAGCTGCATAAGATTCTAAAAGCAAATCATCATCATCTGAAATTGTTTATGTGAGACCCTGCCGATTGTAAACTGTAGCTTGTTTAGCTTATGCCTAAATCCAGCAACTAAAATCCAGTTCACTCTTTTTAATTATGTGGAAATAGTTGCATTGACTACAAAGAGATCACTGACCCCTCCGAGAAGGGTAGTGGCGGATGCAGTGGTGGGATTCATTTTTTTTAACAACCGGTTCTGTGGGCGTGGCTTATTTTGGGGTGTGGCTAGCTGGTCATGTGACCGGGTGGGCATGGCTGGCTGGTCATGTGACTGGGTGGGTGTGGCTATGGGCATAGAAACTACTCAGAGGGCTAAAAAAAAGTCATTTTTGACCAGTCCTCGCACTTTTGACTGGTCCTCGCACTTATGACCATCCTCACATTAATGCCGATTGCAGCATTTTTAGCAACCATGTCACTCATTTCACAACTGCTTCTCTTCACCATGGTTACAAGATAGGGCACAAAATGTAAAATGTGCAGTCATAGGTGTGAGGACCGGTCAAAAGTGTGAGGACAGGTCAAAAACAACTTTTTCAGCCCTCTGAGAAGTCCCTATGCACAAAATGCTGCAAACAGGCATAAATGATGACCGGTCATAAGTGTGAGGACTGGCCAAAAGTGCGAGAACCTGTCAGAAATCACTTTTTTCAGCCCTCTGGATAGTCCCTATGTGGAAGGGACTACTCAGAGGGCTGAAAAAGTTATTTTTGACCTGTCCTTGCACTTTTGACCAGTCCTCACACTTACAATTGTCCTCACATTTTACGTTTTGCACCCTATCTTGTAACCGTAGTGAAGAGAAGCAGTTGTGAAATGAGTGACACGGTTAAGAATGCTGCAACAGGCATAAATGTGAAGATGGTCATAAATGCGAGGTCTGTTCAAAGGTGTCAGAACCTATCAGAAATCACTTTTTTCAGCCCTCGGTGGTCCCTATGCACATAGGGACTGCAGAGGACTGAAAAAGTGATTTCTGATAGGTTCTCACACTAACCAGTCCTCACACTTATGACCAGTCATCATTTATGCCTGTTGCAGCATTCTTAATAGCCATGTCACTCATGTCACAACTGCGGTGCTTCATGTGACCGGGTGGGCGTGGCCAGGTGGTCATGTAACATAGCTTCTTTGCCCTAATGACAGTTTGCTGCAATGTTCATAAGTGTGAAAAACGGTCATAAGTCACTTTTTCAGTGCCATGCTTGTTAAACCAATTACCAGAACAAATCCATTCTCCCTCCCTCTTTCTCTCCATCTTTCTCCCCCCTCTTTCTCTCAATCTTTCTCTCCTTAATCTCTCCTTCTCCCTCCTTCTCTTTCTCTCCATCTTTCTCCCCCACTTTCTCTCCTTCATCTTTCTCCCCCTTCTCTCCTTCATCTCTCTTTCTCTCCTTCATCATTTTCTGCCCCCATCTTTCTCTCCATCACTCTTTCTCCAAATGGGGTAGGGTAGGCTGGCCCTGCCCTGGTATTCTAACATTTCTTGCCTGAGAATTTCCTGTATATGAATCCTGTTGTGGAGTCTCATAAAATGACACTGTTTTCCCAACCAAGCAGTTATGTACGATATTTTATTTAAAATGCATCACAGTAATTGTCAATTACACCTGCCCAGAGAGTCATCTCAGTTCTTCCACAATTGTTGTGGCTGAATTTATAACCTGGCCTCTAAGTTAACTCAGTTTCTGAACAATAAATCGGCTGGGTTCACGCCACATTCTGAGCCCCCCAAAAACTACTTGCATCCAGTTACAACTCCAAGCTGGAGAAAGCTAAAGAGGGTGTGTGTTAGCGGGAGAGAAATATGAGCAAGGAATCAAATAGTTCGGGGGGTTAAGAAGAAACAAAGATAAGAAGGGAGAAGAAAGAAAACTCATGTTGCCGGAGGGAGCAGAAGCACCAGCTGTTTGGGAAGAACGGAAGGAAAGAAATGCAGGAGAAGATGGGGTGGGCTACGATGGGGATGGAGACGAGACCGCAGTGAGTGATGGGTGGCTGAAGCCAGAAGTCGTTGCAAAAAGGGATGCTGCCTAAGGAGCTGGCGACGCCGCTGGGCCAAGGAGAAGGGGTGGGGGGAGAACGGGAAAAGTGGGGGGAGGGCAGGAGGATGAGGGGCTGGGTAGGAGGGGGAGAGAAATAGCAAAAGGGGGGCTTTGAAAGGAGGGGGGCCGAAGAGAGGGGCGACGAAAGGTAGAAGAAAAGGGAGGGCTTGGTTCAGGATGGGCGCGGGGAAGGGAAGAAGCGCTGGTGGAGGAGTGCAAGGGGCTTCGCTCCTTCTATGCCCGCCTCGCAGCCCACCCGATCCAAGCGCCACACGGCCGCCAACAGACACCGGTAAGTAATGGTGGGGAGGGGAGGGGCAAGGGGTGGGGCGAACCGGCAATTTAACGAACGGTTCGGCCGAACCGTCTAGAACCGGTAGAATCCCACCACTGGGCGGATGTCATATAAAGCCCATTATGTCACATGACATAATGTAACATAGAATACCTCTACTCTGACAACTTAAAAGAAGATAGGCTTCTATTTGGAACCAACATTTTCCAGAAACAGTTGGATTTGAATCTGTTTTTAAACCCTCAAGCTCAGTCTTGTGTCATGTGGTCTTACACCATCAGAAAAAGGAGGAAAGGGCATTTTAGGGCTGGGTTTATGAAATTTATGACATGATTTGGAACACAAATGATTACTCTGGTAGATGAAGGTCATAGAATCCAAAGACAGTCAGGTTTGAGGTGAAATACGCAATTGAAACTTTCCTCAGACAACAAAGCTACAGTTAGCATTACAGCACTGCCCACTGTCAATGTTCTAAAGTGGCCCCATCTCATTGTATCGGGACTCATTTTTGATCTCAGATTTTCCTGTCATCCCTAAGTCATGGGAAGAATGCACACTGATTGGGGCAAAAGAAACAAGCCAGAGCAAATGCTCAAAACAGATTTGATTTCAGCTGTGTGGAAGCCCAACTATAAATGCCGGCAGACAATAAAAGTAATATGATGGAAAAGCCATGGATAGATCTTGTTGATTTGAATAACAAAAGGGGAAAAATCAGCTATTTGCCACAATCTGTCTTCTCCCAGGGTCCTGAACTGCCTCTTTTAGCTTGGCAGCAAAAGAACCCTTCTGAAAAGATGAAATGCCTGGTGAGAATCAAGTTGATAAATACTACCTTCCAAACAAGTTTCTTTCTGGCAGGTAGCAGATAAATGTTCGTGTAAGTCTGGGAATCCTTTGCTGCTAAAGCTACAGAGCTTTTTACAAAAAATATAAATGTCCCAGCTGTGAGCACTAAATTTGCCTGACTTTCAAGAAGTAACATGTTGGCTGAAAACGTATTCTTACTACTGTACTACATAGGAAACAAGGAATGAGCAAAATGTTTCTATACTAATTGTACTTCTGGTTTCAGAGGGGAGCTGGGAGAAACTAAATGTATTTATAAAATCTCTCTTCCCTATCTTGTTCACAACTGAGTAGTATTGCACTGTTTATAGTGTGAGCTACATGTTTTGCTCTTGTTCAAAGGTAAAAGTAAAGGTTTCACTGTCAGTCATGTCTGACTCTAGGGGTCGGTGCTCATCTCCATTTCTTAGCCGAGGGAGCCAGCATTGTCCAGACACTTCTGTGGCCAGCATGACTATAACATCAAGAGGGGCACAGAACACTGTTATTTTCCCATCAAAGTGGTACCTATTTATCTACTTGCATTTCCATGCATTCGTACCCTATTCTTATTCCTATGGGTCAGAATGAAGTAGATGACATAGCTCTCATTCTGACTTCACTGTATGATGTCATAATGCCAGTAGTGGGTTGCTACCGGTTCTCCCCAGTTCGCAAGAACCGGTAGTTAACATTTTGAGTAGTTCGGAAAACCGGTAGTAAAAATTCTGCCTGGCCCCGCCCCCAATCTATTGCTGCCTCCCAACTCCCAGCTGATCGGCTAGAAGAAAAAAATCAAGACTCACTTGTCGAAGAAGAGAGAGAAAAAAAACAAGACACCATCCCTTTAAATTGAGAAGCCAAGAAGCCTCCCAACTATCGGCTTGCTTCTTAGCCAGGAGATCGCTTGGCAAAGAAGAAGGGAGGCAGGGAAACGCTGTCGTTTTAAATTGACAGAGCGACTAGAAGCTCCTTTCTGGGTCAGCTGAACAACAAATTGGATAAGAGGAGGAATTCTTATATGGTTCAATGTTTTTGAAGTTTTGGGGTTTGTGCAATATGGGCTTTGTGTTTCTAAAAAAGTTTGGGCGATTTCCATTGTGAAGTATCCTGTCTTGAATGAGTTTTCTGCCTGCTTGTAAATAGAGCCGAACTTCCGGCTTCCACTTTCTATGATCTCTAGCTGTTTTCTGCTTACAAAGTTTCCTTTATGCAGCTGGCAGGAATGTGGAATTCCAGGCAGGTTCCTTGCTAGCAGCTTGAATTATTCTTTAATTATCTGGGATATTTTATTTGGGAAATGAAGAGGGGGGAGTTTGATTCCTTCCCAGAACAGATTAGTGGGGTGGGAAGGAAATGGGGATTTTGAAGTAACCTTCCCCTGGAGTGGGGAGGGAATGGAAATTTTAGGCTTGCTGTCAAACATCAGCCATAATACTAATGACTGTTTTGAACAATATGCAGGTTGTATTACATGAATGGCTATTTTATATGTGAAATTATGACTGAAACCTATATACGTCACACTGTCAGGAAGTTTGTCCTTAGTTTTAGGTTGCTTCTCTCTTTGTTGAGTGTCCACCCATTGCTTCTTGTTTTGCCTTCTGGTGCTTTGGAAAATACTTTCCCTCCCCCCTTCTTTCTAGCAGCCCCTTAAAAGCCTGTTGCCTATCACACTCTTGGGCAAAGCATGTGAGCCATTTCCTCCTTTCAGTGGTCCATGAAAGTGCATCTATAGCAGAGGTCCTAACCTTGGCCATTTTAAGACTTTAAGACAGCAAAGCTGGCTGAGGAATTCTGGGAGCTGGTCCACAAGTCTTAAAGTGGCCAAGTTTGGAGACCCCTGATCTATAGTATGTAGATAATAAAGTTGAAAAAAGGTGAACAACATTTTTGCAGAACTATAGATACGTTGAGGCTGGGTGTGATAAGGAATGGCTGGGAGGAGAGGGGCCAGGCGAGGTACCCCTTGACATGAAAGACATTGAGTTGGCCATGCCTATCCAGTCATATGACCATTAAGCTATGCCCACAAAATAAGCCATGCCCACAGAACCAGTAGTAAAAAAAATTAGAACCCACCCCTGCATAATACCCAATTGACAGGGTAGCATTACTATAAATTCAAATGAGCGTATGGACAATGCCTTGTGTCTTCATTGGCTTGGGGAAAACAATCTCAAGCTGCACTGAGGACCACACCAGCAGAAAGAGAAGTAAGTGCTCACAATCACAATACCTTGCTTACAGATGAATATAAGAATAAGCTTTCCACATTCAATATTTTTTGAGTGGGATGGGATTAGAAACTTTATAACTTTGTGTTACAGAAACCAGTAAAATATGTATTCCTGGTAAGTTTTTCCAGAGTACTAATGTCTTAAACCTCTGATTACAATTATGAAATTATGATTTGGGTTGAATCTTTATTGATCTGAGAGATTATGGGAAGAATGAACTAGCTTATTTTTTTATGCTTGCACAATTATATGTTCACCACCTTGAGTAATTTGTGAAAATAATAAAGGTGGGATACACATAAATAAATAAATATAAATTATATGCCAATTTTAATTTATAAATTATAAATCTTTGTGTAAATTGCTGCATAGAGGCCAAAGTGCTAGATTGAGACCTGGCTTCTAATCCATCCTCACCCACAAAAACACACTAGACTGCATATTCTTTCAGTCCAGACTACTTCACAGAATTGTGGCTGAAGGAGAAAATAGGAGAAGGAAGTGCTATGTATACCACTTAGAGTTCCTGAATGCAAAAAAGGGGACATCAATCTATTAAATAAATAAATAAATTGGATATATACATGGAAGTGTGAATATTGTTATATTTAGATTTGATATTAGAAATATGTGAAGAGTGAGGCAGGACACTGTTCTCCCTTTGATTTCTTTGCTGCACAAAGGGGTTCTGTAAAATGGTTGATTATGGTCAGAAATACAGAAAATACTTAGTGTTTTTTTCCTTGTGTTATTAAACAACAGAAGATGATGATGATGATAGATAACAGATAGATAGATGATGAGAGAGATAATATTGACTGCACAATACATTTTGCATACTACTGAACATCTTAATCTAATCTGACAAGATAATAATGTAAAAATAGAATAACAAATGTGTAAATGAAAAAGCGATAGATTTTTTTTTTTAAAAAATGTCACTTGGACATGTATAAATCTACACGAAATAGCTTCAGCATGTTTGACAAAATGCCTTGAATTACTTCTTCTGTGCCTCTCTAGAGAAGAACAACTTAGAATTACTTTTTATAAAAAAACTTAAATCAACAATCCAGTGCTGCAAATTGCAACACACCTTTCTAGTTATAAAACAATTACTTGTACAAGTATTGACGATTCTTGATATCTGTATAAATCCTTCACATGTTTGGAGAAGTGTAAAATCATTTTAATAATCCCATTCGTTTTAAATACAAAAGTTGTGATGTAGTATTTCAATTTCCAATTAACATTTTCAAAAATAAGGAGAGTATAATCATTTGATGTTAAATATTCTTCGAAATAGCCAATGTGCAAAATTCATGGGAGAATAGTACACCTTTAAAATATTTCATTAGTAAATCAAAGTTGGAAGTTTAAAGTTCAAAGTTGGGAGATATTGTCTCTTGCTTTATTTCCTAGTAGTATAGTCATAAAGCCAGATGTCACATGACTGCATCACTTAGTGACTGCATCACTTAGTGACTGCAATCCCAGTAACCCTAACCCTAACCCTAACCTATCCAAGCCATTCCGGGCTTGATCCCTGCCAAGTCTCAGTAACATAAGAAACTGCCTTCAATTTCCTCCACCTGCAGGGAGAAAAAAAAAGCAGAAAGCCACTTAGAGGAACCAAGGTGCACTAAAATGCCCCATTGGGATTTCCTCCTGGGCTATATAGGGCTGTCTTTGTGCTGGGGTGGGGAGATGAAACCACCATTTCTCCCCCACCACCACCACTTTTTTTTTCACAGCACAAAGCCAACCTTAAGCCTTGCCAAACTTTGCAAAGAGCTCCTGGTTAGCACAAAGGGGTGTTTTGACACAACATCTTTAAGCTACCGTGTGCTTCTTCCACCCTCCCCCCCCCCCGCCCCATGCAAAGGCAGCTCCATACAGCTCATCATCAGCAGGGGAAGGTCACCTAGGGTGGTGAAACAGAAGGAACCAAAAGGGCATAGATGGAAGGAGATGCCATGCCCCTTTAGTCATAAGTGCAGGTGGGGTGCTAAGCACCCAAATTTTTTTTTATGTGACCATGGAATTGCTGAAACTTCAGGCATGGTTCAGAAGTCCTTTGCTGAACAAATCATCGTAAGTTGAGAATGGCCTATACCAGGGGTGTCAAACTCAAGACCTGCAGGCCGGATAGTTAGATTCAGCTTGCGGGGCCATCCTAGAAACAGCAAAGGACTGGCCTTGATACCTCAGCAACAGCTAATCTGCAAACTGGTGGTGGGCATCTAGGCCAGATCACGGGCTGCCTTAGATCCACAGTGCTGTCTTGGCACTGCCCCCTGGACATGCGCATAGCACCCTCACCCCATCCCCTGCATCACCTCACCTCACCTCATCCTGTGGCACGAGCCTCCCACCCACCACCCCACCTGCCAGAGATCCCTGGATTCCCTCCCCAACACCATGTCTCTGTCAATAAGAAATGAACATAGCAATAATAATAATTTTTTTAAGTTTGTTTTCAAAGGAAAAAAATATTTATGCAACTAGATCAGTCCCTATTTCCCAGGCCTTATCATTTCTTGTATTTGGAATAGCTATACAGTATAACGGTAGAATGTTGTCAATTAGGCGGTACCAATCTTCTGAAGCCTATCAAATTGTTGAGATGGCTAGAATTTATCCATTATGTAAATTCTATTATTATTAATACGTGTTTAGCAGGGGTGAAATTCACTTACCTTTCCTACTGGTTCGCAAATGTACGCGTGCGTGTGCAAAGCCTTCTGCACATGCGCAGAGGCTTAAAATTGTTGCAAAAAAGCAACATCATGACGTCCTTTTGTTTAGACAAAAGGGCCCGTGGCCCCTTTCACTATCTGATTTCTTCGGCGGGGGGTTGCTGCTTTTCTCTCTCTCTTTCATATGTTATGTAGCAAATATTTTAGGCTGAACTGGGTCTTTCAGTTGTCATAAGTAATAACCAGGCACCACAACAAAGGAATTCATTGTTTTACATAACTTCTACCTTAACGTATCTATCTTAAATCTTCTGGAATGGTGAGTAAAGCCTCCATTAGCGCCCTTTTCCCAAACTGCCCTTTCTATTTCGTTCTTCGGTGGATTCATCCATCTAGAAACACAACAGATCTCATTAACGGCATTTGCAAATCATCTGTATGTTCTCCAGCTGTGTCCTCAGGTGAATTTTCTGCAGCATGAAGGGATCTATAAAATGCCTGGCGAATGTGGCCAGGCTTTATTTCTATCTTCTGGTGATTCTCGATGGAAACAAAGCTTTTTTCGTTTTCAGTCGTAAGTTCCATAATAGCCCTGCTCTTTATGGTACATCTGTGCTTATGCAAATTCAAACATTCTTCCATCTTTCTGAACGATCTCCCCATTCCCCCACCCCCACCCCCAGCCCATAATTACCATTCCTTTTGTGCTCTCTACTTTGCCGTCCTGCCATCTGGAAGAGCTTTCTTCTAACTATCTGTCTTCTTCCTCTTATTGCTTAGCCTGCAAATGAATGTACAGCGCATTAAACAGAGGGTTGGCTGTGTCGATACATTCTCATATATTGGAGAGAGGTTTCTAGCTTAGAACATTGAGAGTCATCATGATAATGACCCAAGTCTCTAAATTCTCACAGCTATGCTAGTGGTGAAGACAACAGTAGAATATGGAGATAGGCTTAGAATTGCGGTGCAAAGTATGTGCCTTTCAAGATTTCGAGAAGGATAGAACTCCTATGCCTATTTTTTCTTTTTCTTATTAAAGTGTGTCTTTTGTCTGCATGGTCTGTTTAACTGCTCTCACTTTCCAAAGCATTTGTGTACAGATAGTCCTTGACTTACAGCAGTTCATTTAGTGACCAAAGTTACAAAGGCACTGAAAAAAGTGATTTGTGACCTTTTTTCATACTTACAATCATTGCAGCATCCCCATGGTCACACAATCAAAATTCAGATGCTTGGCAATTGATTCGTACTTATGACAGTTGCAAAATCCTGGGGTTATGTGATTACTTTTCATGACCTTCTGACAACAAAATCAATGGGAAAACCAGATTCACTTAAAATCATGTTATTAACTTAAGGACTGCAGTGATTCACTTAACAACTCTGGCAAGGAAGGTCGTAAAATGGGACAAAGCTCGCTTAACAAATCTCTCACTCAGCAACAGAAATGTTGCCTCGATTGTGGTTGTAAGTCAAGGACAACCTGTATAACCTAAAACATTTTGGGGAATTATACCCAAATGCTTCCATATACATAATTCTGTTCACAAATCCATATGGTTCAGTAGAAGATGCTCCTTTCCACCCTCAAGACCATGTAGAAACAGCATCTGAAAATCCTGAGAATATGAGAGTATGAATTATTGGCATTGGTTTTACCTCACTGGTTTGAAATTGTTTCTATGGGAGTGATTATTTCAATTGATCCTGCACCTTGGATGTTTTGTTGCATTCATTTATTATTTATTTATTTATCTGTTGCATACACTATTGTTTCATGCATGTATTGTACATTACTGAGAGGATTTTTTTTTTTTGGAGCTGTATAAAAAATGTGTAAACAAATCCCTTAAAATGCAGAAAACATAGAAGCACATTATCTTGCTTAAATAATACATCTAACCCAGTATTTTACCAGCTGCGCCACTAAGGCAAATAGGAAGCAGTGACACCAAACGTATCCCCCTGCGGCAGTTGAGATGCCCACAGGGCTCAGTGCTGTGAGGCCTTGGCACAACATTGAGCCCAGATCAACAATAACTCAGAGTGATATTTTCACCAGCCCACCTGATGAAGGAGAAACATCTGTCCCATCCAGTATCAATGGGTGTTGAGATTCCTTCAAAGAATGCCCATAGGGCCAGCTATTGGCAGCCAAACAGTCTGTTTATTGGATTTATTGATTGGATTTCAATAAGCACCTGACACGGTTGCCAGAGTGCTGGCGCTGTGATAAACTCAGACCACTTTCTCCCATTTATTCTGTATAACTAGAGCGGAGACGCCTGCAGTCCTCCAGGGATCTTGATCAGATAGATCTCTTTCTCAACTTTTTCTAAGATTACCAGGATCATTCCCTGGAATGCTATCCGCTTCTTATTGAATTACAATTCCTGCCTCTGCCTCTGCCTGTGCTCCTCTCTATGCCACTGCCTCCTTAATTATAATTCAGATTATGTCATTGGGATCAGATTTGGTCTGCAGCCTCATGCAAAGTAGCACACTTTGTCTCTGTTTGGTTCTCAGAGAATGCAAATCTCCGTAAAATGTGTTCAGAAAATTTAGAACTATGCCGCCTTCGGTATGACCTGAGCATAGCTCATAAAATCATCTGCTACAGTGTCCGACCTGTCAATGACTACTTCAGCTTCAACTACAACAATACACGAGCACACAATAGATATAAACTTAAAGTGAACCGCTCCAAATTCGATTGCAGAAAATATGACTTCAGTAACAGAGTGGTCAATGCCTGGTATACACTACCTGACTTGGGCCTCATCCCCAAATCCCCAAAACTTTAACCTAAGACTGTCTACTGTTGACCTCACCCCATTCCTAAGAGGTCTGTAAGGGGCGTGCATAAGAGCACCAGCATGCCTACCATCCCTGTCCTAATGTTCCCTTTAATTGTATTCGTTTTGTGTATTCAATTCACGCTTATACTTATATATATTATCTAATATGTACTTGACAAAATAAATAAATAAATAAAATAAAAATTTTATTTAAATATGATCCTGTTAGCAGTTTTGAGCTCTAATAACACAGCTGAAGTTTTTTTTAAAAAAAAATTTTTTTAAAAGCTTCCCCATTTCTTCCTGAATGAATTCAAGCAATTCACCCATAATCTTCTGAATGCAGAACAAGTTCTGTGCTTCTTTAGGGAGCCAAAATTACAGTCTCTATGACAACAATGCCCAAACCTGCAATTGCTCATCATTCTAAAGGCAGAAGGTAGAACATGAGATTACATGGGAAACGTCCCCCTCTGATAATTTGAACACGAACTTATCTTTCCATGACAAAGGTTCATGATTGTGTCTTTTACCCTGCAGTCATCCAACTACTTCAGGTCACAGTCTTTTTCTTTTCTTTTTTTAAATAAGACTTTGCAACCGGTTTGCAGAAAAATGCCTTATGGCTGCTCTTGTGCATTAAAAGTTGTCCTATGAAATATAAAGCATATAAGAGCTCTTTAATCAGTAAGGGAGGCTCACTAAAAAGAGCAAGAGTGTCTCTTCAGTAGTGTTTATTTCAGGGGTGCCTCATGCACAGGCAATGCCCACCCCAGCTCCCCGAATGAGAAAAATGTCACGAAACATCACGTGACAGCAATATGACACGTGAGTTTGACACCTGTGGTTTATCTATCTTTCCAACTCTTAAAATGTGTGGACTTCAACTCCCAGAATTCCACAGCCAACATCTTAGGGTCACCAAGGTTAAGAAACACTGTCCTACAATATGGCTATAACTATTTTTCCTCTTTCCTTCACCCAGGGGTGAAATCCAGCAGGTTCTGACAGGATCTGGAGAACCGGTAGCAGAAATTTTGGGTAGTTCTGAGAACCGGCAAATACTCCCTCTGGCTGGTCCCAGAGTGAGGTGGGAATGGAGATTTTGCAATATCCTTTCCCTGGAGTGGGGTTGGAATCGAGATTTTGCAGTATCCTTCCCCTCCCACACCCACCAAGACAAGCCCACCAAGCCACACCATGCCCACCAAGCCACGCCCACAGAACCGGTAGTAAAAAAAACTGGATTTCACCACTGCTTGGTTCCCTTTTTTCCTCCTGTAGAAATTTTCATTTGGTAAGGTCTAATAGAGAAAACTAATACTATTTATTAATCTAGCTAGCTCTCCATAAGGTTGTTTTATTATGGGAAGGGATCATTTATTTTGTTCATTTGATCCTCTTCAACTATTAGGGCAAGAATATGCAACCCTTAGTCTGCAGCTCATATACCACCCCAATCCTATTTTTGTAATATCTGAACCCTCAAAAATTTTTGCAATATTATTGGTGAAAACATCCATGGAATCTAAGTACATTAAGCCACTTGCAGGATTAATGCACTTACCTTCCAATGACCTTTTCCTTCCATAACTCTCAAAGTAATATATCCTATATCAAAGAAAAACCAATAAGACTTGCTGCCCCTATGGACCTCCTGTAGCTTTTAAAGGCACAAATTTAAAATATATTTTATTCAATAAAATAATATATTGCATATATATTATATGCATATATTATATATTATATAATAATATATTGCATATATTTTATTCAATAGCCATCATACAATCCTTAAAGGAAAACATTTCTACCTTTTCTACCTACATATCCATGTGTGGCGAACTATAGGTGAATCTAGTTAAGAGCTTTAAGTCTATAGACCAATATATCTTGAAAGCAGCTAGTTGGGCAAGGTTCTCCTATATATATATACATATACATATACATATTGTAATATATATATATATTACAATCAACTAAAATCCCATATTGAAATTTTAATTAAAGCCACCGTCCTAAATATTTTTAATGGGTAATGAATTTCAGACTTGCTTGTGATTAGGTCCATCTGATTAGATCAGCCATCCCATTTAAACAGATTTCTGCTTGTGCCAGAAGTTACACTTCATATTCCATTCTACATTATGCACAGGTAAAATTAATCTAATGTTAACAGTGTTTCTATGTTCTTTCAAGAGGTTAATATTTTAAAAATAGGCACAGAGAAAAATCTTTTCTTTTAACTTCTTACTCATTTCAACATGGTTTATTTCTAAGAATATGCTTAACTCCCCTGTTGAAATCAATGACCTTAAAAAATTTGGCTGTTTTAAAAACTTAGATTTTGGAGCACAAAATACAGAATGCAGGAGACCTAGCACAGAAGTATTAGAACACTGATCCTTTTTAAAACACATTTGTGTTGTGTTAATTCAACCTAGCATGGAATTTCCATTCGAATGTAGCAAATGTCACTATTAGCCAGCAGACACAGCGAAATCAGTTTTGATTATCAAAGCACTACTTAGTTGCACATCTTTGATTTTATCTCCCTGTATGTACCAAATGCTCAAAATCTCTACTACACATCCCAACGCCTCTTTGCCTACTCATTTAATGAGCCTATCCTGATTAGTTGATAAATGAAACCTTCCTGGAGGAAATCTTTGTCTTCAATCTGACCTAAGCATAGTACATAAAATCATCTGCTACAATGTCCTACCAGCCAATGAATACTTCAGCTTCAACCAAAACAATACAAGAGCACACAATAGATACAAACTTATGGTAAATTGATCCAAACTAGACTGCAGAAAATACGACTTCAGTAACAGAGTGGTCAACACCTGGAATGCACTACCTGACTCTGTAGTTCCTTTCCAAATCCCCAAAACTTTAACCTTAGACTGTCTACTGTAGACCTCACCCCATTCCTAAGAGGTCTGTAAGGGGCGTGTTTAAGCTCACCAGCGTGCCTACCATCCCTGTCCTAATGTTTTCTTTTATTTGTATCCTTTACATCAGGGGTGAAATGCTCCCAGATCGGACGGAATCACGCGATCCGGTAGCGATGGTGGCTGCTGGTTCGGAGGACCGGTAGCAAAAATCCCTGGCCCCGCCCCCCTGCCTCTGCTGAGCCGTACCATCTGCAGAGGTTTTACTTTTAAAAGCCGGTTTTGCTTCAGCCGAAACAGGCCTTTAAAAGTAAAAAACAGCAGAACCTTACTTGTACTCTTACTTGTAGAAAACATGTTTTCTACAAGTAAGAGTAGAGATTCTAAGGCACTTACCTGATTACTGAGGAAAGCATGGCCACAGCCCGAAAGCAGTTGCAGTTTCAGCCAGACAGAATCAATCGCTCAGCTAATCTATTTCCTCGGTGATCAACTGGCTGGCTTTGCTAGCTGAGGAACTCTGGGATTTGAAGTCCACAATAAAATAAAATAAAATAAAATAAAATATTTGTACCTGTCATAAAATACATGCTTGACAAAATAAATAAATAAATAAAATAAAAATTTTATTTAAATATGATCCTGTTAGCAGTTTTGAGCTCTAATAACACAGCTGAAGTTTTTTTTTTAAAAAATTTTTTTTTAAAAAGCTTTCCCATTTCTTCCTGAATGAATTCAAGCAATTCACCCATAATCTTCTGAATGCAGAACAAGTTCTGTGCTTCTTTAGGGAGCCAAAATTACAGTCTCTATGACAACAATGCCCAAACCTGCAATTGCTCATCATTCTAAAGGCAGAAGGTAGAACATGAGATTACATGGGAAACGTCCCCCTCTGATAATTTGAACACGAACTTATCTTTCCATGACAAAGGTTCATGATTGTGTCTTTTACCCTGCAGTCATCCAACTACTTCAGGTCACAGTCTTTTTCTTTTCTTTTTTTAAATAAGACTTTGCAACCGGTTTGCAGAAAAATGCCTTATGGCTGCTCTTGTGCATTAAAAGTTGTCCTATGAAATATAAAGCATATAAGAGCTCTTTAATCAGTAAGGGAGGCTCACTAAAAAGATCAAGGGTGTCTCTTCAGTAGTGTTTATTTCAGGGGTGCCTCATGCACAGGCCATGCCCACCCCAGCTCCCCAAATGAGAAAAATGTCACGAAACATCACGTGACAGCAATATGACACGTGAGTTTGACACCTGTGGTTTATCTATCTTTCCAACTCTTAAAATGTGTGGACTTCAACTCCCAGAATTCCACAGCCAACATCTTAGGGTCACCAAGGTTAAGAAACACTGTCCTACAATATGGCTATAACTATTTTTCCTCTTTCCTTCACCCAGGGGTGAAATCCAGCAGGTTCTGACAGGATCTGGAGAACCGGTAGCAGAAATTTTGGGTAGTTCTGAGAACCGGCAAATACTCCCTCTGGCTGGTCCCAGAGTGAGGTGGGAATGGAGATTTTGCAATATCCTTTCCCTGGAGTGGGGTTGGAATCGAGATTTCGCAGTATCCTTCCCCTCCCACACCCACCAAGACAAGCCCACCAAGCCACACCATGCCCACCAAGCCACACCCACAGAACCGGTAGTAAAAAAAATTGGATTTCACCACCGCTTGGTTCCCTTTTTTCCTCCTGTAGAAATTTTCATTTGCCAAGTAACTGTCATGTGGAAGCTCCTTGGAAGATTTTTTTTTTCAAAGGGTCTTCTACCATGACAACTTGTGAATCGCGTATACAATTTTAATGCTGCAAACAAACCATAAACCGCACAACTATAGCTATAATGATTTTTCATGACTGAAAAAAAAATCAGGTTACCAAAAGGACACAACACATTTATTTGCCAAAGCAAATATATTTTCCTAAAGGGGAGTTATTTTTTCCTCCTTCCAAAGCTATCCTTGAATTTATCCAGGGAGTGAAGTTCCAGAGTATCTGACCTTGCTTTCAAAGAGCGAGGCATTAGGTGCATTAGAAATTCTTCTGTTTCAGTGTTTTAAAATGTTGTGGGTTTTTTGTTTTTTAAATCTTTGTATATACAAGTTGTCTGTTTTCAGATTTTCCATAAAGGGGTTTAAGAAGAGCTTTTATTATTTATTTTATATATCTAGTCCAGTAAGGCCAACAAGATGCTTATAGGAAACTCCAATTTTGACTCCTAGGTATAAATTTGAAAGCATCAAACCATCATGTTCAGGAATCAAATATATTCATATACTCTGTGAATATGTTGTTTCTTTTTAAAGATTTCTATGGATATCTGGCCAGCATTCTATTTCCACTGCAGCCAATCATTATTCAAGGGAAGCATATTGGAAGGATGAGAGTAACTTTAATAGGCTTTGAAAAACCTCAAAATGTCTAGTAGACTTGCAAAACCTTATTCTCCATTAATTTGCTTCCCTTTTAAAAACATCTGTGATAACTATCACAGGGGTTGGAGATAGCATATTCCCACATGAGAATAAATACTTTATCTGATTCACATCTGCCACTATTCAGTTCTGTTAACTAAACCTTTGAGTTACATATTCTACATATAAATCTATACATCTTTGTCATGAGCATCTTTCTCCCCTATTTCAAAATTAAAAAATCCCAGACCTTAATTGTTCTCCTAATGAGGGAATTGCGGAGCCATTTATCATTTGGGCTGCCATTCCATACATCTTCCATACATACATACATACATTACATACATTACATACATGCATACATGCATACATACATACATACAACTCTACCCTCAAAACGATGCTATAGAGCACTGCACACCAGAACAACTAGACACAAGAACACTTTTTTCCCGAATATCATCACTCTGCTAAACAAATAATTCCCTCAACACTGTCAAACTATATACTAAATCTGCACTACTATTAATCTTCTCATCGCTCCAATTAACCATCTCCTTCCACTTATGACTGTATGACTGTAACTTCTTGCTTGTATCCTTACGATTTATAATGATATTGATTGTTTCCTGATTGCTTATTTGTACCCTATGACTATCATCAAGTGTTGTACCTTATGATTCTTGATCTTATCTTTTCTTTTATGTACACTGAGAGCGTATGCACCAAGACAAATTCCTTGTGTGTCCATCACACTTGGCCAATAAAAAATTCTATTCTATTCTCTTACTCTACAACATCACTTTTGAAATGTGATGATTAATATTGTGCATAATACTTTTAAGTATAACAATATTTACATGGGTGTTGCATTGCTTGAACACCTCTTATATAATGACTGTTATGTTTTTCTAACATTTTGTGATAAGAAGGCTCAAAAGTCTTCATCCAAAGTTTTTTTTAAATAATCCAATGCACAGTGTCTAGCAGTCAGCTTTTGCAAATGCAAACATTCAGAGTGAGAGAAGCGAGACAGGACTGAAATTTGCAGAAACCCTGTGGGTCTTTCTACTTGCACTTTGGTATGCTGATCATTTTAATAATACCAAAATAGCTGTTTCTCATCATTCTTCTCATTAGTTCAGGATTTCAATTTTCTGAGGAAGTTGCCTTGCCCCTAGCAGCTTGGGTGGGAATCATGTTACTGTTCTCAAGATCTTAGCAATATTTGGATTATTTCAAACAGACAATTTACAAAACCATAATGACGCAATGGTCTACATGGATTTTAAAAGCAAAATTAACCACTTGTGGGGGGGAGGGGATTCTATCCCATAGGGCACTTGATGGCAATACTTTTTTTAAATACATGGGGAGTGGATGTGATGGAATATAGTGGTCTGGATTCCCAAGAGGGAGGGGGTTACAGAGGAGTAAAAGGCAACTCAGTTCAGATAGTTTGTGTGTGAGAGAGAGGGTGAAGACAGCCCAGTCCCTCATAGTTCCCGGTGTATATGCTTCAATTTGGCAAGATTCTGTCTTTAGGAGTAAAACAATAGCAATACAATAGCACTTAGACATGCAGGATATAATACTCCATAATGCTTTACACCAGGGGTGTCCAAAGTTTTTTGAGTGAGGGCCAAATACAGAAAAATAAGCAAAGGCCCGGGCCACGAGGGGGGGGGGGCTGAAATTTTTTTGTACCAGTTCTTTGGGCGTGGCTTATTTTGGGGTGTGGCTTGGTGGTCATGTGACTGGTGGGTGTGGCTAACTGCTCATGTGACTGAGTGGATGTGGCTATGGGCATAGAAACTACTCAGAGGGCTAAAAAAAGTAATTTTTGACCAGTCCTCACACCCATCCTCACATTTATGCCCATTGCAGCATTTTAACAACCATCACTCATTTCACAACTGCTTCTCTTCACCAGTTTACAAGATAGGGTGCAAAATGTAAAGATAGTTGTAGGTGTGAGGACCAGTCAAAAGTGTGAGAACCTGTCAGAAATCACTTTTTCAGCCGTCTGGGCAGTTTAGGCTTAAGTATACTATATGTGTGAGTTATATATATGTGCATGTGTATCTCTATGTTTGTGTACGTGTGTGTTTGTGTTATGTTGATTTTAATGTAATATTTTAAATATAATTATTCAGAAAGGCATGCGGCTGGACAACAAACAGTATATAAGCCTAGTAAATTCATGTGTGGCCGGGCCACACACAAAATGACATATTGACACATGACTATGTGTATTTCTAACTCGCCTATAATGTGAAGAACATTGCTCTCAGTGGGAGCAGTGATGCTGTCCTTTGGATTGAAGGATGGCTGGGATGTCAGGAGAAAGTTTGGTGGTTGAGACACGAAGGACTTCACAGAGATGGCTATCAGTCGTTCTGGATCTCAGTCTGCTTTTGTTCTGATTTAACAGAAAATGTTTGTTCACATATGTATGTTGAGCCGAACAGGCTCATCATTCTTTGCGTGGCGTCTCATCAGAGGAAACTTGGCATGATCCAAACTCTGATAGAAGTCAGGGAGGGAGAGAAGCTGATGTTGACTCTTCAGAGAATCATCACATTGCATTTCAATCAGTTCTAACTGCAGACTCTCCTCCACTTCTTCTGCATCCACCAGGAAGGGGTCGAGAACAGTTTGATTTGTTTTCAATGACAGAAAAATCTTGAAAACGCTGGTTGAATTCTGTCACGAGAGATGTAATTACAGAAACATATTTCTCCTTTTTAGCAGAAAGGTCTGCCTTTGGAAAAGCAGACTTGATTTCAGACAGCGCGGGGAAGTGTGCAGCATTAAAAGTGGTTGTGTCTCAAACAGGCGGAGCTTTACAGAAACTTTCATGTGCACAGGTGTGACACCAGCTGTTCTTTGCCTTGTAGGTTCTTGTTCAGTGTATTCAGATGATGAGTAAGATCAACTAAAAATGCCAGGTCTGCCAGCCACAGAGGGTCACTCAGTTCATGAAGAGGTCGGTCCTTCTCTTTCAAAAAATTGTCGATTTCTGATCTCAGCGAATAAAACTGCTGCAGCACAGAGCCGCGGCTGAGCCAGCGCACATCAGAGTGGTAGAGTACATCCCCGTATTCAGCATCCCCGTCAGATAAGAAAGCTTGAAATTCCCTGTGGTACAGTCCTCTAGCTCGAATTATGTTGACAGTTTTTACAACAGTGTTCATCACATCACCCAGCTGCACAGTCTTGGCACACAGTGCTTCTTGGTGGATTATACAGTGCATCCTAACAGCCTCACCTCCACTCTCTTTTACCTTGACGCACACCATGGATGCCATTCCTTTGCGCTCACCCGTCATGGCCGGAGCTCTATCCGTTGTTACTCCACAGAGCTTGTCCCATTTAAGCTCCATCTTTTCAACTGCCTCTGACACAGCGTCAAAAATATTTCCACCCGTCGTTGTGCCTTTTAGGTTCATCATATCAAGCAGCTCCTCCGTACAGCAAAAATTATCATCGACTCCCCGCAATTAAAAGCTGTGCGGTGTCTGTGGCGTCTGTGCTCTCATCGCATGCTATCGAGTAAAAATCAAAAGCACAAGCTTTCAGGGACGACTTCCGGTGTCCGGTGGCAACGGACGTCTGGAAGGCTTCTCCTGCCTCCAGTGTCCGAATCCGGCCGCCGAGTCCAGGGGCCAGGTGTTCGAAAGGACACCTGCCGCAGACGGCTCGCCAGGGGTCTCCCAGCCGATATACAGGACTGGGGGACCGATGCTGGCGCGTCCTAGGCTCGGCGGTTCGAGGCTACAGGCGCGGCCATTACTTTGGTCGTCGCCTGGGCGCTGTGCTTGACACGGGGCTTTGGATTTATAATTGCAGCAGCCTGGTGGTGAACAGGAGCGGAGAAGAATTGAGGAATGAAGAAGGAAGGAATATCGGCAAATGTGGTGATCACTGCCCAGTGTTACAATCTCTAAAACATACATAATGCAATTACATTCCTAATGTTAAGTTCGGGAAGTAACAAGGCTGGAGACCAGGGTAGTGACAACAGCTCTTTAATATAGGGTGAACCCAGCAACAGGCTGGGTGAAAAACCTCTCCTTTTATACAGTACTGCTGGAGGCTTCGACCAATCAGCAACGTGCTGATTTCCCGCTCAAATATTTAAAGGTACACACATGAATACATAACACTCCTCCCCTCCCAGAAAACACTTTGCCTCTATTTACATATTTATTTACATGTTATTTTTCGACGTAGTCACGCAAATAACCTGTCTCCTCGTTCTTTTTCTGACCTGCGGTTCAGTTCTGGGTGGTGTTTTGAGCTGGTCGGAGGGGCTGTTTTCTCCTCCCAGCTCTTTCTCTGGGCCAACGGGCTCTGGATTGTTGGCCGACTCTTTTTCTTGGCCCTCCGGCCTTGGATTAATTTTGGAACTTTCCCTGCTGCTTCCCTCGGGAACCTGATGGCGTCGCTGGAACTCTGGGACCTCAGCTAAGTCTTGCGCCTCCCCCGGGTCATTGTCAACTGTGGATTCAAATTGGTATTGGTCATGCTCTATGTCAATTGGTTCGGTTTGGTCAGTTATTCGTTTCCTTAACTGATCTATGTGGCGCCTCCACACTCGGTTGTCTGGTAGCTCTACCACGTACGATTTTGGGCCGGTTATCTTTATTATTTGCCCTGCGAACCAACTAGGGCCGTCCCCATAGTTTCGGGCCCACACCCGGTCGCCTATGCTCATTTCCCTTGTCTTCTCTAGTTCGCCCTTGTACCCATCGGGTGTGTAATGGGGGTTCAAGCGGTCAAGTGGGCACCGGAGTTTCCGTCCCATTAGCAATTCGGCTGGGCTTTTCCCGGTGGCCGTGCTTGGGGTTCTGTGCTGGACGGCTAGGAAAAAGTCTATTTTTGTTTGCCAGTCACCTGGCTTGAGCCTGGACAAGGCCTCCTTAGCGCTCCGGACGGAACGCTCTGCAAGGCCATTCGACGCGGGGTGGAAAGGCGCAGAGAGGGCATGTCGGATGCCTTCCTCTGCCAGGTATTCTTCGAACTGGGCTGCCGTGAATTGGGGCCCATTGTCGGACACCAGAGTGTCCGGCAACCCGTGAGTTGCGAATAGGTGGCGCAGAGTTGCGATTACTGCTTCGGCCGTAGTGGATTTCATGATTATGATTTCCAGCCATTTGGAAAATGCATCTACAACCACTAGGAATGTTTGGCCGTGAAAAGGGCCAGCAAAATCAATGTGGATTCTTGACCAGGCCCTTGGGGCTTTTCCCATTCTCGCTGACTGGGGGTAGAGGTCTGGACTCTTGGCAAGCTGGCATTTCCCTACCCTCTCAGCAATCTCTGCGTCCATGAGTGGCCACCACACATAGCTTCTAGCTAACCCCTTCATCCTTACGATCCCTGGGTGACCTCGTGGAGGAGGTCCACCTTTCCCCTTAATTTATCAGGAATTATTACACGATCACCCCATAACAGGCACCCCTTGAGCCGAGAGCTCATCTCGCTTTTTAACAAATTCTTTGAACTGCTCACCGGCGCAGCTGGCCACCCTCTCTGTACCCAACCGAGTACAGTCCTTAACACAATGTCCCGGTATGATGCCCGAGCCACTTCCTTAGATGTGACTGGGCCAGAGTCCAAAGAGTCAAGGATGGGCGTCCCCGGAGTGGGGTCTTCGGTCGCCCCTGGTAGTGGGCATCGGCTTAACGCGTCTGCATGCCCCACTTCTTTTCCTGGCCGATGTTGCAGCTTGTACGAATAAGCGGCTAGAAAAATAGGCCAACGGGTCAAGCGTGCGTGCCACAGGCGTTGGGCGGTCGCCAGCCAGTATCCCTAGTAGCGGTCTGTGGTCAGTCACGATTTCAAAATTCCGCCCAAAGACATACTGTGGAATTTTTGACCCTGATACAATGGCTAGTGCTTCTTTGTCTAATTGGCTGTAGTTCCTCTCTGGGAGGACATTGTTCTAGAGTAGAACGCTATAGGGGCTTCTGTGCGTTTGGAAGTCTATGGCTGAGTACAGCCCCCACCCCATAAGGGGAGGCATCGCAAACCAGCACTAGGGGTAATGAGTTGTGATATTGGATGAGCAGGCTATCACTTGAGAGCAGGTTCTTTACTGCTTCAAAAGCCCTATTTTCTGACTTTCCCCAAGACCAAACAGTATTTTTTCCTAAGAGCCTATGCAGCGGTTCCGCAACGGTTGCTTTGTTCTTTAAAAAGACCGCGTAAAAATTAACCAATCCCAGGAATGCCTGCAGCTCTGCTTTGTTTTTGGGCGCTGGAGCCTTCCTAATTGCCTTAACCTTGCTTTCAGTAGGGTGAATTTTCTTGTCTATCCGTAGCCCAAGAAATCGACGGATTCGACCCCTATCTGGCATTTGTTTGTCTTGACTTTTAATCCGCTGTCCGGAAAATGCTCAAGACCTTTCTTAACCGCTCCCCAATTCCTCCATGTTATTCCATGCCCAAGGGGTGGGCGCGAGGAGCCTCACCAGGCGGCCCGAGGGGCGAGGATAGAACTGCTGGGGTCGGGCAAGCAGCCACTTTCCCACTTGCCGCCGCCTCCGCCCCTCCCTTCATTATTCCATGCCCAAGGGGTGGAGGCGCGAGGAGCCTCACCAGGCGGGAGGCGGATAGAACTGCTGGGGTCGGGCACGGCCAGCAGCCTCTTTCCGCTTGCCGCGCCTCCGCCTCGTTATTCCCTGCCCAAGGGGTGGGCGCGAGGAGCCTCACCAGGCGGCCGGCGGTACAACTCCTGGGGTCGGGCACGGCCAGCAGCCGCCGCATCCTCCTCCGCCGTTATTCCCTGCCCAAGGGGTGGGCGCAGAGCCTCACCAGGCGGCCTACAACTCCTGGGGTCAGGCACGGCCAGCAGCCTCTTTCCCGCTCGCCGCCGCCTCCTCCGCCCCTCGCCGTTATTCCCTGCCCAAGGGGTGGAGGCGAGGAGCCTCACCAGGCGGCCGGGGGGGTACAACTCCTGGGGTCGGGCACGGCCAGCAGCCTCTTTCCGCTCGCCACCTCCTCCGCCCCTCCCTTCATTATTCCATGGGGAGGAGCCATGAGCCTGCGAACCACCGGGCAAGCACGGAGGTGGCGAAAGGCCATATTCATTATACTTTTAGAATTTGCTGCGGGCCAATAAAAACTGACCCGCGGGCCGCAGTTGGCCCGCGGGCCGTAGTTTGGACACCCCTGCTTTACACTATTCTCTGAGTGGTTTACAGAGTCAGCATGCTGCCCTCAGCAATCTGGGTTCTCAGTTTACTAACCTCAGAAGAATGGATTTTTACTGTAGGCATTTAATTGCACAGAGAAAAGAACTCAGATTCACATGCACTTCTATCAAATTGTTTTAAAGTAATTTCTAGAGAAAATGATCCTCTTTTCTTCATCTTTACACATCCTTTTTAAATTACATCTTATTTTAGGAAAAATTCCTCTCTGCCATTTGGCAGTTTGATCATTTTCCTATACACTGACTTTTATTATTATTATTATTATTTAATCAAATTTATATACCGCCCTATCTCCCGAAGGACTCAGGGCGGTGTACAGGCATTTAAAAACACATAAATACAATATAAAAAACAATTAAAAAACTTATTCTAAAAAGCCCTTTGATTTCACTATGATCAATGTTTCTAGAAAATATGCTATATTTCAAATCAATCCTAATTCAGGTTCAGGGTTTTGACTCTCTTGTGTGATCAACTGATTTAGGGGAAATCATTTAGGATACCTAAAGTGTTTGGCTCATTGTTTTGTGTAAGTATGAATGAAGTTGCCCAATATTTTGATATTCTGTATATCTATAGTTATATCCCTGTGTAAAAAGAGGATAGGAATAACCTGGCCAATAACAAATCAATTAATCTTCTAAGAATAATTAGCAACATATTTACAAAGTAATAAATTAACCACATGGGTTATTGAGGAGAATTTTATTGACCCTGAACAAGTAGGCTTCCAGACAGACAAATCAACAATTGATCACTGCCCAGTGTTACAATCTCTAAAACATACATAATGCAATTACATTCCTAACTATATTCTGCATCTGTTGATTTTTGAGCAGCATTTGTCTCTCTCTCAAGGAATAGTTTATGGGCAATTTTAAGCAATCTCTTGATAGGCAACTGCCTCTTGCTTCTAGTATACAGATTATGTGAGAAGACAGGTTTAAGAATAAGATGCAATCACCAGAGAGACCTTTCTACTGTAACTATCTTAAGACTTTCAGGAGGATGAAATACAGCTGTATATTCACATCACTGTTTTTCAGTGTTTATATAGATTCTCTAGTAAAAATTATCCACTCCACTCCATGGATATTCATGCTTCCAAACTAGCAGATAGAAAAATTCCAATTATTTTATATGTAGATTATCTGCTTGAACTTCGAATGATGCAAATTGACATGACAGAAGCACCAAAAACCTTTGCATATTTTCATAAAAGTGAGTAGCTGAACATTCACCCTAAAAAAATGAAATGTTAATCTTTTCCAATAGTAAACAAAGGCCAGCATAATCAATTAATGATCATACAATTGAACACATTGACCCTTCAGTATTTAGGGGTTGTCTTTCAAAGCAATAGGACATTAAAGGCTCAAATGCCACCTCAAAAGTACAGAGAAGGACTCCATCTATTTTAAGATTTTATAGAAATCAGAGAGGAAATTCAATCTAGTGATACTGGCACTTAGTTTGTAAGGATAAACTACTCTGTTTCCCTGAAAATAAGACTTCCCCGGATAATAAGCCCAATCAGGCTTTTGAGCGCATGTGCTAAAATAAGACCTCCCCCAAAAATAAGACCTCCCGCCAAATTTTTAAACGCATGCGCAGCGGGTCCCCACCATTTCCTCTGGTTGCTTTCTGCACAAGGTGAGGAGGCGAGGCCAGAGGGAGTAACATGCCCCATGCACCCCACATGCTCTTACCTAACGGCTGCTCCTGCAACCCTAGCCACCACACTCCTTCTGTCACACTAATGGCTGCCGCAAAAGCCATTAGCGAAGAACAGGGAGGCAATTGCAGCAACGGGACATCTGGTCACGCAGCGTGGCCAGGTTGACAGCATGGTGCACAGTCCTGGAAAGCATGGCTGGAAGCGTGTGCACGGCCTCGGGAGAACAGCTGATGAGCGGCTGTGTCAGCAGCAGCCATGAGGTGACCATGCTTGCCGCCTCCTGCACCTCGAAAATAATAAGACCTCCCTGAAAATAAGGCCAAGCACTTATTTTGGGGGTCAAAAGAAGCACGGTACTTTCTATGGATCTAAAGATTTGTAAGATGATGACAAAGCAGACATTTTCATAAATAGTATCAGGGGTGAAATCCAGCTGGTCCTGACAGGTTCTGGAGAAGCGGTAGCAGAAATTTTGAGTAGTTCGGCGAACCGGCAAATACCACCTCTGGCTGGCCCCAGAGTGGGGTGGGAATGGTGATTTTGCAATATTCTTCCCCCAGGAGTGGGGAGGGAATGGGAGATTTTGCAGTATCCTTCCCCTGCCATGCCCTCCAAGCCACGCCCAAGCCATGCCCACCAAGCTACACCATGCCCACCAAGCTACACCATGCCCACCAAGCCATGCCCACAGAACCGGTAGTAAAAAAAAATTGGATTTCACCACTGGATAATACGTTTTATAGGTTTAGTTATTTAGCGGAGTTTTATATGTTTTAAGAGTTCTTTGTCTATAACATAGATTTTATGTTACATGTATTTGCTTACTCTCTTATCTATATATGACATTATATTGTAAGTTTATTTCTTTTCAGTTCTGGTCAATGACTGTAGCAAAATACTCATCCATGTCCTTCAACGCTCTCTTTTAAATATTTCTCTCCTTCTCGAGATTCAGCTTTTTTCTCCAGGAAAAACTCCTCCTTTATCAGTGCACTTGTGCATTTCAGTGAAATAGGAAAAAACAAAACAAAACAAGTATATGTTGTGGTGGTTGCCTTCTAATTTAAAAAAAAGAGGGGAAATTTGTACTTACACACACTGTAATATGAAAATTCATTTTGAACTGTATACCACCAGTGGGTGGGAGTTCAATGACCTACCAGGAAAATAATGTGCTGTAATCATCTGTGACATTTCAGTAAATAGTCTTCCTATCTATGCATTCGTGCATCATCTTTTGCCATGCTTCAACTGTTTAAATTAACTGTTCTCTCCATAGGCAGCAGTAGGTTTTCTTGATCGTGTTTCAAATCTTTACCAAATCTTTACCAAAGCATATTAGACAAATCATATGTTTAATTCATGTTTTCATAACTACAGCAAAAACTGTCTGTGATGGCATTCAATGTTTCAGTGCAAAGTGAAAATATTGGGGTCAGCAAGCAGACAATTAAACATTGTCACTGCATATTATAACATGTCTCGGCAAATGAATGCTGGCATGAGGCTTACATGTTCACACCAGCGTCAAAAGCTTTTGCACAGGGCATGATTATGTTATCAATATTTAAGCTGCTTAAAGTATCACATAACAGTCACCAAGAATTTTCTATGGGCTGGTCTACATTTTATATTATTTTATACTGCTCATCTTTGCGAAGACTGCTTTTATGATCAAGGGAGTAATAATATGGAAAACATAATTTTAATGTTTTAATTTAATTATTTCTTTTAAAGGAACAGGCAGCTTTTATGCTAAGCTGCATTATTCTGAATTATACACTTATAACTGCAATTGAATGAATGTGTCTCACTGTAAGAGCCACCAACTCGATCCAGCTGAGACAAGGTAATGAATTAGAGGGTCAGGAAGCTTTCTATAAACTACCATCTAGTTTCATCTTGCTTCCAATGCTAACCTTAGTATGCTAAAAAAAAAATCCCATTATCCAGAAGTCTCAAATTCTGATCTAAGCAATATGACATGTTCATCATTTGTGAACTTTATAGCCAGCCTTTGACAAGCAAAGTTAATGGGGAAGTCAGCAAGAAGTCAGTATGTGTGATCACATGATGTAAGGATCATCTGCAGTGATGATCATCTGCAGAGAAGAGTCCTCCACTCCCCTGCTCACAATAGAATATCTTATGCCACCAGACTTCAAATTTTGGGATTAGACAATTTAGAACTTCAACATCTTCCATCAGACCTAAGAGTAGCACATAAAATTATCTGCTACAACGTCCTACCTGTCAATGACTACTTCAGCTTCAACCACACCAATTCACAAGCACACAATAGATACAAACTTATGGTAAACTGTGCTAAACTTGATTACAGAAAATACGACTTCAGTAACAGAGTCATTAATGTCTGCAATGCACTACCTAACTCTGTGGTTTTTTCCCCTAACCCCCAAAACCTTAACCTGAGACTGTCCAGTGTTGACTTCACCCCATTCCTAAGAGTCCCTAAGGGGTGTGCATAAGTGCACCAACGTGCCTACCGTCCCTATCCTAATGTTCCCTTTTATATGTATCAATTTCAAGTATTCATAATTATGTTTATACTTACATCTGTTACCTATTACATGCTTGACAAAATAAATACAATAAAATAAAAATAAAACAAATAAATAATGATTCATTTATCCATAGCCAGAACTGACAAACTGTCATAAGTTGGACATGGTGACATTTTTTTTTCATTTTATATCTACTTAGCAACAAAGTTGCTTGTCCCAGTTGCAGTTGGTAAATAAGGACTTGAAAGTGCCAAATTGGAGAAGGTTGCTATAGTCTGAGAATGTCAGTCTTCAAGTATTATTAATGATAATGTGAATGTCCTGCAGACAGAATTTAGGGAAGTTACCAGAACTTGGAGACTCTTCTACAGTCTCTTGCCTAGGTTTATGTTGTGGCAGGCAGAAAAAAAGTAATTTTAAAGACGTATCTGGTTCCAAAATCCCACTTAGAAATCTATATGTTGGAGATGTGAGGTTAACTTTCTCCAGAAGGATTTGGTTGAATTTTATGTGCATCAAAGCAAATTATATTTTGAAAGAAATTGGAATTTGTAATAATAGTAGATATTGAGAAATTAACCTGTATGAATTGTTGACCCGGTCAATACTCTATTCAGAAAATATGTATTTTGTGTTTGTGTATCTAAAAAATAAAAAATTATTAAAAATAAAAAAAGCAAATTATTTTTGCTTTTTAAATGTCTAAACTAAAATCTAGTGGATTGCAATTTAAATGCAAACTGCAACCCACTAGATTTTAGTTTAGCTATTTAAAAAGGAAAAAATATTTGCTTTGGTGCAGAGGCTGTTTGTTGAAGAATAGTTCCTTCAAAGCCAGTCACATTATTTCACATCAAATGCCCATTATGGCATCCGTTTACCCAGAACAGTTCTAATTTTTCAGGTCCAATGAAATGCAAAGCCAACTTATAGTGTGTTAGAGTTCAATGGATTTCTTCCAAAGAACATTGTAGAAACCTTGGGCTATAATATATCAAAGGTACACCAATAGATTAAATATGAATTTTTAAAAGATGAAGGATAAATTGAATAAATTGGATTATCCAGGTCAAGGGTTGGGATTTTTTTCTCATCAAAGGCAACATTTCCTTCGGGATAAAGCATTAGAAGCTACATAATGCATGAAGCAAAATCAAGGAGCAAATGAGGCCAAAATCAAAAGTAGTTAATATACTGTACATATAGTCTTCCTAACATATTCTCTTTTCCTTACGTACTGTTTTCTTCTCTCTCTCTCTCTCTCTCTCTCTCTCTCTCTCTCTCTCTCTCTCTCTCTCTCTCTCTCTCTCTCTCTCTCTCTCTCTCTCGTTGTGGAAAGAGTGCAAGAGAGTTTCGGCCAGATATGTAGACATGTTTCTTGCTGAGGACTTTTGGAATGAGATAAAATATATAAACAGTTGCAGGAATTGGATTTGTCTAGTCTAGAGAAAAGAAGGACTAAGGGTGACATGATATGAGGGGCTGCCACAAAGAGAAGGGGGTCAACTTATTTTCCAAAGCACCAGAAGGCAAGACAAGAAACAATGGATGGAAACTAATCAAAGAGGGAAACAACCTAGAATTAAGGCAAAACTGCCTAACAGCGAGGACAATTAATCAGTGGAACACCTTGCCTTCATAAGTTGTGGGTGCCTCATCACTGGAGGTTTTTAAGAAGAGACTGGACATCCACTTGTCTGAAATGGTGTAGGATCTCCTGCTTGAGCAGGGGGGGTTGGTCTAGAAGACCTCCAAAGTCAATCAAAATAGAACTGGAATAGAATTTACCAATCTCCTCGTTCTAACCACATTTTAACTACTCATGTTCTCCACCCACATCATTGTTTCAGGTTATTTCTACAAATTTATTTGGTTTCATATATGTGGTATTTATAACCATGTGAAAAAGTAAGTATTCCCTCTTTAAGTTCTATCATTTCATGTATCAGGACATAGCAAAAAACATCTAGTCCAGGAGTCTCCAACCTTGGTCCCTTTAAGACTTGTGGACTTCAACTCCCAGAGTTCCTCAGCCAACTTTGCTGGCTGAGGGACTCTGGGAGTTGAAGTCCACAAGTCTTAAAGGGACCAAGGTTGGAGACCCCTGATCTAGTCCTTAGCAGTTCTAAAAAATAGAATTCAAAGAGGGTGTATTTCCTTTTTTACATGCATGTACTGCATAAAAAATGCACTTTACAATGGAAAACAAATACATTCATATGTGCAGAATATACTGAAACCTAACAGTTACATTTAAAATGAAATTGTGAAATGAAATTGTGGAATGTAAGCTACCACTAATGTTTTCCATTGGGTTATTTGTCACTGCACCAACAGCCATACTTAGTGGTGGCTAGGGATTTCAACTTGCCTTTCCTAGGGACTGACTCAAGGGTGGGTTCTACTTACCTTTACTACTGGTTGGCAGCGGGATCGCACGCACGCGCTTGCTTCTACACATGCACAGAAGCTTCCTGATGACGTCGGGGTCGGTGGGCGGAGCCTCTCCCCAGTTTTTTATTGAAAGAGTTTTATAAAAACAAAACATTTTCCCCTTTTTCCCCTCCTCCCAAAAACAAAACAAAACAAAACACCCCCTCCTCCCCACCCCCCGGCTTCCCGGGTCAATCACAAGGTAAAGTTATACATAAACCAAACATAGAATAAAATTTTCCCTTCCAATCCAAACAACCACATCCAAAGCTTTTCGTCTCCCAACCCCCTCCCACTTACATAAAATAACTTTCTAATTATTCAAAGGCAATCTGATATTTCTTAATCTGATATCTGTTTTGTAAATAATCAATCCATTTTTCCATTCAATTAAATATCTTTCCTGCGTATTGTCTTTTAAAACGCTGAGATTTTAGCCATCTCAGCCAAATTAATAACTTTCAATATCCATTCTTCTATTGTAGGTATCTCTTCTTTCTTCCAGTATTGTCCAATCAATAGTCTTGCTGCTGTTATTAAGTTCAAAATCAATTTAGTCTCAATCCCTGTACAATCCGTTATAATTCCCAAAAGGAAAAATTGTGGCAGGAACTTTATCTTCTTCTTCAGTACATTTTGAATAATCCACCAAATTCTTATCCAAAAGACCTTAATTTTCTTGCAAGTCCACCAAATATGAAAATATGTAGCATCATCACAATCACATCTCCAACATTTCGCTTGGATATTAGGATACATACATGATAATTTTTTGGGATCTAAGTGCCATCTATAAAACATCTTATAAAAATTTTACCTTAAATTCTGTGCTTGTGTAAACTTAACATTTCTAACCCAGATTTTCTCCCATGTTTCCAACATTATTGGTTCCTGAATATTCTGTGCCCATTTTATCATACAATCCTTTACCAAATCCTTTTCCGAATCTATCTCAAGCAACACATTATACAATCTCTTTATATGCTCCTGGGTCTGATTTCTAATTTGCTTTATTAAATTTTCCTCCTTTGCATTATACCAATTTTTGATCTTCTTTCCATCTAGCACTTATTTGCCCATATTGAAACCAAGTATAATTCCTCCTTCTTCATTTTAATACCTGTAATGATTTTAATTGCAATCTACCTCCTTCAGCATACAAAAGTTCTTTATATGTAATCATTTCCTGTTTCTGTTCTATATTTATATTCTCTATTGCATGTCTAGGGCTCGCCCATATAGGAATCTTGTAATCTAATTTATAGGAATATTTATTCCAGACCATAAAGAGCACTTCTCAACACATGATTCTTAAAAGCCCTATCCACTTTTTTCCATAAAATAAGTACGCATGCCATCCATATAACAAGTCATAACCTTCTATATTCAAAATTCTTTCCTCTGTTAAGTTAAACCAGTCACTTATTACTGAAAGGGTTACTGCTTCATAATATAGTTTAAAGTTAGGCATTCTTAAACCACCTCTTTCCCGTGAATCCTGTATTATTTTCATTTTAACCTCGCCTTTTTACCCTGCCATATAAATTTATTAATCCCACTCTGCCAATCTTCCAAATTTTTATCCTTTTTAATTATAGGTATCATCTGGAACAGAAACAAAATCTAGGTAACACACTCATTTTAATAGCCGCAATCCTTCCCAATAGGGATAACTGCAATTTCTTCCAGCCACTCATATCATTCTGAACTTTTTGCCATAGCAAGTCATAATTATTCTTATAAAGTTTCTTGTTCGATGAGCTAATATAGACCCCTAAATATTTAACCTTTTTTACTACCTCAAATCCTGTCATTTCCTCTAGTTTTTGTTTCTGTTGTATAGACATATTTTTAATTATCACTTTTGTTTTATTCTGATTTATTTTAAATCCTGATACCTTTCCATATTTATCAATTACTTCCAACAAAATCTACTTGAATTTATAGGATTCGTTAACGTAACCACTACATCATCTGCAAAAGCTCTAACTTTGTACTCATATTGTCTAATCTTAATTCCTCTATTTTCATTAATTCTCGTATTTTATCTAATAATGGTTCCAGAGTCAAAACAAACAATAATGGTGATAAGGGACATCCCTGTCTTGTTCCTTTCGCAATCTTAATAACTTCTGTCAAACTACCATTTACTATAATCTGTGCTGTTTGCTCTCCATAAATCGCTTTAATTATTCTAATAAAACAGTCTCCAAATTGCATTTTCTCTATTAATTTAAATAAAAAATCCCAATGCAATCGATCAAAGGCTTTCTCTGCATCCAAAAAAATAAGTGCTGCTGAAGTATTCTTCTTTTCCAAATATTCCAATATATTAATAATCTGTCTAACATTATTCCTCATCTGCCTCCCTTTTATAAAACCAGATTGATCAGTATGAATTCTTTGTTGTAAAACTAACATTAATCTATTTGCTATTATTTTTACAAAAATCTTATAATCATTATTTAAAAGTGAAATCGGCCTATAGTTACCAGGTTTAGAGCAGTCTTGCTCCTCTTTGGTATCAGTGAAATAAAAGATGTTTTCCATGACGGGGTATTCCACTCCTAATTGTATCTGATTAAATAATTCTTTAAGTGGGCCTAATATTTCATCCTGTGTTTTTATAATAAGTTGCTGTAAGACCATCTGTACCAGGGTTTTCCCATTTTAATTGTTTAATTGCCTCCACTATTTCTCCAGTAGCTATCGGCCGGTTCAGCTCCTCCTCTGTTCTAATGTTAGAATATTCACCTTATAATCTTTCAAATAATCATAAATGTCCCTATCCAATATTTTGTCTTTTGCATATAGTGCAGTATAAAATTCTGAGAATGCCTTTTAATTTTATCCTGTTGGTATATCTCTTTACCTTTATATTCTATTTTTTGTATGACACGTGCTTTCTGTTTCTTCCTTAAATTATATGCCAACCATCTCCCAGGTTTATTTGCATTACAAAAGGTATTATGTTTAGCATATTGTATATTCGTTGCCACCTGGTCTGCCATTAACATATTAAATTGACTCTGTAATATTTTTATAGCCTCTTTAAGTTTATGATCTTGTGGGTTTTGAATTAATAACTGTTGCTTCCTTTGAATTTCTTCTTCCAAATATCTACGCTGCCTTTGTTTATTATTCCTTTGCCTGTTGTCCAAGTAAATCAATATCCTCTAATAAACGCTTTGCTCGCTTCCCACACAGTTCCTATAGGTGTCCCTTTGTACATATTAAAATCAAAAAATTCTTTTAACTGTTTCTTACAATAAGTTACATTATCCTCATATCTAAACAAATTTTCATTCAACCTCCATGTTCTACCACCTTTTTCCCTTGTAATAATTCCATCCATACTGGGCTATGGTCAGTTAAACACCTCGGAAATATCTTCGTTTTCTTCACCCTAGAAAGCAAGTCATTAGAAATTAAAATAAAATCAATGAGTGAAAAAGATTGATGCCTATCAGAAAAAAAAGTAAAATCTCTCTCATCTGGATTCCGTAACCTCCATATATCTCTAAACTCAAAGTCTTCCATCATTTCAAAAAAGGATTTTGGTAATTTTGCATGTATAGGTATCTTCTTGGGGGAGGGTCTCTTATCCCTTCTTGTATCAATTACTCCATTCCAGTCTCCTAATAAAATAAACGAACTATAATCCCAGAGGGTCAACCTCTCATGTAACATTTTGTAAAACTTTTCTTGTTGCTGATTAGGTGCATAAATACCTATCAACAAAGTCTTTTTTGCATCTATCACCAGTTCAATAGCAATAAATCTTCCTTGAATATCTGCCTCAATTAGCTTAGCTGGTATATCCTTCCTGATATATACAACAATTCCATGCTTCTTTTCCAAAGCTGATGCAACAAAATGGTTACCCAATTTTGAATTAATTAAATATTTTTGGTCTGATAATTTTATATGTGTCTCTTGCAAACAAATCACATCATTTTAAATTGTTTCAAGTAGTGAAATATTTTCCTTCTTTTCTGAGCTGAATTCAAGCCATTAACATTCCATGACAAGATTCTATTTGCCATTACTGGCCTCCTGAAGCTTTGAAGCAGACAACGGAAGCTCCTCCTCCGGTATCTTCCGTCTAGCTCCTCCCACAGCTTCCATAATGGGATCCTGACTTTTACTTTGAGACTGTTGCTCTTCTTTACGCTTAAGGGCTCCTCTTGTCACCCTTTGCTCTTGTGGTTCCTCTAATACTGGCAGCAATAAAGGCTCTTGGGTCACCACGCCTTCTTGAGTCTCTTGAAGTTTTCTATCACTTCTATTTCGACTTTCAAAACTGTAGAAAGAAAATCCTTTGCCTTTAAAACAGTGTCAATTCTATATCTCCTTCCTTGATAGAATAGTGTCAGTCCAACTGGCACCTCCCATCTGAATTGAATCTGATGTTTTTTAAGTTCTTGTGTAAAAAAAGCAAATTCCTTCCTGTCTCTTAACATCTTTGAAGGAATCTCTTTCAACACCTTCAACTCCTGTTCTCCAATTTTTAAAGTTGTCTGATATGAAACTTGCAGAATTTGATTTCTCATAGTCCTTTTCACAAAATAAACCACAATGTCCCGAGGAAGCTTTCTCTGTCTTGCAATCCAAGAATTAACTCTATATATTTTATCAATTTGGTAAGCTACCTCTTGGGGTCCGCTTCAATAAATTCAGCCAATGCTTCTGATATAATTTTTCTTAAGTCTTCTCACGCTCTTCTCGCATACCACGAATTCTAAGAGCTCCTTCCATAAGTTTATATTGTAATATCACAACCTGATCTTCATTTTGATCCACTTTTTTCTGAACACCTTTCATTTCGTCTTCTAAATGCTTATTTGACTGAGAGATCTGTTGCATTTCCACTTCCAATCCTTCAATTTTTTTACTCAGTCCTTGAACTGCCATAAGAATATCTTCTCTTATTTTTGCATTAAAATTCTCCATCATCTCTTTTGCCTATCTTCAGAAAGTTTTAATTGTTCTTTCAATATTTCCTCAAGACTTGGTTCAGATCCCTTCTTCCAGAAGGCTTTAAAGGTTTAGCTGCCATTCTGTCTTCAAAAGAATCAGGAATTCAAACTTAATAACTCTCCTTCCCTCCTTTCAGTATAAAAACTCCGTTTGTAACAATCCACAAGTAACGCTGCTTCATCGTACTAAAAATTTTACTTTCACTTTTAGACGCCATTTTAAAAGTCAATTAATCAAAGACAAAGAAAGGTTTCAAGTTTCAAAAGGAGTCGGTACTTGCCGTGCTGATTCTGCATCAAAGTTCGAACGCTTGTGAAATTCCCGTCTGCTTGGAATATCAATCAATTTAATAAGCCTTCTAGAGCAGAAGCGACATTCCTCTCCTTTTCCCTGATAAAAACAGGGGCGTGCTGAAGTTGGAAGGAGTGGAATTCGGTGGGGTCATAAATCCAGGAAAATTCGCTCTTGAGAGCAAACCCCCTGTCAGACCTGCCACTCTTCCACAATTCTGATAACCTCTTTCACCCAGAGATTATGCTAAGCTCAGTGAACAGTGATTTATTTTCTGTTTCACTGACTTTTACAATCTTCTAACACGGAGTGCTCTGTTAGAGCACCCAACAGGAGGGTGACGTCACTGGAAGCCCCCCCTCTCCCCAGTTTGACTACCAGTTCACAAGAACTGGTCCGAACCGGGGGCAACCCACCACTGGACTGCTCCAGTAAAGCTTGGGAAATCATGGAAACCACTGGTTCTGTTCCCTGGTCCCAGTTTATATTAGTGGTCATGCCTTGGACCTTATCTTTGTCTCTGAGATGATTGGTGATCTGGAGAGGGAGGTGATTTTCATCCTTTAACAGATTCTGTAACATTACTCTACTAGTAATAAAGATCAACCCAGAAATTCAAGCAGTTCTGATTTCTTGAATTTACCATTCTTGGGGGATCTTAACAAGATCCATTTCTATTCCAAAGGGTATTTGGAGCAATTCTTATCTTTCTGGCATGGAGTATCTCCAAGGCCTGCTGCATAACTGGCAGCATGAAATAGGGCGGTCCCTGGAAATTATTTTTTCAAAGCAGTCTCTTCCTGGTAGCCAATCCCAGTGGTGCCTTGCCTTTATGAAATCAACTCCAGGAAATGAAACACCCGCCTGGAACAAGAAGATGACAAACGAATCTGACCAAGCATGGGTTCATACATATATTTGGCCTAGATCATGGAGATAAAGGAGGTCAAGATGGCTTATTTCTCCTTCCTTATTGGATCAATAAGGTGTCATCCTCATATTTATATAGATAGTCCTTGATTTACAATGGTACATTTAGTCCAGTGGTGGTATTCAGCCAGTTCTATTTGGTTCAGGCAAACTGGTAGCGGCAGCTGCAGGAGGCTCCACCCACCCACCCAGACATCACCACGTCCTGTTTTTGACATTCTGCGCATGCACAACGGTGGCGCATGCAAGCAAAGCAAGCGCATGTGCCTGCACACTCACATTTGTGAAACAGTAGCAAAGGTAGGTGAATACCACCCCTGAATTAGTGAGCATTCAAAATTACAACAGCACTGGAAAAAAAATGACTTATGATTGTTTTCCTCATGATCATGTGATCAAAATTCAGCTGCTGGGCAACTGGTTCATACTGATGACCGTTGCTGTGTTCCAAGGTCATGTGATCATCTTTGGCGACCTCCTAATAAGCAAAGTCAACAGGGAAGCCAGAGTCACTTCTGAAAGGAATATCAAACTTAAACTGATTTTGACTAGCATCTATTACAGGACAGCCATCATAAATTTAAATAAATTAAATAACCTTTAAAAGAGAGAGGTCTCTGAGTTGTCTCTTAGCAGCACCTGGTCACAATTTTTTTCCTGTGATGAGTTGTAACCTGATCATAAATTGATATATTTTAAAAAAAACATGGGTGGGAGCTAAACCACAAGAGTTAAATATCATCTTTCATGAGCTCACACTTTGAATTTCTCCATCCCAAGCTGTTTTCACTCCACAGTATTAAAACCCAATTTGCTTTTCATTTTATAAAATCCTTTGCTTGTTTTTACATGGATGAAATTGTCAGGTCAAAGGGAAGGGAAGAAGTATTTTTGTTACGTGTATGAAAACTCTCCGGTGAACTGCGAGCTAAAGATGATACATCAAGTCATGCATCATTAAGAAATAATATGGCTTGAGACATATTACCTCCTGGAGTAGGGATTAATGATGGAACGAGCACTAAGAATCTGCTTGTGGCATTCGAGGAGGCCACGGCTGTGGCTCGCTGCAATTTTGCACAAAACATGGAAGAGAAGGAAGGAGAAGAATGACCTTCATTTCTTAAAATGTATTGTTTAGGCTATTTTCTTCGTCAAGAGAGCATTGGAAGCATAAATCACATTAACTGTCATTATGTAGGATTGAAAGATGTAGATAGTCCTCCTGCTGAAGGACAAAGACAGGGAATTAAGACTGCCCCCTCCCCTTAAATATTGTATATTGCTCTCTAGGGAATAATTTCTTGTATCTCCTTCTCAGATCGATAGTAAACTTTTTTTTCCCCACTTTCACTTGTCAACTTTACGTATGCATATTGCATACGTACTTGTCACCTATTCTCATTTGGAATAAAGAATGCTATGCAAAGTGCAGAAGGAAGTAAGAAATTATAAAGCAAAATAATTAAAGCCATAAGATGAAATAAGCAACTATAACTGAAGCTGGTTTACATCACAGTTTATATGCAGCAGTACAGTTTTGAAAAGGAACAATAGTTAATAGTTAGAACAGTGCTTTTCAACTTGGCAATTTTAAGATCTGTGGACTTCAACTCCCAGAATTCCTGAGTCATTTGGCTGGGGAATTCTGGGAGTTGAAGTCCACAGATCTTAAAGTTGCCAAGTTTGAAAAATACCGGCCTAGAGCTTTCAATATACTTCTCTGTATCTTTTAATCTTGTGAGATATTTACAAGATTTAATGCTCCACGCATTGCATTCTATTCTTTAGAATTCGCAACTCTGATATATTTTGTTAACTTCATTCAGCCACAGCTTTGTCTTTTTGTTCCTCTTGATCCAGTTAGCCTTTCTTCACATACAGTATTTTGTGATCCAGTCATCTTTACAATCTATCTCTGATCACACCACTCTTGGTTTCTGTTCATTTTTTACCCTTTCTCTTATTTTACCGTATCTACTTCTTAAATATCCATTTTCACTATACTTAACTGGCGTTTATCTTTCTCCTACCTAGTATATCTAACTCTCACTTCTATATAATAAAGATGGCAGAAGTATACTCTTAAGCAAGCAATATACTTCTACCATCACTACAAGCTTTCCTTGTATAACGAAGGGGACATCACAGTTTTCTTCATATCCAGTAACCAACCTTCAATTCCATATTTACAATCCATAATTCAAGGCTATTCATGCTATCATTTTTTTTTCTTTTTACAACCCTATAATCTCTTGATTCAGGTGGGGTCAGGATGACTGGATGGAGCTGGGCATTTACTGGCTAGATGCCCTTCCTGACGCCTATGGGAAGTTTGCAGCAGATATTTTCTCTTTGCTCCCTGAGAGAGAAACATCTGCTGCTATCTAGGATCAAACTCTCAACCTTCCAAGTGGAAGGCTAGCATCTTCACCACTAGGCCACCACACTGTTCATTATTCATGCTATCATACCTTTCTCTAAATCAACAAATATACAATATGTAACCTTTCTTTTGTATAAGGGAACAATAACAGTTTTCTTACAATAATCAGGTAAAGATGCAGACTTAAACTCATGTATTAAACAAATCAAACAACCACATTATAGCTCTCTTCACCACCACCTCAAACAATTCTTTCCATTAAAACTGTTCTGCATTTTCTCTGCCTCTTTTAATATTATTTGCCTCTTGCTCTCTTTGACTCTTATTTTTTTAAAACTTACCTGTATATTACAACATATTTCATCCTTATTTTTTCAGCAACCCTTTTCTTAGATGGTTATAATTCTCATTCTCTTTATCATCCACCAAAGCATTTTTAAAATATTTTTCAATCGCACACATCTACAGATTTCTGTGACACTTTGTAATATAATTATTTTCACTCTGTTCCATGCAACTTGCACCTCCTATTACCCTATGCTTTCCACGTATTCTGTTGTAAAATTAATCTGTTTGCTACAGAACATACAAAGGGAATTACAATCCACTTATGTGTGTAATTTGAAAGGTGAGAATCAAAAGCCAATTCTATAGAAATGCTATTGGGAAGAGTAAATAAAATAATAAAGAATTCATTTTGCACAAGAGTTTTGGAAGTAACCTTGAATGATAAATGCCAGATATTTCACAGGGGGGATTCTATGAAAAGATACCTTACTCTGCTGCACCAATAAATAAAAAGTGGTTTTCTTACCATTTTTCTTAACCCACATTTGCCACTGAGTAAAGCAATAGGGGACACAGTGGCTCAGGGGCTAGGATGTTGAGCTTGTCGATCGAAAGGTAGGCAGCTCAGCGGTTCGAATCCCTAGTGCTGCCGTGTAACAGGGTGAGCTCCCATTACTTGTCCCAGCTTCTGCCAACCTAGCAGTTTCGAAAGCATGTAAAAATGCAAGTAGAAAAAATAGGGACCACCTTTGGTGGGAAGGTAACAGCGTTCTGTGCGCCTTTGGCGTTGAATCATGCCAGCCACATGACCACGGAGACGTCTTTGGACAGCGCTGGCTCTTCGGCTTTGAAACGGAGATGAGCACCGTCCCCTAGAGTCGGCAACGACTAGCACGTATGTGCGAGGGGAACCTTTACCTTTATCTTTAAAGCAATAGTGTACTACTCCCATTAAGGGGCCGGGATAGCGCAGGCAATAGAGAAGCCTGTTATTAGAACACAAAGCCTGCAATTACTGCAGGTTCGAGCCTGGCCCAAGGTTGACTCAGCCTTCCACCCTTTATAAGGTAGGTAAAATGAGGACCCAGATTGTTGGGGGGGCAATAAGTTGACTTTGTAAAAAATATACAAATAGAATGAGACTATTGCCTTATACATTGTAAACCGCCCTGAGTCTTCGGAGAAGGGCGGGGTATAAATGTAAACAAACAAAAAAAAAGTATGCACTAAATAATGTTTAGCTAATATAGTTCTTTCACAAATGATATATTTTAATGATGATGCTTTTTTCTTCTCCTTCTCTTTTTTTCCATTCATCCAGACTACGTGATCTCAGAAACAGCCCTTGGCATAATACTGCAAGCATATTTAGTTCTCCATATATAGAATACTACATGTCCTGTACATCCAGTGGCACTTACATAAATGTATAGACACTGTTAGCAAGGGTTGTCAAAATTAATTATATACAAATATTTTCTGTGGGCATCAAACCAGTAGAAGGGGGTATGATGAGCAATTATCATGAAATATACAACTGTAGTACAACATAAAGTGTATTAAAAATGACTAAATTTTCACATCCAGCAAGCATTCCTTGTTTTATTCTCTCTGATATAAAATATAAAATTGAACTCTGTAATCACGTAAACTTCTTCTTTTCTAAAACGTTTATAATAGTTTCTTGAATCATTGTCCATGGAGATTCTCAGTCATCCAGGTCACAGTTGTCTCAAAGGTGCTTCTTTTTTTTTTTAAAGGCAACTGGACTTTCTTAAAATCCAATTGCCTTTTTCAAAAAGCACCTTTATTGAATCAACTTTCTATTATTTATTTGACAGTCCACATCATTTTACAGAATGATCAATTTAATTATGAAAAAGCATTTTATTCACTAACTTCATCTGGGTTCCCTTGGCACATTTGAAGCTAAAACTATTTTCTAAATGAAATTTCTGTCTTAAATGTACTGAATTGTTAAACACTGTTTACAAATTTCTGTTTGCACATCATGATGGTGTTTCGTACTTTCCCACTTCATAATGTGTGTTTGGGGATTTTTTGCAAAATTTTGCAAATGTCTATTTTTCTCCTTGTGTGTATTCTAGAATTCCAGATGTTCTGCTTCTCTGAAAAAAGGAAATATGGCCATTTTAACGATATCATTTGGCCTCAGGACCAAACAGCTAATGCTGATAGATAAACACAGGAACTAAAATGCAATAAAACAAAAGAACAGCACCCAAGAGGAACATCTCAAAATAACCCATTACATCAGCAAAAACCGAATGGACATTACTTGGATTCAGTAATAAGTAAGAAATATGAAGAAAGTAGTTACTACCACCAAAATCTCCACTACCAGCAAAGAATAATCTCTTATTCCTATTTCTGCCCTCATGCCTTTATGATATATTCAGTCATCTAAGTGGTTTTGCAAAGTTCTGATAACTTGGAATGCTTATGTCTGGGTTAGGGTTCAAACCAGGTGCTCTCTAGATAGTTAATATACAGTAATTTCAGTAAATCACACTCAGTTTACTCAGTGGGAATTGTAATCAGGAATACCTGATTTATATTAAAAGGAGACTGTCAAATTGATTGATGCTCTCTAGCAGATGATTATTAACTGGAAGTCTGAATTTTTTAATCAATGAAATGTCAATTTACATAGGTGAGGTTGACTGATTCTGAATTTTTTACAGTGCAACCTGCCTCATCAATGTAACAAAGAATTAGAAAGAACTAATTAACAATTGTCATTTCATTTCCTTCCAACAATAAGTGATAGCTTTCTGTTGACTGAACTGTAGATGATCTTGTTTGTCATTTAGGCAGAAATCCTAAATTGAGCCAGAGCAGTTAATAACTTAACAAGAAACTATACTGACATTTAAATAACTTGCACATTTATTATTCACATGTAGTCAATTGATCAGTTAATCTCTTCAAAGGCAGGTGGTTGAAGAATTAGAATTATTTAATTGGAGAACAGTTCCAATTATAAATTTCTTATAAGTTATCTTCTCTAGGAAGGTACAACTTTATATACTTGCTATTTATGATGCAAATAATTACAACAGCTGTTGCGGTAGATAAGCTTTAGCAAAAAAGAAAGAAAGGGAGGAGAGAGAGACCGTCTGTTATTTAGTCATATGTTTTCTTCAATAGTAATACACACATTTTTGCAACAGTCATAATATTTCTATGACTTGTACAAATGTGCAAATAAAATGGGGGAAATTTTTACCACGGCAAATGTAACTTTTGGACCTTTGGGTCAGTTTGATCTCATGGTTAAGGCACCAGGCTAGAAATTGTGAGACTGTGAGTTCAAATCCCGCCTTAGCCAGAAAGCCAGCTAGGTGACCTTGGGCCAGTTACTCTCAGCCCAACCCACCTCACAGAATGGTTGTTATGGGGAAAACAGAAGGAGGAAGGAGTATTAGGTATGTTTGTCCATCGATGGGTTTCAAAAAATTTTTACTACCGGTTCTGTGGGCATGGCTTGCTGGGTGTAGCATGGCTTGGTGGGCGTGGCAGGGGAAGGATACTGTAAAATCTTACCCTACTCCAGGGGAAAGTTACTGCAAAATCCCCATTTCCTCCTGATCAGGGGAGGCAGAGAATAGATGGGGTGGGGCCAGTCAGCATTTTTACTATCAGTTCTCTGAACTACTCAAAATTTCCACTACCGGTTCTCCAGAACTGGTCAGAACCTGCTGAAACCCACCTCGGTAGTTCGTCCCTTTGAGTCATTTGTAAAAATAATAAAGGCGGTATACAAACAAACAATCTCGGTCTGGTTTTGTTTTTTGTTTTTTGTTTTTAGTTCAACTTTAAGAGCATTTTACTTAGAAAAAATATTGAGATCATCTAATATGCAAAGTTGCTATGTCTTAAGAAGAAATAACTCTTCTGCTTTATTAGTCATTGGCTTAGCTCATCCAACAATTTACTACTGCTTCCAGAACGATGAAACTGTTAGTGTTACAGTATATTATGCTTTTGCTTCTCCATATGCGTAAACATATATAACACAAAGTCTCGGCTTTTGGTTTATATGCTGAAATCCTAAATCCACTTGTCCAGTATTTTACACAAGACTGCACATTTTTCATAACTACACATACAAGTTCTATAGCTTCCAGAAAAATAATTCTGCACTCTACCTGACATGAAGGCCCAAACCAGAGTTTTCTCCAGGCACAGCCTTAGGGAAACCTCAGCAATCCACACTACACAAAAGAGAGCTGCAGCAAAAGGGAGGGCACTTTAGGTAGTCTTCAATCACAATTGAGCCCAAAATTTATGTTGCTAAGTGAGAAATTTGTTAAGTGGGTTTTGCCCCATTTTACGACTTTTCTTGCCATATTTGTTAAGTGAATCATTGCAGTTGTTAAATTAGTAACCCGATTGATAAGTCCAACTGATTTTCCTATTGATTTTGCTTGTCAGAAAGTCGCAAAAGGGAATCACGTGACCCCCCAGGATCACATCATAAATGTGAATCAATTTTCCATTCAATTAAATATCTTTCCTGTGTATTGTCTTTCAAAAAGGCTGAGATTTTTGCCATCTCAGCCAAGTTAGTAACTTTCAATACCCATTCTTCTATTGTAGGTAATTCTTTTTTCTTCCAATATTGTCCAATCAGCAGCCTTGCTGCTGTTATTAAGTTCAAGATCAATTTAGTCTCAGTCACTGTACAATCCGTTATAATTCCCAAAAGGAAAAATTGCGGCAGGAACTTTATCTTCTTCTTCAGGACATTTTGAATAATCCTTTTTGGATAAGAATCCAAATTCTTATCCAAAAAGCCTTAATTTTCTTGCAAGTCCACCAAATATGAAAATATGTAGCATCATCACACTCACATCTCCAACATTTCGCTTGGATATCAGGATACATACATGATAATTTTTTGGGATCTAAATGCCATCTATAAAACATCTTATAAAAATTTTCCCTTAGATTCTGTGCTTGTGTAAACTTAATATTTCTAACCCAGATTTTCTCCCATGTTGCCAACATTATTGGTTCCTGAATATTCTGCGCCCATTTTATCATACAGTCCTTTACCAAATCCTTTTACGAATCTATTTCAAGCAACACATTGTACAATCTCTTTATATGCTCCTGGGTCTGATTTCTAATTTGCTTTATTAAATTTTCCTCCCTTTGCATTATACCAATTTTTTGATCTTCTTTCCATCTAGCACTTAGTTGCCCATATTCAAGTAATTTAACAACCGGTTCTCTGCCCTAATAATTTCTTCCAATAACCAGTTTGCCAAATTGCTCAGAAAGTTTACAACTGGTTCTCCCGAAGTGGTGCAAACTGGCTGAATCCCACCACTGGTCGTAAGTCACTTGATTCAGTGTCGTTGTAACTTTGAACGGTCACTAAGTGAACTGCTGTAAGTCAGGACTATCTGTATATCCACTTCCTTGATATTAGTTATCAAGGAAGTGGATAAATTCACTCCTCCTGTTGTGTAGCTAAGTCCTGCTTAATGGAAGGAATGGCCATGTAGATACTATATTTGTATACTCAGATCTTTCAGAAAATTCATACGGAGATGACCTGCTGATTAATTGGAGGAAGAATAAGGAAATATTTATCAATTTACTGCATTAAATATACCATGGAAATGTTTCTATTAGAGTAGGGTTTTGGATTCTGTTTGAAAAGTTTGGAGCTCCTCAGAAGCTTATTAAACATTCCAGAACAAAGGAATCAACTATGGCAGAGAATTACTAATCTCACTGCTCTGCATTTACCAAGTTTTCCTTGTATTGTTGTACAGTCTTGGGGAAAATGCACACAGATTCTTCTGGTTCACCATTCGCGCTAAATATTAATACTATTTACTTGGATTTGCCTTAGTGTGTTGTCTGAATCCTGTTGTTGCTCATTGTAGAATATGCTTTACACCTTAGTATATTATGTAAACCAGGTCAATTTATTCAAGTTGGTATTAATTAAGCAAATAATGGTTTGGTCTGATGTATGGTCACTCTCTGGAGGAAAATTGGAAATCACTGCACCCCAGCATTAGGCTGCAATTCCAAATATAATTTCTAGAAAAGTAAGTAAATGCCATTCAAATGTTAATATCGACTTATGAAAAAGCATGTGTGGATTCAATATACAACTTCTTTCCCTAAGTAGTTTCCCTTCTTTCCCTGGCATCTCGGGAAGTGTTGGATGACAGGTCTCATAATTCACACTCATGTTTGGGAATTGCATCCTTTTAGCTGAACACAATCTGGAGAGTATCAGTATAGAAAAGGCAACTAGAGATTTCATTTCAATTTCAGCCACTAATTTGGTTATACTCAGTGGATCCTCTCTACTTCAGGCTAGAATAAAATATCTCAAAACAGTTGCAATATAAAATAAAAACTGGAAGCCACCAAATATCATAATATATTATAAATAATATATTATAAATAATATAAATATAAAATAAAAACTGGAAGCCACAAAATATAATAATATTAAATATTATTCAATCTTAATATTTAATAATATTAAATTATTAATATTAAAAACAAAATTTCAGTAGGTTTCACTGCATTTCAAGACAATCTTTTGGAATTCTTTCAAAAAGAGAAAAGATCTTGGTAGCACCTTTTTCTCATGCATGGCAGATAAAATTTCTCATTAGCTATAGATTGTACTTTCTTGATGGCATGTTCAATACTCTCATTACTGTATGAGATTACCAGATTATCAATTGTTCATATTTCCTTATTTTTAGATCATTTGTACCAAGACAGTAGTTCAATGCATCCAAGCTGCTTTTAGCTAATGACAAAACAAATAAACAAACAAACAAACAAGCAAGCATTTGATTTAATTCCTCAGTCCCAGATTCTTTCTCCAACTCACTCCTGTAACTCATGGAATGCCTTAAAACTTTGGCCAACTGCAACTCCTGCTTAAGAAGTAAAACTAGTATTTTTATGTTGGGGGGGAATGTCCTACTATTCTCTTTTCAGAATAGAACTATGACAAGAATTATATTTGCTTTTAGCCATTTAAAACACAGAGACACAAGCCAACAGGAAAATGGACAAGTGCCCAATATGTTAATAAAATAACGTATAAGCCGAGACTGATGAGGTGCAGTAACCTGAAAAAAATTATTTTGATTGTATCCTGTGCATAAGTAATACTGGCATGTTCTATCAAGATGGTAAAAGTTGAAGGTTTCCATTGAGAAAGCTGTATTAGCAATATTAAAGCAATAACCCAATGCCATTACTTAGAGCTCTTGGCTAAATGCCAATGAATGTGTGAATATTCTAACAAACTCCACTAAAAAAACACTGTAACAGCTAATATATCACACATCACAAAGTTATTTGTTTGCTTTTGGCTTTACATGTATTAAATCAGTCACGGTGGCTGTAAAAGAATGGTTTATGGCTGCAGACAGATACACACTCTACCAAGTATGGCTCATTATTTAATACATTATATAAAGCATGGTATTTTATGATTCATGAACCTACCCAATAAGAAATTACCTGAAATTATTTGATCTTAAATCTGTGGTGGCTTATTTACATATATATGTGAACAAACTGATGAAGCCAGTAATTCTTCTCCATAATTCCTCTTCTGAGAAACTATTTACAACACTGTATTGACTGGTCTAAATAAAAGCTTTAAAAGACAGATAATGAAACTATTCATTCTATAGCGCTGAAATGTATAAGGTCTTGCACATAATTAGTCCCCCAATCTTTTTCAGCTCAATTTAAAATGTGTGACTTAGATGACCTACAAGGTCCCTTCCAACTCTGTTATTCTGTTCTGTATCCAAGATTGATCCAGGGTTCTTTTAACTGTTTGCAGATCTATAAGATATCAAGACACTCAGAGTCTTGTCTAAAGAATTCTTAGTGATTCTGTGTTTGACCAGTGGCTGAGCTCAGACAGCCATCAGCAGAGCTGTCAGCTGAACTCCTTTGCTGTGTTTGCAAACTGGACAAAAACTGAAAGCCGCATCCCATTCTTTCAAGTTCTGCTGGATCTATAATCAAACAAGCATTTCTTCTCTCTGCCATAAACAGAATAAAAGGGAAAATAGCTAGCATCCTCCTTTCCTTGCTCCCTGCATTGCTGTACATATATTTATGAATATTTGTCCATTGGTTTGAAAAACAAAAAATCCAAAAACATATGAAGAACGGTTGTAGGAATTGTTTGGTAAAAAGAAGAACAAGGGTGACAGGATAGCAGTGTTCCAATATTTGAGGGGCTGCCACAAAGAAGAAGAGGTCAACCTATTTTCCAAAGCACCAGAAGGCAAGACAAGAAGCAATGGATGAAAATTCATCAAAGAGAGAAACAAACAGAACTAAAGAGAAAATTAACCAGTGGAACAGTTTGCCTTCAGAAGTGTTCCATCCCAGGAGGCTTTAAGAAGAGACTGGACATCCATTTGTTTGAAATGATATAGGGCATGGGTGTCAAACTTGCGGGTCGGATGTGTCACACGCTGGCCATGCCCACCCCCGGTTTAGCAAAGGGGGGGGAAAGTCACGATATGTCATGTGACAACAATGTGACGCCGTGAGTTTGACACCCCCGGTATAAGGTCTCCTGTTTGAACAGGCAGTTGGACTAGAAGACTTCCAAGGTCCCTTCCAACTCTGTTATTCTGAATTCAGTTAGAAAGCAGTTCTTAAAATAACTAAAAACATTGAAAACCTCACTATGGTAGCATGCCTCCCCCACCCCTTTGAAATCTGGAATGCCAGGAATTCTGCATGCTGGAAGCTTTCCCAACCATGCCAGTGCCTGGTCATAACTAGTGAGTGTGACAAGAACAAAGAACGAATCTTCAGAATAACAAGCCCAGGAGCTGAAAGGAAGGCAAGAATTCCCAATAATAGGAATGCAGATTCCTTGAAAAAGGAGGCCGCTTTTTGAGGATGCTGCCCATAAGAGAATTTCTCGATCTTAGCAGAGATAAATCCTGCTTATAAGATTGAATGATAAACGGAAATTCTTCTCCATCTACTTCTAAGAGTTTACATTATCTGGAAGACCTGAGCATTATTGCTAAAGTTTTTGAAAGAAAACCACTCATACTGCAGTGTAAACGAAAATCTCATATATAAAGATCAGAACTGATTCTATTTTACATATCAGCATATTCATAGACACTTCAAATACCACTGGGATTTCTTAAAAAGTGTTTCTAAAATTATTTTCTTTAAATAAAACCTCTCAAAGTAGCACGGATGCAGTAATTTAGCTCATCAGCATTATGGTGTTAGCAAAACTATTCTTGTTCCAACAGACCTTTAGTAAATAAATACTCACTCGGGAAAAGGCCTACTGTAGGAGCTTTGAGAGGCATGCACAAAACTAATCTTTTTGAAGTCCACATACATAGGAGTGAATTCAGACAAGGTAAAATGCATGTTCCTGTGAGCAATGAAAGATAATGAATAATTTAGCAATAGTCAAATAATTAAAACCCCTTAGTATGTCTTTCTATATGTGAGAAAGTACCTCAGGGTTTACCATGACAGGCTGAGTTCTGAGTTTTCAGTTCCATATTATAAATATGCCAGAGCGATGCATTTAGGCATTACTACTATCAATCTAGTATGTTATTTGTGTTCTTTTTATATTTATAAGGAGTATACTTTTTAAAGGACCTGCTCTGAAGACTTATTCCTGATCCCTAAATATGTAGCTAAATTACAAAACAAATATTCCGGATGGAAAATATAAATATTAAAGACTAGCAAAGTCTTCTTCCATCAGTGATCCACACTGATGTTGTAATATGTTCTAGCAGAGCTAGATCAAGCTGTGAAGTAGCTGAAAGCATATTTGAAAATAAAAATCCCCTTTTATTTTTCAGTGTTCTAGAAAATTCATATTATCTACTCATAAGCAAAAGAAGCCATTATAACATCATCACATAAATAGTGACCCAATTTTTGTAACTCAAGTCATTTGTATGTGACGTGAAGCTCACGATGTCCCCTGCCCCCAGTATAATATTCCTCCCTTTTCCTATTTTCCTCACAACAACAACTTTCTGAGGTGGGTTGGGGTGAGAGATAGTCCCTGGTCCAAAATCATAATGATCTCATTTACAGAGCCAGTAGTGCAACTTTAAGCCTGGCGGACTTCAGCCAACAAAGCTGGCTGGGGAATTCTGGGAGTTGAAGTCCACCAGGCTTAAAGTTGCCAAGATTGGAGACCCCTGATCTAGTGGCTAAGGCACCAGGCTGGAAACCAGGAGACTGGGAGTTCTAGTCTCACTTTAGTCGTGAAAGCCAGCTGGCTAACTTTGGGCCAGTCACACTCTCTCAGCCCAAACCACTTCAGAGTGTTATCGTTGTGGGGAGAAACACCAGGAGGAAAGTGGTTGGATATGTTTGTCACCTTGAGTCATTCATAAAAGGCAGGAAACAAATAAACGTGTTCATCCTTTAAGAATCCTATAATATAAATAACAATAGTATGCTTCGAAACGGCATTCATTTAAAAGTTCATGATACGTACTTTCGTTATTTCCCCATTTTTCTGTTTATTTGTTTTTTATATATCTTCTGTCCCATATTAAACAATAGTATTCAGTAAGACACAATAAACTGACCACCCCCTGGCAGGCATTCATGGACGGTGGCAAGCAAAGCTCAATTGTCAGTTTACTGTTCTCATTTCCCCCATTTATATGCTGTGCAATAATTACATGCTCTGTGGAGACCATAAGAAGGGGGAGAAAGGTTAAGTGAATGGAACAGGTGGTAAGGGAGAGAAGATGGAAAATATTATAATAACATCTCTGTCTGGAGAAGAGATTGCTGCACTATTGTAAGTGGTCACTCTGAAATGTTGAATGCTTCTAACTTCTTTAATACTGCTCATAACAAAAGAAAAGTTATGTTGTTATTTTGCTGTTAGCTTACGTAAATTGCTAGGAAAAAGGAAGGATTCACAACAGAGTGGACGATTAGCCATTGTAACTCCACTGAAGTTCTAATTCATATCCATTTATGTGGGATTTCAAAAAGCCTCTGCAAGAAAGAAAAATTATCAAAGGTTCCCAAATAAATTTAGTGGCCATATGATAAGAGGAGCTATCCTTTTAACCAACTTGATTGCTAAGTGATTTAAAAGAAACAGAAAGCGGAATACGAATAAATAGGCAATTTTCTCAACAGAGAGAGTTAAGAGTCTCTCAAGGATCTGTAACATGGTAGTAAAAACAAACATAAGAAAGGAACTGTAAATAATAATGCTGGGTTGTGGTGCGATTATACACATCTATGGAATAATTACATCCTTACACTGTATTCTTCTAGTTCACACATTTGAAAAAGGATAGAATTGAATTGAAACAATGCAGACGAGATTAGCAAACATGATCATGGAGCTCAAGTATCTTAAAAAGGTGATGGGGTTAGTGGAAATGGCAAACTTGTTTTAATTAAAGAAAAGAATTTATCTAGTTTTGTTCCCCCTTGGAAACTACTTCTGGACTTTTTGCTTCAAATTGAAAAATAATGAAATATGATTTTAGGTTTTGAGATTAGAATGGTTTTGCAATTATAGAAATCGCTTTAAATGTTGTGACATGTAAAGCAGAAAGTAGAGGTTGCATTATTTTTGCATTCTACTGCACTAGAAAAAAAGTTGGAAGTCTCTCTCTCTCTCTCTCTCTCTCTCTCTCTCTCTCTCTCTCTCTCTCTCTCTCTCCTCCCTCCCTCCCTCCCTCCCTCGTCCCTCCCTCTCTCTCCTTTCTTTCTTTCTTTCTCTTATTTTTGTTTTTTCTACATTCTTACCTTATAATGAAACATAGAAAAATGTATTGAAAATGAAATGTTTTCTACAGGACATTTGGGAAATATTTGGTTAGTAAAATGGCCGTGACTCTATAAAGTCACTATTGGCATGGAAAAAGTGGATAAGGAAATATTTTCCTTCCCCTCTCCAAATACTTGGGCCAAAGACCATCCCATGGAGCTGATCAAAAGGAGATTTAAAACTCACAAAACAAGGATTTCTTGATACAGAGCACATATTGCTTGTATAATTCAGTACCTCAAGATGTGGCAATGATTACTAAGTTCAGAAAAGAATTGGATGCATTAAGGATACACAGGTTTATCTACTGGCTACTCTGGCTCTAAAAATTCAGTGCCACTCCTCATTAGAGGAATATGCCTTGAAATAACAATTGCAGGTTATTTAGTACTAGGAGAAAGAAATATGTGTCTCTCCTGCTTATAGTCTTCAATGTAGGAAGAGGGTGCACACATTGAGATAAAACTACATTTGTCAATATAATAACATTTGCTTGTCACATTCAACATGGGAAAAGATCAAGAAAGCATTAAAAAAATATTGATACAAAGGTATTTTGAGCATCTCTATGCTTAACAATAGTCTAGTCATAATGGAATACAAAGCCTCTTAGCTAACTAGTTGTATATATATATATACAATATATATACAACAAATCTTGCGAGTTTACCAGACAGATGGCATAGAGAACAAAGCTGTTACAGAATCTGGAAATCCTACTAGAAATACTTCAAAACTTACCTCCAGAGGGGAGCAACAGAAGCAGACCATGAAGTGGATGGGGGGGTGGTCTCTACAATGCTTGCAGCTCTCAGCACATAGCACTTATAAGCAGTAACCTGAATAATGGGAAGTGAGCTTCATATAATCTTCTACAAGAAAACAACCAAGCTCAGAGAGTCACCAAGGACCTCTCATAAATGTATTTCCTTATTTTCAAGCAACAACAGAAGATTTTGATTGACAATATCTGCATTGCAGTTCTTGGCTTTTATTTGCTTTGGTGTCCAGTAATGGTGGATGAGGTTTCAAAACCTGTTTGTATTTTCTATAAAGTGCCACTGTCTTTGATCTTAATAATAATAATAATAATAATAATAATAATAATAATAATAATAATAATAATAATAATAAGAAGAAGAAGAAGAAGAAGAAGAAGAAGAAGAAGAAGAAGAAGAAGAAGAAGAAGAAGAAGAAGAAGAAGAAGAAGAAGAAGAAGAAGAAGTAGTAGTAGTAGTAGTTAATTTCTATACCGCCCTTCTCCTGAAGGACTCAGGGCAGTTTACAGCCAAGTAAAACACAATGAAAACGTACAATATACAATTAAAACCAATTTAAAAAACCTATTCAATTTGGCCCATTAATTAAAATACATATTAAAACTATAAATAACCCCATTAAAATTACTAGTAAATTTTAGTTTATGCCAGTCCTGCACGGAAGAATAAATACGTCTTCAGCTCGCGGCGAAAAGTCCGAAGGTCAGGAAGCTGTCGAAGTCTTGGGGGAAGCTCATTCCAGAGGGTAGGTGCCCCCACAGAGAAGGGGGTCGCCAGTCGACATTGTTTGGCTGACGGCACCCTGAGGAGGCCCTCCCTATGGGAGCGCACAGGTCTATGGGAGGCAAACCGTGGCAGTAGGCGGTCCCGTAAATACCCTGGTCCTAAGCCATGGAGCGCTTTAAAGGTGGTGACCAACACCTTGAATTGCACCCGGAAGACCACAGGCAGCCAGTGCAGCTTGCGCAGGAGAGGTGTTATATGGGAGCCACGAATAGCTCCCTCTATCAGTAGCTCCCTCTATTAGCCAGAAGGCTGAGAACCATCAGCTACTATGTGCAACTGAAAAGACAGAATTGGGCCCATGGAAATGTATGCTTGTGAATTACTTCCATTTCCTCTACTCTTCCCTAAAATAACCACTCTTCAAGTTTCTGTCAAGTTTCCTGCTCCCTGCTTGGAATCAGGACTAATGAATGGGCAGCTTCTGACCGTATCCAAAAATTCAGAGGGGGAAAAAATCGAGTGAAGGATATTCAAGTATGGAAAATCAATGGGAAATTTACAAGCATATGCTTATGGTTTAAATAAAAAAATTAATCCATCTGAAAATGTTATTTAAGGGACTTCCAAATGAATGTTTAAAGGAGGGGAAACATCAGATCATTTTGCTGGCATTGTAAGAAATTTGAAATATTTATTTCTCTGGAAATAAAATTACTCTTGGGAATTTAAGGAAAGGATCCAAGATATAAGTTTGTTGGGTATTTTTGAAAACTTTCTGCTCTAAAATGAGAACCTGATGTAATATGTTGCTATATGGCTTAAATATACTGATCACATTAAGGATTGCATTAATTTTATGATTTGTGTGTGTGTGTGCCGGTGTGTGTGCATGTGTGTTCCCATTGGTTTCCCTTGTTTTGTCCTTTTAGTTTAGTTTGTTATTTTAGTTTAATAAAATATATCTAAGTTTTCTTTCTTCACTGTATAATCAATACCTATTTTTTCTGTTGGTATTAATAGGCTTTTTCTGTATTTCAACACTAAAAATAAATAAATAAGTTGCAATTTGGACAGCAATTATTATACATTGCTTATATAACATAACATAACAACAGAGTTGGAAGGGACCTTGGAGGCCTTCTAGTCCAACCCCCTGCCCGGGCAGGAAACCCTACACCATCTCAGTCAGATGGTTATCCAACATTTTCTTAAAAATTTCCAGTGTTGGAGCATTCACAACTTCTGCAGGCAAGTCGTTCCACTTATTAATTGTTCTAACTGTCAGGAAATTTCTCCTTAGTTCTAAGTTGCTTCTTTCTTTGATCAGTTTCCACCCATTGCTTCTTGTTCTACCCTCAGGTGCTTTGGAGAACAGCCCGACTCCCTCTTCTTTGTGGCAACCCCTGAGATATTGGAACACAGCTATCATGTCTCCCCTAGTCCTTCTTTTTATTAAACTAGACATACCCAGTTCCTGCAACCATTCTTCATATGTTTTAGCCTCCAGTATTGTTATTATACACTGGTGATATAATCTTTTTTGGACGCTTTAAGCCGGGGTAGTCAACCTTTTTATACCTACCGCCCACTTTTGTATCTCTGTTAGTAGTAAAATTTTCTAACCGCCCACCGATTCCACAGTAATGCGCTGTGTATCGTCGTCTGTGCATGCCTCTCGCGCATCATGGATTGGGTTTGGGAGAGGCGCGCTGGCTACCAGCTCTGCTTGTCTGTTACAGCTGGGTGGTGTGGGGGGAAGATGTGTGAGCTATTCTGGGATGAGGCTCTTTTGTTTGCGGTCACACTATAGCCCCATTTAGTTTCACGTACATAACGTGAACTAAACTTATGCGCGGGCGATACAAATAGTATATTTTCAGAAATTTAAATTGTTATGGGGAATTTTATGAAAACCTAATGAAAATGTTTTTAAATAATGCTAAGAATTTTTTTTAAAAAGTCATTTAAATTAAAAAAAAAGGAAAGTGCTTCAGTATCGGAAAAAACCCTACTGCCCACCATGGAAGCTGGAACGCCCACTAGTGGGCGGTAGGGACGAGCTTGACTACCACTGCTGTAAGCAAAAATGTGTGGTATATATGACAAAATATCAGACTATTCAATTAATTAAAGCTAGTCTCACATACTTCCTATAAGCTGCAAGGTATTCATGACATTTTGTAAAATGGGTTTTACTTCGTGTTTCAATTTTTTAAAGTATCTGGCAATAATTATTCTAAGGAAAATTATATCATCTGAAGGCATACTCCCACTGGACTTCTAATAAACTACAACTGGCATTAGCTCTTCTGAAATAAATCAGATATTTATTTATTCCTGTACCCACTGGAGCTAACCATGTTTTTTCTACTTGCTCACAATTTTAAAAACTTTCCTTTAAACTTCAGAGATTTACCAGAAAACTCACAGAAAATTTAGATGACTGAATATTTTATCCAAAAAATGTAAACAGTTGCATCCAATGCAACATATTGTTATGCACTTAATAGAGCCACTAATTTATAATGATACTTTTAATGAATATATTCATACTGGTATTTAACATGCTATGAGATTATTTGTTGTTTTATAGATGTATACAGTATATCACACCCACACTAACTCAATTCACCAACTACAGTATATCACACTCAGATACTCATTCTCAAATAATGATGAGTTCACAGAGTCATATTGATCAATCTTTACCTTGTGTAAAAAAAGGGAATTCTATTGATTTTTCATCCAACAACTGTTACCCATTTAATCACAATAATATTCCAAACAACTGGGATTTGGTTGTTCAGGAGCAAATCAGTGTCATAAAGTGAATATATATCCAGGAACATACAACATGGTGTTAATAAGAGGTAAGCTATTTTTCATAGAATACCTGCTGTACCTTTTTAAACAAAAGTACTGCTTCTTTAATAAATAAAATTAGAAACTATTGAGGTCAGCCTGCAGGATTTCCATTTCTATACATATTTCAAATGTGAAAGTTATAACTGTCCCAGTTATAATCAGTCAGCATGAATAAATCTGTTCTAAACCTAGGTCAGAATGATCTTTTAATGTAAATAATGTATTTTGCTTTTACTATCAAATATATTCCCAACTTTAAACCTTCTAAAACTGCCAAAAGGGTAATTAATATTTTATTTAGCACAGATAAAATACACTCCTTCTCATTTCCGCCTCCCAACCCTCCTTCCCCCAAGAAAGGATGAAGAGAGCCAGAAAGCAGAAAGTTTTATAATAACAACAACAACAGAGTTGGAAGGGACCTTGGAGGTCTTCTAGTCCAACCCCCTGCCAAGGCAGGAAACCCTACACCATTTCAGACAAATGGTTATCCAACATCTTCTTTAAAATTTCCAGTGTTGGAGCATTCACAACTTCTGCAGGCAAGTTGTTCCACTTATTAATTGTTCTAACTGTCAGGAAATTTCTCCTTAGTTCTAAGTTGCTTCTCTCCTTGATGAGTTTCCACCCATTGCTTCTTGTTCTACCCTCAGGTGCTTTGGAGAATAGTTTGACTCCCTCTTCATTGTGGCAACCCCTGAGATATTGGAACACTGCTATCATGTCTCCCCTAGTCCTTCTTTTCATTAAACTAGGCATACCGAGTTCCTGCAACCGTTCTTCATATGTTTTAGCCTCCAGTCCCCTAATCATCTTTGTTGCTCTTCTCTGCTCTTCTCTGCACTCTTTCTAAAGTCTCTTTTTTACATCGCGGCGACCAAAACTGAATGAAGTATTCCAAGTGTGGACTTACCAAGGCATTATAAAGTCGTACTAACACTTCACGTGATCTTGATTCTATCCCTCTGTTTATGCAGCCCAGAACTGTGTTGGCTTTTTTAGCAGTTGCTCATATCTAAATGGTTGTCCACTAGGACTAGGACTTTTATTTGCTTTGATATGAACTAATGGTTTCAGTTACCTTGAAACAATATTCAAGGTAACTCTACACATAACTGCTTTTATTATTTGTCTTTCAGTTAGTGATAAGAGCATCAGTTCTGATAGGCAGACTGTTTTCTATAGTCCTTGGATTTAAAAAAAATACTGTTTGGTATAATGATTTCACTATACCCAATTTTTTTTTTTTGGTTTGGGGTTTTGTTTTTGGTTTTTTGTATCAGTTTTCTCTCACCTTCATCAGTAAATAGCTCTCTGAAAGTAAGAAGATACTATTTGGGATATATATATATATATATATATATATTCTGAGGTTTTCGCGGGTATTTGTATGTAGGTCTTTGGTTATTCGGGTTTTCTCCTGCGTAAAATTGGAAGTGTCTTGGCGACGTTTCGACGAAGTCTTATTCGTCATCTTCAGGCTTCAGCTTCGTGCTTCTGGGAGCAAAAGAAGCACGAAGCTGAAGCCTGAAGATGACGAATGAGACTTCGTCAAAACGTCGCCAAGACACTTCCAATTTTACGCGGGAGAAAACCCGAATAACCAAAGACCTACATACACACACACACACACACACACACACACACACACATATATGCAGGTTTTGGTATGTTCGGGTCTTATATTGTATTCAGGGGTGGGTTCTATTACCTTTACTACCGGTTTGCATCGTGCTCACGCACACGCACTCTTTTGAACCAGTCCGAACCGGGGGCAACCCACCACTGATTGTATTGTATTGTATTACCGGTATCTTATATTACGGTATATTATATTACATTACATTAGATTACATTACATTATAATATTGCCACCAAACAGACTTTAAGGTTTGTTTGTTTTTTTACTGTTGTGGCTATTCTTTCTCACTTTAAATAGAAAATCAACAGCTGAATGCTCTGTGAAAAATCTATTATGTTTCTGTGAGGCAACTAGCAGGGAGTCCCAATTTAATTCTCTAAATCACAATGCTTGTTGGAACTAGTTGAGTTGGGAGAATGTAGAAGTAGCATGCTCTGATAAGAAATGTTCTAGCTGATCAAACATGCACAGGTAAACTGCTAAATCATGCCTACGTTAATTAACTAATGAATATGCATATGGAAATCACATACAAGTTTATCTTTCTTGGTTGAGGGGCGCCTATTCCATTAGGGAAATGACCTACAGATTGCCAAACAATAACATTTTGTTATAACTTCATCACCCTGTTAGTCTTTTGTGCAAGAAGCCTTTTTTCTTTAATGGCACCATTTGAAGAGAAACCCCAAGCCCAATCTAGCAACAAGAAAAAAACAGTAGGTCTAGAGATTCAGAACATACATAATTATAAACTTGCCAAAGTTCTTGATTTTGCAGGAATGAGAATCGATGATATGTCAATTACCAATAGAAGGGAATATTTGTAGTTCAAGGTTGAACTATGAGGGTCTTTGGTGCTCTTTGAGCTTGGTGGTTTTCTTGCAGACGTTTCATTACCAAACTAGGTAACATCATCAGGGCAAGAGTTCCAAAGAATCCTCAATATAACAATTCATTCACTGCCTGGCTATTGGCCAAAAGGTTGCCCTTGGCATACCCAGCTACTATAGTTTGCATACAAAAAGAGGCTGTTGGGTCTGTTAGGTAGACAGAGAGAAACTTTCAGTCTTTGACCAATACAAGTACAAATGATAAATAGCAATAGCACTTAGACTTATATACCGCTTTATAGTACTTTACAGCCCTCTCTAAGTGAATTACAGAGGCAGCATATTGTCCCCAACAATCTGGGTCCCCATTTTACCCACCTCAGAAGGATGGAAGGCTGAGTCAACCTTGAGCCGGTGAGAATCGAACTGCCAAATTGCAGGCAGCTGCAGGCAGCAGAAGTAGCCTGCAGTACTGCACTCTAACCGCTGTGCCGCTGTAGCTCATGATAAAAGAAACATCACAAAACTATCCTCCACCAACAAGAATTATAAGGAACCATTTGTGGATGAAGCTTACAAATAATGTAAAGGTAAAGGTTCCCCCACACATGCAGGCTAACTGTTTCTGGCTCTAGGGGTGGTGCTCATCTCTGTTTCTAAGCCAAAGAGCCAGCACTGTCCGAAGATGTCTCTGTGGTCATGTGGCTGGCATTTCTAAATGCCTAAGGTGCATGGAACGCTGTTACCCTCCCACCAAAGGTGGTCCCTATTTTTCTACTTGCATTTTTTACGTGTTTTCGAACTGCTAGGTTGGCAGAAGCTGGGACAAGTAACGGGAGCTCACTCCGTTACACAGCACTAGGGATTTGAACTGCTGAGCTGCCAACCTTCTGATTGACAAGCTCAGCATCTTAGCCACTGAGCCACCTCATCCCTTACACATAATGTAGCAACATTTTAAAGAAATAATTTTACCTTGATTAGTAACAATGCAAAGAAAAGGTCTTTAAGTAAGCAGGCAATGGAAGCAGTGGCAGCAGTGGTAACCATCCCTGCGAGCAGCCAGCATAAAGTCACTTGTTCTGAGCAAAGGATATTGGGAAAGGCAGCAAGAATCTGAAGTCCTGGATGGTCAAATATCTGCCTTTCTCTAATATAAAATAAGTCCTGCTGGTAAATCTGAAATGGGGGGAAATGGTTAATTTTGTTAACCCCATTTTTCCATTAAATACATGTATGAACTGAAGGAGTGATGACACTTTCCAACATCTAAAGCACAGAAGTGGAGTAAAGATATATGAAGAGCAGAGGTGGTATTCAGCTGGTTCTGACCAGTTCTGGAGAACCGGTAGCAGAAATTTTGAGTAGTTCAGAGAACTGGTAAATACCACCTCTGATTGGCCCTGCCCCCATCTATTCTCTGCCTCCCGAGTCCCAGCTGATTGGGTGGAAATGGAGATTTTACAGTATCCTTCCCTTGCCACGCCCAAGCCACAGCCACCAAGCCATGCCACACCCACCAAGCCATGCCCACAGAACCAGAAGTAAAAAAATTTAATCCCACCACTGATGAAGAGGGTCAGAAAGCAGGGGTGAAATGCTCCTGGATCGGACCGGATCGCGCGATCTGGTAGCGATTGTGGGCGGTGGTTCAACGATCCGGTAGCGATGGCAGAGCAAAGCTCTGCCCACCCACCTGGGTGTCATTATTTCCTGTTTTTAACCAGGAAGTAATGTGTTTTTTACCTTCTCCACATGCGCAGAAGGTTTTGCACATGCGCAGAAGGTCTGTGTGCGCATGTGATGTGCAAGCACGAGAGAAGCGAGCGTATACGTGCAGCACATGCACTTCTGAACCGGTAAGGAAGGTAAGTAGATTTCACCCCTGCCAGAAAGTACCAAGGTTGGAAGGAGGAACCAGCTCTTTTTCTACCTGAACTGAAGACATCAGGATAATAATATTTCTCCTGGCTTCCTGAACATCTAATTGCGTGGGGGGGGGGGAATGGAAGAATAGATTAAGTACATGTGGCCATGACATACCTCAGATTAATACAAGCAGATCTAAAAGGAGCTATATTTTTTTCCCCTGTGCCTTTTAAAAAAAACCACTTGAAACATTTTTAAAAGATTTAAAAGATTTTTAAAACATTTAAGGAGAAAAGGAGACAATGTGATGTTTGGTACTTTAGTAATTTTATTGTCTCTAGTCCCAGAAGTAGGTATTTGTTTACGCCAAGCAGTCTAAAAATGAGACTAGGCAGAGACAACTGAAATTCATAAAAAACAAGTATTGCTAAGACACCTGGATATAGTTAAATGTTTTTAATGATTTATATTGACTAAGCATGGTTTATGTTACGGAAAATATTTCTGCCTTTCTATTTTTTAAGCAGTAGGCTAAAGCATAGTATGTATGCTTTAGCATTCCATAATCAATACATACTACTAATACTCTTGTGTCTGTTTGTAACCTTCAAGTGAATGAACCAGTCCATAATAGGGCATGAATTATTGAACCAAGTAGGTAACTCAAATGGGCTAACTTACACAATGCCAGGATCATTACTCTTGCGGGAATGAAATTTGGGTAGGTTGTGGCTGCTTCCGTACCACTGTGGAAGGAAGGAAGGAAGGAAGGAAGGAAGGAAGGAAGGAAGGAAGGAAGGAAGGAAGGAAGGAAGGAAGGAAGGAAAGTTTCTGATGCATTACAGTTAGAGGTTGCTTTCACTTCCATGCCTTTTTTGCTCACCCAGGCCCATTCTGTTTCTCTGTTTAGGAAAGAAGATATCTCAGTTGTTGGTGACCCAATGGGTCATGGCTTGTCTAATTACTCTATAAAATTCAGAGAGTAAAGCTGCCGTTTTTACTTCTGAGCTGATAAAAGAAAGCAAGTTTGTGAGCTGCTTTAGAATGGGAAGTCACAGGTGGTTGGTTTTTTTTTACACCTGATACAGATTACAGATCATCCTCCACTTACAACCATTCAATGTTACAAGGGCATTCCAAAAAGTGACTTCCAAGGATCTTCACACGTATGACCGCCACAGCATCCCCACAGTCAGGTGATCAAAATTTAGGCACTTGGCAACTGGCATGTATTTACATCCCAGCTCATGTGATCGCCATCTGCAACCTTCCCAACCACCTTCTGACAAGCAAAGTCAACGGGGCAAGCAGATTCACTTAATGATCGTGTTAATACTCCATTTGCTTAAAAACTACAATCAGACATTTAACAATTGCTGTAACATAGGGTGCAATTCACTTAACTACTTTGCTTAGCATCAGATATTCTTGTTCTAATTGTGGTCATGAGGTGAGGATTATCTGTAGCAACATGTTAAAAGTTACTATTGAATCGTTTACAATGATGACTTTTCAGGGATGAACAATACAATTGCATATTTAGCTTACTCAGCCATGAAAAGTGAGCTCAGGAACATCTGAAACTATCTGAATTATATAGCATTTTTGAGACAGGCCTTTAAAAAGATGATTGTGGCACAGCAGAGAACTTAGGTAATTAGATTTGACATGTGCATGAAAGTGTGAGACCCTCAGCTCAGAATGAAAGGATACAGGCAAGCTGAATACACATGTATGTGAGCATACATACAACTAAACAAAAAGAACAAAAAAATGCACTGTTTTTTCCCACGGATACCTGTGTCTGTAATTTGAAAAAAACACCTTTATGATTTCTGCAGATGATACTCGCATTGCATGTGAACTTTGGAATGGAAAAAACTACCATAGATTCAATGTGAGAATGTGAAATAAACATTGTCAAGACTACAGGTAGTCCTTGTTTACTGACCAGAATTAAAACTGGCATCTTGGTTATTAAGCAAAGCCACAACTGTGCTTATGAACTTACTTCAGCTTTCCTTTGCTTTACAGACCTGTGAAGCTGGTAAATGCGAGGATTGGTCTTCTTTTCATTACTGTTGTCACTGCAAATAGTCCCGGAAACAGGCAGTCACTAAACAAGGACTAGTTATATGTAAGTACATCTCCTGCACATTGGCTTCCTTCCAGTGGTGTGTTTCACTTACCTTTGCTACTGGTTCGCTCGCGCACACGTGCATGCATCACTTGTGCGCGCCCCACTTCTACGCATGTGCAGAAGCTTCTGCACATGTGCAGATTGTATTTGATGACATCCGGGTGGGTGGGCGGAGCCTCCCACCACTGCTTTTTACCGGTTCACCTGAACCGGGATGAACCGGTAACAACCCACGACTGCTTCCTTCCCTCTGAATTCTGTATGCGTATATAAATTATGTGTCCTCACTTACTAATTTAAGCGTCAGGATTGGACCAATCTACGCAAAATGGGAAAAATTCATTTGAAGCACTGAATCCTCTTTTGCATAAAATGGTTAACGTAATGCTCCCAAGTGTCCTCCTAATACAGGGGTGTACAACTATGACCCTTTACAACCCGTGGACTACAACTCTCAGAATCCCTGAGGTAGCATGGCCTCAGTGCAGTCCCTGCACTGTTTCTTAGAGGCCAAAATAATCAGTGTGGAAGGAAAGGCTCCAGATCCCTCAAAGTTGGCCTCCTTCTGATTTTCAAGTGCCCATCACTGGCAATATCGAGATGCTATCCTACAGCTTTTGTGGAATGTAGGCAGGAGATGGTTGCCCTATCTATGAGTGCAGTATCAATGATCACGCACAAATTGTACTTATGATAACCACATCCTAAACAATTTAAGATATAAGACAAGAAAATGCAGTACAGATAGACCTTGATTTATAGAATAGAATAGAATAGAATAGAATAGAATAGAATAGAATAGAATAGAATAGAATAGAATAGAATAGAATAGAATTTTTTATTGGCCAAGTGTGATTGGACACACAAGGAATTTGTCTTGGTGCATATGCTCTCAGTGTACATAAAAGAAAAGATACGTTCATCAAGGTACAACATTTACAACACAATTGATGATCAATATATCAATGTAAATCATAAGGATTGCCAGCAACAAGTTATACTCATACAGTCATAAGTGGAAAGAGATTGGTGATGGGAACTATGAAACGATTAATAGTAGTGCAGATTCAGTAAATAGTCTGACAGTGTTGAGGGAATTATTTGTTTAGCAGAGTGATGGCCTTTGGGAAAAAACTGTTCTTGTGGCTAGTTGTTCTGGTGTGCAGTGCTCTATAGCATCGTTTTGAGGGTAGGAGTTGAAACAGTTTATGTCCAGGATGCGAGGGATCTGTAAATATTTTCACGGCCCTCTTCTTGATTCGTGCAGTATACAGGTCCTCAATGGAAGGCAAGTTGGTAGCAATTATTTTTTCTGCAGTTCTAATTATCCTCTGAAGTCTGTGTTTTTCTTGTTGGATTGCAGAACCGAACCAGACAGTTATAGAGGTGCAAATGACAGACTCAATAATTCCTCTGTAGAATTGGATCAGCAGCTCCTTGGGCAGTTTGAGCTTACTGAGTTGGCGCAGAAAGAACATTCTTTGTTGTCCTTTTTTAATGATTTTTATGACCACAGTTGAGCCCCAAATGTCCATTGCTAAGCAAGAAAGTTGTTATGTGAGCTGTGCCCCATTTTACAACTTTTTTTTGGTTAAATGAATCATTGAAATTGTTCAGTGGATCGTGTGGTTGTAAAGAGTATATCTGGCTTTCCCCATTGACTTTGCTTGTCAGAAGCTCCCTAATCACAATCCCAGAACCAGCAGGTTCTGACCAGTTCTGGAGAACTGGTAGCGGAAATTTAGTTTGGAGAACCGGTAGTAAAAATTCTGACTGGCCCAACCCCCATCTATTCTCTGCCTCCCGAGTCCCAGCTGATTGGGAGGAAATGGGGACCTTACCCCAGAGTGGGGTGGGAATAGAGATTTTGCAGTATCCTTCCCCTGCCACACCCACCAAGCCACACCCACAGAACCGGTAATAAAAAATTTTGAAACCCACCACTGCCCAGGACCCCAACATGCTACAACCATCATAAATACAGTGCTGGTTGCCAAATACCCAAAATTTGACTCCAGCCATTTTCAGGTTATAGAACTGCAAATTCAAAGATCTAGGCAGGTATGTCCAAAAACAAAAGGAGAAAAGGAGAAAGGAGAAAAGGCAGCAAGTAAGGTTTTGTGATCATTAGATGCCTAATTTGGAGAATGGGTAGGTTAAGAAGGTAGTCCTCAAATTATGACCACAGCTGAGCCCAAAATTTATAATGTTGCCAACTGAAACATTTTTAAGTGAATTTGCCCCATTTTACGACTTTTCTTGCCACAGTTATTAAGTGAATCATTACATTTATTAAGCTAGTAACACGGTTGTTAAGTGATTCTGTATTCCTCATTGACTTTGCTTGTCAGAAGGTCAAAAAAGGGGATCACATGACCCCAGGACACTGTAACAATCATAAACACGAACTACTTGATGCTGCAGTCGTAAGTGTGAAAAATGGTCATGTCACCTTTTTCAGTGCCGTTGTAACTTTGAACCGTCATTAAATGAATAGTTGTAAGTCAAGGACCACCTTATATTTGGTTAGTTAAATTTGGAAGATTCTTTTTTCAGAAATGAATCCATCAGTCTTGGGTATATACCATATTTTTCGCTCCATAAGGCGCTCCTGACCATAAGATGCATCTAGATTTAGAGGAGGAAAACAAGAAAAAAAATTCTGCCTTTGGCTCCCAGCGTCCATGCGGTATTCATCTGGCTAGCATCCTTGCAGCAAACAGCAAACAGCCTGCCTCAGTGGTGGGTTTCAAATTTTTTTACTACCGGTTCTGTGGGTGTGGCTTACTGGGCATGGCATGGCTTTGTGGATGTGGCAGGGGAAGGATACTGTAAAATTTCCATTCCCTCCCCAATCCAGGGGAAGGTTACTGCAAAATCCTCATTTCCTCCCAATCAGCTGGGACCTTGGAGTCAGAGAATAGATGCGGGTGGGGCCAGTCAGAATTTTTACTACCAGTTCTCCAAACTACTAAAAATTTCTGCTACCGGTTCTCCAGAACTGGTCAGAGCTTGCTGAAACCCACCTCTGGCTGCCTCCTCTGTGTCTACTGCCTCTACCAGAGAACGCTGGAGCCGTTGCAGCCAAGCAGCTGATTGGCGGTTGGATTGGCCTCCCAGAATACCGCCGATCAGCTGTTCCAGGCATCGGGGATTGCTGCCGCCGTTTGCTGCTGCTGCCTGTCGCCCATATTTGCTCCATAAAACGCACAGACATTTCCGCCCACTTTGGGGGGAGGGGGAAGTGCACCTTATGAAGCAAAAAATACAGTTTAATAGTTCATAGCAAAAAAAATAGTTCATAGTTTAATAGTTCATAGCAAAAAAAATAGTTCATAGCAAAAAACTGTTTAATAGTTCACCAATCTCTGAATGAATAATGTGTGAAAACAAATGAATCAAAAGTCTTACTGTAGAGAAACAAAAACAAAAAATGAAACACAGCACTTAAAGCTGGGGTGAATGGTAGGGTTTCCTTTTTCAAGAGTTATATATAAAAGGCATGGATTAGATTAGCTAATAATTAGTTACATCTTGGCCTGGGAAAAGGCCAAAGGAAAAAAAATAAAAAAACTAAGCTATCAGTCTCAGGACAATTGCTTCCCAATAAGGAGTAAAGAAGGTCTTATACTTTAGAAAGGTCAAATGTGGGGGAATATGAATGGTTACTTCCTTGGTACAGAGGTGGCAATTGTACATTTCTATAGAGAGGAGTTGAAAAACAATTATTGTGCATCTAGTGATCTTGACTGTGATCCATGTAAGTTGATACCTTCTTGTTTTTGTTTTGTTTTAAAGTTCAAAAGACTTTTAAGGTGCCACACACTAACTGAGCTCTTTATCTCTTAAAGGGAAATTCCATTGTTCAGACTGCTTGGAGCAAAGTTGGAACATTAGAACACAGCAGATGACTATTTAAAAGAATATTATATATTGCAATACTGTTTTCGATCAAAGCACATCTTTTTTCTTAGAAATGTATGTATGTAAAGAATACAGTCTGGGAAATTCCATTGTTCAGACTGCTTGGAGCAAAGTTGGAACATTAGAACACAGCAGATGACTATTTAAAAGAATATTATATATTGCAATACTGTTTTTGATCAAAGCACATCTTTTTTCTTAGAAATGTATGTATGTAAAGAATACAGTCTAGAGTGTGAAAACAACAAAGACAGCCAATGGATGAGGAAGCTATATGAAACAAAAGCTAGCAAGAATCAGTATAAACTTGAAAGGACGACATCCATAAAATAAAGAACAAACCCACAAATCAAACAGAAAGAGTTTCTAAAGATTTGGATTTAGTTTAGGAGTGTTTTATTCCTCAGAACAAATCAAAGGAGGGGAGTCTAGATTATCTTACACTTTAATATCAGAGATTGATAATGCAATGAGCAAGAAGCAAAAAACAGGGAGCTGTGGATTGGGCATGGCATCTAAACAGTATTATTGGTTATTACTGTTGACTGGGAGAAAGCAATAATTTTGGAAGAGTTAGCAGCAAAAGGAAACTAGGAGGTCAATGAACATTGGACACCATCAAAGCTGACAACTTGCAGAGCATATATAAGAAAGATCTTGACAGAGTAGAACATTGGGCGCTATCTAACAAAATGAAATTCAACAGTGAAAAAAGTAAGGTTCTACATTTAGGCCAAAAAAACAAAATGCACAGGTACCATATATGTGGTACCTTGCTCAATAGTAGTAACTGTGAGAGGGATCTTGGAGTCCTAGTGGACAACCATTTAGATATGAGCCAGCAGTGTGCAGCAGCTGCCAAAAAAGCCAACACAGTTCTGGGCTGCATAAACAGAGGGATAGAATCAAGATCACGTGAAGTGTTAATACCACTTTATAATGCCTTGGTAAGGCCACACTTGGAATATTGCATTCAGTTTTGGTCGCCACAATGTAAAAAAGATGTTGAGACTCTAGAAAGAGTGCAGAGAAGAGCAACAAAGATGATTAGGGGACTGGAGGCTAAAACATATGAAGAACAGTTGCAGGAACTCGGTATGCCTAGTTTAATGAAAAGAAGGACTAGGGGAGACATGATAGCAGTGTTCCAATATCTCAGAGGTTGCCACAAAGAAGAGGGAGTCAAACTATTCTCCAAAGCACCTGAGGGTAGAACAAGAAGCAATGGGTGGAAACTAACCAAGGAGAGAAGTAACATAGAACTAAGGAGAAATTTCCTGACAATTAAAACAATTAATCAGTGTAACAACTTGCCTGCAGAAGTTGTGAATGCTCCAACACTGGAAATTTTTAAGAAGATATTGGATAACCATTTGTCTGAAGTGGTTTTTTGCCTGGGCCGGGGGTTGAACTAGAAAACCTCTAAGGTTCCTTCCAACTCTGTTATTATTATTATTATTATTATCTAGAAGAAAGAATGCAACATCAGAAGATGTGGAGAGACTGGCTCACAGAACCACCAGGAGTTGGACACGACTGAATGGATCATCATCTTCTTCATCATCAAAACAGCCCAGGAGCTGTTGATACAGTTCTACAGAGGAATTGTTGAATCTGTCATTTGTACTTCTATAACTATCTGGTTTGGTAGAGTGACCAAAAGGACAGTTACAGACATCAACAGATAGTTAGAGCTGCAGAAAAAACAATTGCAATCAGCCTTCCTTCCTTTGAGACTTGTATGTTGCATGGGTCAAAAAGAGGGCTGTGAAAATATTTACAAATCCGAAACAGACATAAACTGTTTCAACTCCTACCCTCAAAACAACGCTATAGAGCACTGCACACCAGAACAACTAGACACAAGAACAGTTTTTTCCCTCATGCCATTACTCTGCTGAACACTTAATTACCACAGTACAGTATTGTCTTATGTCTAAAGATATTAACCAATATAGTAGGGCTGTATTACTATTATCCTTCTCATCTTTTCTACTACCTTCTATCGGCATTTTATGTTTATATCACTTTATTGTTTATATGTACACTGACAACTTATGCACCAGAGACAAATTCCTTGTGTGTCCAATCATACTTGAACAATGAAGTATTCTGTTCTGTTCTGTTCTTCCATTGTTGATTGATTTAGAAATATGGACATAATTTTTGAGCAAAGTGTTTATAGAATAGAATAGAATGGAATGGAATGGAATGGAATGGAATGGAATAGAATAGAATAGAATAGAATAGAATAGAATAGAATAGAATAGGTTTTTTAATTGGCCAAGTGTGATTAGACACACAAGGAATAGTCTTGGTGCATATGCTCTCAGTGTACATAAAAGAAAAGATACATTCATCAAGAATCATAAGGTACAATGCTTAATGATAGTCATAAGATACAAATAAGCTATCAGGAAATAGTCCGTATCAATATAAATCCTAAGGATACAAGCAACAAAGTTACAGTCATGCAGTCACAAGTGGAAGGAGATGGATGATGGAAAGGATGAGAAGTTTAATAGTAGTGCAGATTTAGTAAATAGTTTGACAGTGTTGAGGAATTATTTGTATAGCAGAGTGATGGCGATATCCGAGCAAAAAAAATATGGAAGGAAATTATTGTACAGTTTGGTCACAAGTGAACAAAACAATTCTATGATTTCAAGATGTTTGTGCCTCCTGCAATGAGTAGTAATTCCATCTGTTAAGGATACCACTGGAAAACTGCCCAGAGGCCTCAATTTACTTGTGTTGTGTGGGCAAGTTTTTACTTTGCATACTCAGTCAAGGTTCAGGATTTTTCACAGTCAAAAACATTACCGCAGTTCAGTTGTGAAACTGAACTCCTCATTTATGGGAAGAAAATCCCTTTAAAAAGGCAACCTTTTTTCTGAAGGTGAGGAAGATAGTGAGTTATGCTTCCATTCTGAAGGTTGGTGAAACACTGAAAAAACATGAATTAATCTCATTCAAAGTTAAAGTCTGTTAAAGTAATATTCCATCTCTAGGAAACAATTTGATTGAAGTGCTCAAATTACCTCCAGTAATGTTAAGTGAATGGAGGCATTTAAAGACTGATTGCACCAGAAATGTAGTATAAGATGCTTATTAAGCTTTTATATCTGACATACAGCCTGTTACCTGACAAAACCTTTTTGAACTATTTGAAGATCATTCAGCTAATGCACTTGGAAAAAAAAATAAAATCAGACATAATATAGTCACTTAAGTTTAAAAAAATGATCTGGATTTCCTAGGTCTTCAAAGTAATTTACAAAAAGAAAAAAAAAGACAATCAAATGGCTTCACAAATGCTCTCCCTCCACCTTATATCCACTAATCCAGTGCTTTCTGTCCTCCTTCACTGCAATCTCTGTTCTTTGATGATTTTGAGATTTTAAATATCTATTTCCTTATAAGGGTGCCGGGAACTTTTGAAAGGCTGTCCATGTATAGACTGTTCCCTATATAACACAGTAGTTTCTTGTCTACAGAAAGCCTCAAAACCATGTAAAATCATGCAAAGATTTTCCTTCTTTGCCAACATCCAAAAAGAAAAACCAAAACCTCTATTTTTTTTTTTAGCTTGGACCTGATTTTGTAGCTTGGACCTGATATTATGACACTAATTTGTAAACTTGAACTCAAACAACTATTGCTGATTATAATAACTCCATTATGCTATTCCCTCCCTTTCCTCACTGACATTTTGTGTGCATGTGTATCTGTGATTTTGAGCCAATGCTGACTTCTGGTGGCCACCTGGCCAAGTCCCTGCAGTTTTGGGAATGGTTTGTCATTGGGTGAGAGAGAGGGACTGGCCCAAGGACATCCAACTGGCTTTGTGCCTAAGGCAGGACTAGAACTCACTGTCTCCTGGATTCCAGCTTGATGCCTTAACCACTGATTAAACTGAGATTTATCTTTGGTTACCCTGGATGAGCATTTTAATTCTTTCAAATTACAATAGGCAAATCATAACCTGCTCCATCTGGATTTGCCTTATCGTACAAGGCTATTATCACCAAGTGAATAATGGGACGAATTTAAGGTGGGAGACAAAGAGGAAAGCACTTAAAAATGCCTTCAAAAACTCCACCGGTTGTATTGTCTCTTTTACATCCACATAATTTAAAAATGAATTGGTGCTGAGCAAAGTGTGAATAGAATCCGAAGTGAGCAACCAGCGTGAAAGTTTTGGCCATTTTAGGTCGGCAGGATTAAAAGTCAAAGCAAGCAAGTGTCAGATAGGGGTCGAATCTGTTGAATTTTGGGCTATAGAATAGACAAAAAGGATTCACCCACTGAGAGCAAAGTCAAGGCGATAAAGAGGCCCCAGCACCCAAAAACAAGACAGAACTCCAGGCTTTCCTGGGTCTGGTAAACTTTTACGCCGTGTTTTTAAAGACAAGGCAACCGTTGCTGAACCGTTGCATAAATTGCTTGGAAAAACACTGTTTGGTCGTGGGGAAGTCAGAGAATAGGGCATTTGAGGCAGTAAAAGTTTGCTATCAAGCGATAGCCTGTTAATACAATACAATAACAGACTGCCGTTAGTATTGGTTTGTGATCGTCCCCTATGGAGTAGGAGCTGTACTTAGCCACAGACTCCCAAACGGCACTGAAGCCCTATAGCGTTCTATTCACGAACGATGTCCCCGGCTGAGAGAATTACAGCCAGCTAGATAGGGAGGCTCTCGCAATAGTGTCAGGGTGAAAAATTTCACGAATACGTTTTTGGGAGAGACTTTGAAATTATCACTGACCACAGACCGCTATTGGGTTACTGGCTGGCGACCGCCCAACGCCAGTGGCACTATCACCCGGCTGACCAGATGGACTATTTTTGGCCGCCTACTCTTACAAACTGCAGCATCGACCTGGAAAGAGCTGGGGCATGCGGACGCATTGAGCAGATGCCCATTGCCGGGAAATCGAGGACCCTACTCCGGGCACCCCGTTCTACTAATTGACTCTTGGGACTCTGGGCCAGTCACATCGCAGGAAGTGGCTCGGGCCTCCTACCGGGACGTTGTTTTAAGAACTGTAATCGGTTGGGTTCAAAGGGATGGCCCGCTGCGCGGGCGACGTTTAGAGTTTGTAAAGAAAAAAGGGAATTGTCTTGGTGCATATGCTCTCAGTGTACATAAAAGAAAAGATACATTCATCAAGAATCATAAGGTACAATGCTTAATGATAGTCATAAGATACAAATAAGCTATCAGGAAATAGTCCGTATCAATATAAATCCTAAGGATACAAGCAACAAAGTTACAGTCATGCAGTCACAAGTGGAAGGAGATGGATGATGGAAAGGATGAGAAGTTTAATAGTAGTGCAGATTTAGTAAATAGTTTGACAGTGTTGAGGAATTATTTGTATAGCAGAGTGATGGCGATATCCGAGCAAAAAAAATATGGAAGGAAATTATTGTACAGTTTGGTCACAAGTGAACAAAACAATTCTATGATTTCAAGATGTTTGTGCCTCCTGCAATGAGTAGTAATTCCATCTGTTAAGGATACCACTGGAAAACTGCCCAGAGGCCTCAATTTACTTGTGTTGTGTGGGCAAGTTTTTACTTTGCATACTCAGTCAAGGTTCAGGATTTTTCACAGTCAAAAACATTACCGCAGTTCAGTTGTGAAACTGAACTCATTTATGGGAAGAAAATCCCTTTAAAAAGGCAACCTTTTTTCTGAAGGTGAGGAAGATAGTGAGTTATGCTTCCATTCTGAAGGTTGGTGAAACACTGAAAAAACATGAATTAATCTCATTCAAAGTTAAAGTCTGTTAAAGTAATATTCCATCTCTAGGAAACAATTTGATTGAAGTGCTCAAATTACCTCCAGTAATGTTAAGTGAATGGAGGCATTTAAAGACTGATTGCACCAGAAATGTAGTATAAGATGCTTATTAAGCTTTTATATCTGACATACAGCCTGTTACCTGACAAAACCTTTTTGAACTATTTGAAGATCATTCAGCTAATGCACTTGGAAAAAAAAATAAAATCAGACATAATATAGTCACTTAAGTTTAAAAAAATGATCTGGATTTCCTAGGTCTTCAAAGTAATTTACAAAAAGAAAAAAAAAGACAATCAAATGGCTTCACAAATGCTCTCCCTCCACCTTATATCCACTAATCTGTGCTTTTTCTTCCTCCTTCACTGCAATCTCTGTTCTGTTATGATCAGTTTGTAAAACAACGTAGCAACTTGCTCACTTCACATGTAATGGCTGCTACAGGAAAGCAGCTGCTTTGAATTTGTCCATGTATAGACTGTTCCCTATATAACACAGTAGTTTCTTGTCTACAGAAAGCCTCAAAACCATGTAAAATCATGCAAAGATTTTCCTTCTTTGCCAACATCCAAAAAGAAAAACCAAAACCTCTATTTTTTTTTTTAGCTTGGACCTGATTTTGTAGCTTGGACCTGATATTATGACACTAATTTGTAAACTTGAACTCAAACAACTATTGCTGATTATAATAACTCCATTATGCTATTCCCTCCCTTTCCTCACTGACATTTTGTGTGCATGTGTATCTGTGATTTTGAGCCAATGCTGACTTCTGGTGGCCACCTGGCCAAGTCCCTGCAGTTTTGGGAATGGTTTGTCATTGGGTGAGAGAGAGGGACTGGCCCAAGGACATCCAACTGGCTTTGTGCCTAAGGCAGGACTAGAACTCACTGTCTCCTGGATTCCAGCTTGATGCCTTAACCACTGATTAAACTGAGATTTATCTTTGGTTACCCTGGATGAGCATTTTAATTCTTTCAAATTACAATAGGCAAATCATAACCTGCTCCATCTGGATTTGCCTTATCGTACAAGGCTATTATCACCAAGTGAATAATGGGACGAATTTAAGGTGGGAGACAAAGAGGAAAGCACTTAAAAATGCCTTCAAAAACTCCACCGGTTGTATTGTCTCTTTTACATCCACATAATTTAAAAATGAATTGGTGCTGAGCAAAGTGTGAATAGAATCCGAAGTGAGCAACCAGCGTGAAAGTTTTGGTTGTCTCAAGAGAATGAATTCAGATTCAAAGCACTCATGTGAAGGAAGAGTCAATGTGCTGTAAAAAATTGGTTTCCTTCCTTGCCTTATCTCATAACATTAACTTCTTTTGCTTCCTTACTCCTTTTCTGTATTCTGCATCTTAAAAGCGAAGAACAAGTGCTTTTAAGGTACCACGCTAGAAACCAGAAGACTGTGAGATCTAGTCCCACCTAAGCAGTGGTGGGTTTCAAAAAAATTTTATTACCAGTTCTGTGAGTGTGGCCCGGGCTATTCAAAATTTGATGGGCGACTCCTACAAGGGTTACCGAGTACCTATTCGATGATGTGTTGGTATCAGGGAAGATTTAAGAGAACTGGGAAGCGGCTGAGGAAAGTTTTGGCCATTTTAGGACGGCAGGATTAAAAGTTAAAGCAAGCAAGTGTCAGATAGGGGTCGAATCTGTTGAATTTTTGGGTTATAGAATAGACAAAAGGATTCACCCACTGAGAGCAAAGTCAAGCGATAAAGAGAGCCCCAGCACCCAAAAACAAGACAGAACTCCAGGCTTTCCTGGGTCTGGTAAACTTTTACGCCGTGTTTTTAAAAGACAAGGCAACCGTTGCTGAACCGTTGCATAAATTGCTTGGAAAAACACTGTTTGGTCGTGGGGAAGTCAGAGAATAGGGCATTTGAGGCAGTAAAAGTTTGCTATCAAGCGATAGCCTGTTAATACAATACAACAACAGACTGCCGTTAGTATTGGTTTGTGATGCGTCCCCTATGGAGTAGGAGCTGTACTTAGCCACAGACTCCCAAACGGCACTGAAGCCCCTATAGCGTTCTACTCACGAGCGATGTCCCGGCTGAGAGGAATTACAGCCAGCTAGATAGGAGGCTCTCGCAATAGTGTCAGGGTGAAAAATTCCACGAATCGTTTTGGGAGAGACTTTGACATTATCACTGACCACAGACCACTATTGGGCTTACTGGCTGGCGACCGCGCCAGTGGCACTATCACCCGGCTGACCAGATGGACTATCTTTTGGCCGCCTACTCTTACAAACTACAGCATCGACCTGGAAAGAGCTGGGGCATGCGGACGCACTGAGCAGATGCCCATTGCCGGGAAATCGAGACCCTACTCCGGGCACCCCGTTCTACTAATTGACTCTTGGGACTCTGGGCCAGTCACATCGCAGGAAGTGGCTCGGGCCTCCTACCGACGTTGTCTTAAGAACTGTAATCAGTTGGGTTCAAAGGGATGGCCCGCTGCGGGCGACCGTTTAGAGAATTTGTAAAGAAAAGAGGGAATTGTCTGTGCAAGGGGTGCCTGCTCTGGGGGATAGGGTGGTAGTTCCAGAGAAGCTGAGGAAAAAGTCCTGGAACTCCTGCATGAGGGTCACCCAGGAATTGTGAGGATGAAGGGTTTGGCTAGGAGCTATGTCTGGTGGCCCCTAATGGACAGGAAATCAGTGACAGGGTTGGCCGATGCCAGGTATGTCAGGAATCCAGACCACTACCACCTCGGCCCCAGTGTTGGAGTGGGAGAAACCCCAAGGCCCTTGGTCCCGCATACACATTGATTTTGCCGGCCCTTCCACGGCCAAACATTTCTAATTGTGGTGGATGCATTCTCCAAATGGCTGGAGATCATCCTAATGAAATCCACAACCGCGGAGCTGTCATCTCAGCACTAAAACACCTTTTCGCCACGCACGGGCTACCGGACACCCTCGTGTCCGATAACGCCCACAGTTCACCGCAGCATTATTTGAAGGGTACCTGGCTGAAGAGGGCATCCGACATGCCCTCTCAGCGCCGTTCCACCCTGCGTCGAGCGGCCTTGCTGAACGCTTTGTTCGGAGTGCGAAGAAGCGCTATCACGAAGCGGCCCGGCGATTGGCAGGCACAAATCGACGCATTCCTAACCGTCAACACAGGACCCCTGTGTGGCCACCGCCGCAGCCCAGCCGAGCTATTAATGGGCGGAAGCTACGGTGCCCGCTAGACCGGCTACACCGAACTACGTGCAGGACGGGTTCAAAACAAAACCAGATAGAATCCGAGAATTAAACATAGGAGACTCAGTGTGGGCACATAATTACAGCGACGGCCCAAGCTGGAAGAGGGGATAGTCATAGACAAAGCGGGCCCCAAATCTTATCTAGTGGAAATAGACGATGGCAGAGTTTGGGCGCCACATAGATCAATTAAGAAACAGATTGAGCGATAAGGCAGAATTAGGCGAGACCAGCCCTGACTATGATTTAATTAACCCCACAGCTGACTGGAGCCGAGAACAAACAGAAAGCATAGAACCAAACAGAGACTTATCTGAGCCAGGCGAGGTCCAGCGACACCCTCAGGCCTCTAGAGGACAGCAGGTCCGAGCCGGCGAATAATCCAGGGCGGATGGCGGGAGGAGGAGCTCAGAGGAACGAAAAGTCCCTCCGGCAAGCTCGACTCAACTCCAGAAAGTGAACTGCGCAGGTCCGGGAGGGTCAGGAGACGCCCCACGTACCTGCAGGACTACGTAGAGAAGTAATATGCAAATATTGGCAAAGTGCCTTCTGGGAGGGAAGGAGTGTAATGTATTACTGTAAGTTTTGGCGGGAGTTTTAGGCGGGAAATATCTCGTTCCTGATTGGTTGCAGCCTCAGGCTGAAGTGTATATAAGGAGAGGTTTTTCTCCAGAGTTTTGCTGGGTCACACTATATTAAAGAGCTGTTGTCACTAACCTGGTCTCCTGCCTCGTCAATACCCGAACTTAACATTAATATCAGAGATTGATAATGCAATGAGCAAGAAGCAAAAAACAGGGAGCTGTGGATTGGGCATGGCATCTAAACAGTATTATTGGTTATTACTGTTGACTGGGAGAAAGCAATAATTTTGGAAGAGTTAGCAGCAAAAGGAAACTAGGAGGTCAATGAACATTGGACACCATCAAAGCTGACAACAGGCAGAGCATATATAAAAAAGATCTTGACAGAGTAGAACATTGGGCGCTATCTAACAAAATGAAATTCAACAGTGAAAAAAGTAAGGTTCTACATTTAGGCCAAAAAAACAAAATGCACAGGTACCATATATGTGGTACCTTGCTCAATAGTAGTAACTGTGAGAGGGATCTTGGAGTCCTAATGGACAACCATTTAGATATGAGCCAGCAGTGTGCAGCAGCTGCCAAAAAAGCCAACACAGTTCTGGGCTGCATAAACAGAGGGATAGAATCAAGATCACGTGAAGCATTAATACCACTTTATAATGCCTTAGTAAGGCCACACTTGGAATATTGCATTCAGTTTTAGTCGCCACAATGTAAAAAAGATGTCGAGACTCTAGAAAGAGTGCAGAGAAGAGCAACAAAGATGATTAGGGGACTGGAAGCTAAAACATATGAAGAACAGTTGCAGGAACTCGGTATGCCTAGTTCAATGAAAAGAAGGACTAGGGGAGACATGATAGCAGTATTCCAATATCTCAGGGGTTGCCACAAAGAAGTGGGAGTCAAACTATTCTCCAAAGCACCTGAAGGTAAAACAAGAAGCAATAGGTGGAAACTAATAAAAGAGAAGCAACTTAGAACTAAGGAGAAATTTCCTGACAATTAGAACAATTAATCAGTGTAACAACTTGCCTGCAGAAGTTGTGAATGCTCCAACACTGTAAATTTTTAAGAAAATGTTGGATAACCATTTGTCTGAAATGGTGTAGGGTTTCCTGCCTGGGCAGGGGGTTGGACTAGAAGACCTCCAAGGTCCCTTTCAACTCTGTTATTATTATTATTATTATTATCTAGAAGAAAGAATGCAACATCAGAAGATGTGGAGAGACTGGCCCACAGAACCACCAGGAGTTGGACACGACTGAATGGATCATCATCTTCTTCATCATCAAAACAGCCCAGGAGCTGTTGATACAGTTCTACAGAGGAATTGTTGAATCTGTCATTTGTACTTCTATTAACTATCTGGTTTGGTAGAGTGACCAAAAGGACAGTTACAGACATCAACAGATAGTTAGAGCTGCAGAAAAAACAATTGCAATCAGCCTTCCTTCCTTTGAGATTTGTATGTTGCATGGGTCAAAAAGAGGGCTGTGAAAATATTTACAAATCCGAAACAGACATAAACTGTTTCAACTCCTACCCTCAAAACAACGCTATAGAGCACTGCACACCAGAACAACTAGACACAAGAACAGTTTTTTCCCTCATGCCATTACTCTGCTGAACACTTAATTACCACAGTACAGTATTGTCTTATGTCTAAAGATATTAACCAATATAGTAGGGCTGTATTACTATTATCCTTCTCATCTTTTCTACTACCTTCTATCGGCATTTTATGTTTATATCACTTTATTGTTTATATGTACACTGACAACTTATGCACCAGAGACAAATTCCTTGTGTGTCCAATCATACTTGAACAATGAAGTATTCTGTTCTGTTCTGTTCTGTTCTTCCATTGTTGATTGATTTAGAAATATGGACATAATTTTTGAGCAAAGTGTTTATAGAATAGAATAGAATGGAATGGAATGGAATGGAATAGAATAGAATAGAATAGAATAGAATAGAATAGAATAGAATAGAATAGAATAGAATAGAATAGGTTTTTTAATTGGCCAAGTGTGATTAGACACACAAGGAATAGTCTTGGTGCATATGCTCTCAGTGTACATAAAAGAAAAGATACATTCATCAAGAATCATAAGGTACAATGCTTAATGATAGTCATAAGATACAAATAAGCTATCAGGAAACAGTCCGTATCAATATAAATCCTAAGGATACAAGCAACAAAGTTACAGTCATGCAGTCACAAGTGGAAGGAGATGGATGATGGAAAGGATGAGAAGTTTAATAGTAGTGCAGATTTAGTAAATAGTTTGACAGTGTTGAGGAATTATTTGTATAGCAGAGTGATGGCGATATCCGAGCAAAAAAAATATGGAAGGAAATTATTGTACAGTTTGGTCACAAGTGAACAAAACAATTCTATGATTTCAAGATGTTTGTGCCTCCTGCAATGAGTAGTAATTCCATCTGTTAAGGATACCACTGGAAAACTGCCCAGAGGCCTCAATTTACTTGTGTTGTGTGGGCAAGTTTTTACTTTGCATACTAAGTCAAGGTTCAGGATTTTTTACAGTCAAAAACATTACCGCAGTTCAGTTGTGAAACTGAACTCCTCATTTATGGGAAGAAAATCCCTTTAAAAAGGCAACCTTTTTTCTGAAGGTGAGGAAGATAGTGAGTTATGCTTCCATTCTGAAGGTTGGTGAAACACTGAAAAAACATGAATTAATCTCATTCAAAGTTAAAGTCTGTTAAAGTAATATTCCATCTCTAGGAAACAATTTGATTGAAGTGCTCAAATTACCTCCAGTAATGTTAAGTGAATGGAGGCATTTAAAGACTGATTGCACCAGAAATGTAGTATAAGATGCTTATTAAGCTTTTATATCTGACATACAGCCTGTTACCTGACAAAACCTTTTTGAACTATTTGAAGATCATTCAGCTAATGCACTTGGAAAAAAAAATAAAATCAGACATAATATAGTCACTTAAGTTTAAAAAAATGATCTGGATTTCCTAGGTCTTCAAAGTAATTTACAAAAAGAAAAAAAAAGACAATCAAATGGCTTCACAAATGCTCTCCCTCCACCTTATATCCACTAATCCAGTGGTTCCCAACCAGTGTGCCGCGGCACTAAGGGGTGCCGTGAGATCTTTTGAGGGTGCCGGGAACTTTTGAGCTACGGAGATTTTAAATATCTATTTCCTTATAAGGGTGCCGGGAACTTTTGAAAGGCTTTCCAAGGGTGCCTCAAACAAGAAAAGGTTGTGCCTCAAACAAGAAAAGGTTGGGAACCACTGCACTAATCTGTGCTTTTTCTTCCTCCTTCACTGCAATCTCTGTTCTGTTATGATCAGTTTGTAAAACAACGTAGCAACTTGCTCACTTCACATGTAATGGCTGGTACAGGAAAGCAGCTGCTTTGAATTTGTCCATGTATAGACTGTTCCCTATATAACACAGTAGTTTCTTGTCTACAGAAAGCCTCAAAACCATGTAAAATCATGCAAAGATTTTCCTTCTTTGCCAACATCCAAAAAGAAAAACCAAAACCTCTATTTTTTTTTTTTAGCTTGGACCTGATTTTGTAGCTTGGACCTGATATTATGACACTAATTTGTAAACTTGAACTCAAACAACTATTGCTGATTATAATAACTCCATTATGCTATTCCCTCCCTTTCCTCACTGACATTTTGTGTGCATGTGTATCTGTGATTTTGAGCCAATGCTGACTTCTGGTGGCCACCTGGCCAAGTCCCTGCAGTTTTGGGAATGGTTTGTCATTGGGTGAGAGAGAGGGACTGGCCCAAGGACATCCAACTGGCTTTGTGCCTAAGGCAGGACTAGATTCCAGCTTGATGCCTTAACCACTGATTAAACTGAGATTTATCTTTGGTTACCCTGGATGAGCATTTTAATTCTTTCAAATTACAATAGGCAAATCATAACCTGCTCCATCTGGATTTGCCTTATCGTACAAGGCTATTATCACCAAGTGAATAATGGGACAAATTTAAGATGGGAGACAAAGAGGAAAGCACTTAAAAATGCCTTCAAAAACTCCACCGGTTGTATTGTCTCTTTTACATCCACATAATTTAAAAATGAATTGGTGCTGAGCAAAGTGTGAATAGAATCCGAAGTGAGCAACCAGCGTGAAAGTTTTGGTTGTCTCAAGAGAATGAATTCAGATTCAAAGCACTCATGTGAAGGAAGAGTCAATGTGCTGTAAAAAATTGGTTTCCTTCCTTGCCTTATCTCATAACATTAACTTCTTTTGCTTCCTTACTCCTTTTCTGTATTCTGCATCTTAAAAGCGAAGAACAAGTGCTTTTAAGGTACCACGCTAGAAACCAGAAGACTGTGAGATCTAGTCCCACCTAAGCAGTGGTGGGTTTCAAAAAAATTTTATTACCAGTTCTGTGAGTGTGGCTTAGTGGGCGTGGCATGGGTTGGTGGGCATGGCAGGGGAAGAATACTGTAAAATCTCCATTCCCTCCCCACTCCAGGGGAAGGATACTGCAAAAACCCCATTTCCTCCAGATCAGCTGGGACTCACGACGCAGAGAATAGATGGGGGCAGGGACAGTCAGAGGTGGCATTTACCGGTTTGCCGAACTACTCAAAATTTCAGCTACCGGTTCTCCAGAACTGGTCAGAACCTGCTGAAACCCACCTCTGCACCTAAGGCATGAAAACCATGTCCTTGGGCCAGACACTCTCACTCAGCTCAATCCACCTCACAGGGTTGTTGTTGTGGGGAAAAAGAGGAAGAAGGACTATTAGCTATGTCACTTCCTTGAGTTTTAAAATAATAAAGGCAGGATAACAATCCAATACATAAATAAAATAATGGGGAAGTTATATGAACCACGTAGCTTGCTTCAAAAATCCAGATAACCCTAGATCACAGCAAAATTTTAGAAATTGCTGTATCTCTTCCTGACATCCGAATCTCTGCAGCACTGATCTCTTATTCCAGGATATTAATATATCATGATTAATCACTTTTTAAGAATGTGCAACTTAAAAAGTAGGCAGGTAAATGAATAATATAATTCTGTGTTAATATAATATAGCTAAACTCCATAATTTGCTGTTTCCGAATGACTTTTTAAAAGAATCTGTAATTATGAGTTATCTTCCATTTGCATTCAAGTTATCAAATACACTTGCAGATAAGCTGAGAATGTCAGACTTCAAAATACACCCCCAAAACTGGGTACTTCCTATCTGTGGATAAGCTTATTTGCAAGTATACTTTTCTAAAGTACCTGTATATATCTGCTTATAAGCCAAACCAAACTACCATGAAAAATATGCCACCTGCGGATAAGCCAATGTGAAAGTTTAAAGTGGAATCTGTTCTGGAAAACATTTATTGGTACAAAATATGAAAATAAATGAAGTCCTTCAGGATATATTTGAAAGCACATGCAGAAATGTCAAGGATTGGCTTATCTGCAAGAGGTACATTTTTCATGGTATTTTGATTAAAAATTTCAAGGATTGATGTATCTGCCAATGGGCTTATTTGCAAGTATATACTGTAATATGCACACACACAAAAAATACCCCTCTCCCAAAGGGTTTTTCATTCAGTTGAATAAGAGGGCGCTGGGTCAAAATTGATGATCCCTAAGGATGGAACCAAATGCATTATGGTAACCCCAATCTGAGGGCAGGAGAATCTGTGGTCCTTCATGTTGCTGAACTTCATGTTGCCATCACTGACCTGGCTCTATTAGGAATTGAAAAGTAGCAGCTGGTAGTCTTCAAGGCCACAAACTTGCTCATACCTTGTTCATACAGTAACATCCACACCTCCTTCCTCTCAACCCAGAAGATCTCATTTCTTATGTGTCATTTTATTTCCAAGCCTTTGCTGTACCATCTTTTTGAACAAGAATTATGTCCCGCTGCATGTTGCCCTTCAAACGTCCTAGTAGCATTTTTATTTTATTTTTTTGCAGGAAAAATCAAACATTGTGAACATTTGAGAAATCTTCTGAGGAATTAAAGATCGAGGCCACTCCGGTTCAATGCTACATTGAATTCTTTTCGCTTGGTTCGAGAAGTAAAACAAAATGCCAAGCTCTGTAAAAAAACACTGGTCGAACGATTAGGTGTTTTCCTCCAACCTACCCTAATGTTGTGGCGAAATCTGATACAAATCTAATACAAATCAAGGTCCAGAGAATGTCTTTCTTTTTTCTTTTTCTTTCTTTCTTTTCTTTTTTTCATCCTGAATGACGTATTTTGGCAGGCCGAGTAAACGCCCTGCTGCTTTAAAAAAATAAAGCCACAAATCCAAGTGTGTGAAGAGAATGACAAAATAATAGTTGCAAAATGTGAAATTATGTACACATAGTCTGAACATAGTGTTGCCATGGTTTCCTACACTACGAAAGAAAAAAAAGTTAGTGCTGTACAAGCTAGATATCCCTTTAAAGCAATAATTATGGAAAAGCAATGCAGGCCACACAGAGAAAAGGAATTTAGGGGTTTCAATCATGTGTCTCCTGGAGAATGTTAATGGCAGGTACTGACAGAGAGCAAATACCTGACTTTTATGCCAGCCTGGAAGGCTTGACAAGAATATATTTTATCACACAGCTTTCCAAAACCACTGGCTATTGTTTGGTTTTGGAAAGAGGGAAGGCTTAATTGCAAGACAAAGTTTCAGGATTTCCTATAAGCTGTTTCCTCAAATAGATCTGGATAATGATAATATCATGGAAGGGGTTACCTGGCCTGCAGCAGATTTTGATAAACCAAATGAAAGGTGAAATTTTCTTTAGAGCCCAAACAGGAAAGATGGGGAAGGAAACTAGTTATGGGAACATCAGGAAGGTTAGATACGGAAAACTACACCAGCAAATAAAATTAAAGACAGCAGAGTGGAAAAACTCAGAGAGGAAAGTCTCGAAGGAGCCCTGAAATCAATAGTACAATTTTTGTAAGGAAGTGTTGTCAAGGCTCCTGCTTGCATGAAAGAAAGGAAAAAGGATACAGTGATAGGAGAACCTAGGTTACTTAAGTTACAACTAAGAACCAGAGGTACACTTCCTTCCAAGGAGGGAGGAAGAACTCAGTTCAGCGTAAGGATTAGAAAGAGAAAAGAACTGTGAGAGAGCAAGGAAGTGACAAAAATCCTAAGAATGTTGCAGGGGTGAAATGCTCCCGGTTCAGACTGGATCGCATGATCTGATAGTGATCTTGGCTGGTAGTTCGGAGAACTAGTAGCAATCACAGTGCGAGACTCCGCCCACCCGCCCGGCTGTCATTACTTTTAACCAGGAAGTAATGTGTTTTGTACCCTCTGCGCATGCGCACGTGTGTGAGCAAAGTGAGCGCGCATGCACAGCACGTGCACTTCCAAACTGGTAAGGAAGGTAAGTAGATTTCACCCGTGAAATGTTGGTTCAACCACCAGAAGCCATGTAAGCGAATCAATGCAGTTGTTATGTGAATCACATTGTTGTTAAATTAATCAAGCTTTCCTTATTTATTTATTTTATTTATTTATTTTTCAAATTTTTATACCGCCCTTCTCCGAGGACTCAGGGTGGTGTACAGCATAAATAAAATACAAATATCCAAAAGATTTTAAAATACAATATCCAGTTAAAAATCTAGTTCAATAGCTATATATTAAAATTTCTAAGTAAAAAATTACAAAATAAATTAAAATCCCTTAAAAACCCATTAAAAACCCTCAGTATTAAAATTTGTTATTAAGCCAGCCCCGCTTGGTGGAAAAAGAAAATTTTGAGCTCACACTTAAAGGTCCGAAGATCAGGGAAAAGACGTAGTCCCACAGGTAGATCGTTCCACAGGGCCGGGGCCCCCACAGAGAACGCTTTTCCCCTGGGGGCCGCCAGCCGACATTGGTTGGCCAACGGCAACCTAAGGAGGCCCTCCCTGTGATAGCACACTGGTCGGTGGGAGGTAACTGGCGGCAGCAGGCGGTCCTGTAAGTATCCTGGTCCCATGCCATGGAGCGCTTTAAAGGTGATGACCAACACCTTGAATCGCACCCAGAAGACCACCGGTAACCAGTGCAGCCTGCACAGGAGAGGTGTTACATGAGAGCTACGAGGTGCTCCCTCAATCCCCCGCGTGGCCGCATTCTGTACCAGCTGGAGCCTCCTGGTGCTCTTCAAGGGGAGCCCCATGTAGAGAGCATTGCAGTAATCCAGACGGGAACTGGTTTCTGACAATTGACTCTAATGGTCAGAAACCAGTTCTGGAATGTCCCAAATGGCAATCACATGGCCTCAGGATGTTGCAAATCATTATAAATACATGCTGGTTGCCAAGAGTCCTATTTTTGATCAGGTGACTATGGAAATGCTGGAAATGGGCCCGTTTTCAGCCTCCAGAGGGCCTCCGGAGCCTGGAGGGGCCATTTTCACCCTCCCAGAGGCTCTAAGAAAGCCTCCGGAGCCTGGGGAGGGCAAAAATGACCCTGATCCTACCGAGTTGCAGGAAGCTGACTAGGCCACACCTACCATGGCCACACCCACCCAGCAACCAGGCAGAGAACCCCTTGCTAAAAAATTTTGGAGCCCACCGCTGCCTGAGCCTGTCGCCGGATAGTGGAAGGGGAAAGAGATCAGAAGAGGCCCCTCCCTTGTTTGGCGACTGTAGAGGAGATTAAAATCTCTCCAAGTGGTTCTGTCACTCCACATCACAGTCCTATTGAATTCATTTCTCTGAAGTTCAGGAATCACAATTGCAGAATTGTAAAACGGCTGGAAATTTGATAGATTCCATTTTTATTTTTCTATTTCCCCAGCCTATCCCATCACTCCCAGTCCATTCTGCAAAGACCAAATGGTGATTGTAAGAGTGGACAAATTCTCAACAAAAAAAGAAACCTGGCAAGGCTAATTGCATTTGACATTCAATAGGGCTTGACGCTCGGTGGGGAACTTCACAGCACACATCATTTGAAGTCTCTTACGTGAATGAACTTCATTAATAAGTATGCATGTTTTGTGGTTCATTAAATAACTCTCTGGGTCCAGCCTAATGAACTTTTTGTAAGTAAGGAAAATTATAATTGTTGCCAAGATTATAATTTAAATTTAGCACTTGCTAAATCTAGCTTGAACTCAGCTGCCAAAGGAGACATCTGAAATCTCCATTACATTTACTGCTAGCAAAAGTGGGGGAGGGGAAGGTTTGCCACGTTACATTCAATTTCTAATGTACGAAAAATAAACGAACCACAGTAAATTTTATTCTTATACAGTTTATAATGTAATAATATATCACCCATAGGCCAAATGGTTGCAATAATCACTTTCGTTACCTGGACGTCCCTAATGCCTGCTGCAGATTGATCCCAATTTTATGTGCCCAAACCTTGAAAAAGAAATTAAATATACAACGAATGCATGCAAAGCCTCAAAGCCTATTCTTTCTCAAAATTCAAAAGATGATTGCTTAACAGAGTCAATAGGGAGGAAAAGTAATTTGACTCCAGCCATTTTCAGGTCATAGAATTGCAATACAGAGACTGAGGCAGGTGTGTCCAATAACTATGGAAAGGAGAAAAGGCAGCAAGTAAGGTTTTGTGATCATTAGATGCCTAATTTGGAGAATGGGTAGGTTAAGAAGGAAGTCCTCAAATTACGACCGCAGTTGGGCCAAAATTTATGTTACCAACTGAAACATTTTTTAAGTGAATTTGCCCCATTTTACGACTTTTCTTGCCACAGTTATTAGGTGAATCATTGCATTTGTTAAGTTAGTAACAAGGTTGTTAAGTGAATCTGGAATTCCCCATTGACTTTGTTTGTCAGAAGGTCAGAAAAGGGGATTAAATGACCCCGAGACACTGAAACAATCATAAATATGAACTACTTGCTAAGCATCTAAATCCTGTGACCATGGGGATGCTGCAGTCGTAAATGTGACCATGGGGCAGGGGTGAAATGCTCCCAGTTCAGGCTGGTCACCTGATCTGGTAGTGATGGTGGCGGGTGGTTCAGAGAACCGGTAGCAAAAATCCTTGCCCCCCCCCTCCCCATACCCAGCTGAGCCACGCGATCATCAGAAGTGTTTTTTTTTTACTTTTAAAAGCATTTTTTCTTCGGCTGAAAAAATGCTTTTAAAAGTAAAAAAAAAACACCCTCTGATGATCACGCGGCTCAGCTGGGATCGTCAGAACCCTTTAAAAGCATTTTTTTCTACAAAAAAATGCTTTTAAAAGGCTCCTCTTGTGATCCTAGCTGAGTTGCCTGATCATCAGAGGCTTTTAAAAGCATTTTTTTACAACCTCTTCGGCCGGTCTCGCTCGCTATGCTGACCTTGCTTCAGCTGCTGCAATCAATTGCATAAGCTAGCAACTGAATCTGCTTGCCTGCAATCCATCTCATCGGTGAGCAACTCAATCTGCCTGCCTTTTCCCATGAATTGGGTAAGGAAGGGGGGGAGCTTTAAAAAAATAGTTAATTGGGGTCTTTTTAAAGGAGTTTTATTTTATTTTTTTTAGTCATAGCAATTTAAAGTTAAAGTTTTAAATTTAGCTGCTTTTATCTAAAAATATAAATAAAATAAAATAAAATAATAAAATATTTGTGCAGCTTTCTGAGATTTGGTGTGTTTCTGTAGTGTTCCACTCTAACTACACAAATACACAAAATCTCACAAAGCTGTATGTGGCATTTTGTGTGTGTGTGTGAGAGTCAGTTGTGTTGTGTTGTGTTGTGTGTGTGTAAAGTGTTAAAGATGGTTTTTGGGCCTTTTGTGGCTGTGTGAGGTTCCTGCTTGTTGCAGGGGCCATTTTGGGTGAGGTACAGCTGTTTTTACATTGTGTATGAGTCACTTGTGTTGGGTTGTGTGTGTGTAAAGTGTGAAAGTTGGTTTTTGGTACCTCTTATTGTTTTGTGTACTTTATTATTTTTATTATTTATTATTATTAGCCATGCCCACCCAGTCACCTGCCATGCCATGCCCACGTATTAAGCCACGGCCACAGATCTGGTAGAGAAAATTTTAAGATTTCACCCCTGCTTTAGACACATCCTTGCATGAAGAGGTGCCGACTCTCTGGAACACTATCTATGCAGAAAAGGAGAACCTTCAACCAAACAACTGAACCATAAGGACTTGCTATCTAATATTTACTGATTCCACCTATTTTGAAATTGGTCCCAGATGCTCCCTTGTTCAGCAGTTCTCATTTAGCTGGATGAGCAACAGACTACTTTATTTATGGCTATAGCACTGACAACACTAACAACTGCTTCTAGGGCTAGCCTTCTCCCCCCACCCCGCCGCCCGCCTGCCCCCTTATCAAGCTGCCCATGTCAAAAAAAAAATTGAAGTTCCTTCCAGGGAGAATTGGAATGGCTCCTTTCTATACAAATCTGCCTGAACAGAGGATGTAACATCGTTCAGTGTGAAATCCATCCTTTTTGAACAATTCTCAGATGCCCTTATTGGAAACCAGTCACCAGTGGTGTCTGCCTGAAACATGTCTAAGTTTAGAGAAGTTGTAGGAGTTCACACCCTCTAAACAAGGGGAACAGCAGACTGTTCAGCTGTTTGTGAAGGTTAATTTAATTCAGTGTGAAGGTTTTACTCCTTCTATTAGCCAAACTTGCATTATCATCAGAGAAAATTACTTCAAAAAGGACAAGATACTTTTCTCATCCTTTTTCAGTCAATCTGTGTGAATCTTTATTTGCATCACACAGGCACTTTCCTATCTTAGTTAGCGATGTTTTTCAAAACTGGAAAAGAGCAACAAACAAAATTTTGTCCATATTGGGCTGTTTGCTACCAGTTAAAATCACAGCTTAGATTATATTACGTACTAAGTTACCTAAAAGGAGAGAGAACCAAAAGCTATTCATTTTGAACTTTAAATAAAATGGGATGCCGGCCACAGATCTTTAGAAAATTGCTGAAAGAGATGCATTTGATTCAATCTGCCCCAAAGGTGCTTTTTCAAGAGGCAACTGGACTTTTTTTTCCCTTGAAGACTTTTCACTTCTCATCCAAGAAGCTTCTTCAGCTCTGACAGGATAGTTCTGGAAGCTTCACAGCCATGCCCTGGATGATTGAGAATCTCCAGAGGCATTTTATTCCGGATATTTTTACCAACCACTGAAGTATCACATGTCTCTGAGATGAGTATTTACAGTAATTGGGAGCACCATTCACCATAAAATCATATACATGTATAAGCCTAAGTAGTGTTGGTGGCCCAGTATTATTTCATTTCCTATGTAGAAGAGCAATGAGGAAAAGGTCTATGGAGATTCTCAATCATCCAGGGCATGGTTGTCCCAAAGATGCTTTTTTCCAAAAGGCAACTGGACTTTCCTGGGTTTTTTTCTTTCAAAATTTTTCGCATCTCATCGAAAAACTCTTCTGAAGAACTGAAGAAGCTTCTTGAATGAGCAGCAAAACATTTTCAAAGAAGAAAACAAGAAAGTCCGGTTGCCTCTGGGGAAAAAAACACCTTTGGGACAATAAGGGAAATGGCCAGATATGCTAGCCACCAATTGTTATATTGTTACCTGGTGTCGCTTCATTGTTCTAAGCCACCACCAGATCCTTGCAGGGCTCTAATTCAGTGTTGGCTAACCTTTTCAGAACTGAGTGCAGGAGCGCATTCAGGGGGCAGCGCCACAAACCGGAAGACCAGCTCCCTGGCGCGCACACACAGGAGTGCCGAAAACTGGGAGAGAAGCTCCCCGGCACGCATATGTGCACCAGGAAGCTAAGCTTCCAGTTTCTGGCATGCCCATGAATGCTAGTCACCTGGTCTTCCAGTCTCTGGCATGCGTGCACGTGGAAAGACAAGCTGGTCTTCGCACATGCACCACTGGGAACCAGAAACTCAGCTTCCCGCCGCGCATGTCCATGCCAGAAGCCAAAAGAACAACGGGCAACAGCTGGTGTGCCCAGAGAGATGGCTCTGCATGCCACTTCCAGCATGTGTGTCTTAGGTTCGCCATTACGGCTCTAGTTCATACTGTGAGAATTACCAAGATATATTAGGAAACCATATGGCCTCATTAGCTGTTGGATCTGCCACAACTTAAAATTTTAAATAGAAATGATCCTTGGCTCCATTTGCTGAGAAAGGTATAGTTTTATCAAATGTATTGCATAGCCAGAACTGAAATCACATGCCAAAATCCCTAACTTCTACTTTTCCCTCCCTTAACTGTCTCTTATCGCCCAACCCATTGTAACCAATCAGATCCAAGCAAGATGTTTTCATAACATTCAGTCCAAGCCCCATTTGGTATGTGGCTCTCTTCTTCCAGCTGAGTGACCTTGAGGCATCATCTCAAAGAAGTACAGCACTTACTTTCAGTTTCCCAAGCATTCCCCCCTTCATTCCTCCTCCCCACAGTTCATGGCAGTCTGTCACTGCATAGCAGCTAAGCATAAGCAAGGGTAAAGTGGCAGCTGACACTAGCCATTAGGAGCAGACTCCCATCTCTGCAAATTTTTCCTATTTTCTGTTTTCTAAAAGTCAAAAATAGTGATTCTTGCCATTATAAACCTGTTCCTACTCAAACATTTAATGATGCAGTTCTTAAATGTCTACTCAAAGATAAATCCCACTGAATTCAGTGAGGCTTACTCATAGATCAGAATGTACAGGATTGTACCTTGAGACCATCCTTGTCACTGGATTCAGTCACCTGCAGGGACAGTGCTCATTTTAATATTAAAATATCCACCTGTGGATAATAAGAGAACTGCATATATGTATTTTTCTCTAAGCTAAGCTTATAGGATTTCTATGACCTTTTGTACAGTTAACATTGAACTGCAGCTTATTCATCTTCTGATCACCCAGTTTTAGCTAATCACAAAATGATGTCCTCTACATTCAGTGTAGCCAGGAAACAATCCACAAGACATACAGACCTTCTAAACTTGTTTGATGCAAGGATGTGGAAACTTTTTAAGTGTCATTACTTAAATATCTCACAGAGCTTAATTGTCATGCCTCTGCTGGAGTCTGAATCTGAAGGGGAAGAGGAACTGCTGACAGAGAGTGAGAGTGGATCCATTGGCTGTGAAAGAAACTGCAGAAGAGCAAAGTCAGGCTGGGCAGAGCAGGGGAAAGGTAGAATAAGGGACAGGGGGTTCAGATGAAGACCAAAGCCCACCCCCTCCTAGGCAGCGCAGGGAAGAACGGAGAAGAGAGCAACATGGGTTGTGTGGCTTACGAGGGATGAAAGGGACCTGATCCTCTTTACAAGGCACAGGTGCTGATGGAGTTTAAAAGGAAAGGCAAATGGGAGGGTTGTTTGTCAGGAACAAACACTGAGTTTATCTGGTGTTTCTTTGAATCCTGGCAGCGTCCCAACTGGTTTGATTTATTGCCGTGGTACTTAACTTGAGAAATTCCTTATTTTGCTTGCCCTGCCGGATTAATTACCTTGTCTTGTCTTTGGATTTTTTGTTAGAAGCTTTCTGTTTACAAGGTTTGGGACTGAAGTATTGCCAGCCAAAGACTATTACAGGTTGATGGAAGAGCTCTCTCCAGGCCAGAGAGTTGAAAGGGACATTGGGAGCACAGTTGGTGATAATAAAGGGACTCATATCGGTTCTCTGGCTGTGTTGCCTTTGTGTCACACCCTGAGTCATCACATTAGTGCTTACAAACAGAACAATCCTAAGCATGTTCCCTAAGAAGTCCAATGTTTTAGATTTAATATGATGGGGAGCTACATATAAGCAGAAAAAGATCTACTACTTGTAATGGTCCCCTATTATAAATATAAGGAAAAATCATATTAATTACCTATCATAGGTGAAATGCAGAAATATCACATAACCACTAGGAAACAACAGTGATTCTGGAAATGTTAGGACCGTTGCAGCTTAAGGAAAATCAAAATCTTAGGAGGCCTGTGATATTCACCTTGACTTTGTATGTATCTTTGTTGAAATCTTTGTGATTAGATGGTAGAGACTCCACTGCAAGGTTAATTATATACACAAGATCTCTGTTCCAAAACATGCTAGAAGGTGCTGATTGGAGAGATGCAAATTGGTTGTTTTGTTCTGAACAAGAAATACAATTGTCTGGTATTTGGCTCCCTCCTGTGGTTTTTCTCTTTATGAAATTTTCAACATCCTAGTGGTCAATCTTTGTGTTTGTCTGCTAGGCTGTAACTTTCTTACTTATAAAAGTATGTCATAAACCTTATATAAGAAAAGCAGAGTCAATAAATACTGTACTGTACAAATAATTAGAATCAGAATTAGAATTCTTCATTGGCCAAGTATGATTGGACACACAAGGAATTTGTCTTTGGTGCATATGCTTTCACTGTACATAAAAAGAAAAGATACATTCGTTAAGAATCATAAGGTACAACACTTAATGATAGTCATAGGGTACAATAAGCAATCAAATCATACTAGGAAACAATCAATATAAATCGTAAGGCTACAGCAATGTTATAGTCATACAGTCATAAGTGGGAGGAGATGGGTGATAGGAAGGATAAGACCAATAGCAATAGTAATGCAACCTAATGTGAAGTTTGACAGTGTTGAGGGAATTATTTGTTTAGCAGAGTGATGGCGTTTGGGAAAAAAATTATCCGGGTGTCTAGTTGTGTGCAGTGCTCTATAGCCTCATTTTGAGGGCAGGAGTTGAAACAATTTATGTCCAGGATGTGAGGGGTCTGTAAATCAATACTCTAGTAACAAGAAAGCAAAGTAAATGGTCCTTAATCATTTGAAAGTATTTCAATTCATGGGCAACCAAACACCCTCACACAAGCAGGCTGAATATATTTAAAACCTAAGGCTTATATATTTGCTACTGCAGATAACCTTGCTTACACTTTTATATGGATAAGGCAAACAACTACGACATTGTGTTTGTGTTATTCAGAAGAAGGTGTCTCATATTAGGGTATTCTTCCACAGAGATCCCAGCTGAACTGGACAAAATCAAATAAATGGTAAGATGTCATTCTCAATCACTCTGCCTTCCCAAATGCTCAGAGCTATTGAAATGAGAATGTTCTCTTTTTGTCCCAGGATAACAATGTGATCAGGGCTTAGTGGGTAAGACACTGAGCTTGTTGATCGAAAGGTTGGCAGTTCAGCAGTTCGAATCCCTAGTGCCGCGTAACAGGGTGAGCTCTCGTTACTTGTCCCAGCTTCTGCTAACCTAGCAGTTCGAAAGCACGTAAAAAATGCAAGTAGAAAAATAGGGGCCACCTTTGGTGGGAAGGTAACAGTGTTCTGTGCGCCTTTGGTGTTTAGTCATGCTAGCCACGGAGACCTCTTTGGACAGCGCTGGCTCTTCAACTTTGAAATGGAGATGAGCACCATCCCCTAGAGTCAGGAACGACTAGCATGTATGTGCAAGGGGAACCTTTACCATTACCTTTAACAATGTGATCAAAACTAAAAATAGATTGTAAAAAGAAAGATTCTTATTAAGGAAAAACTTTTAACAGAAGAACATTTTTATCCTGTGCAAATCACAGCTAAATCAGTGATTTGCTCAAATAAAAAATTATATCTCTTGTGAGCTGCAAATGATATGAACACTCTTATGTCTGGCCTTAACTCTATATAATTTAATCTCATGGAAATAAACACACAATACTTCAACCAACAACTTCAACCAATGGCCTTGACTCTATATAATTTAATCTCATGGAAATAAACACACAATACTTCAACCAACCAACCAATGCTGGCTGTGCATTGTGTACAGATCCTCAGTAAATTCTGCAACAGTTCTTCCTTTACAGCAGCAGAGCTAGCTAGCTTGCTTGCTTGAACCACCAGGATTGATTTTGATTAAACCCATTACACATCCTAGAAGTCTCTCTGGAATGATGCTCTTTGATCTTTTCTTTTTGATAAGGAACTAGTCAGAGAAGTTCCAAACACAGCTGGATTAGATGGCAAATCAATTCCCATCTTTTTATAGCTAGTTGAAATCAGAGGAAAACTATTTGAGGCACACTGCTTGTGACAGGAATGCAAGACAAAGGAGAGATAATCACTTCCTCACAGGACAATTTACTTAGTCAGATACTGTAGATTACATAATAGACAATCAAAGTCAGAGCAGGTGGATGCTCCCATTAAACACAAAGTTGTTTTCATTTACACTTCCTCCATATGGCTAAATTTTGAAGGAAAAGGCCTTAGCCTCTTGTTGCTCAAGGTGAGCTTACCTTTTCTGAGAACATTCTCTGCACCTGAGAAGAAATTCAGATTTCCTTTTGTAAAAACCCACCCTATTCCCTAGTTTAACATAAACACAAAGAGAGAGAGAGAGAGAGAAATGCACACACACATTACATGCATGCTTTGATGGTCGGGATATCACATTAGTGTCATTCTTTTCCCCCCCATAATTTCCATTTAGAATTCATCCCACAATTGAACTTTGGATCCTGAGACTGTATGGATTGTACAAGATTGTTCAAGGGAGAGAGAACAGCCTGCCTCTTGACAAGATTAATTGGCAGTAATTTGACTCCCCCAAGTTTTGACTGCAATTTTTTCATCTGTCAGGCAGCTGATACTTTTTATTCTTGTGCAAATACTTTCAAACCCCACACAGATACTCCCTGACGCTCACTCTCTCTTCAGCCTGTTTGCATTTACGTCTGATGAGTGACTATAAATCCCACAGAGAGAGATTTCAAGGCTTAAGAAAGCATCCAGAGGCATTGAGAATGAAGGAGTTGAAAAACATGAATTCCGCTTTATGTTTAATGATCAAGCAAGCTATTCCGTATTACCTTGTTTATCCTCAAGGTATATACCCTTTTGTCGATGTAGGGTAGTCTATATCCCCTGCATCTCCTCCGTTATTCTCTGTCTTCCAAAAACTAATCATCGGGATGTCAGCCATTGTGTCCTCACTTTGAAGGCCATCTGGAGTACCACAGACCACAACTGTTCTTTTGGGCTTTGGCAGGCTGTTTAGTAGCCTGTGGAATAAACACATCCCATATTTTCAAAGGGCAAGAGATGTCCCTTGTATCCCTTCTGCACAAGGGTTCCAAGCATTCTGTGGGAAATCAGTTTACAGCCCCGCTGGAAAAGCTGGTTGCACTTCAGTAATGAACAAACAATTCGTATGATATCAATGGATATCAAGCTATCACTAGATAAAGATAAAGGTTCTCCTCGCACATATGTGCTAGTCGTTCCCAACTCTAGGGGGCTCATCTCTGTTTCAAACCCGAAGAGCCAGCGCTGTCCAAAGACATCTCCATGGTCATGTGGCCAGCATGACTAAACACCAAAGGCGCACGGAATGCTGTTACCTTCCCACCATAGGTGGTCCCTATTTTTCTACTTGCATTTTTTTACATGCATTTTTACATGCATTTTTTCGAACTGCTAGGTTGGCAGAAGCTGGGACAAGTAATGGGAGCTCACCCCGTTAGTGGCACTACGGAGTCAAACTGCTGAACTACCGACCTTTCTATCAACAAGCTAAGCGTCTTAGCCACTGTGTCCAATAAGCTATCACTAGTTCAAGTTAATTCTTAACATTTGGAAATTTTCAGGAAAGAATGCCAAAAAAAAGTTATGAAGGATTATATTTCATATATTGCTTCATTGTTCTGATTTATATTTTATGTTTTTGGTATATTCTCATCAAATTACAGGTGCATATGTGTGTATATAATATATCTTTATATATTGCTTCATTATTTGTTTGCATTTATATTGGATGAGTGACTGTAAATCCTACACAGAGATTTCAAGGTGTAAGAAGGCATCCCAAGGCGCTTTTTGGTATATTCTTGCCAAATTACAGATGCATATGTGTTTATATTGCTCAACAAAGGCATAGACACTGCTTATACAAACTTACTACAGTCAATATATGAGCAAACAATGGAGACAATTTGGTTTAATGATCTTAAAGTTGAAATCAACAAGGCGATACAATATCACCTATCCTTTTCTCAGTCTGCCTTGAAGAAGTATTTTGCAAATTAGACTGGGCAAAAGATGGAATAAAAACCAATGGCGCCCATTTAAATCACTTAAGATTTGCAGATGATGTTGTTCTCTTCTCACAAGACCCATAAGAGCTACAAAGACACGTACAAGAGTTGCACAAAGCAGGAAAACCATTTGGCTTAAAAATAAACCTGAAAAAGAGCCAGGTTATGTTTCATAAATTCACTAAAGAAATAAAAAAAATTATATCTGGAGAAGAACTAGATGTACATATACCTTGGCCAACAGATCTCAATGGAAGATGATATAATAAAGAAAATTGAATGGCATGTTAAATGCGGTTGGCAGGCATTCAGCAAGCTAAGCATAATTTTCAAGATCAACCTCCCCCTATGCCTAAAGAGAAAGGTGTTCGATCAGTGTGTGCTACTTGCTCTAACATATGCCGATGAAACATGGACACTAACCTCACAATCGATACAAAAGCTATGAGTGGCGCAAAGAGCCATGGAAAGATACATGCTTGGCATACAAGACAAGGTAGAGAGACCTGCACATGGATTAGAGAACATGTTGTGACCCAGGCCCAAGTAGGTAGTAGGGAACTCAGTCAGTTTAAAAACAAACAAACTTTATTAGAATAGCTGAGAATTAACTCATTCTCAGCATAGTCCAAACTAAATCAAAGCAAATTCTTCCCGACAGAATTCCTTAGTCTTATCAACCTTGGTTTAATTAAGCAAACTGCCAAAGGCCTTTCTTGGCAAAAGTTCAGAAGACGCCGATAAGACACAAATGGAGCAAGACAAAGCTATCAATGTTGTTTTCTGACAAAGAGCCCAAATGCTGTTGCTGGTCTTTTAAGCCTTATGGGAAGGGCCAATCATCTCTTGGCCCTACTCCTGAGTTGTCCTCTTTGCTTTAGCTGCTCTTGCCTTCTGGCAGCTCTTCTCATGCATACAAGGAACAGGCTCCTTCTGTTCCTTTGCCTCAATACTCTCAGCCTCTGGAGACTCTGGAGTCCACACATCACTCCCCGATGGCCCTGGCCCCACCTCTGCCTCCGATTAAGAACCCTCATCCGGGCCTTCCCCAGCCTCCAGGATTGGCCTATGTTCTTCCTCAGCCTCATCGCTGTCTGACTCCGTTGCCAGCTCTGCAGGCTGCTGGTGGATCACAGCAGAACAAACAAAAGTATACAATACTGTCAAGAGAGTAAAAGGATTGAAATGGAAATGAGCTGGTCCCATGGAAAGAAGAACTGATGGCAAGTGGACCAAGGCAGTCATAGAATGGATGCCACTTGATGAAAAGCATCCACGAAAGAGACCTAAAACAAGATGGATCGACGACATCAGCAAGTATTATGGGCCCAATTGGCAAAAGAAAGATCAGGACCCTATTGGTAGGAAATATGCGAAAGAGGCCTTCATCCTGCAGTGGATAGACAGTAGCTAAAATGATGATAATGGTGATGATGTGTGCATATAATGTATCTTTATATATTGCGTCATTGTTTGTTCTGACTGATATGCCTCCAACAACACAAAAGTAGATTTGGCGGAAAAACAGCGGCCACACCAAATGGTCTTCTGAGTTGAGGATTTAAGGCTGAGTGTCTCCTCTCGTCTCCATATGCGATTCCACCACAACTCCCAAAGCTGCTTTCCTGAGAGATTATGTTACTTCACAGCAGGATGTCTTAGATTCACTAATTAAATTAAAAGCTTATTACTGACATGTTCATATAAAATACATTTCACTTGCTTTCCCCCCTCAGGTGGAACGCTACTGCTCGTAATAGTGCCACCTGGGCGGCAGCATCTGTGTTGCCACGCTCTCTCATTTGTACAAAAATAACTTATTGATCCATTACTATAGAAAGTATACTGTAGACTTGATAAGAGGAAATAGTTTGTTTCTGAAACATGAATAGATTTTAAAAAATAATTTAAAAAAAGACATTGGAAGGGGATTCATCCAAATTTGAAACAATGCTGCACTGTATGAATTTAGGGGATTTTGCTACAATATTAATTGATGCCAAATCCTGGTTTCACATACATTTCACAAGGTTTTGGAACACAAGATATTCACTCTTGTTCCACAAAGTCTTTGTGCACATAATTGTTTTTCCCAGAAGTGCCTTTTTGTGTAACCCTTATTCAGAAAACCACACACTTCTTCTCATTGCTTTCCAGTGGAAAGATTTATGGTATTTTTATGGCCTCACTGGAACACCAAGTTTTTCTATTTCTGCTGACACAGAAATAAGTTTTTTTCAGAAGGTTGACTGGAGTCTCTACAACCTTTACATCTTCAAAGTATAAGGGATGCAAGTGTCAGCCATTATTTTTTGGTCCTAACCAGTGGTGAAATCTGAACCGGTTTGCTACTGGTTTGCTGGTTATGCATGCGTGCTGTGCACACGGTGTGCTCTTTGCACGCACATGTGCACCAAATGTGAGCTGCATGTGCATGCACAGTGCACACCAAACATACTGTGTGCGCATGCACAGTGCTCACTAAATGTATGCTGCGTGCGCATGCACAGTGCTCAGCAAACATATGCTACTTGCGCATGTGCAGTGCACACCAAATGCACGCTGCATGCACATGTGCAGTAAGCACCAAACACATGCGTGTGCACACACAGTGCGCACCAAACATGTGCTGCGTGTTTAAAAAGTTACTGGTTCAGTCGAACCGGTAGTTTTTATCACTACCGAACTGGTAGCTTTCACCCCTGGTCCTAACTATTGTCATTCATTTTAACTAATGCATCCAATGTCTATTTTCATTTTTATATATAATTTTATTAAAGTTTTTTTTTAAAAAAAAGGAACATAAAAACTACAGATAGTCCTTGACTTACAATGGATTGTTTTCATTAAGGCGGCAATGAAAAAAGGGACTTATGACCATTTTTCACACTTACAACCGTTGCAGGATCCTCATGGATCAAAATTCAGATGCTTGGCAATTGGTTCCTATTTCTGACAGTTGCAGTGTCCTGGGGTCATGTGATTCTCTTTTGCAACTTTCTGACAAGCAAAGTCAATGGGAAAGCCAGATTCACTTAACAATTGTGCCAATTGTAACAACCATGTTACTAACTTAACTGCAGTGATTCACTTAACAATTGTGCCAAGAAAGGTTGTAAAATGGGGCAAAATTCACTTAACAACTGTCTTGCTTAGCAACAGAAATGTTAGGTTCAATTGTGGTCACAAATCAAGGACTATCTATGTAATACAAACTGATATTAGGTAAAAAGAAAAAAGAAAAGAAAAAGCTAAAAATGCAAAAAAGTGAAAAACGAAATGAAATAGAAAAGAAAGGAAAGAAATACAAAGAAGCGGCTTTTTTTACAACAAATCTTCTTTACAACAGTTGTAAGTACAATTATAAATTTATCTCTAACTGCATGGTTACAACAAACTTTTTTCTTTCTAGAAACTATCCTGTCTAATCATCAAAGCCATAAAGCATAAGTTCTTTTTTTTCCTGTTTTACACAAAACGTTCACAAAGAAGCGTAATCCTTACTTACAGATCGATTCTGAATTCCAGCTCTCATATTTGAATTTTCTTCTTTTTCCCCTCATACCTACCTGTTTGCCTTACACTATCTTGAGTAGGCAGAACTCGATAATTTGCTCCCCTCTTTTTTGTGTTTCTCTTTTGGTTTATTCTCAGGAGAAATGGGAATTCAAGAACATTATTCATGGTTAACAGAACAGGTTTCTGCTGCTTTTGTAAAGAACCAATAATATGGATGCCCCGGTGAGCTTATGGGGATTTCAATTTTAAGGGAAGAAACACTATCTTAATCTTACATCATCACCAATTTCACTTCAGACACTGGCAAGAGGAAAAGTACCTGTAATGAGGAGAATAAGAAACTACATGAGAACCAAATGCCCTCATTCAACATCAAGAGTTGTGTGGTGGTAATTGTGTAAAAAGTGCATCACTGATATATCAGGTCAAGGGCATCCATGGAAAGCAAAAACTGATCTTTTGCAAACAAACTTAATTTTGCCTCATATCTATACAAGGTCCTTAACCTCTATTCACAGGAGTTTTGTTTCAGAAAGCAAAGCAAAACTATAGTTGCCTACGGGCCCTTCAGTAGAAAAGCAATTTTTTAAAAAAGACAAGAATCAAAATGTTTTAATATTCTCTCTCCTCTGAGTGAAGGAACGAGTTCAAAGAGAGTTTGCAAACATTTAATTTAAACTCTGTGCTAATTCTTATCAGCTTCTGATGTTTAAAAGTGCTTGAAGCAATCAATTACAGAATGGACATTGTATTTAACGTTATGTTAAACTGACTCCGACTCTTCCAAATTGCCTTTTTGGTTCACCAATATATAAGTTAGTCTGTGACTTACAACTGGATGCTTAATGTCCATTCAGATTAGCGAGGGCACCCCAAAAGTAGACTTCCAACTGGATCCTGAAATTATGACCCCATTATGGTCCCGTGAGCATGTGAGCATGATGTGACCAACCTTTGGTACCTCAGAAGCCACCTGTGCTTCTAATGATCAATTTCCAAGGTCCAGGTAATTGCACGACAATCCAGGGACTTCACAACGGATGGATGTTTTACCTCATTGCTGTTGTGTGCAGGACCAACAAAACTTGCAAAACTTGTGTGTGCCTAACAAGAAAAGCTGTTCCTCCCCCCATACAGCAGTGACTTACATTTGCCTTTAATTTTCCCTCAGTTTTTGATTAACGAGTACAGTAGACATTTGTATATTGGCATGCAATCCATCCTCTGCCTAACTTTTAATTATATTTAACAATACTGCAAGCTGATTTATTGTTTTCAAAGTTTTTTTTTTTATTCCAAGATTTTCCTTCTTTTAGAGTATTTGGAAGCAGAAAGCAGTCATGTTAATGACAAACAGCTGTACTGTCAGCTTTGGAAGCCATACTAGGCCGGAGGTTTCCACGCTGCCACTTTCCAATGTGTGGGAAAATAGGGAGGGGGAGTTGGTAGAAGGGGCCATTAGACCAGTGGTGGGATTCAAATAATTTAACAACCGGTTCTCTGCCCTAATGATTTCTTCCAGCAACCAGTTCACCAAACTGCTCAGAAAGTTAACAACCGGTTCTCCCGAAGTGGTGCGAACTGGCTGAATCCCACCACTGCATTAGACATAACATTCTTCTTGCCGGTCAAGGCCAGGCCGAGCCTACATCTGGAGGAGTGGCTGGAGTGATGTCTCGAGATGGGACGGTTGGCGATTGGCGTATGTGATCGGCAGAGGGATCAAGGGGGGGTGGGGATTTTGGAGTTTGTCTTACTGAGGAAAAACCCGGATCCCCAGATTCGGATTTTATCCAGTTGTGCCAGTTTACCTATGCCAGTAAAAGAACTTTGAAAGATGTTCGCTTCGGAGTCTTTTCTGCAGGAGGGGGTTTTCTGGAACGCTGACAGTAATACTGCTCAAGGCAAACATTTTATTTACTGTAGTGTCTTCGTCTTAGTGGCTGTTGTTGATCTTGCAGGTTTATTTATTTTTATTTAGATGATACAGAGTTGGTAAATCCTGTCTTGCTGATGCTATTTAGAGTGGATGACACTTTTGGCTGGCTACCAGTGTAGCGTATTAGCTGTTGTTGATCTAGGTAGGAGCTGTATTTCATTTTTAGTGTAATGTATTTTTTATTTTAATTTTCTTTCGATTTTCTTTCCAATCCCTTGGAAATACTGTAGCAGTAACCGTATGCGCAAAAAAGTGTTCGGAATATTTTTGTTTTCCAACAGTATCAGAGGACCAAATATTGAATTGCATTTATTTTTCTCCAAAAGGAAAGGGGTAAAAGGAGTTTTGCGAGGGCTTTCTTGAACCAATATAAAATAAAGCAGAGATCTCTTAAATGAAAAAAAATCAATGTAGGTCAAATTTATATTTTGAACTTTTCATGTGGTATTGCCTCTATCATGAAAAAGTACTTATCTGAAGCCTCTGTAGCCTATAACACTAATTTATTTGTAAGGCTTAAGTGCTAGTTATTTGCAGAGTTAAAAAACAAAAATGCAAGACAAACTATAGTTCTTTTCTATAAGAATTTGCACCCACAAATAGACTCATTATATCAGTCTACCATTTTTTCATAGAAAATAACATTAAATATTATCTGTGCAAAGTGTGATAGAACATACCTGTCATCTGCATATATATTTAACTTTAAAAAGGCAATCAAAAAAACTAACTTAACAATAACATTATATATTGAAATTTAAGTAGGGAAAATATTTCTCATCTTTTTTATTCTAACCTATGCAGTCAGGTTATATCAGTGATGGTTAACCTTTTCGGCACTATGTGTCGAAACTGGAGCGGAGCACTAGAACTTGGAAGAGAGCAGCTGGCCAGTGAGCATGCAGTGAGCGGCCAGCTGTTTTTGTGTTCCGTCATGCACGTGCGCCAGCCCATGTACCAGAACCCAGAAGAGAGCAGCTATCTGGCGTGCATGTACACGATGGAATGGCAGGTGGCGACAGCGTGCACTCCCAAAGAGAGGGCTCTGTGTGCCACCTCTGGCATGCTTGCCATGGGTTCGTTACGGGGTTGTACAGTTAATTCCCAACCTGATCCCGCCAAAAATACAATGGCCATATTTGTGTGTGTGTGTGTGTGTGTGTGTTTATAATAATTTTAATTAAAATTTTAAAAATACAAAAATAAAAACCTACTACAAAGAAAAAAAAACAAAAAAATGAAAAGTGCTGAGAGAAAAAAGGGTTCATCGAGACAAATTCTAGGAAGGAGGTAGCTACAGTTCAAATCTCGTAAGGAAAATTGCAGGGTTCTGTCCAGGCTGTGATAAAGATTTTTCAAAGCACCAGAAGGCAGGACAAGAAACAATGGATGGAAACTAATCAAGGAGAGAAGCAACCTGGAATAAAGGAGAAACTTCTAACCCACCTTCCTTCAGAAATGGTGGGTGCTTCACCACTGGAGGTTTTAAGAGACTGGACAGCCACTAGAAGATCTCCAGGGTCCCTTCGAGCTCTATTCTGATTGATTGATTCTTCAGTCTCCAGGAGTCAACACTGACACAAATGTACACTGCCAAAACCAAAACTTTCATTCTTGCAAGTAAACAAGGTTGTAGGTTAAACCTAGGTTGGGAATTGGAAAAATGCAGATGTTTGTGGCACATTATACTGTATACAATTATACATGCATTCAAAAAATCCCTTATGATTTATCTATATATTTATACTATTTTATTTATGTAATCTATATTTATATTATTTATCCCCCCCACCCTTTACAGGTGCTCTGCAGTGGTTTTTTTCCACCACAATAAACAAAGCTTGAGTTGCACGATACTAATAAAGATAAAATGATCCAGGGCTGAGACTGGCATTGGCAACTACATCTTCCTAGGTGCAACCCCGATGAGAAAGAACCACCTTTCATGAGACAGGGCTTCGAGGCTCTCAATCCTACTATGACTACATCCTACTACGACAGTCTGCTTTCCTCCACCTACAGAAAAATGATGGAAATCGACACAGAAGTGGTTGCTATCAACTGTATTGAAGTTACCTTTCCCCAAACAGCTCAGTAGAGAAACCACCAAACGTACAATTTGACCTGTGCCTTGCATCTAGCATTAAAAGCACACCTATACAATCCCTTGTATAATGCGCAGGTCCCCAAGGCTTCTCCTGGGAAACACGAAGCCAACCTTTGCTTTCATCTTTCCAAAGTTTGACTTTGAAAACTACCAAAGGCATCCTGGGAACAGTGCATCCCAGGAAGTGTCGTTCACATGCCAATCAGAGCAGGAGTCACATTACAAACACGATGGCCAGTTGCAAGTACAGTAACTATTATCCTGTGGTTTTAGCCCAGTTGTGGAAAAAGCAACAGGGTTACTTTTCAACTGGTGATAAGATGATGTTAACAGATCGGTACCACCATTTCAGCACTCTTCGGTGTCGGCATTTTGAGCTGTTAATGCTACCTTGCCCTGTTTTTATTCTTAGTCGATCTGATACAGTATGTGCAGGCTGCTGTTTTAGCCTATTGTTAAACCATTTATTCTGAGGAATGAAGTATTATTACCAATAATGATTACCAAAGCAGAATGACACTCAATAATCTCACTTGTGATCATTGGACATTTGTAAGGCTACAACAGGGGTGCCAAACTCATGTCGTCACGGCGGTGTCACCTATCGGGACTTCTTTCCCCTTCGCTAAACCAGGCATGGGTGTGGTCAGCGCGTGACACATCCAGCCCATCGGCTGTGAGTTTTACAGCCCTGTGCTAGAACAGGGGTCTCCAACCTTGGTCCCTTTAAGACTTGTGGACTTCAACTCCCAGAGTCTGGGAGTTGAAGTCCACAAGTCTTAAAGGGACCAAGGTTGGAGACCCCTGTGCTAGAATATAGATGATTCAAGGTAAAGCTTCATTTATGTTTTTAATAATGAAAAAGACATGGGTCATATCTGTAACTTGTAGAGCATAAAATCACCTTTATTCCTAGGCCACAGAATTTGCCATCATGCAATTGTGCCAAATGCAGTTGGTATTGACTATTTGCGCTATAAACACTGGTGTGAGTTGCGATTAGATAGCAAATTAAGTCTCATGATTTCAACATTTTTTAAAAAAACAACTGAAACAAGGGAACTTTTAATTGAACATAGCTTTAAATGGGTCTTCAAAGGTGTCCAAAGCTTCTATGTTATCAGCAGCTTCACTCCTAAACAACTGCAGGTTTAGTATTCAATTAGTAAACTCTTGGTGTAATCGGAAGCTGAGCCAGTCTACATCTTCAAGACTCTCATATGAAATCCGCTTTATCTATCTCAAAATAGGCAGTTTTCCTTCCTTTGGGAATGTAGGTCACTCGATCCACTTCACCTCCTCCATTGCTGGGTTTCTGGAAGTGAATTTCAATCATGTCTTCCACATTCTCCTCATCTTTCTGTTCTGCATTGATTCCTGTTAATAGTACAGCTTTCCTGGAAGTCCCTGAAAACATCTGGCACAAAAAAGAAGCATACCATAGGTTACTTCCAAAGTCTTCCTTAGAGAAAGCTAATATTGAAAGCACCATCACTAAGAGATAATTTACACCCTTTCATTTTTCTACTGATTACAAAATATAAATGCAAACTGTTCAAGAACCAGCAAAAGTGAGACGACTTCCGGTATCCAGTGGCAACGGACGTCTGGAAGGTTTCTCCTGCCTCCAGCGCCCGAATCCGGCCGCCGCCGAGGCCCTCAGGGGCCAGGTGTTCCGAAAAGGACACCTGCCGTACGGACGGCTCGCCAGGGGTCTCCCAGCCGACATACAGGACTGTGGGGACCGATGCTGGCGCGTCCTAGGCTTGGCGGGGTTCGGAGGCCACAGGCCGCGGCCATTATTTTGGTCGTCGCCTGGGCCGCTGTGCCCGGTGACACCGGGGCATTGGATTTATAACTGCAGCAGCCTGGTGGTGAACAGGGCACGGAGAAGAATTGAGGAGGAGAAGGGAAGGGAATATCGGTAAACGTGAGTGGAGTGCTCCGGAGTGCGGGGGGGTTTTTTCTCCCCTGCGGTTGGAAGGAGCACGAGTTATTTTGGAGAGAGGAGAACTTAAAATAAGAAGATTACCGGTTTTGTGGAGCTCTGGAGAGAAGAGGTGATGGAGAAATTTAGGAGGGAAGGTTTGAGGCCCCCCCTCCTTCTGGGGAACAGTGGTGGCGTCCAGCTTCCGCCTTCACTATGAGAATTTTGATGACATCACTTCCCTTGACTTCCTGGTTGACTAACTGTACTCTGGACTCGTTGCTCCTGTGAGTGCCCCTGGTGGATCCGGAGGAAATTACAAGGATACTGTGCTTGCCTGAGGATTTTGATTCTTTTTTTCAAATGGCAAAGGTCAGAGACCAACTGCTGGAGAGATGGAGAATTCTGGAAAAGTTATCCAATATGGACAAGAAACTGGATGATCTGCAAAGAGGCCAAAGGGAATTAAGAGAAGAAATTGTGACTATGCAAAAGGATTAAAAGGATAGTCAACAAGTCTCACCAGAAAACAAGCAGAAAGTGGAAGGTCTGGAGGGTGAGATGCGGGCAGTGCAGAAAAGAGAGGAGACGACAGGCAATGCTGTGCTTGGACTACAGATGGATAAAATGTCTTATTTCCTTAGGTTTCAAAATTTGGAAGAAGTGGACCAAGAAGACTTGAGAGATGTTGTGACTAAATTGTTGGGAGAATTTCTTGGGAGAGGTGTTGATTTCATGAATTGGGATGTGGATCGAGTTTATAGAGTTAATTAGCAATATGCACGCACGCATGCAGTTCCCAGAGAGGTTCATGTCAAATTTGTGAGAAGAGGCGAGATGAAATTCTTAGAAAACATAGGAGTGGGGCACTGATTTACAGGGGCAGGAGATAGCCATTCTGAGGCAGATTCCCAGACAGGTACGTGAAAAAGAAAGAAATATTATTTTTGTCAAGCAAATTGTACCAGAAGGAGTGGGCTTCAGATGGCTGATGCCAGAGGATTGATGATTTTCGGGAGGGCATTACGAAAAAATCAGTACAATTGCGGAGGCTACGGCCTATGTGGAGGAACACAAAGCCTTCCTGGAATCAGATGACCCAGGAATTGAAGAAGGGGAGGTTATAGATCATGGGGCTGAAGCGGCTGCCGCTGTTGCGGCCCTGGAGTTGGGTCAGGCTGAACCCAGAGTTCTGAGATCCAAAACTAGGAAGTGATAAAGATATTTGGGATTGTGTTGGTTTTCCTTATTCTCTTTTGTACGATATTCTGTTTATTCTTGACTCTTCTTTATTACGTATTTAAAATTTGCAAACTTTGCTACTTCGTGTCACCTGCTTGCCTTATGGCTGTTGTATGTGTTAAAAAATTTGAGTAAAATTCTTATTTTAGATAAGAAAAATGAAAATTTACCATACCTGATATGTATTTGTATAAACCTTTTTTGACTAATAAAAACTTTTCGAACAAAAAAGAACCAGCAAAAGTGAGACCTGGGCATGGAGGCTGCACCTCGCATGCCCTTTCTAAAATACCCATGTATTGCAGGATCACAGCAGGGGGAAGGCTGGGAAATGAACCATTTGATCCCCTGCTGTGATCCTAATGAAACAAAATTGGCATGGAATCTCCATCCAGGTCATAGCACATTTTCCCTTTTGAGTCTAATGTGATCATCGGCATATTTCTTTTTGTTACAACTTTATTCTGACCCAAATAAAGCTGCCGCAAACACTCAAGCTATGTTTGCAAATAAATAAAGCTTTTGCTGTTCAGTCACTAAGTCGTATCCAACTGTTTTGAGACTCCGTGGACCATGACACGCCAACCCCTGCCCCCTGTCCTCTACTGTCTCCCAGAGACTGCCCAAAGTCATTCATGTTCATTCCATCATTCCATTCCATCATTCAGGTCCTATTCCATCTCATTCTCTACCATCCCCTTCTCCTTTTGCCTTCAATTTTTTCCCAACATCAGGACCATTTTTCCAAGGAGTCCTTTCTTCTCATTTGAGCTTCAGCTTCATATCCGTCGTTTCAAAGAACAGTCAGAGTTGATTTCCTTTAGGATTGACTGACTTTGATCTCCTTGCAGTCCAAGAGACTCTCAAGAGTCTTCTCCAACACCACAATTCGAAAGCAATAAACAAAGCTAAAAAGTCTAATTCTTTCTTACTTCCTGTTGGGTGGGATACCACTGACCATGTTACAGTTTACATGTAATATGTATTGTCTGAACCTCACACGATTACGTTGCTCATGTCTGAAAACCTGATCTTGTAATCTATGGCAAATCCTAGGCACAACTCCCATTTCTAGAATCCCAAAATGATGGCCTTTTTTGGTTTAGGAAGTAGTAACTTACAATGCCTGGTTAAAGAACAGTGTGTGGCAGAAAGTACAATGGTATATTCAGATAATAATATTTATTTTAGTTCAATGTGCAACACATGCTAATCCTCATTAAATGGAAGAAAACCAAGACCTAACCATTATCAAACCACAGTAAGTGTTTGATAGTATTGGGCCAACCATATCTGTAGTGTAAAATGTAAGATGATCAGTAGGTGGCAGCGAAGAGGTTTTACATTACTTAAAAAAGGTTTACATTATTTAAAGCCCATCTAGATTTTTGCTGCCCATATACAGTATATGGTTGATACTATGGTATAAGCAGATTTAACTTTATTTTATATACATTTAATATGAAGAACTAAGTTCTATTGTTTACCCATAGAACACATTTTCCAGCGGCTGGAATTAGTTATTTGGAAAGTAGGGGAATAATATATTAAATACTATGTTTCCCCAAAAATAGGACAGGGGTCTTATATTAATTTTTACTGCACGATGCATTAGGTCTTATTTTGGGAGAAATACGGTACTAAATGCATCTGTCTGGCTGACGATCCTAACTGGGGCTTACTTTTGGGGTAGGGCTTGTATTAAGATCATCCTGAAAAATCATGCTATGGCTTATTTTCCAGTTGGGTTTTATTTTCAGGGAAACATGGTATTACAAAGGCAATAAACCTTATTCCAAAGGAAGTCCCTTTGAACTCAATGACTCATATCAACTGCCATTGTAACGTTAATTGTAATGTGTCATGCTATATCAACCCAGTCACTAGTCTGGAAAGCATGGACTAGATTTCTCCATCACTACATATCAGAGCATGTACCTGTCTATCGTATGAGGATGGTTGCATGTATGTTGCATTTGTATTTCTGCAAATGTTAATGTTCTGGCTAAGGAGCTCTCAAGCAGCAAAGCACAGAACAGGAAGTCTGTTCTGGGATTTGGGAGATGTGCCCATCAGCCTGTCTGCAATCATCTGCAACTTACACTTACCCATTAACCCCTTCACAGTGTAGTTATGTGGCAACACCTACATGCAGTTGTGGGCAACTCTAAATCAAGTTTAAAATCAATAATACAATGTGATATATGTCTGCTTTATTGTGGTTTATTCAGTAACCCACAGCTTAGCACAACAAGTTCATTCACCTGCTGAATTACCTGCCATGCTTGATTATTCCCCTATTACTTACCTGAACTTTTTCCACATTGCCTTTTTTGAGAGGTGAAACAGAGAGAAAATGAGTCTTTCCAAACACACTGATACAGTATTGTCCATGCCTTATTATTTTATTAAGAGCTAGAATTAAAAAAATAAAAATGAGTTATACGAAGAAGTCCACATCTGAAAAGGACTGGTTAAAATTTAAATAAATTAAAACCTAAACATTAGAGTTTCACATATACTTTAAATATGTATATACTTATTTAGGAATAACTAGTTTTCCATTAACCATGGGACATAAAGGTGTTGGCTATAAGGCAAATATAGTGATAAAATAATCATCACAAGCCTTTGTTTCCACCATAATAATACTGTAGTGCAATTCTAGATAGGTCTACCTGTAAGTAACTCACAAAAATACAGTGGAATTTAATCCAAAGTAAACTATTTCAAGTGTAACGTTAACAGAAAAATCTTATGTAGCACTAACTTTCAAGAGTTAACACTTTCTCCAACCTGGTACCTCCAGAAAAAACTGATTATATTTTTCTAAGTTATTAGCCAGATGGCAACAGCTGTGGTGGTGTTTTCTAAAACAGCTGGAAAAAATCCAGTTGTGGAAGGCTACATTGCATTCTAGTGAAGAAAATGACATAGTATACATATTGAAAAGTACCAATAGAAGAGAATGTATATAGCTCAGGGATGAACACTCAAATGTAGAGAATAAAATATTTTCGCATCTATGGACCTGCTTGCAAAATGAGGAATACTTATTGATGACAACTAATAAGAAGACCAGAAATGCCATAATAATGGGCTGGTTAGATGCAAGTGAAATATTTGAGACAGAATGATGTAGGATATTGTATATAATTTAAAAATAGGGTGATCCTCAGGGAATCCATACTTCCCAGTCAGCTCTAAAAGTCATCCTACATAAGTGATCCATATGCTTTCTAGTCCAAAACCACATTGGACTTGGGACAAGGTTTAAGTAATTAGTTTCTTCTAAAACAGGGCTTGGCAATTAATTTTCCCAACATGAGAAACTGAGACTGTTATGGAGGGCCAAACCAATAGGGCTATGAAAGCCCATAGGCATGCACGTATGCACATACAGTAATGGCCAAAATTGTGGTAACCTTTTGGGAAAAGTGTATTTTCTAAAACTAGCTAATAACACCACTTTGTTTTGGAGTAGTATCATAAAATTATATATCAATGGAAAGATATCTTAATCAAGAATGTAATGCAATAACTTTTATGAAGGATTGGCTATTAGAATAGTAGTTACGGTATAAAGAAGAAAAGTGAAACATAGAAAAAACAAGACATACAAAAATTATCACGTCAGTTAATACTTAGTTGGGTAACTTTTAGCATGAATTATGGCCTTACAATGTCTTCCCATGGAGTGAACCAAGTCTGCAGCTGTTATAATGTGAAATCAAGACTGAATGATTGCTTCTATTAACTGGGTTCTATTGCTGGGTCACTTCTGACTAACAAGTTTCTTTAGTAAGCTCCATAGATTTTCAATTGGGTTAAGGTCTGGGCTATTCCCAGGCCATTCCGGCAGTGGAATATGATTATCTTGAAACTCAAAAAAAAATAAATGGTGTTATTAGCCACCAAGTTCTAAGACTACGTGCTTAAAGTTAGGCGAGCAATGATGATCTACAAACAAAGCTGATTACAGACCATAATCCTAAAAATAAACTGGTAGAATAATTCAAAAATTACCTATAGGCTGACAAAAGGTAACAATTGCCTCTTGTAAGAATGGATCATATAGTATCCTCTGAATTTCACCCAGTTTCGCTTTGCAGAAAAGGAGCTCCAATTTCTCTCTCATCCATTCCTCAGGAATGTTTACGTTTGGGATGTTAGAAACATGAATCTCCCTTTGAGAGAGCTTAACATGGATCTGGAAAAAAAACAATACAAGCCAATAATGTCAAAATTATGCACATCAAAAAAATTCATAGCTGCAACTATTCAAAAACATGTTATGATCAGAGCACAATTTCTGACGGAGAAGAACGTTTTCTTGTTATCTTTACTGCCCTTCCTTCCAAGGTTTTCTTTCTTCTCTGTTCTCTGTTCATGCTGGAATGAAATTTGGATTGAGACAGTGTGATGATTTGTACAACACACTAAGCTAAAATTGTAATTACTCAACAAAGCATAATGCAAGTACAATTCAATGTGGTTTGTATGCCCAGTCAAGTTAGCACAATTTTCCCCCTCCAGGCTCTGTAATACATTAGCATTAAATATACAATGATTTATTCAACAAACCATCATTAAACCATACATTAAAACAATATAGGAATTTCCATCTACAACATGTGTTAAAATCAAAGTTCGCCATAACAGCCGACTCTGAAAATACAAGCAGAGCCACACATCAAATACCATCAAAACTGTAGCTTAGAGTGGGAAGAAGACAGTGAGAATCCATTTCTATATTGTTGCCAAGAAGATAAGCCCTTGATAAGCCCAATGAAATGTAATCAATAAGCACGTATACTCCCTCTTTATAATAAAGACTAGAGGGTGATCATAAAATGGTCTTTAAATTAGACCTACAGACAATATTTGCCAGTAAGTTCTCAATCCAGTGTTTGGCCAACAGAACACAATATCATAACAAGATATGCTCAGGAAAAAGGATGCAGTTATGTCTGCATGTATTTTTGGGTGAATTAGATGTAAAATCTGGAAAGGTACATATCTAGGGAAAATTCTAAGAAAAGGCTTGCCTTCTTTCTATGTGATTAGGAAAAAGATAAAAGTCTCTTCATCCTAAATTTACTATATCCCAGCTGTGAGAATCTTATATCTATGTAGGGCTAAGCAAAGCCAATTGAATTTAAGCTTGTCTATACGTGGAAGTCCAGTTACCACTACAGAATAGTTCACATTATTTGAATATATTTTAACATCTTTCATGATGATGCCATTACCTTAAATGTTGTTCCCGTCGCCAAAACAGCAGGGCAGGCTTTCAAAGCAATCACCTTATGTTCCAGATTGATGATATGGTTATGTTTTCTAATCAGTTGCTGAGCAACTAAAGAACAACAGATTAACAGGTTTCCATACTGAACATTGACTAAATAGTTCAACTTCACATGAGACATGTAGTCACATTAATCAACAATTGTGAGGAAAGCCAAAGTTTCAACAATGACATTTTTGACATGGGATTTTGTTGACAATTATTGCTGCTTGGTTTTGCATGGTTTCCCAACTCAAACACAGTATTTCCCCTACAATTAGGACACTGTAATGGTCAAAGTTTCTAGCCAAGGAAAACAGGGTAACAGATCCCTGAAGGAAATATTCTCGAAAAGGTTGTGTTTCTCCATTCTTGCACTGAATACTGGATAGATCCAGTAACAACTCAGAATATTCATAATTCAGCAGTTGGCGTAAGATTATTTTTATTGGCACTGACATCTCTCACCACAGCACTGACTAGGTTCACACATCGTGCTATGCAATAACGGGATTTAATTTGGTTTAGTGTTATGAATCCAACCCAACATATAAGTTATGGTAAGGTGATCAACAGCCACCTTTAAATTCCATTTTCACTGACCCTCTAATTGGGTCTGTCAGGCCTGGAAGCCTTTTTTTTTGTTGGATCTTCAGGCCTGCCACAATTTCTACTGTTGGAAACTAGAGGGAGGATTGTATGGAGCTAGGGTGATATATAGTCATAATAACATTCTTTTTTTCAGAAAGTCAAGGACATCTTGCCCTGCAACTGGACGTCTGGAACTGGGGGGCATCTCCAATTGGATGGTGCTTAGATTGGACCATGGGATGGATATGTGGGTGCTGGGCAGGGACTTGGACTTTCTTTTGGGTGGGGAAAACCTGGAAGCTTTCAGATTCGGGTTTTCCCAGATGTGCCGATATGACATCTCTAATAAAATGGAACTTTGAGGAAACTCAAGGCTCAGAGTTTTCTTTCATTGGGGGTGTTACTTGGAACCCTGACAGGGTCATTATCTGATTTTGGTAAAAATGGTAAGAGTTAACTATACGTAACTTAATTTTAAAAACAAAAAAATTAAATGTATTTTATAAATTAAAAAATTAGGATCTTGCCATATGAATATATATTTTGTCATCTTTCCCCAAACATCAAATGTATTTGATACATTTATCAAATGTATCATGTATATTTATTGATTGTTTTCCTCTTTTAATTTTTATACGGTAGTCATATCTGGTTGTAAGGCACCCAGAATCATGTGACAGTGAAATGGGTGGCAAATAAATTTGAATTCATTAATTTAAAAAATGGAAGGATTCCTTGACAGAAAAAAAGTGTTTTCCTCTGATTCAAAGCTTGGCATGACATGCAAACCCAATCATTCATAGACAATTCACTTTTAGGCAAGCCCTAGCTTTTCTGATGTGTGAACTCAATCACTTAATATTATAGCTAGCTCACCTACAGGAAGGCTGGTAAGGGACTGGGGCCCTTAAAGATCATCAAATTATAAATTACTTTCTTTATCATTTTTATAGTGGGGACGATAAGGTTAGAATTTCAAACATCAAAACCAAAGACAGATTCATAAATGAAGGTATTTGAACTGATCCTAAAATTTTCTTGTCAGAAAATGAAGAGATCACTTAACACAACCTCCCTTATTTAAAAAAAGGAAACTCCATATACCAGATTCTTCTTCAAATTGAATGAGAGCTTCTCCTTGGTTCAACGTGAATGGGATTTTTGTAGCTAGGTGAAAACGGCAGGACATGTTTGTGCAGTCATCTTCATTCTTGGCATCCTCCAGGTGCACAAACTTCATTTTTTTTTTAAGTAGGCACTGCTGAAGCTGAAATTTTAGTAATAATACAGGAGAGGACAGCTTTTAAGACAAAAGAATATTAAGTAAACATATTCTTTATCTACTAGTTTCAGTGACATATAAGGCCATTAAGAAGCTTTCATCAGATCCTTTTAACACCATCTCCCGTTGGTATAACGGACAGAATTTTCAATGCACTGTCCATTCTTTTGAGGGATTTGGGGAAGAGTAACACAACAATCTCCTACCAGCAGGAAATCAGATAGTTACTTGCCAATTTGCTGAATAATTTCAAAGCAGGAACTAGGAGCTACATGTTGTCTCATAAGGTATCCAGACATTTTAAAACTTTAAATCCGGGATTCATCTGAGACTGAATAGTTGCATTAGTACAATGTATTAGTAAGAAAGTGAACGCAATTACTGTAATGAAGTAGCAAGTCTGTAACTATTTACTTGAGAAAAAGAACTTTAGAATTCAGTGAGATTTCTATAGAGTTTATTAGGTCATGGACTTATGGCACAAAAATTGTCTAATGCAGAGGTGTCAAACTCGATTTCATTGAGGACCGCATCAGGGTTGTGTTTGACCTTGGGGTGCTGGGGTGGGCGTGGCAAGCATGAAATCACTCATGTGGGAGGAGGGCGCCTATGGTGGCTCGAGTGCTCTGTCAGTGAAAATGGGATCCCAAGCTCTGTTTTCAGCTCCTGCAACCTTCTGCCAGTGAAAACAGAGCTCGGGGGGCTGCATGCGGTCCTCGAGAGCTCTGTTTTTGGTTGGCATGGCCTCCTGCAACCCTCTGCCAGCAAAAATTCTCAGGAGGGCCGCATGCAGCCCTCGTAAGCTCCATTTTTGTTGGCAGAGGCACAGCAGGCCAGTCCTTCGCTATTTCCAGGGCAAGCCCAAGGGCCAGATCCAGTGGCGGAATGCAAATAATTTAACCACCAGTTCTCTGCCTTAATGATTTCTTGCGACAACCAGTTCACCAAACTGCTCAGAAAGTTAACAACCAGTTCTCCCAAAGTGATGCAAACTGGCTGAATCCCACCATTGGCCAGATCTAAGCACCCCACAGGCAGGATCCGGGCCCTGGGCCTTGAGTTTGACACCCCAGGTCTAATAGAATAAAATTGATAAAGATTCTAATTTTCTGTAAACCACAAATTCTCTGGAAGGGAGGGCAAAGGCATTGTTTCTTGAAAAAAGGGATGAAGAATCCTCCTATGAAGGATGAAGTAAGTTTATGAAATCAGTACAGTATATTAGAATCCTGTTGCATCTTCCACATGCATGCCAACTCATTAATGCAAGAGTTTACCGAAAAATTCCATGTAAGTTTTCCACGTTTCTCTTTCTTTGCTGCCAGATTCATCTTAAGGATTTCAATTTCCTTTCTCAGCTTATTATTTTCCTCATGTATTAAGGAAAGTTGCTCCTGTGGAATATGAAAAAAAGACTTAAATGCCTAAGAATCGGTTTATGATGTTTTGAAAAAAATATTTTGTATTTTTTTCATTTTGCTAGAGAACACAAAATGACTAGGGAGAAATTCCCTGAAGATGGGCTCCAGCATGAGTCCAAAAGCTCAGAATACAAAACCTATGGACCCAGATTGGATCCTGCAACATTATCCTGGGACAAGTACTGTATTTTTCAGACTGTAAGACGCACCTTTTTGTCTCACAAAAGGAGGCAAAAATGTCTGTGCATCTTATAGACCGAATATTGCCAAAGCCCTGCCCACCACCAGCCATTTTTTGGGCTCTGCATGTCCTGTTTTCAGGCCTTTTGCCTGTTTTGGGGGCTTTTTTGGGGCTTTTCTGGCCCATTTTTGAGGCTGTTTTTGGCCCATTTTTGAGCTTTCTTCGGCCTGTTTTTGAGGCTTTCTTTGGCCCATTTTGAGGCTTTTTTTCAACTCGATTTTAGGCCCTTTATTGGGGCTTTTTTGGAAAAAATAGGCTGAAAAAATCCTCAAAAATGAACCCAAAAGAGGCTCAAAAACAGCCCCAAAAGCCTCAAAAATGGCCCCCAAAAGCCTCAGAAACAGGCCAAAAAAGCCCCCCAAAATGGGCCAAAAAGCCTTGAAAAGTGCCAAAAAAAGTGCCAAACTACATTTAGGTGCGTCTTATAGCCAGGTGCATCTTATAGTCTGAAAAATACGGTATATTCATCTTCATTTGTGACAAAATATCCTTGCTGGAAGTTTTAATAGGTAAACTTGTAACCACCTGCAGTATTTTACTGAATCTGAATTATCAATAAAATACTATGTGATTAAGCCATATCTTTACTCCTAATTGAGACTAAATTGATTTTAAACCTAATAACAGCAGCAAGATTATTAATAGGACAATACTGGAAGAAAAAAGAAGTACCTACAATAGAAGAATGGATATTGAAGGTTGCCAATTTGGCTGAGATGGCGAAGATATCAGCCTTTTTGAAAGATAATACACAAGAAAGATACTTAAAGGAATGGAAAAAATGGATTGACTATATTCAACGTAGATATCAGACTAAGAGTTGTCAAACTGTTTTTGAATGATTATGATGTATTATTCTTGATTGTTTTTGGGGGAAGTTAGGAATTGATGATTGTAGGGGTATAATTAAGTTGGGATGAAAATTTTTTAGCATATGTTTGTTTTATTTTTAACTATACCTTGTGCCCGTTCCGGGAAGTCGGGGGAGGGGTTGTGAAGGGAGGGGAGAGGAGGGGGGGGAAAGGGGGAAAAAAATTTTGTAAAACTTTTTGAATTAAAAAAAAAAAAAAAAAAGCCATATCTGTACTCCAAGTGAAAGGAAGTGCTTTAAGCAGCCCTGTTACCTTGCTATTTTTGTACAGTGAAGAGTACCACACACTGAATACTCACGTGGATGCACCAGTCAGTTGAATCTATATCCATAGAAACATGTATATATCGATCTTACTGGTTTTTGCCCATTCAGCATATGGTCAGTTAATCAAGATTGCATATTACATTCTTAGCATATTTCTTAACATGCATATATTAGATTGACAAACGGAGGTCTGAACAAAAGCATTTGCATTTTGTTTATGAAAGTCAGGTTTCATAATTGAAATTGAAATGTTCAACTTACAAGTTTGCTTAGTGACCATTCAAAGTTACAACAGCAGTGAAAAAAGTGATTTATGACCATTTTTCACACTTATGACCTTTGCAGCATCCCCATGGTCATGTGATTTACATTTGGATGCTTAACAAGTGGTTCATATTTATGATGGTTGCAGTGTCCCAAGGTCATGTAATCATCTTTTTGCCACCTTCTGACAAGCAAAGTCAATGGGGGAGCCAGATTCACTTAACAACTATGTTGCTGACTTAACTTCAGTGATTCACTTAACAATTGTGGCAAGAAAAGTCGTAAAATGGAATAAACTCACTTAACAAATTCCTCACTTATCAACATAAATTCTGGGCTCATCTGTGGTCATAAGTCAAGGACTTATACCTGTATACCTGTATTGTCTGTTTCGGAGTGCGAAGATTCCAAACTGTGATATCAATTAATATTCAGACTTGTTCTTTTGGTCTCAACTTTTAAGAAAATAAACCTGCAAAATATAGGCTTCTACTTTGTTACAAACTGCAAGACGCACATTTTCTACAAGAACTAAAAATATTAAGTTTCCACAGTGAGATGCAGTGACCAGGCATAAGAAACAAAGTTTGCAAGATGTCTGTTAAATTTATACGCCACCCAACTTCCAGAGATTCTAAGCAGTTGATAAAGGTAAAAAAACCCCACACAAATAAAAAACAATAATATAACAATAAAGATAGAGGAGCAAAAAGATGGCAGCAGTGAAAACATATACAGGTAATCCTTGACTTACAATGGTTTGTAGTTACAATCACACTGAGAAAAGGGACTTACGACCATTTTCACACTTACGACCATTGCAGCATCCTCATGGTCACAAGATCAAAATTCAGGCATTTGGCAACTGACTCATATTTATGATGGTTGCAATGTCCCAGAGGACATGGGATCACCTTTTGTGACCTTTTGACAAGCAAAGTCAATGGGGAAGCCAGATTCATTTAACTGTATTACTAACTTAACAACTGCAATGACTCATTTAAGAACTGTGGCAAGAAATGTCATAAAAGGGAGCAAAACTCACTTAACAGCTATCTTCCTTACCAACATAAATTTTGGGATCAGTTGTGGTTGTAAGTCAAGGACTACCTGTGCGAGCTACCAATTAGGGGCCTCACACATTCCAGTCAATCTTGAATCAATATCACTCTGTAAACATTCACACTTCCCAGCATCAATGTTGAGTTCTATTCTTAAAATGATGGAATGTGGATATATCTATTCTTTACCTGCTGGTTCTTCTGTATGCTCATTCTTTCAGTTGCTTGCTTATTACTCTGATCTAGTAGATCTGCCAAAGCATTTTGCTTCATTTTTCTCATGTCATCAAGGGCAAGTTTTGAAAGAAGGATTTCAGTTTTTTGCTTTTCAATGTTTTCAAGCTTTTCCTGGGCAAATTAAGAATCCATTAATGCAGTTTCAGGATAGTCAATCAAATAGGACTAGCAGGGTTTTGAACACGAACAAAAAAGCACAGACTTTCTAGTTGGTATAGTATGTATAGATAGCTTAACTATCATTGGCAAAACTTCAAGAGTTTGTAAAAGTTACCTTCCATTTTTCTAGTTCTTTCAGTAGTTCAGTCTCACTTTTTGAAAGTTTATCTTCTGCCATAGTCTGCAAAACAAAAATGAAAACTTCTTTCCATTTTGCACCAAAAGCTGTTTTTCACATTTCCAAGAGTTTCATTTTTATTCCTCAGATATGAAATTGAAATAAATTGTGAATTACTGGAATAATTTCCAATTTTTTAGCCAACCACATTCAAAATAGTTTCATTTTATTGGAACCTAAGCAAATGGGTGTTTTAAAATAAATGTACAGCATATGAGAACTAGAAGTAAAACAGGACTATTTCAGTAACAGGATAATAGCTCTGTCTTTGTAGATTCCTTTTACTCATTCTTTAATGAGCAAGATTATTTTATTAAATACACTGAAAGGCAGCATTTTTTTAAAAAGCAAGCACATAGGAATATCTGGCAAGAATACAATCTGTTTGTAATACCTTTTCCTGCACCTAACTACTAAATTTATATTCCAGGCTTCCTGCACTATGTCTCCAAGAGAGATAATAACATATCCAAATACATTTTCAAATTAAATGAAAATAAACAAATTGAAAACAAGAATGATAAAATCCCAGCCAATGTAAATCCAGCAGCAAAAAGGGTATCTCCACAATCTGAATATTTATATTGTACATCATTCTTCATTCGCTCAACAAACTGAACTATAAAGCAATAAATGTAAAGGTCAGGTTTTTTAAAGGCCATTTTATTCACAACACACACACATCCCATATCTGAAGCAACTGATGGTCATCATATGATTAGAGTTTAGGAAAGCCATTGACTGGGTAGTTCACATATCTTGTTACAACTCAAATTCGTGTATTCAGTTTATTGACTTTTCTAGGTGAAATTAGTTAGCCCCTGGGGTTAATAATCTATAACTTAAACCAGGGGTCTCCAACCTTGGCCACTTTAAGATTATGGACTTCAGAATTCTGGGAGTTGAAGTCCACAAGTCTTAAAATGGCCAAGGTTGGAGACCCCTGGTTTAAATAGTTAAATGGGCAGACAAAAAGGTCCTCACAGAGTTTTAAATTAACGAATATCTCTGCTTGCAAACCTCACATCATATAAAAGTTTCCTCAGGTGAAGCTCGACTCCAACTTTTGAGTCCACTATTTCCGCTATAGAAATCTCTGCCAAAATCCTTCTTTTGGGGCGTTTTCTCTGATTTCCAATAGTTTCATTTTATTGGAACCTAAACAAATGGATGTTTTAAAATAAATGTACAGCATATGAGAACTAGAAGTAAAACAGGACTATTTCAGTAACAGGATAATAGCTCTGTCTTTGTAGATTCCTTTTACTCATTCTTTAATGAGCAAGATTATTTTATTAAATACACTGGAAGGCAGCATTTTTTTAAAAAGCAAGCACATAGGAATGTCTGGCAAGAATACAATCTGTTTGTAATACCTTTTCCTTGCTGGCTGAGGGACTCTGGGAATTGAAGTCCACAAATCTTAAAGGGACCAAGGTTGAGACCCTGGTTTAAATAGTTAAATGGGCAGACAAAAGGTCCTCACAGAGTTTTAAATTAACAAATATCTCTGCTTGCAAACCTCACATCATATAAGTTTCCTCAGGTGAAGCTCGACTCCAACTTTGAGTCCACTATTTCCGCTATAGAAATCTCTGCCAAAATCCTTCTTTTGGGGCGTTTTCTCTGATTTCCAAGTTCCAGTTAAAAAAAAAAAAAAACATGACAAACTCTTTTCCACACTTGAGACTGGCAGCATGGTCACATGATCAAAATTCAGAAACTTGGCAACTGGTGTATATTTATGGTGGTTGCCATTGTCTCAGGCTCACGTGATCATGAGACCTTCTGATAAGCAAAGTCAATGGGGAAGCAAGATTCACTTAACTGTGTTATACTTGCTTAACTGCAGTGATTTACTTAACTGTGGCAAGAAAAGTCATAAACTGGGGCAAAACTTACTTAACAATTGTCTTGCTTAGCAACAGAAAAATTTGGGCTCAGTTGTGCATAAATATCTTGCAGGCTCCCATTTCCCATGGGATCCCTAAGATTGCTGGAAAAAGACATTTTAAGAGTTTTCCAGAAATCTATAAAGATGGGTGCACAGGGAGGGGGGATGATTTTCCAAGAGGGTGAGTACCATGGCAAAAACCCCTCCTCTCTGGCCTCATCTCCTGAGCGTCCAGTCAGATGTAAGAGTCAGATGTAACTCTTTAGCAATACACACATCTTCATTCTTCCTCATATCAAATATTTTTATGAAAAACAAGGAAAAGACAAAGATTGCCATGACACAAAGCTTGTTTTGTTTATCATTTGTTGAATATAACCCACTGTTGGATAAGTTCACACAGCATACAAAACTCATAAACCAACTCTCTCTAATCTGATGGACTAGATGTATGGCAGCTACACTACCACTATTTCTAGCCAGCCTGACAATAGGACGTTGTCATCCATCACATCTAGAAATCACTGGAAAATACTGCCTACTAAGCAGCATCATAGATCCAATCCTGAGTTGTTGTTGTTGCTGTTGTTGTTATTGTATGTGCTGCCCCTATAAAATCCAGCCAGGTGATATGGATTTTCCTCCCTTGTGCCTAGCCTTGGCACAAACACTTTTACTACTGTGTTTTACTACTATTTCTTTCATCTCATTTCCCGTCTGTGAACAAAGCAGCCTTAAATCTTCCTAGTTATACCTGTAATCTTTTCCCTCTGATGCCAACTCTGGTAGGAGTTGGTAGGCTGCTCTGTGATAGGTAGCATTTGGTAGGATGTGTGGCTGATTACTTGGGAAGGAAGGGGAAGCACTGGAATAACTGACAGAATAAGGATTGACTATGAGGGAGACAGCAACATTTGTGCTGGGTAATTTAAACCAGGGGTCTCCAACCTTGGCCACTTTAAGATTATGGACTTCAGAATTCTGGGAGTTGAAGTCCACAAGTCTTAAAATGGCCAAGGTTGGAGACCCCTGGTTTAAATAGTTAAATGGGCAGACAAAAAGGTCCTCACAGAGTTTTAAATTAACAAATATCTCTGCTTGCAAACCTCACATCATATAAGTTTCCTCAGGTGAAGCTCGACTCCAACTTTGAGTCCACTATTTCCGCTATAGAAATCTCTGCCAAAATCCTTCTTTTGGGGCGTTTTCTCTGATTTCCAAGTTCCAGTTAAAAAAAAATAATCAGAAATATCAGATAAAGTTGTGGTTGTAATGTTACCTTCTACAGTGCTAAAGAGAGGCAGAAGTGTGTGTCTTTTTCTTTTCTTTTTTTCTTCCATTACACTGTATCCCTTTTAATCTTCTCATCGTTCTCATCACCCATCTCCTTCCACTTATGACTGTATGACTGTAACTTTGTTGCTTGTAGCCTTAAGATTTATATTGATATTGTTTCCTGATTGCTTATTTGTACCCTATGACTATCATTAAGTGTTGTACCTTGATGAATGTATTTTTTCTTTTATGTACACTGAAAGCGTATGCCCCAAGACAAATTCCTTGTGTGTCCAATCACACTTGGCCAATAAAAAAAATTGCTATTCTATTCTATTCTCCTCCCTCTCTTTGTTGGAAGAAATATCCATCTGGGTTCTGTTCCAAGTGGGGATAAAGACACTGGAAACATGCAGACTGCTTGGAAAGATGGTTTAATGGTGGACAGGTTCACATGGCTTGAGTTCCTGAACAGAAAAGGGATGAGATCCTGTAAACTCCCTGACTTTATGCTTTTTCTGAGCTTTGAGCTTTCTGGGGCACAGGAAGAGTATCCTAATTGGTTGTCAGACTCCCAGGGGGTGGGGGTCTTAGCTAGCCTTGCTGGCTGATGTAATCTTCCACAGTGTCATGTGAGTTTCTGTTGCTAGGTGGGTCCTATTGTGTTGCAGATGATGGTCCATTGACAAAGGTGGGGGGAATGAGTGAGCCTGGCTGAGGCCTTAATGGCCCATTGACAAAGGTGGGGGGAATGAGTGAGCCTGGCTGAGGCCTTAATGGCCCATTGACAAAGGTGGGGGGTGGCAGGAAGTTGCAGGGAGCTTTGCCAAAGATTTTGTCACATTATATACAAGCACATATATTGAAAGGAAACAATAGGACAGGAACCGTGCCTAGTTACTGCTCTGTCCTTAAAACATGTTTCTCCATTTCTCATCCAGGGAAATATAATATTCTGCCCTTTTTAATATTTCCTAAGGTATTTCATTCTTCTAGGAGGGAGGTGGGTGCTAACTTCCTACATCTTCTTACTTTTTCTTGCTTTTTCTTTATATTTTATACTTTAATAAAGTAATAAACAAGTTAAATGAAGAAAAAAAATGTCAGTTGAAGCCCTAGGGTAATACTAACCGGGCCTATGCTCCTTCGTTTTCCAAATCAGCGAAGTTGTATTGAATGTTGGGGCAAAGTTCAAACACCGGGGGAAGTTAGCAGCGGGGCGCTTAATGAGAGTTACACAAGCACGAAGCGTGCATTTACTCTTACGCCCGTTAATAGAATAGAATTTTTTATTGGCCAGCACACAAGGAATTTTTCTTGGTGCATATGCTCTCAGTGTACAGAAAAGAAAAGATACCTTCATCAAGGTACAACACTTGCAACACTTAATGGTAGTCATAGGGTACAAATTTAGCACTTACGGTCCTGTTAAGTTGCCTTGTTTAATTAATTTAGGCTAGTTCAGTTACGTACGTGCCAACCGGAACGAATTAAAGCGAATCGTAAGGTCTTACATCTCCAAGTGTAGGCTTTTGACCAGACCGTTCGCTTTCTGTAGTAAAATTAAAAATCGCTCACCGCTGTCCTCCGCGGAGAAAGTTTACTTTCGCTTTCGAATTCTGCCAGCAAATTCTTATTTGCACAGGGGAACAGCAATATATTCGTACGCCCTCGCTGGCCAGGCGTTTCCTCCCCACTCCACTCGGCCCGCTTTCCAGGGGGATTGACTGATTTACAAGGATCTTTCCGACGGCGGGACAGGCCGAAGGGACTGCAAAATACCCGGAGAAGCTTCTCGCTAAAAAGTAAATAAATAAATAAATAAATAAAAAGCCCGGTTTTCCCAGCAGCAAGAAGCGAAAGACGCAGCCTTATTTGACTGCAGATCACGTGGAAGGAAGGAAAGCAGGAGGGAAGGGGCGGCTAATCGCCGGCAGCTGGGAAGTCGTCTCCCTTTGAGGCCAAAGGGGGAAGTCCGCCCGCCCTTTGCTCGTGACAAAAGAGCATCTTGAGAGCCGCGATGCTTCTCACGTTTGCAAGTGTTGACACGCGGAGGCGCCCGGCCCCGTCAGCAAGACTGCGATCGCCTTTCGCGCCACCCCAAGCTGAAATAGGATTAGTTTAGCTCTGCGGATAGTCTGTGTAACCGGTGAAGCTTCTTGGGTGAGAAGCGAAACGTTTTCTTCTTCCTCCTCAAGGGGAAAAAAAACCAGTCCAGTCTTTTGAAAGAAAAAGCACCTTTGAGACAACTATGACCTGGATGACTGAGAATGTCCACAGACAATCAGTGTGTGGCTTAGTGCTATGTATGAATCTGACCCAGATTGTTGAGGGCAATATGCTGACTGTAAACCGCTTAGGGCTATAAAGCAGTCTGAAGCGACATATAAGTCTAAATTCTATTGCTTTTGCTATTGTTAGGAATCCAACTCTGGTTTAGTCAAGTAAACCATGATTAAGAAAAATGATGGCAAAATGATTATTAATAACATGCTGCTCTTAGCAGGCAAGCCAAAAAAAAAAGATCACACACAGAACTTTCTAATTCTAACCTTTTCCCTAGCAGACAGTACTGAATTAAGCTTTCCCAATTCGATGGCAGCTGAGTGGGATGGAATTCGGCTTCCAAAATTGCCAGCAAGCTAGGCAAAGTCCAGAAAACTGCCTCAGAAATTGATTTCCAGGACATCTCAGAATTAGTTCCCCATGTCTTCTCTTTAAAAAAAATGTAAGATCGTATAGTACAGGTTTGGTTCGCAAACTTTGCAGTACTTCAGCCCTCTAAAACTCACATATTTTTGTGTGTGTGTGACATCTCCCCCCTCCCCCAAAGATTTCATTGGTGTTAGAGTTTGGCAATAAATAAATAAAACACTGGGCAAAAGAAGAAGGGGACAGTAGAAAATGAGGTGGCTGGATGGAGTCACTGAAGCAAGGTGTGATCTTAACATAACATAACATAATAACAGAGTTGGAAGGGACCTTGGAGATCTTCTAGTCCAACCCCCTGCCCAGGCAGGAAACCCTCTGGTCCACTAATTTTGTCATTTTGTCAAAGAATGCACTTGACTCCAGAGAATGGTAGAGGACAGGAAGGCCTGGAGGAAAGTTGTCCATGGGGTCGCGATGGGATGGACACGACTTTGCGACTAACAACAACAAATAATTAAATTTTAATCTGTATGTCACCGGGATTTAAATATCTTGGGGAAAAATACCTATATGGTTGCTAAGAGTCATTGCTGTTTTGATGGCACATCAAATCAAACTGCAAGACGGTCACACGAGAGATAAAGGAGGAAAATAAGGAGCAAAAAGTTTTGATTGCTCCTACTTTAGGTTGCATAAGCTTAACCAGGTTAACCGACCTCCAAGTCAGTTGCATGTAATCTCCTTGTCCACCTGCAGTAACAGGGCCTAAGAGAATAATAATGAGCAGATAATACAGAGCAACTGCCTTGCTTGTATACTGTACTAAGCTGTACAGTAACTTCTTTAACAGTGATTTATTAAAAATCATTGTTGGACTCTCAGAACATGCAAAGATATAAGCTGTTGTTTATAAACGACACATTGATTGATTTAAGAGGATGTGCTAAACCAGCCACAATTATTATTATTATTATTTATTAGATTTTTATACCACCCTTCTCCCGAAGGACTCAGGGCAGTGTACAGCCGGAATAAAAACAACCAAATTCAATTAAAATAAACAATTTAAAAAACTTCTTATAAAATTGGCCGAAATTTGAAACATATTAAAATCTAAAACCCAATTAACATACATCCAAAAATTAAAAATTTAAAAAGTTTAAAATTTAAGCCAACCCCACGCGAGTAAATAAATACATCTTCAGCTCGCGGCGAAAGGTCCGAAAGTCAGGCAATTGGTGCAAGCCAGGGGGAAGTTCGTTCCAGAGAGTAGGAGCCCCGACAGAGAAGGCTCTTCCCCTGGGGGCCGCCCACCGGTATTGTCTGGCGGACGGCACCCTGAGAAGTCCCTCTCTGTGTGAGCGTACGGGTCGGTGGGAGGCATGAGGTAACAGCAGGCGGTCCCGTAAGTACCCAGGCCCTAAGCCATGGAGCGCTTTAAAGGTAGTAACCAACACCTTAAAGTGCACCGAAAGGCCACAGGCAGCCAGTGCAGTCTGCGCAGGAGTGGTGTTATACGGGCACCGCGTGCGGCTCCTATAACCCGCGCAGCTGCATTCTGGACTAACTGAAGCCTCCAAGTGCACTTCAAGGGGAGCCCCATGTAGAGAGCATTGCAATAATCCAAGCGAGAGGTAACGAGAGCATGAGTGATCGTGCATAAGGCATCCCGGTCGAGGAAGGGGCGCAACTGGCGAACCAGGCGAACCTGGTGAAAAGCTCTCCTGGAGACGGCTGTCAAATGATCTTCAAACGACAGCCGTTCATCCAGGAGAACACCCAAGTTGCGCACCCTTTCCACTGGGGCCAATGACTCTCCCCCAACAGTCAGCCGCAACTGCAACTGACTGTACTGGGGTGCCGGCATCCACAGCCACTCCGTCTTGGAGGGATTGAGCTTGAGCCTGTTTCTCCCCATCCAGTCCCGTACGGCTTCCAAGCACCGGGACAGCACTTCAACAGCTTCGTTGGGGTGGCCTGGGGTGGAAAAGTACAGCTGCGTGTCATCAGCGTACAGTTGGTATCTCACCCCAAAGCCACTGATGATCTCACCCAGCGGCTTCATGTAGATGTTGAACAGGAGAGGCGAGAGAATCGACCCCTGCGGCACCCCACAAGTGAGGCGCCTCGCGGTCGATCTCTGCCCCCCTGGACACCATAGTCTTAAATTTAGTATGGATGAACCCAGCCACAGTACCATACAAACTGTTGCACTAAATGCTATGGACTCAGATATTCCAGTGACTCACAGCTGCCTTCCTTTGGGTATCTCAAGTATATCTTAGATGCTCTATATTACTATCTACGAACTCATTTCTTTTCCACAACAAAAAAAGGGGCAAGAAATCATGTCAAATTAATCAGGCATTTGTCACCGTGACATAGTTGCATTGAAGGTGATTTTATCTATGAATTTGGAAAGTGGGGATGTGTTTGCTTCTCTGTCCAGCTTGTCAACATCCAATAGTGACAATTGTCAGGGTTCCAAGTAACACCCCCAATGAAAGAAGACTCCGAGGCTGAAGTTCCTCAAAGTTCCATTTAGAATAGAATAGAATAGAATAGAATAGAATAGAATAGAATAGAATAGAATAGAATAGAATAGAATTTTATTGGCCAAGTGTGACTGGACACACAAGGAATTTGTCTTGGTGCATATGCTCTCAGTGTACATAAAAGAAAAGATACGTTCATCAAGGTACAACATTTACAACACAATTGATGGTCAATATATTAATATAAATCATAAGGATTGCCAGCAACAAAGTTACAGTCAAACAGTCATAAGTGGAAAGAGATTGGTGATGGGAACTATGAGAGGATTAATAGTAGTACAGATTTAGTAAATAGTTTGACAGTGTTGAGGGAATTATTTGTTTAGCAGAGTGATGGCCTTCGGGAAAAAACTGTTCTTGTGTCTAGTTGTTCTGTTGTGCAGTGCTCTATAGCGTTGTTTTGAGGGTAGGAGTTGAAACAGTTTATGTCCAGGATGTGAGGGATCTGTAAATATTTTCACGGCCCTCTTCTTGATTCGTGCAGTATACAGGTCCTCAATGGAAGGCAGGTTGGTAGCAATTATTTTTTTCTGCAGTTCTAATTATCCTCTGAAGTCTGTGTTTTTCTTGTTGAGTTGCAGAACCGAACCAGACAGTTGTAGAGGTGCAAATGACAGACTCAATAATTCCTCTGTAGAACTGAATCAGCAGCTCCTTGGGCAGTTTGAGCTTACTGAGTTGGCGCAGAAAGAACATTCTTTGTTGTCCTTTTTTGATGATGCTTTTGATGTTAGCTGTCCATTTTAGATCTTGCGATATGATAGAACCTAGAAATTTAAAGGTTTCTACTGTTGATACTGTGTTGTCTAGTATTGTGAGAGGTGGAAGTATGGAAGGGTTTCTCCTAAAGTCTACTACCATTTCTACGGTTTTGAGTGTGTTCAGTTCCAGATTGTTTTGGTTGCACCACAAGGCTAGTCGTTCGACCTCTCGTCTATATGCGGATTCGTCATTGTCTCGAATGAGACCAATCACTGTTGTGTCATCTGCGAACTTCAGTAGCTTAACAGATGGATCATTGGAGATGCAGTCATTGGTATACAGAGAGAAGAGGAGTGGGGAGAGCACACAGCCTTGGGGGGGCCCTGTGCTAATTGTACAGGTATTTGATGTGATCTTGCTTAGCTTCACCTGCTGCTTCCTGTTTGTTAGGAAGCTTGTGATCCACTTACAAGTCTGTTTTATTTTATTATTTTATTATTATTATTTATTTATTTTAATTTTATTAGAAAGCTCATATTGGCACATCCGGGAAAACCCGAATCTGAGAGTTCTGGGTTTTCTCCCACCCAAAAGAAAGTCAAAAATCCATCCCCTGGACCCACAAGTCCATTACATGGTCCAATCATTTCAACCTCCCAACTGGAGACAGCCCCCAGTCACTCCTATCCCGGTGCAGGCCGAATGCCCTTGACTCACAGAGAAAGGAATGTTGTTATGGCTAATCCTCCTCCACTCTGTGAAATCACCCCTCCCATTTTCCCAGGCACCAGATGTGACAGCCCTGAAGCTCCAACGGTAAATATGGCATCCAGGGCTGACAACAATGTGCTTGTGCCTTTTTTATCCATCCTGTTTCTCATCATTTATTTTTCAGCAGGAATGTCACTGTCATTATACTGTAACAGTGCTTTGTAGATTCAGTACAATTAGAATAGAATAGAATAGAATAGAATTTTATTGGCCAAGTGTGATTGGACACACAAGGAATTTGTCTTGGTGCATATGCTCTCAGTGTACATAAAAGAAAAGATACGTTCATCAAGGTACAACATTTACAACACAATTGATGATCAATGTATCAATATAAATCATAAGGATTGCCAGCAACAAGTTATAGTCATACAGTCATAAGTGGAAAGAGATTGGTGATGGGAACTATGAAACGATTAATAGTAGTGCAGATTCAGTAAATAGTCTGACAGTGTTGAGGGAATTATTTGTTTAGCAGAGTGATGGCCTTCGGGAAAAAACTGTTCTTGTGTCTAGTTGTTCTGGTGTGCAGTGCTCTATAGCGTCGTTTTGAGGGTAGGAGTTGAAACAGTTTATGTCCAGGATGCGAGGGATCTGCAAATATTTTCACGGCCCTCTTCTTGATTTGTGCAGTATACAGGTCCTCAATGGAAGGCAGGTTGGTAGCAATTATTTTTTCTGCAGTTCTAATTATCCTCTGAAGTCTGTGTTTTTCTTGTTGGGTTGCAGAACCGAACCAGACAGTTATAGAGGTGCAAATGACAGACTCAATAATTCCTCTGTAGAACTGAATCAGCAGCTCCTTGGGCAGTTTGAGCTTACTGAGTTGGCGCAGAAAGAACATTCTTTGTTGTCCTTTTTTAATGATGTTTTTGATGTTAGCTGTCCATTTTAGATCTTGTGATATGACAGAACCCAGAAATTTGAAGGTTTCTACTGTTGATACTGTGTTGTCAAGTATTGTGAGAGGTGGAAGTATGGAAGGGTTTTTCCTAAAGTCTACCACCATTTCTACGGTTTTGAGTGTGTTCAGTTCCAGATTGTTTTGGTTGCACCACAAGGCTAGTTGTTCGACCTCTCATCTATATGCGGATTCATCATTGTCTCGAATGAGACCAATCACTGTTGTGTCATCTGCGAACTTCAGTAGCTTAACTGATGGATCATTGGAGATGCAGTCATTGGTATACAGAGAGAAGAGAAGTGGGGAGAGCACACAGCCTTGGGGGGGCCCTGTGCTAATTGTACAGGTATTTGATGTGATCTTGCTTAGCTTCACCTGCTTCTTCCTGTTTGTTAGGAAGCTTGTGATCCACTTACAAGCCTGTTCCGGTACCTGTAGCTGGTTTAGCTTAGTTAGGAGAATGTCTGGAATGATGGTATTGAATGCTGAACTAAAGTCTATAAAAAGGACCCTTGCATAGGTCTTTGGAGACTCAAGATGTTGTAGGATGTAGTGCAGAGCCATATTAACAGGTAAGTGGCTCATCTTTAGTAATGGAAGATCAATATATTCATTCATTCATTCATTCATGTATTGTAGGTGCTACAGGCAAAACATAAAAGTCTTGTGGCCTTCTAGATTAGTGGTTCTCAGTGTGAACCATATGATACCCCTGAGGAAACCATACCATATTTCTAGGGGGTCAGGCAACCTTCGCTGCTAGCCATTATGAACAGTTTGTTATAACCACATCTAATTCGCTATGCTAATTTCTTGTCTGTGTAAACAATTGTTTTTGTTAGTTACTACAAATAATTTGATATAGTTTATATTAATAAGCACTGCATATGGTAAGATACAGTGGTGGGTTTTAAAAATTTTTACTACCGGTTCTGTGGGTGTGGCTTGATGAGCATGGCATGGCTTGGTGGGCATGGCAGGGGAAGGATACTGTAAAATCTCCATTCCCTCCCCACTCCAGGGGAAAGTTACTGCAAAATCCCCATTCCCTCCCAATCAGCTGGGACTCAGGAGGCAGAGAATAGATGGGGGCGGGGCCAGTCAGAGGTGGTATTTACCAGTTCTCCGAACTACTCAAAATTTCTGGTTCTCCAGAACTGGTCAGAACCTGCTGAAACCCACCTCTGGTAAGGTACCCTTTTCCAGCTAATGGCAACTACGGGAAGGGTCGACAGAGGCAATTGAAGTTCAGAAGGGAACCTTGGGGCTGCCTTTGAAGACCATTCTCCGATAGTATCTGCCGGCCGTATCCAGTTCAAGCTGGCAGTGTTGGTGAACTCTGGGTTATTTTGATTAAACGATTAAATGAATTAGCCATCAGTAGACCCATAGAGATTAAAAACATGAATAGACTATGCAAAAGAGACAATCAACCAGCCCAATACAGAAAAAGACTCTCCAACCTCTCCACCAGGAATCAGTACCCTGATCAGCATAGATTAACTCCAAGGTTAATTTCTGACCAACAGTCTAGTAAGCCACACCCCAATCAAGAAACTGCCAAAGAGCCATCAGTAAACAGCCGAACCTGCACAGTCAAGCAAGATACCAGAATATAACATAACATAACATAACATAACATAACATAACATAACATAACATAACATAACATAACATAACATAACATAACATAACATAACATAACATCAGAGTTGGAAGGGACCTTGGAGGCCTTCTAGTCCAACCCCCTGCCCAGGCAGGAAACCCTACACCATCTCAGTCAGATGGTTATCCAACATTTTCTTAAAAATTTCCAGTGTTGGAGCATTCACAACTTCTGAAGGCAAGTCATTCCACTTATTAATTGTTCTGTCAGGAAATTTCTCCTTAGTTCTAAGTTGCTTCTTCCCTTGATGAGTTTCCACCCATTGCTTCTTGTTCTACCCTCAGGTGCTTTGGAGAACAGCTTGACTCCCTCTTCTCTGTGGTAACCCCTGAGATATTGTAACACAGCTATCATGTCACCCCTAGTCCTTCCTTTTGTTAAACTTGACATATCCAGTTCCTGCAACCGTTCTTCATATGTTTAGCCTCCAGTCCCCTAATCATCTTTGTTGCTCTTCTCTGCACTCTTTCCAGAGTCTCAGCATCTTTTTTACATTGCGGCGACCAAAACTAACAGCAAACCACGCTCCTTACTAGCACTGATGATGTTACCTAGGTAAGGTAATAAAGCATCTGCAAGAAAACAAGCAAGCTCAGAGAGCACCAAGGACCCCCCTCATTTCAACCTACCAATATTCTCCTTTATTGATAAATGATGTCTTCTGTCAGGATCCCAGAATACTGCCCTTTTGAATTACGCACACACACACACACCAAGATTCATATAGTCCCCACTCTACTATTGTTTTGAAGGGTCCTGAAGATCAGGTTCTTCACTTAATCTTTTGGATAGTGTGACTGGAACCTCCTTTTAATTGTGAGAGTTGTTTTTTTTCCCTAGTGGTTTTGTTACTTTTGCTGTCTTTTACTATTTAATTTTATTTCATTTTTAATGTTTTAAACAACCTAGGCAGCAGTTGTCTAGAGCCAATGGAAGTAAGTACATATTAAATGTGGGGTCCTTGGTGGTCTCTGAACTTGCGCTGTTTTCTTGCAGACATTTCATTACCTGAACTAGGTAACATCATCAGTGCTGGTAAGGTGTGTGGTTTGCGGTCAATTTATATTCTAGTGACTTGCCCTGTCAGTGTTGGTGGGGGTGGTAGGGATTCTTTGGTTGGGCTTTTTGCTGTGGGCTTCTTTGGGAGTTTCTTGATTGGCGTATTGTTTCCTTGATTGTTGGTCTGATATCTATGGTGATATTACATATGCAATGTTATAAATTGTTATAAATATTAGAAAAAGTTGACAACTCCTGTTCTAGATCACAGTCAAATAAAAAAATGTTTCCTATCCTCTAGCTCTTTATCTGAAGCACGTTCATAAGTCACACTAAGCATAGCATGTTTTATTGGGTTTTGTTCTAGCATTTGGCTAATGTGGCTTGTAAATCGTATTTCATGACAGTATCGTATGTGAGTCAAAATTAGTTAGTTGCTGTCTTTTCAGTATACTGTTTCTTTTTCAGTATACAAAAACTGCAGTAAAACTATGGACTGTATTCCTTTGCATAATTTGGATTTACTTTTCAAAAGGATCAGGCAAAAGATCCATGTTCCATAAAACATTTTCCACAGTGATATTAATAATACTGATGTATATTGTCCCTTAACTGATCCAGTGTGTACAGTTTAACCAAAATATTAAATACATTCGACAGATATATTGCCATTATTAACATGTGATAAAATTTAGGAACAAAGACATTCTTCTGTCAAGAATTTATGAATGGATAGCTATGGGAGGAACCCAAACTAGAGGATTATGACAGGATAAAATAAATGTGGATGATATGATGCTATTAGTTATATTTCTATGCGCATACGGGCTAGGGGGAAAAACTAACTGAAAAATAATTGCACACTAGAGACTGAGCTCAGATAACTTATGAAACTTGACAAAAAAGGTCACCTCTTGATTTTGTTACATTTTTATTTTTACAAAGCAAAAAAAAAAAAAATACCCTAACAAATACAGAATCATAAGAAAACAAGTTAATAATGAAACCGGCCAAAAACTAAATTTCGCTTAGGGTACATATGTATGCTTTGGATACAAAACCAAAAAAAAACCCTTTACTCATAGGAACATGCTGGAGATATATGGGGCACCTCCCTGCAACTCTTTTAACCAAATAAGCCTTTTTCTAAGGCTATTCTGCATCTGTCAAGGACAGCCATGCAATTCCAGGAAAATATGTTCCTATTTTGCTGAAGACAGATGATCTGTCAAAAACACATTTTTGCCTTCTGTTCCAAAGCATCACACAATTTGTGGGTGTGGGTGGGTGTGGGTGATCTTAAAGAGAAATACAGAGTCATATTCAAATACTTTTTAAATACCCATACTCAGTACTTCTTTTCCGAATGACATTTGTGTAGATGAACATAATCTATTAAGAACACATTTTACAGTAAAATCTTTCATTATTGGATTTTTCAAAGCAAACCCTCAGTTGTATAGCCCAAATAAGTTCTTTGAATTTTAAATACGTAACACTGTCCCAACATAAAACATAACAGATTTCTAATATTTTGCAATAAACACTTATAACATTTTTGCTGCTAACAGAGGAACTGAAGCAATTCCACAGATTGTACCAGTCTATATGAATTAGAAAAAGTGCATTAATTTTGAAAGATGGTTTAGGATTTTTCCCCAAATCCTTCAGAAACTTTCAATCAAAGGTATTATTTGGACTCTGCCACCAAAGGTGGTAGGTATCATATGACAACTGGAATATAGCTAGCCCAATACCACATTTTATAAAATGCAAATATAGTAAAATGTAATGTCACCTGTGGATTGATTTCATGATCACGTCCTGATTGAAAACTGTTTGAAAGGAATTTTAAGAGAGTTTCAGTGAGATTTGTGAAGTTCAAATTGCAAATCATCCTCCCAAATATTTTAAAAAGCTTTCAAGAGAACCTGTCTAAGAACCTAATCTAAGAATATTATATAATAGGAATGTATAGGTAGTCCTAAATTTGCAACTGTAATTGAGCTTAGAATTATGGTCATAACTCATTGCGGTCATAAGGCAAGCCTCATGTGATCAGATTCAAAGTTACAATCATTTATATAACAGTTGTTAGTCAGCACCTTCCCAGTCAGATCTGCACTGAAGTTGCATCCTATGGGGATTTCTGACTAGCATATACAGTATATAGATCCTTAATGTTAATTAAGCTCCCCTGCTTAATTATCTAATTATCCTCCCCCTTTGAGGGAGAAGTCCAGGCCCACTCAACATGTGGAATGAATTAAAAGATCACCAGATACAGAACAATTGAATTGTAATACTATATTTTGAAGTAAATGCATTTGCTACATTGCTTTCCAGAAGCTAGGTTTCATGATATGGCAGGGTATTCTTATAATACTATGAAATATTGAGGCTAAGTTATCTACTTTCAGCATTTAAACTTGCACTGCTAATTTAAAGACGACATGCCCACGACCAAATTAGTAAAATAATGATTAGAACTGCAGAAAAAACAATTGCTACCAACCTGCCTTCCATTGAGGACCTGTATATTGCACGAGTCAAAAAGAGGGCTGTGAAAATATTTACAGACCCCTCGCATCCTGGACATAAACTTTTTCAACTCCTACCCTCAAAACAACGCTATAGAGTGCTGCACATCAGAACAACTAGACACAAGAACGTTTTTTTTCCTGAATGCCATCACTCTGCTAAACAAATAATTCCCTCAACACTGTCAAACTATTTACTAAGTCTGCACTAGTATTAATCATCTTATCGTTCCCACCACCCATCTCCTTCCACTTATGACTGTATGACTAACTTCGTTGCTTGTATCCTATGATTTTTTATTGATATTGATTGTTTCCTGATTGTTTATTTGTACCCTATGACTATCATTAAATGTTGTACCTTATGATTCTTGATGAACATATGTTTTCTTTTATGTGCACTGAGAGCATAGGCACCAAGACAAATTCCTTGTGTGTCCAATCACACTTGGCCAATAAAAAATTCTATTCTATTCTATTCTATTCTATTCTATTCTATTCTATTCTATTCTATTCTATTCTATTCTCGTCATCATTGCTAAGGATATGAAGAAATATTAAGTGCCAACTACATGTAGTTGTTGTCCACAGAAGCATTACAATATAAACTGTTGATACTTAAGAGCACTTGAAACTTGGCTTTTCCCCCAGGCACTGGGAATAGGGTGAGGTCAGGGTGGGATGAGAATGTGACCGTATTAGACAAGTATGGCTGCAGCGCCAGGTTTTCTGCTTTTATTGTGTCACTTTTTATACTGTTTATATTGTTTTATATTTAGGTGTAAGTGGCCCAAAGTTGTTTTACAGTGGGTGATTATATAAAATAAAATATTCATAAATAGATAAATAAATTTAAATAAATAAATAAATATAAATAAATAAATATTCTAAATGCCACATGGATGGAACTCCAGCTGGATAATTTGTTCCTTCTCCTTCTACCTCTGGCCTCTCCATGTACAGGCCTTGAAGGACAGGAGGAAGAGCTGGCCTCGCCATACAGAGGACAGAGGAAATGGCCTTGAGGGACAGGAGGAAGAGCTGCTACCATGGCAACAGTTAGATAAAGGGATCCTGAGCCCAGGGCAAGAATGTAACATGTAAACATTGGTCACGTTGGTGGATGATCTCTGGAGGGCCAGGGATAAGGGTTACTCCTCTGCCCTGGTCCTATTAGACCTCTCAGCGGCTTTTGATACCATCGACCATGGTATCCTGCTGCGCCGGTTAGAGGGTTTGGGAGTGGGAGGCACCGTTTATCGGTGGTTCTCCTCCTACCTCTCTGACCGGATGCAGACGGTGTTGACAGGGGGGCAGAGATCGACCTCGAGGCGCCTCATGTGTGGGGTGCCGCAGGGATCGATTCTCTCGCCTTTCCTGTTCAACATCTATATGAAGCCGCTGGGAGAGATCATCAGTGGTTTTGGGGTGAGGTACCAACTGTATACTGATGACACGCAGCTGTACTTTTCCACCCCAGGCCACCCCAACGAAGCTATCGAAGTACTGTCCCGGTGTCTGGAAGCCGTATGGGTCTGGATGGGGAGGAACAGGCTCAAGCTTAATCCCTCCAAGACGGAGTGGCTGTGGATGCCAGCACCCCGGTACAGTCAGCTGCAGTTGCGGCTGTCTGTTAGGGGCGAGTCATTGGCCCCGATGGAAAGGGTGCGCAACTTGGGCGTTCTCCTGGATGGGCGGTTGTCCTTTGAAGATCATTTGGCGACCGTCTCCAGGAGAGCTTTTTATCAGGTTCGCCTGATCCGCCAGTTGCGCCCCTTCCTGGACCGGGATGCCCTATGCATGGTCACTCATGCTCTCGTTACCTCTTGCTTGGACTATTGCAATGCTCTCTACATGGGGCTCCCCTTGAAGAGCACCCGGAGACTCCAGTTAGTCCAGAATGCGGCTGCGCAGGTGATTGAGGGAGCAGTTCGGAGCTCCCATGTAACACCCATCCTGCGCAGACTGCACTGGCTGCCTGTTGTCTTCCGGGTGCGCTTCAAGGTATTGGTGACTACCTTCAAAGCGCTCCATGGCTTAGGACCGGGATATTTATGGGACCGTCTTCTATCTTCTATCTCCCAGCGACCGGTGCGTTCTCACAGAGAGGGACTCCTTAGGGTGCCGTCAGCCAAGCAATGTCGACTGGCGGCCCCCAGGGGGAGGGCCTTCTCTGTGGGGGCTCCTACCCTATGGAACGAACTTCCCCCTGGACTTCGTCAAATACCTGACCTTCAGACCTTTCGCCGCGAACTTAAAACTTATTTATTTCATCTTACTGGACTGGCTTGAATTTTTCAATTTTTTTAATTGATTTTATGGGTTTTAAATTTTATAAATTTTACAGGGTTGATATTATATTTTAAATGGGGCCAATTGAATAAGTTTTTTAATGGTTGTTTTTATCATTGTATGTGTTGTTGTTTTTTTGTATTTTTATTGTGGCTGTGAACCGCCCTGAGTCCTTCGGGAGAAGGGCGGTATACAAATTAAAATATTATTATTATTATTATTATTATTATTATTATTATTATTATTATTATTATTATTACTGTTGTTGTTATTGTTATTGTTATTATTATTAAACATCTCAGACAAGCTCCTACCTACTTCTCAGAAAGGTAAAGTAGGGGAGGAAGGGTACATTCAGACTTTTAAGACTCTGTTACTTTAACAAAATTGCATTGACTTACATGACATTGGTTTCCTAGCCTTGTCTACCCTGAAGGACTGACTATCAGTTTTTCCTTGTAAAAGCACTGTGTCTTCATTAAGCCTACTGAATTCTCAGTGAATTATAGTGGAGTTTTGCTCTCTCTTGTTGCCTGTCTCTCATTCAGAGTTGTTTTCAGGTCTGTAAATCGTGAGGTTTCAAAGCTTCGGGCTTGTTTTCCTTTGATAGGTGTTGTTGTTTTCTGTCTTATATACAAAGTTAAATTGGCTTAACCTTTCTACTGACATGCTTTTACTCCCTGACACAACTTGGCTCCTGGAGATTTGTGTCCAACTAGCTTTCTTGACAGCAGAACAGAACTGGGGTGCTCTTGCCATCCACTCTGGGGTGCCCCCCTCACTCCTTACGTCCCATGAAAAAGTACCTGTAGAAGAGCATAAATAGTTCAACAGGGATATTACATGTAACATAGGAAGAAATTAGGGACATGAAAAATTAGGGGCATGTAACATAGGAAGAAATTAGGGACATGAGAATTTCCATGGGCACAGTCTATCAAATCTAACTTCTCACCCATTACAGTTGGGTTGTTTGTTGACATTAAACTCATGGCATCAGACATCTAGTGCGAAATGCTTTGATCAATATTTGGGATGTTATAAAGAAATATCACTATATGAAAGTTCCATTTTCGATATCAACAATGGAGACCATAATCTATCCCAATGTATTGGACTTAAATAAAATAGATACTCGGATCTATTAGATAAACTTGGAAACTTAAAGTCAGAACAGGATCTAAGAAAACAAGGAATAAAAATAGATTGGTGGCCATACTTACAGATCAGAACAAAATATAAAAATGATAAGGAACAATTTGGCATATACAGAGAACAATTGGAACTTGATAAGCTATTACTAGGATCCAGGGGAGGAAATGATTACCAAAATGTATAACTTTTTGTTAAAATTCAAAATGGAAGAAGAAACCGTCAAAGAAACAATGATCAGTTGGGCAAGAAATTTTGGACATAATATTTATCTGGATCAATGGGTTAGATTATGGGAGAGAAACTACAAGCTAACGATGTCAGCTACTTACAAAGAAAATCTGTACAAAAGCGAGATTGGCCAGGATGTTTCCAAATAGGTCCCCGAATTATTGTAGATGTGGTCACAAACAAGGGACATTTTACCAAATGTAGTGGACCTGTTCTAAGATTAAGAAATTTGGGGGGAAGATAAAAATCTGGCTGGATGAAATAACAGGGCAGAAAATAGAAAAAAAAAACTGGAATTATTCCTATTGGGCATTCTGGAAGGGAAAATGGAAAAAAATATACAATATATCATATTACACATATTGATGGCATGTAGCATTGTGATAGCACAGAATTGGAAACATCCGGATATCCCATCGGATCAAATTATAATAAAAAAAATATATGAATGTGCAGAAATGGACAGATTATCTATGGAAATGAAGGAGAGGGAAGATACTGAGTACTATCAAATATAGAATAGATGGTATTCCTGGCTGGAGAGTAAGCATAAAACTTAGAAGTAGAATCTGTATATAGAGGTTAAATAACCTAAGAGATGCTGATGTAGGAAAAGCTGTTATAAGTAATATAATTTTGATGCGTTTATCTTTGTGTATTGTGCTTTTTTTTTGTATTGTGTATTTTAACTTTTGGAAATTCAATAAATATTATTTTATAAACTCATGGCATCAGGATTACTGTAATTTTAGTTTGTGGAATTAAAAATTTAAACCTTATCTGACGTAGGTCTTGGAGTAGTTTGGGTCTTACAAGCAAACCATATGCAGTAGAGCTATTTCTGCATGACGCATCTAGTTCTCATCAAACCTCTGCCACATCGTCTGCAGAATTGCATCCACGTATCATTGTTTGTCTTCATTTGAATCACTGGTGAGCCTCAGTTGCTAAAGCATTGGAAGCAACAGTTTTGACTCAGCTGAAAGGCTAGACAGTTGAATGAATAAGTTGTGAGTAGAATTTTGCTGAATGAGAAACATGAATCATTTGAATATTTTCCCCTTTGGTTTACTCTTTGAAAGCCAGAATGGACACTGATTATCAAAGAAGGACATTTATGACCAAACTAAACATGCAGAATGTCCATTCTGTTAAAAATGGATACATTAAAGAACAGTTCAATTTCTGGAAAAATTGGCTCACAGAACAGTGCAAAATGTAATAAAATCTAAAGGGTTAAACAATAATATATAGATGCAACCATTTGCATGTGACTTAAAATGTTGAAATGACCAATATGGCCAAAAACGTACTAATGTCAGAAGTTGAACCTCACTAAAAGACACTACAGTGCACATCCTACTCAAGAAACTTCAATTGTATCTGCTTTAGATATTTTTAGGCCCATCTTCAACTTTGCTTTTTAAGGACAGGTGGTCCTGCAGCTACAAAGATTTCTAGACGAAGTGGATTATTTGAACCATCGGTGATCAGGTTTCATACCAGTGTACAGCATGGAAACTACATCATGCTTGTGGATAATCTATGGAGAGTGTGAGTCACCACTTGTTTGTGTTTCAAACAAAAGAGCTCTATCTACCTCTGTGGAGTGCTTCAAGGATCTCTTCCACTTCTTTTTAACCTCTGCATGAAATCCCTGTAGAAAGTACTGGTAATCTTTCAGCTGGGGATTTGGTGTCATTAATATACTGATGACACCCAGATTCCAGAATCACTTGTTGGGCAGATATAGAAACCAAATCACTCAATAAATAGTTAAACACACAAGCATCTCAACTTCAAGCCAAAAAGAAGATCCATTGGAAAACCTGACCCAGTGCTTGGAAGTATCAGGATCTGGATATTTTCAAGGCAGAATAGCTTTGAACTTGTAAACCTAACAATTCAAGGGAAAGCCCATCTTTGAGACCCATTAGGTTTGCATTCTCCTGCTCGGAGGTGATTCTCCTGGACTCAGTTTCTGCTTGATAAACTAGTAGCAGCAGCAGCTAGAAAGACTTTTGCACAGCTATGTCCAATTGCAACCATTCCTCAACCAGAAGGCCCTGCTCTCATGTATTCTGATACACTGCTTTGAGAGCTGCATTAGTTGCCAATCAGTTTTTGCACACGATTCTGCTTGTCATCTTTGAGGCCCTTTACGGCTCTGGATCTGTCATCTGAGGAATCCTCTTTTCTGTTTTCATTTCCCAATCCAACCAGAACAAAGAGGGCAAACTCCCTTTGCACCCCATCTTTACAGGATTGCCATCCAAATGGGGCATTTGTGTAGAGAGGCACTATTATATATTATTCAGCATACTCTGTTGCTGAATAGTGCACATCAGTATGGGGAAGAAGTTTTCATACCAACAAGATTGATTTTCACTTTAATGACACAATGAGAATAATATCTGGAACCTTTAAATCCACACTGCTCTCATGGCTCCATGTTCTTTCTAACATTGCCCCTCCTGATCTTAGGTGACAAGAGCAAGACAGTCCGAGAGTGGAATAAGATAAACATGCCATTGATTCCTAGAGATTTTCCAATACATAAAATATTAGACTCTCTATCAGGGTTAAGTCTAGGAAACCAATCTGTAACAACATACCACAGATCTAGATGAAGAATGGTGATTAAGATGGGCAACTTTTAATAACCACAACCAAACAGATCACATAGATCCAACAAAACCACATCTAGGAATGCAGTTGCCCTGAAACATATGAAGCCACCTGAATAGAATTGGGACGGGCCATGCTAGAACTAAGGCAAAGCTCTTTAAGAGGGAAATTGGCTGAGACCCACAATATAACTATAGTGCTCCAGAACAAACAGTAACACATATAGTTCAAGAATGTTTCCTCAGGAAATTTTAAGGCACCTGGGATTATCTCATTGTACCACACCACAATCAGTTAGATGGAGAGCTTCCTTAAATATCGAATTATAACATCTGTCCAGTGGGGGATTCAAATATTTTAACAACTGGTTCTGTGGGCGTGGCTTATTTTGGGGTGGCTAGCTGATCATGTGACCGGGTGGCCATGGCTATGGGCATAGAAACTATTCAGAGGGCTAAAAAAAGTCATTTCTGACCGGTCTTCGCACTTTTGACCACCCTCAGCATTTTTAACAACCATGTCACTCATTTCACAACTGCTTCTCTTCACCATGGTTACAAGATAGGGCGCAAAATATAAAATGTGAGGACAGTAGTAGGTGTGAGGACTGGTCAAAAGTATGAGGACAGGTCAAATATAACTTTTTCAGCTGAGTAGTCCCCATGCACAAAATGTTGCAACAGGCATAAATGATGACCGGTCATAAGTGTGAGGACTGGTCAAAAGTGCAAGAACCTGTCAGAAATCACTTTTTTCAGCCCTTTGGGTAGTCCCTATATGCATTTAACAAACGATTCGGCCGAACCACCTAGAACCAGCAGAATCCTACCACTGCATCTATCCCATTGCAATTCTATGGCTGCATATTATAGTGATTTTAGTATAGTTCTATCTTAATATTTTATCTCCTATATTGTATCATCTACATATCTTATATACGTATATTTGCTGAACTTTATTTAAACTAAATTTGTATATCAGTGATTGGATGACCTCTGTAGATCCTGATAGAAGATAGATAGATAGATAGATAGATAGATAGATAGATAGATAGATAGATAGATAGATAGATAGATAGATAGATAGATAGATAGATAGATAGATAGATAGACAGATCCTAAAGGGGCTGTGAAGGCAAACCTATGACTCATGTGTCCAAGGTGACATACCACATTTTGAATGACACATTAGCGATGACCAGCACCTGACAATTCTTCTCAAAGTATGCCCAGTTCTCATGTGATTTTCTGAGGCTGCATAACAATGGGGAATGCTGTTGCACGGCCTCCAAATATAATTCATTTGCAATTATTTGGCATTTCTTTATATAATACATAGTACCACATATGATTAAGAATATAGACTGTATTTTTTTTGAAGTAAATGAATATGTAAAAAATGTTTCTCTTTTGGTCAGGGGTGAGTGCCAGCAGACTCAGGTTCGGTATTTTCTTAAATTTTGACACATCAAGCCCAAAAGAGTCACTGTCGTCTTAGAAACAGGTGTTCTCAGTTGCTTTCCCTCTTTGAAATTCTTTCCCTGCAGAGATTTAGTCATCTTCATCTTTCTTTAGGTTTAGGAAAGCTGTGAAGCCCTGGCTGTTTTGTCTTACACACAAAGACAATGGTGTTTTTTGTTTTATGTTTGAAGCTGGGGTTTGCAGGTGCATGACTCTGTTACCTAGTGATTTGATGTGATTTATTGTTATTTTATTTTTAGATATATTTTGGGAGTTTTTCTGATATTATTCTATTGAAATTATTCGCTACCCAGAGTCTTAGGAATAAGTGCCTTATTCCGATCATTGTTATTAACATATTGTCCGGCATGTTATTAAACATGGGTTGTTAGATTGTTTCAATAAATCATGGTTAAGAAAGTCATGCAAACATAGCGGTAAGGTTATTGGGCTGTAATAACTAATTTGAACAATATCAATAATATCAAAGGAAACATCATATTAATAGAAGACAACATGATTTTTTTAATCAGCGTCTCTTTGTTTTAATTAATAGTTTCCATGAGGTTTAATTACTCTTAGAGAGAATGTGATGTGATGTTGTGGTTAAGATGTTGGGACCAGTGGTGAAATCCGAATCGGTTTACTACTGGTTCACTGGCTGCAAGGTGCATGTGCGCAGTGCATACCAAAAGGAGGCATGGAGGACCCTGGAGACTAGCTAAAAGGCATGGAAGTGCTAATACAGCAGACTTGGTAAGCGTCTATGTAATTTGTCTCAAGTATACACTGGGAACGGTTTCCATGTGATTTATTTATAACCCTCCCTCTTCATAGAGTGCTGAGAAGCACTCTTCAAAACATAGGTCTGATTTTAGTATATGTTGCTTTGTCATGTCTTGGATTATGGGTTTTGCCTCACCTTGTCTCTTGCCCCCCCTCTGGATTCATCACTTGATTGTTTGTTTACTGCTCTTGATATGTGTCTGGCCTATTTGATTAGAACACAGTCTAGCCTCAGGTACTGCGGAATGACTCCCCCCCACTCAATGGTTGCTTATTTTTTAATTGTAAAAAAGCCTGAGATCACTTATCTCTGGCTGATGCAGAATTACAACATTTGCTCATTGACATTCCAGCAGCCGGCTGAACTGACACAGAAGAACTTGCTCGCCATCCTTACCACCAAGTTTGTAAGCAAAAAAATAATGGAATACTTAGTATAGCAGAATTGGTTGTTACAACAACCGCTTGACTCAGGTTATAGGAAACCTACAGTTGACTCAGAGGGGAGATAATGTTAGTAACCCACCCATGCACAAATATCTGTTTGATGGGTCTAAGGAGAATGTTCCTGTCTTCATGACTTAATGCAACTGATTCATGAGTTTAGGGTCAGAAGATTTCCTGGACCACCAGAGTGAGGTGGAATTTGTTAGCAGCCTTTTCATGACTCTGCTGTCAATTTGGCTACGCTCTTTCTCTTTCCTATATGATGAGTAATGGGGTGTGTGTGTGTGTGTGTGTGTGTGTGTGTGTGTGTGTGTGTGTGTGTACACACACACATACACACACACATACACATACATACATATACATACACACACACACACACATATATAAATGAACCCCTTTATGTGATCAACTAAAATGAATGAGGAATTTAAAAAATGGATTGATACGGGGAAGGTTCTCACGTTTGTTATTTATTACTGGTAGTAAAATGACTTTTTGGTATTATCATATCAGACATGTATGTGCTGATGTTTTTTGTTGAAACACAACATATTGTTTTAAAAGAATTGACTTTGAATTATTTTGCCTAAACACTGAAAAGACGAGTAACACAGGAGATGTCTATAAAAGGAAGTGTACTTTGAATTTAAGATGGTCTTCCAAAAAAACCCCAACAGATAACATATAAATTATAGATACATTTGTACATATATGTATACTTGCCAGAAGTCACATTCTAAGACTGTCTGTCTATTTACCTACCTAGTTACCTGCCTACCTAATGTTCCAAGTACATATCCTAATCCTTCAGAGACATAACCACTTTCACATAAATGGGTAGCTACACCAAGAAAGGCAGGAAGAAAGACTAGAACGGAGGGAACTGGAGAAGGATGGAAGAGAGGAAGGGAAAAAATGAGAGAGGCATACTTTTAGTCGAGGTCTGTAGTAGTACACAAAGAGCTGCATAAGTCTATTATCTATTGGCTCCTTCAGTCTCAAAAGACTATGGTATTGTGCTCTGGAAAGAGATCCTAAAACAGCATCTAGTGTGACTAAAAAGGCCAATTTGAGAGTGGAAATCCCTTCCACACTGAGGGCAGATACATTCTGTCCCCTGCCCAGCCCCCAGATTTCTCTGGTTCCGGGACTGCCTCTTTACCTCAGCCTGCCGAACAAATGTCTCTTCGAATTGGAGAAGCCCATGCTGCGTCTTTAGCCTCCAAGCTGAACGATCGGAGGCCAAGGTTTCCCAGTTGTTAATGTCCATTCCCACGGCCTTTAGATCCCACTTGCAGATATCCTTATATCGCAGCTGTGGTCTCCCTCTGAGGTGCTTTCCCTGCACTAATTCTCCATATAGGAGATCTTTCGGAATCTGACCGTCAGCCATTCTCACGACATGTCCAAGCCAGCGTAGATGTCGCTGTTTCAATAGTGTGTACATGCTGGAAATCCCAGCACATTCCAAGACTGCGCTATTTGGAACTTTGTCCTGCCAGGTAATGCCAAAAATACATCGGAGACAGCGCATATGAAAAGTGTCCAACTTTCTCTCCTGCCGCGTGTAAAGGGTCCAAGACTATGTATATGTAGTCTTGTACAAGTATATGTATCACAATAAAGGTCTTTGTGTATTACTTTGTGTATGGCTCCCATATAACACCGATCCTGCGCAGGCTGCACTGGCTACCTGTGGTTTTCCGAGTGCACTTCAAGGTGTTGGTTACCACCTTTAAAGCGCTCCATGGCATAGGACCGGAATATCTTCGGGACCGCCTTCTGTTACCACATGCCTCCCACCGGCCGGTACGCTCCCATAGAGAGGGTCTTCTCAGGGTGCCGTCAGCCAAACAGTGTAGGCTGGCGACCCCCAGGGGGAGAGCCTTTTCTGTGGGCGCACCTACCCTCTGGAACGAGCTTCCCCCAGGACTTTGACAACTTCCTGACCTCCGGACCTTTTGCCGCGAGCTGAAGACATATCTATTCTTTCGAGCAGGACTGGCTTAAATAGGGTTTTTAAATATGGATTTTATTGGGGTTTATTTTTTATATTTTGTATGGTATTTTAAATTTAGGCTATTTTGAATAAGTTTTTTAAAATGTGTTTTATTGTAATATATTGTATTATTTTATTTGCCTGTTCACCGCCCTGAGTCCTTCGGGAGAAGGGCGGTATACAAATTAAATTAAATTATTATTATTATTATTATTATTATTATTATTATTATTATTATTATTATTATTATTATTATTATTATTATTATTATTATTATAAAAGGAAATGTTGTTTTCATATAATACTATTTGGATTTTCACATAATAGTATTTGGATTCATATTATTATAATTCAGGATTATCAAATAGTATTAAAATTAAAATTCACAAAACCTAGTGAATGGTTCTGAAGAATTCAAGTCTCACATCCTGCCTTATGACTAAAATGGTGTAATAAATATATTCTCCAAATGTGAAGTCTGGCTACCTTTGCTTTTTATTTCTGTGTCCTCTGCAATTCAGTGGTTATGTTCATATGAATATAAAGAAAATAAATCAGGATGACAGAGCACTGTATTCGATCTTATTTAATCTGAATCATTTTTGCGATGTAAATCAATCTAATTTCATGCCTCTTACTCAATTCTCCCTTTATTACTGCCCCAGAATCATTACAGGAGCTAAATGTCAGCAATATCATCCTTCTTTAATAATAAGTGGTTGTATTTTATGTTTACTTATGGATTTCTGATAATTCATTTCCTTTTTGTTGAATCTAAGAAAATACTCTTTTCTGACTGAAGACCAGTTGTGCAAATGCTTCACTGTTGAGCTGCTTGAAGAACAAGCATCGCAATTCAATTATTTTTCAGTTCTCTCTTTTCAGATCCCTCCAAAAAACCAATGCAGATTAATCTGCTGCTAATAGCACTGAAGGCATGATTTATAATTCTGTTTAATATGTGTGGGCTGTTCCTTCCAGCTGCCCTGCAGGTATTTAAATCAATCAAAGATTGGCCCGCTTAGCAGTCCTCCTCTTGTGAAAAAAAAGAAAGAAATCAATCCACAGGACTGGATGAAGCAGTTTGGGAGTAAAGGTAGAAGCCAACATGCATGGATGTCTGCTTTCTCTGAGATTGTACAGTAGACCAGGAAACAAGCTGACATAACCAATTAATACTAAAAGCTATAAACTAAACAGTATCTTCAGGAAAACAGAATCTCTGTGTGGAATCAAGCAAAACATATATATTAAGCTATGCCAAGAAAAAGTACATTAAAAGGATAGAAAATAGCTGGGCTAAATCCCAAAATCCATAAAGGGATACCATCTAACCTGAGCATCGAGGATACTAATTTCCAGTATTCTTCATCAATGGTTTGTAAGGCGTACTCTATCCATTGGAGTCCTTAATAAATGAATAAATTAAATTGTAACATCTGAACATTTTAACACTACTGTGATATCCCCACCCCCAAGAACCAAATTTAATTCCCTCCCTTCTGCATTGCTAATCAAACTTTTTCCAGGATATAACATATGACAGTCACATCTGCTCCCACAGGATGGAAGCTGGAGGACTATTAAATCATGTAGCATTATTCGAAGCTTCTACCCCACAGAGTGCTTAAGATTTATTACTCTCATTTTTTAGTCAGATCCCCTGCAAGGTCTCTTGGACTTGTACCTATTTTCCTGTTAGCTCCCATCCACAGACGTGTGGCTCTTTTTGCTGCCAAATCCTATTGCTCAAATGAAAATATCCCAGGGCTAATTTCTTTCTTTCTTTCTTTTCTGTGTGTTTTGTGTTCATTCTTAGATGGTGTCATTATTCTTAGGGTTTTACCTTGTTGCAACAGGCTTTGTTAAAGGGCATGGAAGGCTTGTCTTTAACTTTATCATAAATAAATTATTTCTACCTATTGGCTTATGCTTATGACAAATAGCTCTATGCTTCCAATTTATGGTCAAAAGATAATTGTCGGGATTTTCAATCAAATGGTCTTCATTGAATTTTCCTTTTCCACAAGATTATTATATTATACATACATACATACATACTGACAAAGTTCCAGAAAAACCTCTTCTGCATGAAAAAAACTCTGAAGCCATTGTCTTTCAAAGTTCTTTACTAGCATAAGGAAACTGGCGCACGATGAGTGAAATTCCAAAACTGAAACTTCCGGATTCTTTTCCCAGTTATACAAACCCCAAGAGTCCCACCCCCCTAACCCCTTTGCCGGTCACATGGTCCAACGTTCTTCCACTTTATTCGAAACCTCTTCTTGGCACTCCTTCTGCAGATGCAAACACAATCTGACCTTGATCGCTTGAAGAATATTACCATACCCCTCAACCCCCCTTCTTCCCCTCAGGGGAAAAATGTGGCAGCGTCTGGAAACCTACGGCCTAGTATGGTTTGCAGGCCTGACACATACATACATACATATTTATAAGGGCGACAAACATACCTAATTCCCTCTGCTTTCATCTGTTTCCCTATCCACTTTCCAACTATCACTGTAATCTCCCTGCCTATAAATTAAAGCTATGGGATCTGGGCTGCAAAACTCTGAATTTTCGCTAAATAAAAGCAAAACGATATAGATGGTCTGGTTTTAGCAGGCCAAATCTCACAGCATCCTATTAATCAAAATAACATGCTCAAAGGTGTCAAAGCTGCACAAATTAACCTACCATTCTCTAATACTCCTGTGAAACAGATTGACTTTATGAGTGTGATATATTGCTGTTATTTTCAGTCTTAAGAGCTGTATTTATTTGGAAGCTTTCTCTCTTTTTTAAAAAAAAAACGAATGCATTATAATTTTTCTAGATTTTAAATGTATGTATGTATACACACACACACACACACACACACACACACACACAAACTTTTAAAAAATATGTTTCAATCTTTTCATAATTTCACAAACTCTAAGAAAAAAAGGGTTAGTGGGAATCGGTTATTCCGTTGTGGATTGTCATCTGTAAAATGAATTTCTAAAATGAATATCAAAATGAAGTTCCTCCGGATATTTGAAAAATTCCCACCTTACTGGTATTTGAAAAGACATGACTCTTTACCTAGGACTTTGGGGAGGATGACCCTTTTCTTTGTTTTCTGTGTTTGCATACAGATTTGTTCTCTCTGCTAAACTTCTTTTTATGGTGTTCCATATTTTTTTAAAAAAATGTTTTTCTGTGGTGTTCTTTGGTTTTTATTTTTAGTGGTTTAACCATTGTTAAACCACCCAGAGTTGCTGGAAGTCAGGCAGCATATGAATTTTTAAAATTAATTTATTCTTGTTTTTAACTGTTTTTATATACTGTAGCTTTTTAATTTTTATGTTTATTTGCACACCGCCCAGATTCACTCCTTGAGGGAGAGGGGGGGAATCTCCAAATATTGTCTGTCTGTCTGTCTGTCTGTCTATCTGTCTCTATCTGTCTGTCTGCCTGTCTGTCTATCTATCTATCTATGTCTATCACCTTTGTTCTATCATCTATCTATCATCTATCTTCATTCTATCTGTGTGCATGTCTATTATCTATCTATCTATCTATCTATCTATCTATCTATCTATCTATCTATCTATCTATCATGTATCTTTGTTCTGTCTATCTATCTATCTATCTATCTATCTATCTATCTATCCACACAAATACACACATATATATATATACACATACATACAAATATAATATATTGATCCTGCTGTTGTTTTACAATTTGCACACAGCAAATTAACCTGCACTATTTAGTAGCATCTCCTTTCACAGAGCCCTACTGATTTACAGAGTCAGAGTCAGACCTTGTACCCTGGAAGATGATTACTACTCTCCATTATGGTCTTCGTACCATGCAATCCTCAGCACCTGAATGGTTTATAACCTGCTGGGTGAGTGGAATTGCTCTATGGAGCCTCATCCACTCCAGTCCTGGTCCCCACCCAAATGATGGAAGGAACTACGAGAAGACCTGAGCTGAATATTTCCAATTTTGCCTTTGTTTTCTTGCTCCTGAAATGGCCTGCAGAATTCCAGAGAAAAATCATTGAGGAATATGTAAAGCAAAATGACATAGATGGTGCAAAAAAACAGAAGATAAAGTGTGGGTAAATCCTCTGATCAAAGTAGTTGTTTGATTTTGTATGCTGATCAAAGGTGCTATCTAATATATCCATTGTTTTATTTTATCATAGTTGTTTGAGAGTGAGACTGGAGTCAGAGTGAAAGTTTTATACTCCTCATTTAGAATTCAGGCAAATATTTTATTTTGCCTAACAGTCAGAGTTCGAGCCCCTTAAGGCCACAATTCAATATACCTTTTGTTTTTTATTTCTCACATAAAATAGGACTTGATTTCAGAGCAGTGCATATTACATATCTTTGCATGTTCTCTGATATTTGTATTTCATAATCCCAAATATTCCCGGGAAGCTTCTTTTTATGAGAAGTAGCTTTGTTTTCCTTGGAAGAACGGCAATTGTTGGGAAGTCTAACCCCATAATAACAACTTCAGCCAGAGTGGGATCACAGACAGAAAGACAAAGGGAGGTCTTTATCCGTTAAAATAAAGTATACTCCAGCCAGCCAGCTGCAAATCTACCAGGGGATCATTTGTCTCCTGGCACTACTTTAGCCTATCCTTAGTTTTAATGAAATCCTGTTTTTCCCACAATCTCGCACACAAGTTTTTCTAGTTCATTGAAGAGGACATGCTTCATAACGGTACCTATGATAAAATGCTGTACCTCCATCATCCTACCTAACAAACATGGAAAAACAACCAGTTAGAGCCTCCTACAGAAGGCATTTAAAGGAGGTCTCCAAATCTATTATCCTCTAAGTCTGCTTCCCAGAATTCAAACTCAACTTCTCTAAGATAAGGTTTCAAACCAAACTGCAACAGTCGTCCCACACCACCTCTCTCAATATTTTGTTCTCAAAGGTGATGGACCCATCAAAATTTAGCTCAAATGTCATCAGTGATATTCATCCAATCTGCTGTCCAATGTCATTGGGGTGGTTTGGAGTATTGGAAGAATGAGAACTGCTTATGCCTTTCTTTTTCCTTAGTTGCTTCTTTTGGGGAGAATCTGCCCAATTTTTTATTTAATTTTTGCAACCCCCAAATCCTTCCCAAATGGCTTTCTCTCAGTTTGCGGTAACCCTCCATTGACTATCTGACCATGTTTGACTTTGTTAGATGACAAACCACATTTTTCCTCCTGAAACTTAAACTGGATATACAGCATTTTTTTCCATTTTCCTCTGCAATAGCCACCCTGAGGAATATACTGAAAGAGAATCCAGTTCATTTAGTGACCTTCTACAATTAAGGATAGTCTGAAACCTGGTTGTCTGTTCTCCTAGCCCAAAACTTTCTCACTCTTACTATGCTGACTTTCAGATTCATATCAAAGGAGGAAAAAACAGACTAGTCATGTTTCAGGGTGCTTTGTTATACAGTAGAGCCTCTCCATTCAAAATTGAATAGTAAAATGAATTTTGTCCTAGTGTTGGCTGGAACACAGAATGGATTTCAAGAATGAAGAAATGAGCCATTTCAGCATTATATGAATGAAAAATTATAGACTGTGATCTGGAAAGTATAGTGCCTTTTATATCTGGCTCATGATGCAGATATTCATTTGAAGCCCATTTGCTTCAAGGCAGCTATTCCCATTATACTATTTTAGTGTTGAGGAGAAGGAGAAATATATTCAGCCTATTTCCTAATTATTCTGTGGGCATCCACTATCTCAGAGTTATGTGAATGCAGTTTACCCTTTCTTGTATTTTTCTAAGAAAAACCACAACTGCGGTTTCTATGTCCTAATATGAATGGGTCCATGGAGAAATAGATGCTGGTTTACCCTGCTAGGTCTTCCAGGAGAAAAAAGGGCAACATTAGAACAGAACTTGGTTGTAAATAACTGTGAGACAAACAGAACACTTTGGTTCACCCAACATATATAGAGAAGCTTATGTCAGCAGAGTTGAGGTTCCATTAAATTCACATACAAAGATTCCACAAAGAATCCTGGATTCTGCAAAGAAAATGCTGTTGGGTGAATCATGAGTCTCCAGACACTGCTGGACTTTGGCTATTATCAGGCCTAGAAAATAGGTTACAGAGCAGTCATCTAAGATCTAGATCACCATACATTTCTCATCATTGATTTTGACCTGCATTATGGACTAGATTATGTAGTAGTAAATAAGATGCATAACAGAAAGAGAAACCATCATATGATTACCAATATCACTGGTCCAGATCACTATCACTACTGGTCACTGTCATTAATCACAATTATCTTCTGTTCCAAACAAGTACAATTTTGTTTAGATCAATACTGGAACAATTCCCATGCATGTGTCCCTTCACTGTGTGTTATTTACATTTTGACCACGCAGTCAAGTACAAACACTCCTCGGTTAGTGACTACCTCATTTAGCAACCATTTTAAAAATTTGTTTTCTGACCAATCCGCGGGATTTATGATAACATTTGATGGGCTGATAACACAAGTCTTCAATATGAGACTGATTAAGGTCTGATCAGTTTCCAGCAGTATCCCAAGTGAATGGGAGTGGTCTAATCGAGTAATTAAAGTCACAGAGCTCAGCTTGTGAACTTGCCGTTAGCACTTTTTAGGAATGTACTGCACTGGGGAGAAAAGCAACTTAGAAGAGATAACTTGTTTGAGCAATCTCTCTGCTCTGCCAAGAGGCAAAAAAAAAAAGGAAAGATAATCTCTCCTAATCTCTGCCCATCCTATTAGATAGACAAACTCCACAGGGACACAATGACAATTCACCACGGCCATCTTGCTGCAGGACAACTTCCCACAGGACAGCTCACTTGTTGTGGTCCACCAACAGCCTGCAGAGCTGGCAACGGAGTCGGACAGCGATGAGGCTGAGGTGAGGCCAGGCCATCGGGAAGTGAGGCTTTTTTTTCTGAAGCTCTGTTTGGAGGCTTTTTTTCTAAAGCTTCTTTCAGAGGCTTTTATTCTGAAGGACTATCTGTACTCTGTCCTTTCTTTGGTATTGATATATAGATTAGCCTCTTCGGATCTGTTGGTTATTGTGTCATTCTCCAGATTTGTTAGTATAGTTTGGTTAGAACTTTTACTGATTCTTCTTTTGTTGCTTGCCATATTATTTTAGATAAAAGCCTTTCAGAGGCTTTTTTTCTGAAGCTCTGTTTGGAGGCTTTTTTTCTGAAGCTTCATTTCTGATACTTTTTTTCTGAAGCTTCTTTCAGCCTCTGAAATTTCCTTTTTTGAGGCTGGGTGGGGGTACATTTGGAGTATAAGACACACCCAGATATTCACCCTCTTTTTTGGGGGGGAAAAGGTGTGTTTTATACTCTGAAAAATACGGTTAGTAGATTTTTCTCCCTGGCGATCTGTCCCTAACCTGGTCTTTAGGTCTTCTAATGGTGCAGTCATTACCACTGTAACTGAATCCATTCACCTTGCTGTTGGTCAGTTTCTTCTTCTCTTTCCTTCCATCTTTCCCAGAGAGCCAGCTCTTTGCATAACATGTCCAAAGTAGGATAATCTGAGCCTTCATAGAATATACATAGGCTCCTTTAAAAACCTTGGGACTTAGGAAAATAAGTTTTTCTTTAAAAAAATTAAAATTGTCCACTCTATTTTATATGATAGTATTTCCATTGTGCCATAAGACTTTTCTTCTTTTTCTACAGAAGGCTAACACATCCACCCCTGTGAGAACAGTGAAACCGTTTGCTTCTATTAACCTTTCCTAGGTTAACAAGAAGCAGGAGTAAGGCAGGACCTTATTTCCTTTAATTTAACTTCCTGCTGGTTTTGTTTTTTTATTTAATAAAGTTCAAAACTGAACTGACATGACACCCTCTTCTTGAGGTATTTGAAAATGATCTTTTAAAGTCCCTTGGGCAATAAAAAAAAGAACTTGACTCCTCCTTGAGATCATTGAAAAGTTCTGAGATATTTTTCCATTCCAAAGTGTTCGTCCTTAGTTCCACCTACCACAAAACAGCTGCTGAAACCACAAGGGAGGACACAGGCAGACAGCTGTCATATTATGAATCAGACATGAGCTAGGAGCAAGGAAATGAAATTTATCCCTTTGTCTCAAAGACTGTGCTATTTTTCATACCTTTTGTATTTAAATAATTCCCTATAGTAGTGGTGAAATTCAATTTTTTTTACTACCGGTTCTGTGGCCGTGGCTTGGTGGGCATGGCAGGGGAAGGATACTACAAAATCTCCTATCCCACCCCACTCCAGGGGAAGGATACTGCAAAATCTCCATTCCCTCTCCACTCCAGGGGAAGGATACTGCAAAAATCTCTATTCCCTCTCCACTCCTGGGGGAAGGATATTGCAAAATCTCCATTCCCACCCCACTCTGGGGCCAGCCAGAGGTGGTATTTGCCGGTTCTCCAAACTACTCAAAATTTCCACTACCGGTTCTCCAGAACTTGTTAGAACCTGTTGGATTTCACCCCTGCCCTATAGGGAATAGTAACCTATATATATTACATGGATGCTGGAAGAAAAACATTACCATTACCAAATGAATGGAACTTAACCTAATTCTTTGTACACCCAGCACACCGTTGTACACCCAACATCATGAATAGAATAGAATAGAATAGAATTTTATTGGCCAAGTGTGATTGGACACACAAGGAATTTGTCTTGGTACATATGCTCTCAGTGTACATAAAAGAAAAGATACGTTCATCAAGGTACAACATTTACAACACAATTGAGGGATTGAGGTGGGCAACTTTTTACCCACCTGAAAGTCACATTTCTATTGTTTTTCCCAGTAAGGAAATGTATATGATGCAATATTAGGTGTAACCATTATACAAAATTAAAATTAGAAACTAAGGAGTAGAATTCATTAGTCTGGAAGTACACTAAACAAATATGGAAACCTACAGTTCATTCTTAATGAACTAAATTGGCTCCCAAGAAGTGAACTGGAACTCTTTAAGTCCCAGAATCTCCAATCTACAGTGCATTGAACTATATCCAGGTTTTAATTATACTCTATTATTACTGCCAAACTGAGTGTCAACATATGGTGCATTATTAATATATTCTTTAACAGAATCAGATTTGGTCTCAAAAATATTTCCTGGAGAAAAAAAATGCAAGCTTTAAGTTCGGATTGCATAAAGATTCAGAAAATGTTTGAAAGGATTGGTGGCAGTTGCTTTGGTCGTGGAGGTAGAACATTCAGACCAACATCTTTATCTTCTGCTATTGTCCCATTTGAGGTTGACGTAAAGAGGTTTGTTAAGATGACTTTAGATCAACTGCTGAACGTTACAAATGTGTAAAGTTCTTGGCTATATCCATGATATTTTAAATCTATCAACACATTGGAAGGAAAAATGTATGCCTGACTGATTTGCACTAATATACTTTTACGTGGTGTGTCCACATTTGAAGTAGGTTTTTTTTGTTTTGTTTTTTTGTTTTGTTTTCAATAGGGTCCATTTTTAGGAGTTTCCCAGGTCTATTTTCCCTTTTACTTTTTTATTAGGTTTATTGATTTTGAGGTAAAATATTTTTAACACTTTTATCTTTAACTTTTATTTTATTAATTAGTTCAATGTGACCATTTTAAAACATTTATAAGCTCTAACCCTGGCAAAATTATTGTTTCATCCTATTTGCATGACTTCTATATCACATGCCCTGGTTCAAGCAAAAAGTAGTATAGAAGATTATGAATGTGGTTTTTTTCAGTGCATACCGCTATTCATTTTATTTGCAATTAGAATTTTCTGAATCTTAGTTTTCCCAAACATTTCTCACTAATAACTGCTGAGCTGTAATAGCTAGAAACCCTAAAGAAATTCTCTTGCAATCAATTCACCTGTCCAAAAGCAAAATTGTATGGGGTAGCTTGCCACATACATAAGTGCTAAAAGATATCTGAAATATTTGAAAGCAGGTCAAAATTAGACATTTGCTTTGGCAATTGGACAATTGCACATTTACAATGAAATACTTTGGACTTTCCTTTAAGGGAAGCAGAAAATGAGTCATCCACACACAAAAAAAAACAAGGATCAGTTTTGATTGTGAGCAATCCTATGACTACTTTAATTGGAGAAGGCATTCTGACCTCACAGATGAAAACACTATTTAAGTTCTGCCAACCAGATGTTCCACTAGCAACTAAGCAGCTGCGAGCAGTGGTTTTCCAGGCTGCTTGAACAGAAGGTACAGAATATTTAACAGAAAAGATGATTGCCTTAACTTTTCTTTTTGCCTTGTTATGGGACAGAGGTTTTAGCTGGGGATTCAAGGATGGAATTCTTCACAATTCTATTTGGTTAGGTAAGTTGATTTTTATTTTCTTTGTGCTTCTATTAATAAATGCTTAACTGCAGAAAGAGCTACTATTTCTTATATCAGTCCCTGCATTTTTGTGTTGCTTGCATTAATGCTACAAATCTTTACTGAATTATATTTTTCCATTTTAAAAGATGTTTTTGCAGAGATCTGATTTAAAGAAGAGAAATGCCTCTGAAACATGAGCTGCGAGAGCGATGCTATCTGAAACCTTGAGCTATACAGAAAGCTAGACCTCTAGAGATGTGTATGGGGAGAAAAGAGACTTAAAGAGAAACAGCTGTGCGAGATACATATCTGCCTTTCCTTTCCACATAAATAATTCCTGGAAATACTGCCTAAAACTATAGCTTCCAGGTAGTTACATGTCCTTCCCTGTACTGCATTTTCTCCATCGATTAATTTAGATTTCCTAACATTAATTTAGATTTCCTAACATGGCGACTCTCAGATGAGTTCAATGACAGCTTCCAATCATGCCCAACTAGCATGGCTTAAACAGTTGTACGGTAGTTGATGGACACTGTAGTCCACCCCATGTGAATGGCACTAGATGTGGAAGGCAGTAGTACTATTTCTTCAGCTGCAACTCTTCTCTTTCCTACCTCTTTGGTCATACTGTTCTACTCGTATTTTAATATTCTGGAGCCATCTCTGCTTCAGCGAAACAGAACTTTGCTTATCCTGGTACAGAACTGCAGAAGGATCAGAAATAGGGGTGGCCCTCCACAGCTCACTACACTTCTCAGCATTTTTCATCCTATTAGCAGGTTGGCTGAAATTGCTGAAAGCTGAAGTTCTCTAGGACTAGATGTTCCGCCTCAATCAACTTTTGGACACAGTCGGATGTTATGGGGTGGGGGGAATTATATGGCCCAAAAGGTATTACATTCTCTCCTAAGCTCCTTTTGTACAGATACCAGACTTCTAAAACTTACTTAGCTGCAAGCCACCCATGAACAACAAAACAACCTTCCAGTAGGTATACGAGGAAAAGAATAAAGCAGCATGAACATTTTCTAAAACCCCTAAAATTCTGGGGGTGTTAGGGAAGATTACATCTTAAGCCACCCACAGTTATTGGAGCGGCACAGCCTAGATATTTAAATCTAAAATACAACCTCATCATAATGCATGCCCCAAAGCTGCCAGCTCATTTTTGTTCCACTACAGGCAGCCCACAAAACAGAAGAATGTACTCCTTAACCAGAAAAACATTGTCTGTCCCACAACATAAGGATAGTCATGTCAAGTCTTCCTCCTGTCAAGCTCAACACTCGGTGATTTTAGCAGTAGCTACTGCCAGCCTCCACACAATTGCAATCTAATATACAGCTTTGTGATTTTTCTGGGAGTGTCTTATCCAATGTTAACTAGGCTACTCACCTTGCTTAGGTTTTTTTGAGATTAAGCCTAAACGTGGTTTGTTTGGTTTGGGCTTAGCCTGGTGTTGTAAACACAGTACTTGTGATTTGTAAACTACAGATGATGGACTCAGAGATTGATTCTGTGGTCAGCAGAGAGGACATGTGATAACAAACTGGGGGGGGGGGAATCTTAGCATATTGTTAAGTGAAACTTTTCCTGGTTTCCTGGTTTTGCGTATAGTGTATACGCGTATTGTGTAGCAAAACAATAGTGTATTGTGAAGTGAAACTTTTACTGGTTCAGACATTGTTCTTTCCAATTTTTTCTTTAAAAAATTCTGGCAATGTAAGCAAACAGAGGATAGGAAACCTTTTTATTTATTCATCATACTGAAATATAATCGCCCATTCACTGGAGTGGCACCACTAGTTCAAACCCCAGTTAAAACTGTTCTTTCCAATTCCTCATTCACAACATAAGATGGAGAAATACTGGAACTGTTGTTGTTGTTTTCTGCTGAGAAAACCCTCCAGAAGTATATCTTAGGTAGCTCTTGCTAATCAGAATAGTATTGGGTTTGTTGGATGAACCGTATATCAATAAAAAGCAGTTTTATATGTGTTCCAAATAATTTTATCCAAGGGCCTGGTTATCACATTATATTATTTCAGAATGAGTTTGGCTTGGTTTCAGTTTAGTGTCTTCTGTGAAGTCAGCCACTGTGATTCATAAACCACAGCGTATAGCTTAATGAATGGGGAGAAATCTGCAACTCTTCCAGGCCCATGTTGCTGGCCCAGAGCCCTTCTGGACTCAACTGTTAAAATTCAGCAAAGCTGTTTGTTTTGGGCAGAATATCCTGGACCAAAGCAAGCCGCATGATAGGTACACTGAGCTTCCATGAGGTAACTTAATGTTGCCTTTAAACCACTCCCTTGCTGGTTCAAAATTGAAGCATTATTTCAGAAGTTATTTGAATGATAGTGGGCAACGTTTAGCCATCATTAAGTCTCACCAAGATGAATATGCTGCGTTCAACACAGAATATCAATGCCCAGTGTTGCAGAGGGAAGCAGAAAAAGATATTTGTTGGAGATGGTGTGGGTTTTTTTAGAGGGGGAGGGGGCTATCTGAGAACATCCTATGCCACAGAGGAAAGAGTGGGTTGAAGGATCAGTTTGGCTCTGTGCTTAGTTTCTTTCTTTAAAAAGATAGAGAGAAAGACATGGTAATAGTTCAGTGAAACACATGCTGTCAGGCCTGGAAGCCATCTTTTTTATTGGGCCTTCAGGCCTGCCACATTTACATCTTGTGGGAAATTGGGAGGGGGGATTGTATGGAGCATGGGTGATATGTAGTCATAATAACATTCCTTTCTCAGAGAGTCAAGGACATCTTGCCCTGCACCTGGAGGGGTGTGACTGGGAGGCATCTCCAGTTGGCACAATGCTTTGATTGGACCATGTGATGGACATGTGGGTGCAGGGGAAAGGACTTGGATTTTCTTTTGGGTGGGGAAAACCTGCAAGCTTTCAGATTTGGCTTTTCCCAGATATGACTAACTTAACAACTGCAGTGACTCGCTTAATAACTGCGGCAAGAAAGGTTGTTAAATTGGGCAAAACTCACTGAACAACTATCTGCTTAGCAACAGAAAATTTGGGATCAGTTGTGGTCATAAATTGAGGCCTACCTATAAAGGCAACATGCTAAGACAGTGGCTGAGCTACCACAATACCCCGAACCCCAAACAATTCCAAACTTGTGCAATCTCAACCACTGGATCCTTTCCCTTTCTTAAAAGCTTCATGCAGTTCAAATGGGAACTTCAATGCCATCCTGATTTAAGGTACAAGAGGGGGCTTGACAGACATGGATTGCTAAGGTGAATATAGCTGTGACATCTCTAAGCCAAAAATAAAATAAAATAAAATTCCACCATGAAGGAGAAGCTCATATTCCAATGTATTACTCCTGCTGGTTGCCCTTCCATAGTAGAGAAGCATAAATATGTGCAAATGGTGTTTAGATTTTCACATCCCATTAGAAAACAGCTTTTTCCCCCCAAGCCTCCCAGGGAGAAGGATTTCCTCAAACTGCTTTTGAGTACTCTAATGATATCCAGCTGGAACTTTTTCCTGTGCTTTGATACCAAAGCTTTCAGTTCTCCATTGCCCAGATACAATGCACTTCATAGCAGGCTTTACTATATCTACATGATTATAAAAGTATCAAGTGGATTGTTGTTAGTGAAGAACAAAATCCAGAACCATTTTGATTACATTGCACAAGACAGTGACATTGGTTGGCATACAACCATGTTTAGAGAATAGGGTCTAATAAAGCCATCAGAAGATTGGCCATCAGATAGATTTACTTTTTAAGCAGTAAGTAAAAAGAATGTTTTACCCATGCAACAGCAAGCTCTCATGCCTTCTGCATTGAATTCTGCGAGAGGCTATGCTTTAGTGTGAAATCTGAACTGGTTTACTACCGGTTCGCTGTGGCAGTGCACACCACGCACCAAATCCGAGGTGCGCGTGCGCAGTGCACACCAAAAGGCATGGGGTAAGTAGAACAGCGCGCAGGAGGTGTGTGATCAGCTGTGGCATGCAATCTTTTTTTTTACCTTTTAAAAGCATTTTTTTTACAACCTATTCGGTCAACCTATTCTATCCAACTTACTGCTGGTCACCGGCTTTCCCAGTATTATAGATTCTCAAGAGAGATGGACCTTAAAACAATACAAAATAACACTTCTTTCTATACCTGATCAGAACCAATTTGCTTGTTTCTCCTTCCCAACAAACTCTGAAACAGAGGTAAACAAACAAATTTCCACCCCAAATTTCCATTCCATTTTCTTTGTTCTACCTGACTTAAAGAATGGTCACAAACCCTTCTTCTTCTTCTGACCTTTCAATCATTTTGTCTGATAAATCCTTCTTGGCAATTCCATAGCTGGGATGTTATTTTCTAAACTATGACTTGGTTTAGTAAAAATATAGCCTTTATCAAGACTTTAGAATTCGGACATACTGTACCTTTATAGCATGCGTATCAGTGGAAGAGATTAAAGCACATTTTTAATTCTCTGTTAAAATTAATTGAGTTTAAAATTTATTTTTAAAATAAATACGTAGCTTACAACTAAGTATCTTTTAAAACTGATATTCAACTGGTTATTATCTTTAATTATGTAAATGTTATAGCTCTCCCAAATCCCAAATAAAAAGTTGTATATTATGGAGGAAGTAAAGACTAACGTTGTCCATGGGGTCTCGATGGGTCGGACACAACTTCGCAACTAACAACAACAACAAAGATTAATGTTATACAAGCATTGATCCTGTTATGACAGCATATGTACAAACACTAAAAGAAAATAAAGGAAGCCAAAAAGATTGGGAAGATAACACAGAGACTCTGTTCATTTTGCATACAGCCATAATGTCTATTTGTTTCATTTTGGTTTGGCAAATGTATATCTGGCCACAGAGGTTTATTCAACAAGGCATAACTAAAATGAAATATGGCCCAGCATGATGTATAAATAGTCATTAGTACAATTATTGGTCAGTCCTTTGATGAGACAAAGATCTAGTATAGGATTATTTTTTTTAAACAACAAAAAGAAGAAAAAACATTCACATCAAACAGTTTCAATATGCTGAAGGGGTGTTTACATATCTTCTTGTGCAATCTCAAGATAAACAAGGATGTTTTTAAGAAGGACTGCACCATAGAAGATTATGCCTTGCAAACAAGAACTCTCCTTTATCTTTCATAACAGAACTGTAGGGTCTTTCAGATGCCTCCAGGCTGATATTGCTTTAGAACTTACTAACTTTCTCATTTTTAAGCTATTTTTTAAACCTGCCCAGATCCTTGTATGCTACTTAATGCTATTCAGAGGCTTGATATAGAGATGGCAGGGAAAGCAGGGAGCTCTACAAAGCTCCCATTTTGGATATTTCTTGCCCCAGACTTTTAAACAAAATTTGTTTAACAAAACAAGCTTACCTGGCTTTCAGAAATTCAGGTGATCACTAGACTGCAAAATGAAAGAAATAGATTTGTCTATATTTCTTTCCTGCTATACCTAGCGTTCCTCTGGATTGCTGTACCCACCATGATAGTCCAGGTGTGAGGCCCCAGCAGGAAATCTAATGGAATATCTCCACAGAAGGATTGAGAAGCAAGTGAGGAGTCCCTATGATGGCTGCTGCTGCTACTCCCAAGTCAGGCATTGATTTAGTTGTAGCAGCACTGTTGGAGCCAAAGGCATTGGAAGCCCTGGCGATTTCCCTGGAATTATTGTTGGACATTGTCTTCCTCTTCCAGATGTTCTTGTCTTTCCTGTTTGTGAAAGGACAAGGAGAAGGAGAATAGAAATGCCGCAGTTGGGCTGCAAAAATCAAGATAACCATCCTCTGGAAAGATGAGAAGGCTTGGGCCCAGAGGCAAGTTTTCCATAGTAACCATGGTGCTTTGAATTATCATTTCACTAAAGGAACGTCCAGCCTTATCCATATCATCCTTCCACAAGGCTGCCTAAACAGTTTTACTTAAGAGGGTTTGAAGGATTGGTTGCTGTTTGTTTACTTGGTCTTGTCTGCTCTGTTTTCCACTCTGTTTTGGTATGCTGCAAATCACACAGAATAAACAAGCAACTGTCATCCATAACAAATATACCAAACTGGTCAGCAGCATCCCAGTGCATGTAGAAAAGATCAGGGGTGCAATTTGGCAGGTTCTGACAGGTTCTGGAGAACCGTTAGCAGAAATTTTGAGTAGTTCAGAGAACCGGAAAATGCTACCTCTGGCTGGCCCCAGAGTGGGGAGGGAAATGGAGATTTTGCAATATCCTTCCCCAGGAGTGGAGAGGGAATAGGGATTTTTGCAGTATCCTTCCCCTGGAGTGGGATGGGATAGGAGATTTTGTAGTATCCTTCCCCTGCCACGCCCACCAAGCCACACCCACCAAGCCACGCCCATAGAACCGGTAGTAAAAAAAATTGAAATCCACCACTGGATAAGGTGTGTATTCCAATGCACTATAATACTTATGTCACTCTAAACCAGGGATGTCCAAACTTGGCCCCTTGAAGAGTGGTGGACTTCAACTCCCAGAATTCCCCAGCCAGCATGAACTATAAATATGAGCAAGTTGCTGGCTGGGGAATTCTGGGAGTTGAAGTCCACCACTCTTCAAGGGGCCAAGTTTGGACATCCCTGCTCTAAACCCTCTTGCTCCCCCCACAGACACCACAATCATGGTTTCCTCACAGTTAAAAGTAGCCTATCTGACTGTGTTCTTCCTTTTCTTCTGTCCTCCCTTGATTTTTGCAGCCTCATAGAGCTCAGTGCCTGAGTCCCAAAGGTGCTTTTTCAAAAGGCAACTGGACTTTCTTTGTATGCAAAAGACATTTTGCTTCTCATCCAAGAAGTTTCTCCTGTTCTGACTGAAGAAGCTTCTTTTATTAGAAGCTAAACGTCTTCAAGGAAAAGCAAAGAAAGTCCAGTTGCCTTTTGAAACACTTTTGGGACAACCGTGACCTGGATGACTGAGAATCTCCATAGACACTCAGTGCCTCATCCTGATGGCCCAGGTGGGAAGAACTGTAAAATTTGCCTGGGGCCCAAGAGAGCTTTATTTGTCCCCTTCATGCCTCTCACCCATCCAAGTTCAGTGAGTTGCTGTATTCATGCTGTTTACCTCATTTCTTGGGTTGATCCAACAATATGTCATTGATGGGTTTTTCCAAAGAAACTTGGGAAAGTTACTCATGACAGATGCTGTGAGTAGCCAAATTACATCAGTCCAGTAAATTGCTTCTGTTATGGAATAATTTTGGAATAAACAAAGAACCCTGCCCCAATTGTTTGAGCAGGACAGAGGGGAGATTCAATCTAAATAAATCTATTAAATCTAAATAAAATACCATATGAGGAGTGCATTCATGGACAATCAATTAGTCAAGCTGGAAAGATGTGAAAGTAAGATAAAATATTTTTGTTTGCATTTAAAAAAACCTAGAACCCTTGTTATCCATCTCCTTACAGAAGATTAGCCAATCCTGCACTAATGTGTAAACCATCCTTATTTGCAGGCTGTTCATAACATATCTCAATGCTATTAAAATCAAGAATGCTGATTTAAGATGACATTGATTCATTATTATTTACATTTAATTAATTACATTTAATTATATTTTATTTATTGGTGTACATTTCTGTAATAACTACAATTCTATTAGCTTCCTAAAAATAATACGTTTCATTCTGCCAAAGCCCAAAATTTCTAGTATTCTACTGCTATACATTTAATTTTCCAATATAGCATTCATAGAATGTGCCTATCGTTATCTGAACATTATAACCTAATCTGAACATTATGGAATAAAGGAGCGTATACTAAATATCTATAATTCACCCCATCGGTACCCTATTTTACTTACAATGTCTCTGGTTTCACTTTTAAAAATCATTCTGTCCTGCTTCATTCTATTTTTTAACATTAAAATCATTAATTGTAAATAAAATATACATGAAATTTGGCAGTTATAAAGCAAAGTATTAGTCTGCACTGTTGTTTTGGTTTTTAACAATGCCCTCAGATTCATAAAAGCTCAGGAAATAAAAATGCTGAGTGGTTGCAGGCCAGTTGATTGCATATGTGCCTACCTGTGTTAAAAAATAACCACAACTGGAACTGATAGTAAATCTCCCGGAATGGCAGGATAGTGAAAAAGTAAGTGTGCAAAATGTTCCAAAATATTGTAGAATACTCCATTTACTTTCAGACCATGCCAAATCTTGCCTTTTTCTGGATGGTTCTATAATTTCCAGAGTCATTCTGAGACAATTCCTTGTTTGCACACGTGAAAGTTTGCACAACTCAATCTAGAAAAGATGGAGGGAAGCTACCTGGCAAGTTTACTTTCTGTTAATTGGTCATCTTTAGCTATCTATAGCCATTTGTGAACAGGCAAGTTTCCTTCATAATAATTCACAGAATTCAGACCTGTGTGGTGAGGTTTATAATGTGGCCTACTTGCTCCCTATTTGTTCAGGAACGCTTCGTATCTTTCAATGGATTTTAGGCAAAGGACAGGTGAAAGCTAAGGACAATTGTAATTTACTTCAAGATAGAAAAGGAAGAGAGGAAAGCAGCATAGACTGTATGTACAGAGCAGTTTGGTCAACTTAGTTTTTAGAATAATGGCTTTTGCTGATTCTCTCTCAAGGCTAAGTGGACCAAACGTGCCTACCGTTCCTGTCCTATTGTTTTTCTTTTCTTCTTCCTATATATGTTTATATGTGTATATACTATATAATCTTTTTGTATGATGTTGTGACAAAATAAATAAAATAAATAAAATAAATAAAAATAAATGATGATACAAAAGGGACTACATATGAATGTTGTGGCCTTTCCTTTCCCTTTCTTTTTAAGAAAGAATGTCTTTGCTTTGCTTTATTGCTGTATTTTAAAGTTTATCCAACAATTTGTGTGTTATTCTGAATTCAAAACAGCATAACACTGTTTTGTTAGTTTTGGAAAATCCATGCTATTATAATTCTTCAATGCCTTCTTGAGATCGCTATGAGGACTGCAAAAAAGGAGTTTGAGTTCTTTACTCAACTTGAGGCAGCAAAAACACTCCATGCATTCTTAATTGTGCTTTACATGGTTACTGCCTGGAGCCATTGGGAGTCGGGTGGCATTTGAATTTATGTGCTTTTAATATTTATATATTATATAATTCATGTTATATAATTATAATTTTGTAATAACAACTATTATTTTTATTACATCATTTCTGCACCACTTGAATGTTCCTAGTATGGCCCACATGCGGATGCTGGGAGTTCTTCATGCCTATGCTAGAACAAACAAACAAAAACTCCACCTTCCACAATCTTGATTTGGGAAAATATGTCCTTGGTACACAACTAGTTTTTCGCTTAAGGCTTACTAACACTTTAACGCTATTCTTCAAATTAAATCAGATCAATTTCTGACAGCCAAAGGTCAGCAAAAACACTATCGTTAGCATGGGGACAAAACAGATTTATTTCTGCTGTTTTACTCTAAATACAATTGGACAGCCATCCTCTTGTTCCTGAAAAGAATATTGTAGATGTTATAATATAGGAACAGGAGGCTTTCACCTCATCTCCCAGCTACTGCAGTACCTCCATAATCCTTATCCCTGTAACTGTGGTGTCAGAGGCTAAAGCATTGGCCCTCAACCTTTTGGGCACCAGGGACTGGTTCCATGGAGAGAGGTTTTTCTGTAGGCCGGAGGGACCGTAGTTTCACATGCTGTCTGCAGTTTTGCTTGTTTGTGTGGCCTGGATTTTGGTGTGCTGCAGACAGGTGTCGGTCTTGGACAGGGGATGGGAACCCTTGGGCTAAAGGAAACAAAAGAATTGGAGTAGGAGATGGGAATCCAAGACCTTCTTGGTTGTAGGAAATGCTACTACATCTATTAATCTGGGGATCCCAGAACTTTTGGGATGGGTCATGGGGTTGACGGGCATTGAAAATTTGAAAATTTAGGAAATACACTCTCAAAACAGATCCCTGACCCATCACAAAGGAAAAAGATACATAGCAATTAGGACTTAAACTGTTCCAAACACTGATTTATTTACAGGGTTGGTCTATTCTACACGATGATCCCTACAACTTCTTCCACCTTTTGTCCTTTTTCTAGGCAAGCAGCTACATACCCAAACAAAATAGTGGATGGAGCCAGCCATTTTTTAAAAAGCTATTTTTCTAATGAAGTTTAAAGACTCATTTGGGGCAAGAAGTGTTCTTGGCAGTACAGATTCCCTGGAGGCTGTGCCTATGCTTCTCAGCATCTCAGATATCTTTTCCTTTGTTTTTTTTTAAATTAAATTTGTTTTTAATGCAATAAGCCAGCAGGTTTGAGGGATACCAAGGAACAAATTGGTGTCTCCAAGAATTACATTCCCGATGCTAATCAATTCCAGGTCTGGAGCAGGTACAGAATTTTTCTCTACTTTTAATGAGATCACTCCTCCCTTATTTTCAGTCAGGAACTCAGCAAGGTTTTAAAAAATCCAAGGGGAGTAGAAATCTCCATGCTTTAGTTTTCCAACATGGTAGTCATTATGCCAGCTTTTCGTTTTTTTAATATTCATTGCAACTTTTACTTTGAATTAACAGAACGAGCAGCAGGAGTGTATCACAGAGAAGGACGGTCTGGGAAATACCAGCTGACTTATGATGAGGCAAAATCGGTGTGTGAATATGAAGGAGGACAGTTAGCAACACTCAAGCAATTGGAGGCTGCAAGAAAAATAGGTACAATGGTGTAGTTGATGTCACTAGAGAGTATAATCTATTAGAACAAGCACTGCACAGGATAATAAGACTTGAATGTATGTATCAGTCATTTCCATAGGTGGGCTGCATAAATATGGTCAATCAATCTCTAGATGGCAGCACCAATCCCTTGTGGCCATCTAGTGGTTAACAAACTTTGTGATGTCTGTCCATCACAGGCTTTTTAATTTGTTTTGTTAAAGACCTGCCCATGTTTCAAAAAGTAAGTTAAGCACAAATGGCAATATTCTGAGAACTCCATGTACTAGGATACAATTCCATTTAATCTTGAGTTGATCATATCCTGGACAGATACATTTTAAAATATCCATACAAGCAGTACAACATAGTTCTGGAACGTTCACCAAAGTGCATTCACATACATGATGTAAACCAGCGACCAATATTAACAATATGCGGCTTGGGCTGCTTGCACCATCAAGTAAAATATGAACAGCCTCATTTGTTGAACAGAACATTCAGAATAGGGCAAGTCAAAGATATTTCAGCAGCAGGAGAAAAATATAAATAAAGGTTTGTTTATATTTATATTTGCAATACTTTGGATTCAATTTTGAAAGTTATTTCAGAAAATATAAACAAAGGTTTATATTTTTTCAGAATTAAAGTACAGAATGAATTACTTATAGACGGGTTTAAATTATTACAAAATATTTTTGCTTGTCTTGGGACAACTCTAGCTCCCTCAGCTAAAAAAATGGAGATGAGCAGCGCCCTCTACAGTTGGACACAGTTGGAAAGGAGAAAATTTTACCTTTATAAGAAATAAATGTACATGTTCTAAAACACAATGTGTGTATTCTATAGTGGATGGTCTTGTGTCAGATAGATTTGCATTCTGGGTAGAATAGAAACTAACTCACCAAGACTACAGTAGTGTAATGTTTTATATTAATTAGGCATCTTTGAATAAAGATGCTCAGGACTATAGTAAAATTTACTCAGCCTGTGCCTCCTAATAAATTTTAATTATATAAAGTGAAACAGTTGTTTTTGTGCTAAAAGGCAAAGATGACACAGTTGAAAAAATATGAACCAGGAATATGCATTTCTCTGTGTCTAGGGTGGAAACTCTTTTGCTAGCAAACCCTAATTCGTTTTTAAATAACTGGGACTCTATTGTATGGTGGTAATCCAGCAGGTTCTGACAGGTTCTGGAGAACCGATAGCAAAAAATTTAAGTAGTTCTGAGAACTGGCAGATACCACTTCTGACTGGCCCCGCCCCCATCTATTCTCTGCCTCCCGAGTCCCAGCTGATCGGGAGGAAATGGGGATCTTGCAGTAACCTTCCCCTGGAGTGGGGTGGGAATGGAGATTTTGCAATATCCTTCCCCCAGGGGTGGGGAGGGATTGGGGATTTTGCAGTATCCTTCCCCTGCCACACCCACCAAGCCACGCCCACAGAACCGGTAGTAAAAAAAATTGGATTTCACCACTGTGGTAATGAACACAAGAAATTGTGAACCTGAAGTTCAGCATCCCCTCTTAGCCAACACTTGTCTTGTATGACACTTGCCTTCCATCTCTCAGGCTTCCATATGTGTGCTGCTGGCTGGTTATCCAAGGGAAGAGTTGGATACCCTATTGTCAAACCAGGAAGCAACTGCGGCTTTGGGAAGACAGGAATCGTAGATTATGGGTTCCGGCTCAACAAAAGTGAGAAGTGGGATGCCTATTGCTATCACCCTAATGGTACGTGAACATGAAATATATTTCTTACAGCTGTTTAGACTGAAGGATACACTTTTGCAAAATTACCGGCCTTTAACTGCTGTGGCCCCTTAAAGAATACCATATGCTTAATGATAGCAAAACTTTTTATAGGCTAAAACCGACTTCATCAGATGCATTAACTTATCTTGATTTAGGATTGCATAACTTCATGGTTGAGAAAATTATCTTGGCAATTTTAAATGGTAATGTTACAAAAAAAGAAATGTAGAAGGTGTAGCCAGGGATAATTTATTTATTTATTTATTTATTTAATTAGATTTTTATACCGCCCTTCTCCCGAAGGACTCAGGGCGGTTTACAGCCAGATAAAAACATAACAACAAGATAAATACAAGATAAAATACTACTTAAAAAACTTATTCAATTTGGCCCAGATTAAGATAAATTTAAAACAATAAAACCCATTAAAATTAAAACTATATAAAATCTAAAATCCTATGCCAGTCCTGCACAAATGAACAAATATGTTTTCAACTCGTGGCGAAAGGTTCGAAGGTCAGGAAATTGGCAAAGTCCTGTGGGAAGTTCATTCCAGAGGGTAGGGGCCCCCACAGAGAAGGCCCTTCCCCTGGGGGCTGCCAGCCGACATTGCTTGGCAGACGGCACCCTGAGGAGTCCCTCTCTGTGAGACCGCACGGGTCGGTGAGAGGCAATCGGTAGCAGTAGGCGGTCCCGCAGATAACCCGGCCCTAAGCCATGGAGCGCTTTAAAGGTAGTAAATAAAATAATAATTTTATTAGCAGTGACTGATCACAAGATGGGCAGTATTGCCGAAATCCTCATATTGGATGGGTAATTAACATATAATTGAATACTAGAATTGGAAGGAACTTTAAAAAAAATCTGATCTATCCCCTTGCTCAGTGGAGGATCCACTAGAGCACAGGTGTCAAACTCGCCATGTCATGTTGCCGTCACGCGACGTTTCACGACTTTTTCCCATTCGCAGAGCTGGGGTGGCCTGCACGTGTCGCATCCAGCCCACAGGCCGCCAGCTTGACACCCTTGCACTAGAGCATGTAAAAAGGAATACACCATGATGTTTTGGGCTAGTGGTCACCAACACCCACAACTATTCTCAAAAGCATGCCTTATTTTCACACAATTTTCAGAGGCAGCCCAAGAATGGGCTACGTTTTTGTGCAGCTTCTGGACCCTTCTCTTGTGCAGTCTCTAGAAACCTCCAAAAATCACACAGAATTAGATGTGCTTTCATACAGTTTTCGGAGGCTGCAGAAGAGCGTTCTCCAAAGCCCTTCCAAGAATGAAGGCTTCCTGTGGCCCAGAGCTGCCTCAGGCCTCAGGGTTCTGTCAACAACAACAACAAAAAGAACGTTGCCTGAAGATCAGCCATGCGCGGCAGATTGTGGAGATCACACGCATGATTGAATTGTATATTTTTGAAGTGGGGAGGCGACATGCCAGCAGAGTCAAGTTAGGCATTTTCTGAAATTTTGACACGGCAACCCAAAAGGTCTGCTGCCATCACTGCACTACAGCATTTCCAAGAGATACCCTTGAAGAATATCATTTCTGTGGCACAGCCGATTTCATGTGCAATATGGAGCATGAGAAAAAGAACTTGTCCTATGCCAACTAAAGAAGATTGAGCAAAACCTCTCGCTGAACAAGTAAGGTAGTATTCAATGGCCAAATTAAGACTTACAATGACGTGCCCTAGAAAACTGAACATTCTTCCAAAATAAAATACGTACTGTCGCAATGTATCACATGGTAAGAGATTCAACACTACACAGGGGAGATGGAAAAGACAACAACTAGGCAATCGACATCATTCTGAGCAGCAGCCCCATACTATGCCTAATTGTACTGTGCTTGTATCCTAACACAAAGTGACTTGCCAAAAGCCACTCCGATGAAACATGCAGAAAACGGGATTTAAAATTCATAAACAAATTACATTCTTTACTCCAATAGAATCTGCTTCTTCAACCAACTCCTTTTGTTTCTGTCCTACGTTTAGGGCAGACTTCATTTGCAATGACAAATATAAGTTTAGACCTTTGTGAACATTCCTTTGCTTGCCAGAGTCTTTTTGGAGAAGGAACTGTAAGGAAAACAGCTGCAAGTGAAGACAGGGCTAGTCCCGAGGATAGGCTCCAGTGTCCAACCATGTCAAAGCATATAACGTTGTTTCTGCCAAGTCCACTTTCTGCTGGCAGCAGAACCAGTTCTTAAGCTATTGCTGTGCCCCAGTGGTTGCTGTTTGGGCCTCTCCGCTTGTCAGTGTTAATTGCTTGTGACATTCAGTCCTGACTTGAGTTGCCAGAAGTTAGAGGTTACTCTAGGATAGTTGCGGAGATGTAATTCATAAGCAGGAAATACTCAGGGGAGAGACTTTTATAATTCCGTGAAATATTCTTAAAACTATTAAGTTCAAAAGGGGTTAATTCAACATGTCACACCAAGCCATGCTTTGGTTTATCCATGGTTGCTAAACAAGACTTAATAGCCCACTTCACACTTAACATTACACCACAAAAACTGCTGAGTCTGTACATTAAAGACAAAACTAAAGAAACAACTCATATTATGACTCAGAACAGGGGTGAAATGCTATCGGACCAGATCGCATAATCGGTGTCATTACTTCCTGGGTGTCATTACTTCCTGGTTTTAACCAGGAAGTAATGTGTTTTTTACCTTCTGCGCATGCACAGAAGGTTTTGCGCATACAGAACCCGAGCCGGTAAGGAAGGTAAGTAGATTTCACCCCTGGCTCAGAATAATTTCTCTCAACCCATTACAGGAAGGAAGAGTTGAAAGTGGGATTTAAGTCTCAGCAGTTAAAGACATTGAACTTGTCAGCTGGAGAGCTGACAGCCCATCTCCTGCCCACCTAGCAGTTTGAAAGCATGTAAATGCAAGTAGATTAATAGGTATCTCTTTGGTAGGAAGGTGGCAGCATTCCATGCACCTTTGGCATATAGCCATAGCCATGCTGGCCACATGACCACACAAATTATCTTTGGACATCACTGGTTCCCTTGGCCAAGAAACGGAGATGGGTACCATGCCTTGGAGTCGGATACGACTGACAAGGAAACCTTTACCTTTTACACTGGATAATATAGAGAATATGCTTCACAAGGATCTTTAATTTGGGGGGTCTTTCATTATTACTTGTCTCTAGAGATCTGTAATACTTTGGATTCAATTTTGAAAGTTATTTCAGAAAATAACTCTTATTAAAGAGGTAGGTGCCATGTTGTATCTTCCAAAGCTTAGAAGCAAATGTGAAGTGCCTCATCCTTGTTTAATTAGGGAACCCAGTGGCTCGTGTGGCTAGGACCCTGGTCTGCAGGCTTGCATTTGAGACCCATTGCTGCCACGGCAGGGTGAGCTCCCATCACTCGCTCCAGCTCCTGTCAACCCAGTGCTTCAAAAGCAGGTGACTGTGAATAGATAGATGGGTACTACTTCAGTGGACAACTTAACGGGGAGCCAACTGGGCCTCTCCTGGGCAATGGTGATGTCACCAGTTGATTCCTTTGTCACAGAAAGGGCCGTGGTGGCTCAGGCTGTAAGATAGCCTGTTATTAAAACACAGCTGCTTGCAATTACTGCAGGCTCGAGTACCACCAGGCCAAGGTTGACTCAGCCTTCCATCCTTTATAAGGTAGGTAAAATGAGGACCCAGATTGTTGGGGGGGCAATAAGTTGACTTTGTAAATATACAAATAGAATGAGACTATTGCCTTACACACTGTAAGCCGCCCTGAGTCTTCGGAGAAGGGCGGGATATAAATGTAAATAAATAAATAAATAAATAAACACAGAAACACTTCAGTGCTTCCAACACTGAAGTATAATATAGCCTATTTAATTAATGTACAGATTCACTTCTTTTTCATAAACAATTGTGTTGTGGAATCTTTTTAATGGAAATAGAATTTTCCATAATATGTTAGATACCATAATAATATTAGACCATAATAGTTTAATATTAGAAACTATATTATATTTAATATTGGGGGTGCTTAATTTCTGTTTTTCCTTCCTTCCTTCCTTCCTTCCTTCCTTCCTTCCTTCCTTCCTTCCTTCCTTCCTTCCTTTCTCCTAAATGCAACGTTTAATATTTCTAAACGATGAGCACAATACTGTGCCTTCTTTGAAAAATCCTGCAGTTTTCTCCATGTAAGCAATGAATAATCTTTCAGTGCAGAAAACACTCACAGATGTCAGGAAAATGGGAGAGGTCTCTTGTTCGTAAAATTACATATAGTCCACCTCTCTTTCTTTCCTATTTGACCATATCCTCTGAGACGCAAATCTGATTTTTTTTTTTCAAATGTATTGTTTGGGTGATGAAAAGCTTAATTAAACCAAGTTGTTTGCACTGGCTAGTGAGTCATGTTCTTTCCATTCTAGAAAAAAATAGGTCTCCGTTACTAGTGAATGATGTTGAAACTTAAAAACAAGACTGCAGGTAGAACTGTGTCTTGAGAGGCTCATCATTATATCACTTTGGATTGATTCATATTCCAATAAAAAAGAATTGACTTGTGCGTTATGCTCTGTGCTAGAGTATTAACCCATTTTCTAGTTAAAAATAGTTTCGATATGCTTGCTGTTTTATATTCCCATCTGGTGACTTGGAGAATCAAAACATGGTTCTTAATCATCTGAGATAACTTGGTTGTTGAGTTGACACAAGTTGTGCGGTTACATAAACGCTTTAAATAAATTACATAAATATGTCTTCTTAGATTCAGCAGAAAGGCATTGAATTGGCCTGCTTCTGCTTGTAAATATCTGGAAGATATTGGCTGTGGAATTGCTAAAAGCATATTAAGCACACAGATTTTTATATTTCTGTTATTCAGTTATTCATTTGAGGAATGCAGTGGAATCCCCTGAATACAGGTAGAGGACTTATGATCACAATTAAGCCCAAAATTTATGTTCCTAAGCGAAACATTTGTTAAGTGAATTTTGCCCTGTTACGACTTTTCTTGCCACAGTTGTTAAGTGAATCACTGCAGTTCTTAAGATACTAACATGGTTGTTAAGTGAATCTGGCTTCCACATTGACTTTGCTTATCAGAAGATTGCAAAATGGGATCAAAAAATGGCCCCAGGACATGGCAACCGTCATAAATATGAATCAATTGCCAAGCATCTGAATTTTGATCACGTGATCATGGGGAGGCAGCAGCCGTTGTAAGTGTGAAAAATATTCATAAGTCGCTTTTTTCAGTGCTGTTGTAACTTCAAACAGTCACTAAACGAACTGTTGTAAGTTGAGGACGACCTTTAGGTGCTTGGAGATGATTTAGGAATGAATTATTAGGGTGAAGGAGTAAGTAGAAGTTAGACTAGACAGCAATACAAAAAGAAAAGAAAAATGACCTGGATAGATACTGAGTATGTTTTCATTTCTTCTGAAAGTCTGTAGAGATTCTCAGTCATGCAGGTCATGGTCGTTCCAAACGTGCTTTTTCAGGAGGCAACTGTTTTTTCTTTTGAAGACATTTTGCTTCATCCAAGAAGCTTCTTCAGCTCTGACAAGATGGTGGGTAATGGAAGGATTTATATTCCTGTCTGAAAGGAATATAAATCCTTCCATTCCCCACCATCCAGTCAGAGATGAAGAAGCTTCTTGGATGAGAAACAAAACGTCTTCAAAAGAAAAAAACAAGAAAGTCCAGTTGCCTCCTGAAAAAGCACCTTTGGGATTCCTCTGAAAGTGTTCATAATTTTTATTGGCTTTTGAATTTACTGCTACCTGCAGGTGGCCGACCTGCATCATGCTAAGAGCTTGTTCTACTGATAGGAAATAGTAAGCTATATGGAGAAAAACATGTGCTTGAAAGATGGCTAACATTGTATCCAGCCAATTTAATATGCAGATTTACAAAAGCATATATGATTTAGATTAGTTTTCAGGACTGTTGGAGATGAGCTGTAGAAGGTTGGCACACACAAAAAAACCCATGTGCTATAAGGCTGCAAATGCACAATTTGACATCTGGGATGAGTATGTCATCTGATCTGACGTTGTTATTCCTCTCACAGGAAAAGATTGTGGTGGAATATTCACAGCATCAAAACATGTTTTTAAAACTCCCGGGTACCCAAAGGAATATGAAGATGACCAAGTCTGTTACTGGCACATAAGAGTGAAGTATGGTCAACGGATCAAAATCCAGTTTCTTGACTTCGACCTTGAGGATGATACTGCCTGCATGGCTGATTACTTGGAAATATACGACAGCTATGATGATATAAATGGTTTTGTGGGCAGGTAAAATGTTCAAATCTTTCATAGTACAAGATGTACAGATTGCAAATGGTTGGGTGAAGGGTTCAGAGAAAAGGCCAAGTTTTTTTTTAAATTCCACCCAGTCTCAAAGGATTATGTATCATGTTTATACACACAGAAGCCAAGCTAATAAGCATATATAAGTACAAGCCCAGCTAATAAGTGCCAAAGGAATGCTAATAGCCACACACTTTATCCTTCTTTTTTCCACCCACTCCTTCTTTGTCCCTTACCCAGGGGAGCCCATCTTAGACCCAGTCCTCACCATCTTCCAAATTCATGACACTTGCTTAGAGGAAGCTGTAACCCCAATCAATCTCCTCTCAGTCCTGATTCTCTCATCTTTGCTGACTATTTTCCCCCCTCTTTCCTTTTCCCTTACCGCTCACTGAGAAGTGTTTCTGATTCCAATAGGAATCTCCTGGGGTTTTTTTTATACTTTTCAGCTCCATGCAGAATGATAGTGACAAAGGATTATGGCAGATGAAGTTTGAAACACCCAAAGATCTTTGCCTTAACTAATCTTCTTCCATGGAATTTTCTTCACTTTCCTCAGCAATTATTAGTGGAAAGCAGTGGTGAAATCCATTTTTTTTTTTACTACAGGTTCTGTGGGCGTGGCTTGGTGGGCGTGGTCTAGCTGGGTGGGCGTGGCTTGGTAGGCATGGCAGGGGAAGGATACCGCAAAAACTCCATTCCTACCCCACTCCAGGAGAAAGATATTGCAAAATCTCCATTCCTTCCCTACTCTGGGACCAGCCAGAGGTGATATTTGCTGGTTCTCCAAACTACTCAAAATTTCCGCTACCGGTTCTCTGAACTTTTCAAAATTTCCGCTACCAGTTCTCCAGAACCTGTCAGAACCTGCTGGATTTCATCCCTGGTGGAAAGCCTTTCCCCCCAGTATTTCATGTCCCACCCCAACAGAAAGGGAAAATAAAGGAAATTAATCCCTTATCCCGTGGGCATTCTCAGAGGAAATGCTAATTTGTGGTTCATGGGTATTAATTTTAGACTCTAGTTTTACTGGCCAGGCATGGTGGGATGGGGTAGCTCATCATTAGATACTGTATCTATTACTGCTTTATGACTTTCCTTTCTTTAAATGCTCCCTTGAGAATGTGGGCATCAGAGTAACACCAGTGGGGAAAGTGTCAAGTTTATATCATTCTGAACTTTTTCATCCTGCTGATTTATCCTCTGGGGAGCAGAATGACTTCTGTGGGACCTGCTTCTGATTCAGTCCAATGTGATTTTTGATATAGTCTGACAGATGTTATGATAAACAGACTACGTAGCGCTTGGAGCGACATTACTGAGAGAGCCCTCGGATTTCTGCCCACAAAGATTGTTTTCAGGCAAGAAGTACTGTAACTGAGCTTGCTGATTGTGTTTCAAGCTTCTCCAGAAGCTGGATTTGAAAAATTCCGGACCTAGGGTTCGTTTTTCTCTCATTCTCTCACATATATCTGATTACAAATATATATGGACATGTAATACACGAATGTTTTTAAAAGTGCATTATTCAGTGGGAGTAAAACAGGGATGAAATGCTGCCGGCTCTAGCCAGCTCACGAGAGCCAGTAATGCCGGCCATGGGTAGTTGGGAGAACCGGTAGCACTGCCAGCGGGAGGCTCCGCCCCCCCCAAACTGGGACATCATCATGTCCCGGTTTTGACCATCTGCGCATGTGCAGAAGGCTTTGCGCATGGGCAGATGGCGGCGCGCATGCAGACAACAGCACACACACATCAGCGAACTGGTAGGAAAGGTAAGTACATTTCACCCCTGGAGTAAAACATTTCCTTTCCATACTAAGAGAATTCTCCAAGGATGCCTATAAGGCAGCGGTCCCCAAACTTTCCAGCCTAGTGGCCCAGCAGTGGTGGTGGTGGGGAATGGCAGGTGCATATGTGCATGCACAGCTCTGTGTGTGCAAGCAGAGGGGGCACACACCCTCCGCTCATGAGAATGAAGCTTCATGCATGAGCAGAAGGTGGTTACGCTCACGCATGATGCTCCACTCACGCAAGCAGAGGGCGCTTGTGCTGATGCATGAAGTTCCACTCAGGAGAATGGAGCTTTGTACATGAGTGCTAGCGCCCTCCACTTGCAAGAGTGGAACTTCGCACGCGTGCTTGCCCATCTTTTCCATGGCCTGGCTTTGAACAAGACACAGCCTGGTAGTAGGCCGTGGCCCAGGAGTTGGGGACCCCGGCTATAGGGTATTGTCAAAAAGTCAAGATAGTGGATGGATCCCAATGGTACAATCAAAGTTCCTCTTGTTTATATCTGATACATGTTTATTTATATCCATCTATCCTAATACTCTTTCCTCCTATTTTTCCCACAAACACTCTGTGTAATGGAGTGGGCTGAGAATGAGTGACTGGCCCAAAGTCACCCAGCTAGCTTTCATGCCTAAAGTAGAATTCACAATCTTCTAGTTTCTAGCCTGGTGCCTTAACCACTAGACTAAACTGGCTCTCTAAAACCATAAAAAACAAGAGGAGCTTCAATTATACCATGTTGGCTTCTATGTTGTTGTTTTTTTACTACCTCCTGCAGACATCCCTTTTGCTTAAGGAGCTAAATATATCCCACCTGGATGGAAGATGGATGGAAGGAATTGGAGAACAGATGCTTCAGAGCATATTTTCTTACTCTTACAAATTAACACCATCCACCTATATTTCCTATCCTTCATCACAAGATTTAGTAGCAGAAGTGCTAGCCATTTTTTGAAAAGTATTTTGTAAAGTGTGTTAACGCAAACAGAACACTTTTCTTCGAACTGCTCTAGCAGTAGCCAAATCTTGTCCAATGTTTGCATGGCTACTAAAACATAACTCCCAATGATCCCTGCCTGCCTGTGCATTGCTAATGATCTCACGCAGGAAGTATTATCTCTGATGCACATGGACAAGTGACCACAGAGAGCTTTTTAATCAGCTAGGCAGCCCTTGAAAAGGACACAGCTACTTTAAAGCACCAATGAGGGATGCTTAGTTCTAGTAATGCATTATCTTTCAAATGCTTTGAGCAGTTTTAGCTCAAAGCTAAAACTTTATTTTATTTATAACTTGCCCTTATTTTTTTTATAAAGAACTCATGCCCATCCAACCTTAGGGGAATTAATAGCACCCTAATTTTAGCTTGGGAGCTGATAAGAGCTTGATCCCTGAATTTGACAAGAGTTTTTTACCTTTGCAAAGGGGTTTCTTTGCCCAGCCAAAAATACAAATCACCAAGTAATTCGAGCAAAGCAAAAAGCATTTATTAAGGGGAGGGTCCTTTTCAGGGTACAGATACATGCCTTTGGTATATGATACATCAGAAAGCAAGTGATCATACAATAAAGGCATTGATTATATATGAGACTTGATCAACAGAAAACACTGATTTTAGACAACATTCAACAAATGGTTTACATTATTCTTTCCCAGCTGGACTATATCTTTCTTAAAATTTGCTAGTGCATTCAAGGACTTTTGGCATATAGCTCTCTTATTATGTAGTTGCTGAAAAAGCAAGTTCTCACATACCAAAGAAATGGCCTTTACTGAAAAGAATTTTTTTTTAATTTTCTTAAAGTTAAGAGGCCTAGACTGCCATGTTAAAAGTGATATTATCTTTTAAAATGCTAATAAAAAGCCTAAAATTTGAGGTAGCATCCTCTCTTGTCCCCTTGCCTTCTTTCACTTAAAAAATAATAATTTTGAGACTTTTAGTAATGGAAAATTTATCTGTCAAGAGGGCAGGGTGAAATATTCAGGAGTAAAAGAATAATGGAGAAAATACCTTATGGATCCACCTCTTGAACATTAAAGGATCAAAGCCCCACTGTGCGCAGATCGCCTATGGTGACATCCGGGTTGGTGGGCAGAGACTCCCACCGGTTTTACTACTGTTTCTATAGAACCGGTGCGAACCGGAGGCAACCCACAACTGAAGCACACAACACCCCAGCCTCATTTGCCATTTGATTTGGGGGGGGGGAGGAATAATGAAACATGTCACCGTTATCTTTTCAGGTATCTTTTCTTTTATGTACACTGAGAGCATATGCACCAAGACAAATTCCTTGTGTGTCCAATCACACTTGGCCAATAAAAAATTCTATTCTATTCTATTCTATTATTTGACTGACTTATAATGTTATGTTTTTCAGGTACTGTGGAGACGAACTACCAGATAGTGTCGTTAGCACAGGTAATACAATGACCGCAGATGAAACTATGATGTAACATTTTCCTCTCAGAGTCAAAGTGCTAGAAGCCACGAAATCTGAGTTGCAATAAGCTGAATGGTCACTTGATTATGGGCCATCAAGTCATTGTAGGTTTTCTCCATGATGATCTAACTCTGATCTGGTCTTTCAGGTCTTCCATCACCACATTCATTGTTACTGTAACTGAAACTGTAACTTTGTTGCTGGCCATCCTCTTCCTATCTTTCCACCTTTCCTAGCATTATAGCCTTCTCCAGAGATAAGTCCATAATATGTTCAAAGTAAGATAATTGGTGGTTGGTTATTTATGTCTTGAAGAGAACTCTGGGATGATTTGTTCAATGATCCACTTGTTTGTTTTCTTGGCTGTCCATGGTATTTTCGGGCACCTTCAATTTCGAAGTTCAAGTGTCAATACGCTTCCTACTTCTTCAAAACCCACAATGAACACTAGATGGCAGCAAAGATTCCCTTATTGCCCTCTAATGGTCATCTGGATATTTTCAGCAGTAATTTGATAGCCCTACATATAGCACTACCTGAAGATAGGAAAGACACCACTAAGTTTAATCATTTCATCAGATAAACGTTTTACAGATTTGTTTTTTTCAACTTTTCAGCCTGGCATCCAATCGCTGTGATTTGCTGGTGGCAAGCCATCAAAGTATTAATGAAAGATCTGTAAGAACCCTTAAAAAAATATATACCTTTCTTTTAAATCCAAAAATGCCATAGAGCAGAGGTCTTCAAACTTGGCAGCTTTAAGACTTGTGGACTTCAACTCCCAGAATTCTCCAGCCAGCTATCTGGGAGTTGAAGTCCACAAGTCTTAAAGCTGCCAAGTTTGAAGACCTCTGCCATAGAGCTTTGTTTCCATTGTTTGTATAAACAAAAAAGGAATTGTAGTATTCTCTCCTATGTTTACATGGTCTCTCTTTTTCTTACTCCAGGAAATGTCATGACACTGAAATTTTTATCGGATGCTTCAGTGACAGCAGGCGGCTTTCAGATTGAATACACTGCTATCAACTCAACCAAAAAGATTATAAACCCCAAAGCTACTACAAAGTATTTTCCAGGAAAATTTGGCATTGTCTAAAAGAATTTTGCAAGGAAAAAAAGATAAAAGCCTGTAAATGCTATACCTTGTGGAAGTTGCTAGCTTTCTCCCAGAAGATCCCATTTCCATGACTTTGGCCTCTCCTCCCAATGTATTCTCCTCTTCTTAGCCATTAATCCGGGTACTTCTACTGAACTGAGCTGAGCCCTCCCTTCTTTTCCATTGCTGCAGAATCTGCTTTTTAATATTTTGAGTCAAGGATCTGGGGGAGTGATACTCAACTGTGGTAGTATGTTCCTTTCTGCTTCAGAGCTCCTGTGTAGTATCTTTTTTTTACTTTTCTATTTTTCTTGTACTTTTTTTTTATTCTTGCACTTTTTAGCTTTCTGAATTTTTTTCTTTTTACTTTGCATTAGTTTTTATCATATCTTATTTTATCTTATCTTATTTTTCTTAAAACTTCTTAACAAAAGCATAAGAAATACAAAAATATAACTGAAAACTTTTGTAGAAAAGAGAAAAATGTGAATTTATGGCTTTGATGATTAGACAGGATTATAGACAGATTTGTAACTTTAGAGAAAGAAGTACATTTATAATTGTACATATAACTGCTGTAAAGATACTTCCTTGTATCTTTTTTCTCTTTTCTCTTTTACTTTTTTCCTTCCTTGCACCTTTGGGCTTCACTTTAATTTTTCTTTCTTTTCTTTTTACTTTACATTAGTTTGTACTAGTTTTTAGCTTTGTAAAATCTTTTAATAAAATTATATTTTTGAAAAAAACTGTGTGGTAACTCTCTTAGTTGTTATACAGCAGGGATTTTCTTGAGCCAGAAGGTTGTGAAGAAGTATTCACTCACTAATTTTCTCTAAAAACTACCCTGCATTTGATGTATTATTAAGAAGCTGAGGTAATAAATATTTAAGACTTCTTGAAAGGAATACCTTTGGGGGCCCTTTAATTTATCTGAGGAGGAAGAGGCAGACCTCACAACATCTGTTTGCTTCCTTATTATTATTGGGGGGGAAGGGTGATTTCAAATCAGTGTTGACTCCTGATGACTACCTGCATTTTCTTGGCAAGATGTTGACTCCTGATGAATGTCCTTGCATTTTCTTGGCAAGATGTCAGAAGTGGTTTGCCATAGCCTCCTTTCTAGTGCTGTGAGAGTATGATTAGCCCAAAATGTTTTCCTTAATTCAGACTATTGTCTTATATCAACAGATGTGGGGGGGGGAAGCGGTACAATACAACATTAGATAAATCCCTTTATTGATTAGTTGAGTTTGCATAATGCAATCTACAAATCACCTTTTACTTACCAAGTATGTTGGAAAGCCTATACCGGTCTGCCTTCAAATTTATAAGAATGTTTCATTTTTCATTTTATTGTTAAATACTTTCTAAGGTTTGTTTCCAAACCTTAGAAAACTTATAAGATCCCCAGGATTTCATTGTGGAAATTTCCATAATCTATTTTAAAATTAATGTAAATATAAGTGTCTTGTCTAAACTACTTCATTTTACTGAATATTTCAAGGAGATGATCAGATCACTAAACGAGAGCCTGAACTAAAGTCATAAGCCTATCATACTGTGTGTGAAAAATTGAGGCTTCATATGTTCTTGTAAAACAGCAGATTTTACTCTCAGACTAGTGCACATAAGAATTTAATCCACAGATTACCGGAGGATGCTAATTAAATTCTGCCATCTAGTGGTTTTGAAGAGCAGTATCCAAAGTACCACTAGCATTTATATAGAGGGGACACAGAGGGAAATAGGATGGAAGGATACTTATGTTCTCACATCAGCACTACCATAGTTTGACCAATTAATAGGATTGCCCAAAGCTTCAAAATACACTCTGATTTACTCTGATGAAATTTCATGCAGCTGCTGATTGAAGCAAACAAGCACTCTCTTCTCTTATAAAAGAAAACTGGTGGATTACAGCACTACTGTATGCTTAATTTACTATGTTGGTGGTTTAGTAGCCTTGACAAGATTCCTATGCATACTCAGAAACTAGGACTTTCTACAAATATCTATAAGGTGATTTGATAGCCAAGAATCAAACACTCACTCTCCTTTCCTGCCAGTCATAGTTTTGTGGTTTTGCTGATAGCCTTAAGAAAAATCTTTTCTAGTGAGCTATGCAAAGAGATAAATATGTAAAGGTATTAAAAGCCTCTTTAGCTGCTGAAACTGCTGAAGGGCATGCTAGAGGCAACAGGAAATACCTTGATGAGGCAGGTCCTAGTGCCCCTTCATCCAACCATGGAAACTGTATAGCTTCTGTATCATGAAGAGGACAAAGAAGAATCCTTCACACAATTCTGCTGATTAGCCCAATATTTTGGGTTCACAGAAGACAGGATAACAAATCAACCAGACTAGATGGTTCTAGCAGCATACCAAAGCCTAAAATATTATGCAATTTGTGTTTGGTGATGCTCTATAAATCTAGGCTCAAGAATTAAGAGTTTTTCCAAATTGAAAATACAAAGAGCAAGGAATGAAAAACATCTCTAAATCACACCAATTCAGCCCATTTCTCTACATATTAATAATAGGACTCAACAAGTGAGTAAAAATGCCAAATCCTGTCTAAACATCTGACTGCAACTAGCCAGGATAAACTTGTTTTATCCTGTATGCCACCAAATTTAAACTTGTATGCCACCCAATTCCCAATGACTCTTAGGATGCCAATCTCAGAAGGCTGGGATCACCACATAAGATGCCTACCCCATTCCTTTGCATCATAGTCATAATTCTAAATTGTTCTAAAAGTGTACATTTTGGTCACTCAGTGGATGAAGTGACTGGTGCCAAGTTTTTGCGGTAGCTCGTTTAGATGTAAAATTGATGTGTAGATTTAACAACCTAATAACTTAGCTAAAGTCATCTTAAAGTTCGATTTTATGCAAACTACCCTAAAACATGATTTGCTTAACCCTGTTGCTATTGAGTTGGAGGCATTAAATTCAGTTTTTGCCGGCTTAGACCCAACGTGACTGTCTGGCTGGCTCTACCAATTCATGCCTTCCAAGCCTTCAAACCTTCGTCTGGGGGGCTTATTTTGGAGAAAGTTCTTCCGATCTTACTGAGTGGAGGGGAGTCATAAATGAGCGCGGGTTGCAATATCAGTTTGTCTACAAGACAATGAATGAGCAGAGCATCTCTGTCGAATCGCACACTCAAATCTGGCGCCTTTGCGACGCGCAAAATGCTCTCCAAACACGAGCACGTCCTTGCCTTGATCCTTAACAGAAAGGAGACAAACAACGACGGGCATTGTGGACGAACGACCCGGCTTCTTTTTTGCACGCAACCGTTTGCCATCGGCGAAGAAAACTACGATCCGCAACGCCTTCGATTCCAGCAAGGGGAAAAGAAGAAAGAGGGGAGAAAAAGGAACATGTCGATCGATGATTCCGCACTCTCCCTCGCAACGGGCGGGGCAAGAAAAGCAGAGGCATTCGCCGCGCTCGACCTCTCGGCGCTCTGCCTCCTCAAATCCACGCCCCGCCTCCTCCCGCTCCTCCCGCGCGTTGATTGGGCGAGAGCGGCCCCCCAAGGCTCCGGCTCCCGCGCTTCGCCATCTTAGCCCGGGAGAAAAGGAACGCGAGCGCGGGAAGTGCGTTCGAGAACGGGGGCGGCAACTTCACAACGGTTTTTCTTCTCCCCCCCCCACCTCGAGCCGTTAGTCCGCGATGGGACCCTGCGACGGTTCAAACATGCGGGCCCTGCTGGAGACCCTCGAGGACCCAAACGCCTCGCCGGAGGTGTTGACAGACGCGTGGCTGACCCTCACGAAGTGAGTCCCGACCCCATGACTCCTTGTGCTCTCCGCGATAGGATGCGGGAGACCAGCCCGGCAGCGGCACAGCCGGCCAGCCGTTTACAGGATATTTAAAAGAAAACAAAAGCAAAACCAAGTTTGTTTAAGGGGTGGCATGATTCTTGGCGCCCCTATGGACTGTCCGTGAAGGCTAGATATATAAATGTATATAACATCCACTGAATGGTGCAGGTAATCCCTCTTTGCCAAATCCATGGAGTTGCCGAGAGTCTCTTCCCATTGCAGCGCAGCATCCCGACGCTATGCAGCTTCCCGAGCGATCGCAGCCACGGATTTCTTTTCATTGCCTAATGCCCTCCTCGGAAATTGGGAGTTTTTTAAAATTATTTTTAGGGAGGGGAAGGGAAAGCTGAAACCGCTCTCAGTCTTGGATTGAAATGGTTCCACAATTCACGCGCTTTCTCTTCGCTTTTTTTTTAAATTTATTTCTTGGGTTTTAAACGTGCCAGAAAGGGATTCTGTGCTTTTTTCTTTTTTTGAAAAATGCTGTAGAGAAGAGAGGAGGGTTTTTTTTGGGGGGGGAGTTAACAGTAACAGTTGGAAAGGGACCTTGGAGGTCATCTAGTCCAACCCCCTGCTCACGCAGGAGACCTGTACTAGGGATTCGAACTGCCGACCTTTCTGATTGACAGGCTCAGTGTCTTAGCCACTGAGCCATCTAGTCTGTTTGGACGTACTGTTGCAGCACGTTTTCTGACATATTGATGGTTCTCATTTGAATTAGGTTTTTTTTCCCCCCTGAATCTCAGTTCGACTGGTGAAGCTCAGTTCGACTGGTACCTTTTCTTGGGATATTTGTTTGCTGCACAATCGAAGGCAACAATATTCTGATTATGACACGGGAGAAAAGGCATTCGTGCTGCAGCTTTTTTTTTTTAAAAAAAATAGATACCGTTGATTATGTACCATTGCGTAATTTCATAGATTTTTTTTCCCAGGATGATCTGTTCCTGATCTAGTTCTTCAGTTACTTGATGGGTACATTGGTGTACCCATCACCAATGTCATTGCGTTCATCCGTTTTGATGCTGGTCATCCTCTTCTTTGCCTCCCACTTTCCCAGCACTGCAGACTTATGTAGGAAACTAGGTCTTCACTTCACACAATGTATCCAGAATATGATAATTTGATCAAAGGTGGTGTAGTGAAAACTCTAGGTTGATCTATTCTGTGATGCATTTATTTTGGAGGGTTTTTTCCCTTTCTATCCAAAGTACACTCAGGAGGACCCTTCTCCCACACAAAAGTTCAAAATCAGCTCTTTTCTTTTCTTCATTCTTCAAAATCCAACTTTTGTTTCCATAGTGTCACAGTGAAGACGCCTGCACAGTTCTGATCTTTGAAGATACAGATAGCTCCTAGCATCTGAATATCTTTTCCAAGGTTTTCATGGCTACTCTACCAAGAGCTTAATTAAGAAGTGTTTCTTGGCTGCTCATTTCTGTACTGTTGCTAATTGATGTTAAAAGACAAGCTTATTCATCACGTCAGTATAGATAGTCCTCATTTAGTGATCACAATTGGGGCTAGCAGTTTGATCGTAAATTCTCCAAAGCACCTGAAACCAGGACAAGAAGCAATGGATAGAAACCAATCAAGGAGAGAACCAATTTAGACCTAAGGAGAAATTTCCTGACAGTTAGAACAATTAATTAGCGGAATGACTTGCCTCCAAAAGTTGTGGGTGCTCCAACACTGGAGGTTTTTAAGAAAAAATTGGACAACCATTTATCTAAAATGGTATAGGGTTTTCTGCTTGCGCTGGGAGTTGGAGTAGAAGATCTCCAAGGTCCCTTCCAACTGTTATTCTGTAAAGCAAAGTGGTCACTAAGTAAAACTAGAATTGTGCTTTTCCTTCAGCTTTGCTTTGTAGAGCTTCAACAGTTATAAATGTGAGCATTGGTCACAAAGTTATTTTTTCATCACCATCAGAACTGTGAATGTGAAATAGGCAGTCACTATCCAAGTCTACTTCTATCTTCATTTCCAATTCTAAAGCTGGTTGTCATTAGTTTGGTGTCTTTAATTTTAATTTCATTTTTTTACTCTGTTCTTTAACTATTTAGAGCTTGGAGATTCTTTGCATTATTAGTAGTACCATCAGCAGTGCACATATAATTGATACTTCTCCAGTTTTAAAACCATGCTCATCTTTTTTCATCCCATTTTCTTTTAATATATATTCAGCATATAAATTGAATAAAATATACAGCCTTGCTACACAGTTTTGACAACCTGGAGCCAGTCTGATGTGAACAAGGTCTTACTATAATTAATGATGCAGACAGAGACTTCCTTTTGGTTTTCTTTGGCTTTCTCAGTTATACAGGGTACATCAGCAATAATGCTTTGTGTTCCTTAGTTTTTTCTAAAACTGGTTTGTCATCTTTTCCTAAGCTGTACAGCTATAATGTTCATAATCTTGATTATTTTGTTTGCGTGAAAGTAAGGATATTATATGATTTTGTTTATTTATTAATCAGGTATATAGGACTGCCCATCTTGCAAGAAATGACTCTGAGTAGCATATAATAATCAGTAGACAGAATAAATATAAAAATAATCCCAGAAATAGTAATTATTAAACAATTTTTAAAAGAAACACTTAAGAAATGTAAAACAAACAAACTAAGTAGAGAGATTAAAAAATCAACCTAAGAATATTTCCAGTTCCCTGGGGTCCCCAGGTTTGCAATCAAGACCACAATCAGGTCTTGAGGGTCTTCTGGAATGATAACTGAGATAGACCTAATCTGACTTGAGGGGGGGAATAATCCATAGGGCGGGGTGCTACAACCAATAAGGTCTACCTTCTGGGAGCTACCAAAAGCAGATCCCTGGTAGATGGTGCCCACAACATGCCTTCTCTGCCAGATCTAATGAGACAGGCTAATGTAATTGGGAGATAGGATCCAGATCACCTGGTCCCATGCCATAAAGGACTTTTAAGGGTTAAAACTAGCCCTTTGAATTGGACCCGGAAGCAAACTGGTAGTCAGTGCAGCTCTTGGTATGGAGATGTAATGTGTGTTCTGTTAGGAGCACACATAACTGCCGGTGCTGCAGCATTCTAAATCAGTTGAAGCCTCCTGATAATTCTTTTTTTTTTTTTAATTCAAAATGTTTTACAAAAAAAATTCTCCCCCCCCTTTCCCCCCAAGCCCCCTCCCTTCACTAATCCCTCCCCCCTCCCCCCTGACTTCCCGGATGAAGCACAAGATATAGTTAAAAATAAAACAAACATATGCTATTATACCAAAACTATTATACCAATTTTCCCTCTCTAGCTCTGACTTCCTCCTAACATAACCAAAATCCTTCAAAAAAAAAAATATTAACAATTAAGAGTAACAAAATATGTAAATCAATAAAATTAATCCTAAAGTATTTAAAACCAGCTAAAGCATAAAAATCCAATCCAATTCAAAGAATATCTGCCTTATAGCTTCTATAACCATATAATTTTTCCCCCAAGTCTTTTACATAAACTCTTTCAAAAATATTCTATTCAAAATACAATACAACACATTATAAAATTTCAATACCAAGAATTACAGTAGCTATTCAAATTTGGTCCTTCCTCGTCAAAATCCAGTATAAATCCAAATACCTAGTCTTTTATGATGGATATAAAACATATAATCAACTCATTTCTTCCAGATCTTCCTCACATATTGTCTTTCAGGGACAGTAATATTTTTGTCTGTTAATAATTCAAAGGATAATACTTTTGTCTCTTGCCATTTTTTTTGATGCATTAGTCTCTGTCTTTCCTTCATTACTCCTTTTGAAAAGTCAGTCACAATATTGCCTAATAGTTCCTTATGTTCAAAAATCCACAAATTACTACCATATATTCCATCAATCCAAAGAGAGAATTCTTGAAAAGCATTAAGCCTGTAAATTTTTTCGGTTCGGGAGACAACCTCCTGTAACACAAATTCTGACATTTCATCCAAACTAAAGGAAACTTCTTTACATCAACTTGTTTATTCACGATCATATCTTCATATTTATCCATTTTTGTTTGTATCTCTTCCATTGCATTTAAGTCCTGATCACACTGGTTAATTTCCTCCAAGCCTTGATCCAAAAAGTCCCCATTTTTTTTCAGTTCGTATTTTTGAATAATTAAATACATTCTTCCTGTGTAATCCTGTATAAAGTCACGAATCCATTCTTCTGAAAGAACTTTCATGGCAAAGTTCTTGCTGAAAATCCCCTTATGAAATACTTAAACAACATAATATAATCCAACAATCCAGAATCCAACACAATAAGATGAAGTCTCCATTCAGTTTCGATTTCGCAGCAAGGCTATCGGTCTATTTGCAGTTAGTCTCAAACGCCATTTTAAGAGAAGGGGAAAAAATTTTTTTTCTCTCTTTAAAAAAAGGAGGAAGTCAGGAAATCAACAATACTTGCAAACCAGTAATTGTTCACTCATGCTTCTTCCGCCTGCTTATAGAAATCCACAAAAAGAAATCAATTGTTAGCAGAACTTGGACACCTTCCTCTTTTCCTGCTGTTGCAGGAGACACACTGGATACTGGAGATAGGAGGAATTCAATGGGATTCGACCTTTCGGGACTTTTCATAACAAAAACAAAGCCCCTAGGGGAATCTACCACTCTCCCCCCCCCCCTGCTCTTTCCCCTGCTCTTTCAACCAGAGGGAAAATTTAAGTCGGGAACAGCTGTTCGTAGCTGTTTACACCAACTTTTACCATATCCAGTGCGGAGTGCCATAAATTAGCACCCAGCGAGAAAGGTGGCGCCAAGCGGAAGTCAAGCGTCCTGATAATTCTTAAAGGGAGCACTATGTAGAGCACATTACAGTAGTCTAGGGGGGAAAAAAGAATGATAGTTTGCATACTCTGAAGTTTCTTGTACACTCGCTCTCTTTTCTGATACTGATCTATACTGATACTAAAGTACTGATCTAATTTCATCTCCTAATACAAGAGGTTCTTGTGAGTAGAGTGAATGTATCTTAAACTTTTTTCTCTTAAGATCACTTTCTACTTTTAAAAGTTATGAAAGACCCCAAAAGATATTTTCTATATAGTGGTACCTTGGTATTCATCATTAATTTGTTCCAGGAGGTTCAATGAGTACCAAAAATGATAAGCACCAAACTTTTTTTCCCATAAGGAATAATGTGAGTCATAAGGCAGCCGACACTGACAGGTTCTAGTCTGTGCATTGAGTACCAAACAAATGATGAGTACCAGGAAAAAGTTTTTGCGTCAAAATGTATTGAGTGCCAAATCTGATGAGTTTCAAAGCAGTTGAGTACCAAGGTATCACTATGGGTTTTATTTATCAATATTTACTATATTAAAAATTAAAATGAATAAATTTACTGCCATTTGTAGATCTTATAATACTGCTGCTAATCTCTTTAAGTTACTTGTTAAACTCTTTTCTGGGATTTTTGTCTTTCTTAGCTTTGGCTTCTCTTCACTTAGTAATTTTCACTTTGTTCTGACTTCCAATTTGCTTTCTTGAAAGCATGAGATAAAAAGGGAAATATGATTAAATCTGGTTTTACGCCATTATTTTTTGTACCATGTCATAACTTTATATTCTGACAAACCATTTTTGTTCCCACCCCCATTCATACATATTTCATACATTGCCTTTTGTTCTTTAACATTCTTGTCTCTTTTTTGGAATCTTACCAACTCTCTTTAATGGCAGCTTCCAATCATTATTCATTCCCTTTGCATGACAAAACTATTGCATTCTACTTTTTTAATAGTATTCATTTCTGTGTTCAGTCTATATTCCTTTAGCACCCATTCCTTGTCTATGGAGATTCTCAATCATCCAAGTCATGGTTGTCCCAAAGGTACCTTTCAAAAGACAACTAGGTTTTCTTGTTGTTTTTCCCTTGAAAGCATTTCAGTTCTCATCCAAGAGAACTAAAGAAGTTTCTTGGATGAGAAGCAAAACATTTTCAAGAGGAAAAAAACCCAAGGGATTCCAGTTGCCTTTTGAAAAGCACCTTTGGGATACCCACTCCTTTTTGATTTATTTAACGTTTTATTTAACATATGCACTCCCACTGAGTTCAGCTTCTCATGACATGACCAACTATTTGTTCCATGTAGTAAAGTCACAGAAGCACACCCTTATAGAGAGTTGTTTTTACTTTTTCTGCATTTTTTTATCAGCAGACCACTTAACTACTCAATATTTTGTATTTGTGTTCTTGATATTTTTCTACTTATTTTCCCATTGTCAATAAATATATGAAATCGTTTGCCACTTTCTCTATCAGATACCTTGGTCTTTAATACATTATTTTTCATATCCATAGTCTTTACAATATCATAATCTAACACTTGCTAGAAATAATTCAGATTCTCACCTAACAGCATTAATAGTGTCAGACATATCAGCATTCCTTTCATTATTTATCCCCAAATATTTTATTTGGATATTAACAGAAAGCTTGAAGAGCTTGAAATTCTCGCAAGCAAAGCCTGATACTGATAAATATCTATCATGATCAAATTTATAACTGAATCATGGGTTGTATTGGCTAGCCTTTAAATAGCTATGTATTTGCTTACATTAGAGCACTTTTTAACTGAAAGTTTGTTTGTTTTTCAATATTAAGTCGCTTGACTGAGGAGGAGGAAGATGAAGAAGAAGGAAAAGAATTTGCAGCTGAGGTTGAAAACTCTTTTCCCCAGCTTTACAAGATATTTATGGTACGTATTTCACTTCTGTCGTTAGTCTTTATTTCCCTGTTTAGTTATCTGAATAACTCAGACTAAAAAAGTTTGAGTTGCTTTCTCTCATCAGAATTGGGCAAGATTAGCGGTTCAAACTTTCAATTTGAAGAAGTCCATACTTTTGTAAGTTTTTAACAATTTGAATCATGTCAAAAACTGCTATTGATTTTTTTATTGAAGATGAATGCATAAAGAAATGTAATGTGCTATCAAGTTTGCCCATTAAACCAGAGGAAAAAATGTATTCATTTTTCATATCAAGATCACTAAATTACTGATATATATGTATATGTATATGTATATATATAACCTGCAAATTCTTTTATATATATATATATAAAAACTGCAAATTAACTAGCTTTTGTATTTAAGGATAAGATTAAATATTATATTATTAAATAATTTGAACTTAAGTAACTATGGTGATCTTCTCCAATTTGGTCAGCCTTCAAATTAGCTGGAAATCCATTTTCATGCCTTCCAGTAAAGTGACTACGGAGGGTGATTGAAGAACATTAGTGGTTTACCAGATTGGGGAACATTGGATTAGAGAATGATGCCAATTTCAGATCTTGACAAATAGAAGTAATATAACTGGTCAGTCTTCTGTTGTGTGAGTTTAGATTTATCTTCTTTCCTGTTTAGACACATATTCCTACTGAAAATTTGGAGTTGAGCAGTGCAGCTTTACAAGCTTTAGGATTCTGTGTGTGTAATCCAAAGATTGCTTCCTTATTATGCGGTAAATACCTTTTTGTATTATAAACATTAATAAACTATAATCAGTTTGATTAACCAGTTTCTTCCAGTGACTGATATCCATAGTCTACGTGCATATCTGTAGATAATGCATATATAGACACTTATGCATATATTAACAGAATTACATAATCACAGATAGAAATGGAATGTGTTAGTTTTAAATCTGTTTCCTATTGGCTAAATTTCAGCATAATTTTTTTATTTGCATTTATATCCTGCCCTTCTCCGAAGACACAGGGCGGCTTACACTATGTCAAGCAATAGTCTTCATCCATTTGTATATTATATACAAAGTCAACTTATTGCCCCCAACAATCTGGGTCCTCATTTTACCTACCTTATAAAGGATGGAAGGCTGAGTCAACCTTGGGCCTGGTGGGACTTGAACCTGCAGTAATTGCAAGCAGCTGCTGTTAATAACAGACTGCATTAGTCTGTTGAGCCATCAGACTAATGAACCACATAATCTTGGTTCATGCTTCAGCCAAAATAAAACCTGCAGGGATCCAAAAATGATTTTTTTTAAATAATAATTTCTATTAAAGTTTAAAAATACAAAAGACTAATACAAATAACCTCTGGATTTTCTTGACATCAAAATAGTCACATGAACAGTACTTTGGTATATTTTTTGCTATCTGTTGCTACCAAGGGTAAACATCATTATGAAAGAAACATCTATCCAGAACAGCTGTTTCTACACAGAATAGTTGAGGCATGAAATAGGCTGAACTTCATATAGACCAAGAAAATTATTACACAGTGATAATACCTAGAACAATAATTACTGGATTTTCTTTTTTTTAAACAGAAATAGAAATACATGAACTACTATTTATATTAAACAGTGTTGCTATAAATTCAGGAGACAAACACATTCGCACAAGAGCACTCTGGGTGATCTCAAAGCAATCCTTTCCTCCAGATACAGTTGGAAAGTTGGTGAGCAGGATTTGTTTTCATCACCTATAAATAAAAGTTGTTAAAAAGTCTTCCTATACTTAACTCATTATATTTTTTCAGGTACCCAATATTATTGCTATGCTAGAAACAATACTTCCTAAAGGAGAGTCACATTCCATGGTGGTTGAACATGAATCACTAAACGTTATCATCCGGTATGTGTTAAGATATACATTTGTTAAAAGAAGTAAGAGGAGAAAGACTTCAGTTTAAATTTTGATCTGTAAGCCATAGCACTGTTGCTATGATTGTACTACATGCTCAGTAGTGCCTGTGTTTTGAATTTATCATATTATTGGAGTATGTGTCAGAGAATATATGTGGAGTATTTTGGGAATTTCTGTTTTCCAGTTAAGCTACTAACTATATTAGGTCTTTATTGATATTGTATTTCTTATAATGGGAGAACTCCAATTGTAGCAATATAACATAAATAGTAGATCTATAATGTAGTAGATAGGAAACTGCTGCTTGTAAGAGTTTGGGGAAGGTTTTCCATATTTGCTTCAACAGTCAACAGTCTACTGAAATGAGCAAAGAATTCTGGATCATAGTCTAGATTTTACTTAATCTAAGGTGATTTTAATTTATTTGTGGTCCGAATCAGCTGAAACGGCCTCATTATTGCATTGAGGCCAATGGGATAATTGACAATGGATTAAGTTATCTTGTTCCTGATTGTGCAGACCCTTCCAATTAGTTTATGAAGCACTGTAACGTTATTCAGAATAGACCATGCAAACCACTGCCAAGTGAGAACAAGAGATTTACATACACTTGCATACTCTGTTCTTTTGACAAACTGTAAAAACTTTGTGTTTGCAAAACTTATTCATTTTTGTGTTTCTAAAATCTAGGCTGATAGAACAGGCTCCATCTGAGATGGAGGGACAGGCTGTGACGTGGGCTAAAATGATAATTCCTTTGCTGGTTCACTCAGCTCATAAAATACAGTTAAGAGCTGCAAGCGCTTTGGAAATGGGTCTCCCACTTCTTCAGCAGCACCAAGAGGTGATAGCAGTCACTGAGCAACTCCTGACTATTGTAAGTCAAATATATCTTAAATATGTTTGCAGAGCACCACAGAGCCTGACATATTTCTTGCATGAACAATTTGTTTGTAATACTCTTCTTTGACCTATAATTACACAATATTAATGGTAGCCCTGTTGCTGGAGTCAATCTAAACCAGGGGTGAAATCTAAAATTTTTCCCTACCGGTTCTGTGGGCGTGGTTTAATTGGTGGGTGTGGCTTGGTGGTCAGGTGACTGAATAATAAAAATAATAAAGTATACAAAACTTGGGAGGCACCGGCCTACCTTCTTTAAAAATAGAGGCTTCAGTCTACCAATTGCGTTTTATTGAGAGGCACCCGTCTACCTTCTTTAAAAATAGAGGCCCCGGTCTACCAATTGCATTTTACTGAGAGGCCCCAGTCTACCAAGTGCCTTTTTTTTGGCTGGCACCGGTCTACCTTCTTTAAAAATAGAGGCACTGGTCTACTAGCTGCCTACAGTGCTGATCAGCTGTAGTGCGGCCCTTTGAAGTGCAGCTATATCACTACTGAGCACTTCAGGGACAGAAGAGGAACAGCAAGGCGTGGGCAGTGGGGGGGGCAGGGATTTTTGCTACTGGTTCTCCGAACTACCTGCTCCCATCGCTACTGGATTGCGGGATCCGGTCCGAACCGGGAGCATTTCATCCCTGATCTAAACCTATTCAAAACATGTTTTTTATTCTCAGCAACCCAGCTTCTAATCTCAGAGAATAAATTTCTGAATTGTCCCTCTTATGGTAATTATGCAGTGGACTTGCCACAAGTAATTTAATCATTCTTTCTTGCATCGCATGGAATTTTAAAATTGCCTTGGTATTTTTCGGAGTGATGGAAGAGGCATAAGTGCAATTTCCTTCTAGATATTTGGCAAAAAACTCTTAGACATTTAAAATAATTCAGAATGCTGTTGTAGGATCCTAGATGACCATCCCTGAAAAAACCTCCAAGAATTGCATCAAATTTGTATCTAATTTAATACAACATTTTAATAAATGTTCTCTATTATAATCCTACAGAAAGTAATTCCAGAACTCCAAAAGCTATTTTTTTCAAAGCATGAAACATATATTCTGAAACTGTGGCCCCTGTTTATAAAGCTGCTGGGAAAAGTAAGTTGGAGAAAAATTCTTTATAAGCTATGATACTGGAAGTACATTACAGTGTACAGTGATGCTGTATTTTTCTCTTTAGACACTGCATCATAGTGGAAGCTTTATCAATTCTTTGCTGCATTTAGAAGAACTTGGATTTCGTAGTGGCTCCCCGGTGGTGAAGAAAATAGCTTTCATTGCATGGAAGAGTCTGATTGATAACTTTGCTTTAAATCCAGGTATGCTAAAATGTTGAGCAGTAATATATTGGCAATGAATATACTCTTGTTTCTCACGTGCAGAGGAAAAATCAGCGGTTAAGCTGACACACAAAAACATAGGAAGTTATTAGTGATGTTGATAGTTTAAATTAAGTTAGTTGTCATCTTGTCACATACTGAATATAGTTAATGTAAGATTTACATAATTGTTATTGTTGCCAGGTCCCAGCTATCTTATGAGAATGTGCTTTTCACCCATTGTAAATCATTTACTCAAATTTAAGTTCTGCCTGATTTCCACAACTCTGAGCAATTTTCAAATTGTTAAAAATCTTTAAAAACAAAGAACACAAATAAAAAAGAACAAAGGTGACAGATATAAGAAACCTGGATGGAAAGCCGAAAGGTATTTTTCAAAAGACAACTAGGCTTTCTTGTTTTTTTCCTTGAAAATGTTTTGCTTCTCATTCAAAAAGCTTCTTCAGTTCTGAGAACAGTTCCAGAACTGAAGAAGCTTCTTGGATGAGAAGCAAACGTTTTCAAGAAAAAAACCCCCAAGAAAGTCCAGTTGCCTTTTGGAAAGCATCTGTGGGATAACCCTGACATGGATGGTTGAGAATCTCTATAGACACCTGGAATGGAAAAAGAAAAAGAGGAAAATGTGCTTCAATCATGCTTGCCAAAGGCCCATTGAAACACCAGTGTCTAATATACTTTTCTGGATTATTAGCCTTTCCTATGAGAAAGCTTATAGAAGACTACATTTTGAAGCTTTTATAGAGTTGGATAGGGAGTACAGAATTCAAATACAAGAACCATGGTGGCGCGGTGGTTAGAATGCAGTATTGCAGGCTAACTCTGATGACTGCCAGCAGTTCAATTCTGACTGGCTCAAGATTGACTCAGCCTTCCAAGGTCAGTAAAATGAGGAACCAGATTATGTGGGCTAATATGCTGACATTGTAAACTGCTCAGAGAACGCTGTAAAGCACTACGAAGCAGTATGGTAAGTCTAAGTGCTATTGCTATCATTACAAGTAAGTCTAAGTGCTATTGCTATCACTATACAAGTGTAAGAAAATTATTATATTTCTGAAACACCCATAAAAAAGGAGTGGCTTATTTGTACTTCTTGTTTTTCTGTTGACTTTCCTTTCTTTCTTCCTTTCCTTTCCTTGCACTTTGTATTTATATTATTTTTATTTTTTTTCTTTCTGATATTACTTTGGGTTACCTTTTAGAATTGTTAAAATCTTCAATAAAAAGTTTTTTTTAAAGGGGATGATATTTGTTAGACAAATCCATTTTCAATTCATAGCAACCCAGTGGGGCAAGAAGGATTAAACTTTGCTTCTCTTTCTAGTCAATATAATAATAAAGATTTTCAATTTCTGTTTTCCAAGATATATTATGCAGTGCAAAAAGGCTAAGATTGCTAATGCAGCCATTGACCTCTATTCATGTGAGAACTGAAACTCTGGCACTGACCAAGCTTGAAGTTTGGTGGTATTTATTAATGAGGCTTGGATCTCAGCTTCCAGTCCACTTTGAACAGGTAACTAAATGTTTGTTGTTAAATTAATATTAAGCATTAGTTAAAATGGGGTTCTGAAAGACACTTACATTTACATTTCTATGTAATATCTGATATATTGGTTGTGCTCTTGTATTATTCATTTAGGGAATTTATATTGCCACCTATTCGCACATGGCGACTCAAGGCGGTTTACAGAATATAAAAACAATAAAACTAATAGAAGAGTCATATAATAAATTTAATATATTAAAATCACCCCCGACCCTGTGACAGCACCTCACACGAGCCATTTAATGGGCTCCATCCCGCTCTAGGTTCCCCAGGCCTGCTGGCAGTACCAGGTTTTCAGTGCCTTCCAGAAGAGTGCTAGAGTGGGGGCCATTCTAATTTCTGTGCGGATGATGTTCCAAAGAGAGGGGGCCACCACGGGACCCTTCTGAATCCCACCAGGTGTATCTCCTTAGGGGATGGGACCCGCAACGTTCCCTGTCTCCCCAGTCTAATGGGTCGGGTAGATGTGACCAGCAAGAGACGATCCCTCAGATAACCTGGTCCCAAGCCATGAAGGGCTTTAAAGGTGACAACCAGCACCTTGAATGGCACCCGGAAGCAAATCTGCAACCAGTGCAGCTCCTACAGGAGAGGTGATACATGTGCACACCAGGGTCTACACAAAACCATGCAGGCCGCTGCATTTTGCACCAGCTGGAGCTTCTGGATACTCTTCAAGTGCAGCCCCATGTTTAGCGTGCAGTCAAGATGTGAAGTGACTAGGGCATGAGTGACTGTGAATAGAGTTTGTTTGTCCAGGAAGGGCATAACTGGTGCACAACCTGCCGTTGTGCAAAGGCCCTTCAAGCAGGAGTTGTGAGTCCATGAGAACCCCCAGATTATGCACAGGGTCTGTTTGGAGTAGTGCCACCCCATCCAAGACAAGAATCGGCAATTCTCCCTGAGCCAACGAACCCCAAACCCAGAGCCACTTTGTCTTGCCAGGGTTTAGTTTTAATCCATTGCTCCCCATTCAGCCCCTAACAGCCTCCAGGCATGCGGCTGCGCGGGTGATAGAGGGAGCACCTCGTGGCTCCCATGTGACACCTCTCCTGCGTAGCCTGCACTGGCTCCCAGTGATCTTCCGGGTCCAATTCAAGGTGCTTGTTATCACCTTTAAAGCGCTCCATGGCTTAGACCGGGGTATTTACGGGACCACCTACTGCCACCTGTAGCCTCCCACCGACCAGTGCGCTCTCACAGAGAGGGCCTCCTTCGGATACCGTCAGCCAGACAATGTCGGCTGGCGACTTCCAGGGGGAGGGCTTTCTCTGTGGGGGCTCCTGCCCTCTGGAATGAGCTGCCTCCGGGGCTCCGTCAACTCCCCGACCTCCAGACCTTCCGCCGCGAGCTGAAGACGTTGTTTCAACGTGCAGGACTAGCTTAAATGTAGTTTTAAATTGGGGTTTTAAATTGGGGCCTTTAAATGGGTTTTTTTAATTGTATTTAAAAAATTTTAGGCCATATATTGAATTAGTTTTTTATACTGTTTTTTAATGTGTATTATATGTATTGTGGTTTTATTGGCTGTGAACCGCCCTGAGTCCTTCAGGAGAAGGGCAGTATACAAATTTAATAAATAATAATAATAATAATACTGCAAGAAGGAGGACACAGCATCGCTTAACTCACCATTGGCCAAGACATACAGCGGAGTATCATTAGCATATTGGTGATACCTCAGCCTATGGGGACAGATGATCTCACCCAGTATGCATTGTCTCATTCAATAAATAATATATGTATGCAGTAAATATCTCTTGTTTATTGCTAGAATAAATTATTGACATCTCATCTGCCGATTTATTTTACTTTGGGCTTATGCTTCAATGTTTCTTTTTTAGGTTTGTGTACCATTAATTCAGAACACTTTAAGCCTGGATGCCTCTCTGCTACAAGAAAATTCTTCACGGTTAATTTCTAATCAGAATTTAGCTATAGCAGGCCCTTCACGAAAATCAGGTATGAAGTAAGGAGGTTACAAGCACATTGGCAGCTGAGGAGAGGGAGGGGAAGCATTGGGAAGGTTGGGAGGTGGTGATATGGCATCGCGAGATATGGCATATCCCACTGGTGGGACATGGCATTGTGGAGAGGGAGGAAGAGGATCATCTCAATTCTGCCCAATTGTACCACTGACCTGAAATAGTTCACACAACCCACAAAATATTTTAGTTCTGGGTTTAAAAGGAAAAAATCCTTTTTGCATTTCTTTCACACTCCTAATCTGTCTCAAAGCATTTGCCCTGCAAAGTAGAACATTTTGAGTAAACTTTTTTTACTCCTTGCCATTCCTGAAAGTAAGCTTTGTTAAGGGAATATTATTAATGAGCTCAGCAGTTTAGAATTGTGTAGTTTAAGCATAGGACCATTAATGGAAGATAATGTCATGCATTTGGGGAAATTTTCTAAATAAAATATGCTGGCTAGCTTTGACATACACTTCTATTGTTAGAAGCATGAGACACAGTCAGATCTTCAACCTCATTTCTGTCAGCCAACTCTTCAAGCTACTCCTACTGGGGTGGGGTCTTGTGTTTTTCCCCCCATATGAATAATTTTCTTTGCTAGAAGTGAGAAGAAAAAAATTGCATTTTTTTAATTTCAGGGGTTTTTCCTTTTGGAAATGTTGCCAGTCCAAGGATGGCTTTGAATCCTACCAACGAAGGAGCTGTTATTCCATCTATTCAGCTTTTAGGAATTGAAATGCTACTACACTTCTTTATGGGACCAGAAGTATTGACTTTCGCTAAGGAAAATAATATTGTACTTAGTTTAGGTAACTATTTGTTTGGTAAAATAACTTTTGTAACAAGGTAAAATACCATAGCCTTTGTTTTATTTTTAATTATTTTTAAGAACTGCTGATTTGTCAGTGATAGAAGTTCTTTACTCTTTCCTTATATAGAACCTCTTCAGTGCCCAGTAATCACTACCCCTTCCTTCTTCTGCAAATATGCCAGTGTTTTCATAAATGCAGCTCAGGATGGTTTCATTGCAATTGGAAAAGATGTTTCTGGTAAGGAATGTGCAGGTTAGATATTTATTGTAAGCAGGTATCTTCAACTCTAAAGACAAAAGGCATTAACTATAGGAATGCAATATAAATATAACTAAATAAATAAAAAATAAATCAATTAGGTAGTTCTTGCCATCAAGTTTAAAGTGGAAAAGAGGCATGTCATAAAAAGATGAGGAAAAAAGTTAATGATCACAGTTCATTTTAATGCTCAGATAGATAGAACTGAGCATTTTAGTGTCTACTCCACTGGCACTGAATTTTGAGTCTTTGGTTCCTTGCAGACTTACTCCATTTTTTCTTCTTTGCTCCTTACGGTTCCTGAAAAGTAAACTGAATTAGTTCCTTGTCTCCTTCAGGACAGGATAAGCCCCAGAAACCCTATTGCTGACTTTTAAAAGGGAGGAAATGGCTGCCATGGTGATTTAGATGTTAACAACCCACCAATTTGTTTGTAGCTTTTATCTTCTATTCACAGAAAAATTCTTCAGTGGGCATTTTTTGTTTAAAAAAAGCTTCATATAGTACAGTAGTCAGCATCTTTCAGGTACCTGTTCCAATGTTTATTTAATATGAATCTACTTAACTGATTTTTCACTTGATTTTCCTTTTGTTTAAATCATGCCTTGCAGATTTTATGCTTACTGCTATATGGAGAGAATTAGTTGGTTTTGTGAAAGCTGCAATTGAATCAGGTAATAATTGTATATATGATTCAAGTGTACGGAGACCTTATGAAAGTGAGAAAATACTGAATTTATTTATTTACGCTTATAGCTGTCTAAATAAATTGGTATACTATGACCATACCATGCTACTGTTTGAACACAGCTTGCAGTTAAACTTCATTATTTAGAAGTTACTTGCCCAAAATTGGATCTGGGTAAAGATGCAGTTAATGTATGAAGCCTGTTACTAAGTCTAGTGTTATAAGATCTGATTGACCACCGCATGCATAACTTATTTCTAGGCAACAAAAGAGATCGGCAGAATTCAGACGTATTAACTATGTTGCTGCAGACTTTAAAAAACATTATTTTGTCAAAAGAATTGCCAGTATTAAACTCATTGGTAAGTGTTGATAGAGTTTTTACATGTGTGAAATTTAAATTTATAGTATTCAGCATTTTTATATAAAATGAACCCTAAATTTGACATCCTTTTTAGAGTCTTATATATTTATAAGAGTGGTTCCAGTATTTTATTTATTTATTACAGCTCAAGGCAATATTTTGTTCAGAAGTTTATATACTCTGAATTTGATTTTTTTCCTTAAGATGGTATATTACCCAAACTAGGTAACATCATTAGTGTTTATGAGAGTACCAAGAATCTGTTCATTTCAACTCTGAACTACAAATATTCTCCTTTATTGGTTTATATGCTTATAAAGGTGATTTCAGCATTTTATTTATTTATTAGAGCTTAAGGGCATATTTTGCTATTATATGTACGCATATACAGCATAATACTTTGGATAAATCGTATTTGTATGATAAGATATATGCTATAAATAGTGCTTATTTCCTGTGGAGCAGAATGTTATTTTGGGTAATCTTGATTTTTTTTCCCCATTATATATTCAGTTTCCAAATGAACATGAATTTATAAACAAAGGCGAATAGTATTTTCTAATTTTAGTCGTGATATAGATACCAGTGAATTATTTTAGCTTGCTACCTGTTAAATGAAATACTTTGCTTTCTGTTTTAGCCCTTGTTAGAAGTGGCTATTAAAGAATTGCCTCCAAAAGTATTGGGATCACCAGCCCATCAGATTGCTGACATGGATCTTCTGAACGTAAGTACAATACATATGATGTGTGATACTGCTCAGATTAGTTACACAAACATGATATGCCACATGCTTTGTTTCCTATAAGAGATACAACTGGCAAGATACCAGTCACAGGTATTTATAAGTGGTTCACTTAATCTAATTAGACCCTAAATTCCTCAACTATTACAAGTATGGATATGGAATTTCTACACATTGGTTAAGGTGACCCTCTCCTAAAGCAGAAATCAAAAGCTGATGATTCAGAATGTCACATCCATCTGCTTATGTTTTAAGACATTGAGTGGAAACAGAGACATTCCCAGGTCAGATAAAGATTAATGCTTCAGTGTGAGAGCAAGCCAGTTTAGCTTTCATACTGTTCAAACACCAGGAACTGTTTTTAATTATTTTTTCCTATATAGACGTGCACTTGTCATTTAGATTCAACAAATAATCTATGTAAACAAAAATGTTTTCAATTCTATATCCATGAGAAAAGGAGCATCTAATTCCAACACTTGACTCCCGTCCTTTTGTATACTATAACCTTATTTCACCAGAGAAGTAGCATATCAAATGTACTATGTACTAATTTACAATTAAAAATCTGAAGTTGCACAAATGAGAAACATATTCCTAAGTGCCATTAAAAAAACTATCTTAGTATTCTTTCTCATAGGGTCAGGAAGATGAAAGATGTTGCACAGTGCTCGGAATTCATTTTTGCATAGTGAAAGAAAGAAATAACTAGGTTAGGAAGGCACATAAAGGCAAAGAATCCGCTACTGCTCCCTAAGTTGCATTGGCATGGTCAATATTTTTGTTTTTGAAGGGAAAGAATTCCAGTAATTTTACCCAAATATTTGTGTGTTAAATGAAACATTCACATATGAAATTGTCCCTTCTATATTCATTATACAAACATCTTTATTTTTAAGTAGTCTGCTTGCTATTAAATGCAGAATATATTGCAAAGTCCTGACTAAACTATTGTACTTTCATAGTAGGGCAAGACCTGAAATGAGCAATTCATGTTAGGAAACTTTCAGATGTTATTGAGCTAAAGCAATCTACCGTGGAAAAGTGGATTAAAGTTCCTGCAGAGTGACATGAGAGCTTAATCATTGATTACAGGATAACTTAAGTGGAGTTACTATAACTAAAGTTAATTCAAACGGTTCATAATTCTAAGGAAGTAGTTATATTCTCTTACTGCCCTATTTCACATTGGATTACTTACAAAATAGGCAGCAGCTTTTGTTGTTATTTTGTCACTTAGATTCCCTTTAAATAACAATAGGTTCCACATGAAGCTCAAATAACATTGAGTGAAGAATATGTGCAAAGTTTCATAAATCCAGAAAGAAGGTGAATATTTTTTTAAAGGCAATAGGAATTTAGACGCAATTCACCTATTAATTAAAAGTAGAAAGACCTAAAGATTTGGCAATTGAATTTACATAATTTTGCCAGCCAAGATGCTAGGAAGAATGCCTGGTCACATGGTAAACGTTTATAATGTCAAGGTAATAGCTAGGGGTTGAATTACGGGACCGTCTACTGCCGGCCTCTATCTCCCAGCGTCCGGTGTGTTCCCACAGAGAGGGACTCCTCAGGGTGCCGTCAGCCAAACAGTGTCGACTGGCGGCCCCCAGGGGGAGGGCCTTCTCTGTGGGGGCTCCTACCCTGTGGAACGAGCTTCCCCTCGGGCTTCGACAACTACCTGACCTTAGGACCTTTCGCCGCGAACTTAAAACCTATTTATTTCGTATGGCTGGACTGGCCTGATTTTAAATTCTAAATTTTAAATTTTAATTGAATTTTGATAGGTTTTAAATTTCTGTAATTTTATGGGGTGTAATGTTATTTTAAATTTTCTGGCAAATTTGAATCAGTTTTTTAAGGGTTGTTTTAATTATGGTGTATGTTTCTGTTTGTATTTTATTTGCCTGTTCACCGCCCTGAGTCCTTCGGGAGAAGGGCGGTATACAAATTAAAACATTATTATTATTGTTGTTGTTGTTGTTGTTATTAATTGTATAATAAAAGTATATTGGTTGACAATTGTGAAACAAATTTAGTCCTGATGAAAATGTTGATGGTGGACAGAGTTGGTAAGGCAGAATCGACTTTACATTACTCCAATGAATAATAGATTTAACTGCCTGAATACTTAGGTTTTCTTTTCTTGACAGGGAACTCCAGCACTGTTCCTGGTTCAGCTTTTATTCTGTGAAGATCTTCTGAAATGTGGAGTTGAAAATAAAAGGTAGGTACTCCTGAACAGGTTTTTTTTTAAATCTATATGATAATAAAAAAGAGTTTTAAAAATTATGTATCCTAATATCAGAGTTCATTTGAAAATGCTACTTTATTTAAAATAACCCTTGTGAAATACAATATAATGCACCAACAAATGGTAGTGTTATCCTGCTTAAGTATAACTTAACTACCTTTCCCATCTCTAAAAGTTAAAACTACAACAATTAATTTGACTATGTCCAACTGGATATTTAGTTGCTAAAATACATCTTTTTAATTTTGATTCTAATTACTTTTTTCTTTTTCTTAACTAGATTCTTTTTAAACTACGAAACCCTTGTGGAATGTGCTCTATCTGGCCCTACGTCTCCTCTGTCTTTTACTGAGTCTGTACTCACAATTGTGAGTCAAAGTGCCCTGCACTTGGAAAATAAGGAATATTTGTGGCGAATGTGGAGTATTATAGTTAATCCATTAATTGAATGGATTAAACAGGTATAGTGAACTAGTTTGTCTAGTTAAATATCAATTATATAGCAAAACCAAAATATTACTACAGAAAGAAAAATAATTTGCAGAACTAAATTTAAAAATTAAACAAGAATATTTTCAGTGTGTCTTAAATATATAAACAGTTCATGTGTCAACCTAGATACAGGTAGTCCGTGACTTATGCCCATAATTGAGCCCAGAATTTATATTGCTAAGTGAGAAATTTGTTAAGTGAGTTATGCCCCCATCTTACAACTTTTGCCACATTTGTTAAATAAATCACTGCAATTGTCAAATTAGTAACATGGTTGTTCAGTGAATCTGGCTTCCCTGTAGACTTTGCTTGTCAGAAGGTGACAAAAGAAGATCATATGGCCCCAGGACACTGCAAGTGTATAAATATGAACCAGTTGGCAAACATCCGAATGTAAATCACATGATCCTGAGGTCCCTTCTGCAATGGACATCAGTGTGAAAAATGTTCATATGTCAACTTTTTTCAGTGCTGTTGTAACTTTGAATGTCACTAAATGAACTGTTGTAAGTCAAGGACTACCTGTACAATGTTTTAAATGCTTTGAATGTTAAAAAATTTAGAGGATTTTTCAATTTGGGCTACTTTTTTTCCCCCCTTAGACAAATGAAGTAAATCAAGGTGATGCTTTGGAGCATAATTTCAATGCAATTTACTGTGCGTTGTTGCTACCAGTAAACTGTTTATTTTCATCTTCTGAATTTCCAGAGGTAGGAAACTTTGAATATCTATAGCAGTACTTGTCATTTAGAATCTTAAGGTTCGTTAAAATGTAAATTTTTTTTTTGCTACAGTTTACTATGAAAATACTATTGCGTTCTTGGACAGAACTGTATAAAGCATTTGCCCGTTGTGCATTACTAGTACCAACAGCAGATGATAACATATGCTGTGAGGAACTCTGTGCCAAAATAACATCTGGATTAAAAGATGAAGCACATCTAGTAAGTGGAGGTTCTCTTATCCTAATGCACATATATTTCTCTGTTCCTTTCTATGCTCTCTTAACAAATCTTTTATTTCTATTTCAGAATCAGTCCATGTTGGATGGTCTCGCTCATATTACAGCAGTCATAGTTGAATGCATCAATTTTGCACCTTATGATAAGAAATATCCATCAGCACATAAACGTAAGATTTGCTAGTATGAAATGTTGCAATATTGTTGTGGCTCCAGGCCCCCCCCCCAGGCCTGGCCCCCTGCCAGAGAGTGAGGGGGAAGGGCCATCAGGGCTCTCCTCCACAGGGCCGGCCTCTTTGGCTCAGCTCCAGGAGCCAGAGGCAGGCCAGGTGGAGGAGGTGACGAGGCCTCTGTCTCCTGTATAAAAGCAGGAGGGGCTGCTCTACTACTTCGTGATGGACAAAACGAACTGACTGGAGAAAACCTGAGCTGAACTATTTGACTGAGCATTTGGCCTGAATTGCTGTTTGTTCCTGACTTCCTGGTTGCTCCAGTAACGAGCTTCTGTGACGCCAGCATCTGGGAAGATAAAGAAAACCTTGGCAGACGCTTGCTGGTTTGTTGCCAGAGCTGATAGCTGCCGTGGACTACATTGCTGGCTAATTGAGTCAGTTCATGTGTTTCCCAGACTGAGGTGGAGGGGGACAGAACAAATATTGGATGGTCTAGCTCTATTTTTCTTCCTTTTAATTTTTTAATTACACCTCTCCTAATACATATAATCTTCAACAACCTTATAACCGCATTTGCAATCCGAACATCTGTTGCTAAGCAGTGCAGTTATTGAGTCATCACATGGCTATGTATCAATTTTGTGCCCTTTTTGCCAAAATACAAATTCTATTGACTTTGCTTGTCAGAAGCTATCTGGAAAGGTCACAAATGTCAATCCCATGACCCGAGGATGCTGCAGCTGTCATAAATACAGTATCCTTTGTTCTATTCCCACCGCCCGATTGCTCATCATCTTCTGTCCCACTGCTTTTAATAATAACAAGCTATGCTTTAGAACATGGTTACAGAGAGCATGACTTTTGGCCTTCCACAAGTGATATTGCAACTATTAGGTATGAGGGATAATTGAATCTGAATAACTTTTCATTTTAAAATGCTACTAAGTTTTTATATTTCAAGCAAAATTAATGTTAAATTGTTCTTCAGCTCCACAGACACTAGTGGACTGGGCTAAAAGGAAGAAAAATCCCCTTGGCAAGCTGTGTTCTTTAATTAAACTTCTGATAATATTGATGAATACTCTTCAGATGCTTGCATCTGTGGAACCTGACTTTGAACAATTGGCTCCTATTGGTTTTATGATTGTTGGTAGTCTTCATAATATCATCAGCCACATCTCTTTGCCTGCTTTCATCAGATCGGTCTTGGGATTTATTGCAAAACCTTTCACAGCTTTATATGAAAAAATAAAGTAAGTATATGTACGTTATAGAGTTGGGTTTCATTAACATAGCAGTTGCACATTGATGTTATGAAATTGTCTCATACAAGTAATTTGAAGTAATTATGGAAGGTTATTGCATGTGTTTTGGATGGCCTTTCATAAAGACTGCAAATTAAAAGAGGACAAAAGCAAATTAAAAATGGGTGGACAAGATACAGGGGTGATAGATGCACCCTTGGAAGACCTGAAGGACCAAGTTACAAAAGATCATTCCAGAGAAGATGTGTCTCTGTGGTTCCTAACAGGTGATATTGATTTATGGGCATATAATTATAATCATGATTTGACTATTACTTCAGTTCTTGAGTTTCTAGATATACTTTATTGGTGGCATCCTAATTTAAAGTTCTGTAATTACAACATCACATTTTAAACCAAGTTTTAATATCAGTTTTTAAATTAGTTGAACCAAGTAGCTTTATTACATTTATTACAACCGCATATGCAAGCTTCACCAAGAAAAGATTGCTTATTTTTCTACTAGGAAAGAAAAGGTGATTATCACATAAAAGCTTCATCTTAAAACAGATTTGGGGTTTTTGATTGCAGACATTTTTTTAAATCATATACTCATTAACTGATTTGTTGAAAAACTTACAAGATTATGCAGCTAAAATTTTCTTAATTGAGCAACAGCCTGGAAGTTTGTACAATATTACAGATTAATGTTAATCCTTTTCTGAAAATTCAGTGTAATTGTGTTGCAGAGCATTAGGCCATTTCTTAATATGTGTTGATGTGGGCATAAGAATATTTACCGTAGCTGCATCTCATTTGAAAGTGCTGGGCTGCCTTTAAAAATTGTTGAGAAGGCTCAGCCAACTGAAAACCTGAGTCTAAATTCTTGACTGGGAAGTTACAGAGAATATATATCTTTCTTAACGATAAACTGTCTTAATCTGTTTTTGTGGGACTGTCAAAGCACTCTGAAGTTTTACATAGAAACCTTGATTTTTAGCATCTTAAGGTAAGTCCCCACTCTCGGTCTTTTTGCTGCCAGAAACATATTTGGTAGAAATGCAGGAAGGTATTCTCAGTGAGTATTCCCTCATTGCTAGGTGGGTTTGTCCTTGTTATCTTCTGGCAGCTAGCAAAGAATTTTGTTTTGGTTTCTTAAAAAAATGGGAAAACATTTAGTGCATTCATTCATTAAGATATGTTTTACTTTCCTGGGATGCAGTTTGCTGGGGGGGTGGGGTGGCAGGGTGTAATTGACTTGAGTAGTTTAGTGTTGTAATTCTGTTTTTATCTTCATTTTTGGTGATACCTTGAACACTTTGGGATCAAAAGACAGAATATAAAATATATATCGTAGTTGAATAGTTACTGTTGCTCAGCACTTAAATAATTTATTAATGTATTCAGTGAACTGTTTCTTAATATATGTAATATATCCTATTCACTAAATCAGTAAGTATGTTGTGTTTCATCTTAAGATTTTAGTCAAACTGTTATTTTATAGATGAATGAATATTTACATGCACACTATTTTTTCTACTAGGAAAGAAAAGGTGATTATCACATAAAAGCTTCATCTTAAAACAGATTTGGGGTTTTTGATTGCAGACATTTTTTTAAATCATATACTCATTAACTGATTTGTTGAAAAACTTACAAGATTATGCAGCTAAAATTTTCTTAATTGAGCAACAGCCTGGAAGTTTGTACAATATTACAGATTAATGTTAATCCTTTTCTGAAAATTCAGTGTAATTGTGTTGCAGAGCATTAGGCCATTTCTTAATATGTGTTGATGTGGGCATAAGAATATTTACCGTAGCTGCATCTCATTTGAAAGTGCTGGGCTGCCTTTAAAAATTGTTGAGAAGGCTCAGCCAACTGAAAACCTGAGTCTAAATTCTTGACTGGGAAGTTACAGAGAATATATATCTTTCTTAACGATAAACTGTCTTAATCTGTTTTTGTGGGACTGTCAAAGCACTCTGAAGTTTTACATAGAAACCTTGATTTTTAGCATCTTAAGGTAAGTCCCCACTCTCGGTCTTTTTGCTGCCAGAAACATATTTGGTAGAAATGCAGGAAGGTATTCTCAGTGAGTATTCCTCATTGCTAGGTGGGTTTGTCCTTGTTATCTTCTGGCAGCTAGCAAAGAATTTTGTTTTGGTTTCTTAAAAAAATGGGAAAACATTTAGTGCATTCATTCATTAAGATATGTTTTACTTTCCTGGGATGCAGTTTGCTGGGGGGGTGGGGTGGCAGGGTGTAATTGACTTGAGTAGTTTAGTGTTGTAATTCTGTTTTTATCTTCATTTTTGGTGATACCTTGAACACTTTGGGATCAAAAGACAGAATATAAAATATATATCGTAGTTGAATAGTTACTGTTGCTCAGCACTTAAATAATTTATTAATGTATTCAGTGAACTGTTTCTTAATATATGTAATATATCCTATTCACTAAATCAGTAAGTATGTTGTATTTCATCTTAAGATTTTAGTCAAACTGTTATTTTATAGATGAATGAATATTTACATGCACACTATTTTTTTCTACAAGGTCTGCTAGTCCATCTAGAACTAGTCCTGGGCTCAATAACAAGGTATTTTATATATGGGAAAAAGCTATTTTTCTGATTATTAAATGGTAACAATATTCAATATATTGCTGTTCTGGAATTAATTTTAGAAGAAATATAGCTTACAGTTTTTATTGTTTGATTATATTGTGCTTTGTGCTGTGCTTGACTTTGTACATAACCGAAAGCCCCTGAAGTTGAGTCAGTTTATAATTCTTATTAATAAATAAATGATGCTCACATATTCATTTTTGAGAGGAATTCCCAATTTAGATTTACTCTGCCATAGAAATACAGATTTGGCTGGGAGAATACTGCAGATTGCAGTGGCGCTTCTAGCTAGCTTGCACTTGGAGACCTATTCTGACAGCCGTATCGGATTGCCATCCTTTTACCTTGATTAATCTATACTGTGGTTGAGTTTTGTCAAAATAGAATTATTGCCATTTAAAATGGCCTTCAGAAATTGCAGCTGGTTCAGAATGCAGCAGAAAATGTTTAGGTAAATGTTTAGAGGCAGGATCATTACAAGTCCTTCAAGGGCTGCACTGGTTTCTATATCAATTCCAAATATGGGTGATAAGGCCAGATCAAGGACTGCACCTCCTATGCCACCTTATTTGCCTCTTCAAATCTAGAGGAGATATTCTGTATAGGTTAGGGATAAGCATCCTTCTTGATAAGCTCTGTTTTGGGAGGTAATAGAGTAAAACTGAGAACTCAAGAAAACGTCCCAGAGGTTTATGCAATAACAAACTATCTCCATATTTTTATGAAGACATCAGTGTAGGATGGGGAAGAGCCAATCGTTGGGGAACCACTATATAGTTACACGGTGGAATCAATAGATAGTGACATGGTGGGAATTATGCTGCTTCTTGTATGGGCGATGTGTTTTTATTATTATTTTTACTGGTGATGCATTGAGTCACTTAGGCTTATTGCATATATAGTTTGTAAATAAGTAAATAAATAATACTGCATAAGGGTGTCCATCAAGCCATCAGAGTTCAACCAAGTTCCCCATTGACCAATTGCCTTTAGAAAATAACTTGTCTTTGATTTTAATTGTTATAAATTTAATCTGAACAGGGTATAAATTAGAAAGGATAAGATGCTTGTTATGTAAATACAAATGAGATTAATAAATCATTTTTTTTTAATTAATGATGTTTCTTACACCATTTTTGCTTTTAGTGTGAAAAAGTACTGGCAGACAGCCTTACTTGTTTGCAGTCAAACTATACTGGATCCTTTGACAGTGATCTCTTGGAAGAGATTTTTCCAATTTTAAATGTAATGTTTTCAGATAAGAACAGACAGGTATGCAGCCATGCTGCTCAGTTTTGGAATGCAACGTTTGGAAAAGCGGTAACCCTGGAGTACCCTGAAGAGTTAAAGTAAGACGTATTTTATTCTTGTGCTTATTATAACATTTTCTAGCCTTGAAACAGACATATCATCACATAACATATGCGAGTTTCTCCTGTGCCTGATGCATCCCTCTAGTCACATACAAAGGGGCAGTACAAGAACAAAGAAATTCATTATTATTTCTACCAGTTGCTTCATATAAAAAGTAAAAAGTAATACAAACCAAGAAAAACATATAAAGTGAAAAAAATGTTCAGAGAAATGGGGGAGAGAAAGAAGAGAGAGAGAGAGGGAAAAAGAATAAGAAAAGAAAAGTACAAACAAATTTCAATAATTTATCACTTTTTCTAATATTTCAAAGACTCATTCAGTGACCATGTAAAGTTACAATAATGCTGAACAGTTGGTACTCACAATAGTCCTTGAAGTTCTGACTATATCTCAGGACCCCCACAGTTATGTTATCACTTGGCAGCCAACTTGTATTTAAGACAGTTACTGCATCCCACCATCACATGATTGCTATTTGCAATCTTCCTTGCCAGCTTCTCAGAAGCAAAGTCAGCAGCAAGGGTCACAAATATGCTGACAATATGCTCTTGTCAGTCACTCCTGCTCCTTATATTTATTTATTCTGAGGAGCCCTGCCATGGAGTATGGATGTTGTACTCCAGGGTGTACTTGGCCATACATGCAGCAGCCACCTGGGCATAGTCTCACCACAGCAACCATCTGCATGTCGTTCACGGCACGTATTCTTGGCCATACATGTGCCATGCCACAGCAGTCGCCCGTGCACCTCCCCTTCACCACAAAGCTGCTTCAGCAGCCATCCCTTTACCTAAGCACACTCCACAACTCTCGTCTGCCTGTTGGTTCACTTGGAAACTGCCCAGGACCTGTGACTTCCTGGTGGCTTCTATGTTGACTGTTTTTTTGGGAGTCAGCAGGTACTCACAAGCTGTAGTTACATAAACCCTTCCCTTATAACCTGCAATCCTTGCTTAATGATGGCAACAAAGTCAGCTGGGACTGCCATTGTTAAACAATGAATATTATGCCATTATACTTTATAAGAGTTGTTTTTAAGTGTGAATTAATGTTTGTTTGTTTGTTTGGCTTAAGAAGTAGAATCAGCCTTAAGAGAGATGGTAATTTGAAAAAAGATCTGGAGCTCAGTTCATTCTGTCCTGGTAGTCTTTTGTTCAGAACTTCATGTAACCATAAACTTGACAAATGGAATTCTGTATGAAACTACAATGATAAATGCTAAATCTTTTTCTCTTCAATTTGTTTAATTAAGAGGTAGTAATTATTTGGGAAAAGCATATGTGAAAATAGGTTCTCTTTGGATTCTAAGCATTTTTAATTGGAATATCATGTTTGGAATTACTAAAGAAAAAAGTGTAGTTCTGCTTTTTAAAGTTCGGCTATAAGCATTTTGTCAAAAATACATTTTGAAATATTACCACAATTTTTAATTTTTCACTGGTATTTTATGCTTCCTTGCAGAACTGTTTTAGAGAAAGCAAAACAAAAATTCATACTCTTACTGCCTGCTTTTGAAAGCTGTGAGATAATGGAGGGATCTAGTACTACATATTCTGATTATGTAAGTTCTGATTATTTTCAATTCCATTTTGGAATTTTGTTAGGAGTTCTCTTTGATCTGAGTGAACAAAATTTATACATCTTTAGTTCAGCCACATTATTGATATGTTCACTTACTTTAATAAATTATGCTCAAATATGTTAAAACAGACAGAGAATTCCCAGTGGAGTGCAAACATCAGTGGGATAAAAGTAAATCCTAATGGAAAAAGGGACTCATTCCAGGCCCAAACCGGTGAGCCAAAGGAAGAAAGTATTGATTTTCACATTACACCTAAAAAGGTAAGACACAGAAGTTTACTAATGAAATTATAGTTTTGGTAGTTGTATCTCTAGTAGTTACAGGAAGTATCAATGAGACACATTGGCATATCATGATAGTCTAGATATGGGGCCCTTTGTTTAAAATTGAGGTTAAATTTACAAACTTGTTCTCCTTCCCAGGCATGAGCAGAAGGTCCCATACTCATTGTGGGCACCATTTCTTTTTTGTGTTATGCCTGAGATACAGACTCCATGTTATTTATGAGCTATTTTTCTCTTTTAATGCTTTTTCCTCATACAAGGTGAAACTAGAATTCTCAGGATCAAAACCAAATATAAAGCACATTCCTTTGGAAGAAGAAAATACTGTGGACTTTGTGTACATTCCTGTAGAAACAAAAGAGCGAGTCTTAACAGAGCACCAAAAAGAAGTTCTGAGAACTAAAAGGTTTGTAACAGTATATTCATCACATTAAGTTAGTTTTTGCTTGCATCTTCTCTGTGTTCTATTTTGCCAGCCAGCTTCTGACTTTAAAGTTTACTCCTTTTGTGGTCAGGAAATGCTAGAATAAGGTTTTGCAATGAACAAGCTTTCATGGCCTCGAAGGAACTAAGAATATAGGTTCCCATACCTTTCTCTGCATATCCACTCCATAACTAACAAGGACTTTACTAAACCAGGCTTGTGTGTAGAGAAGAGTTCACCAAAGAACACTCTTCTCCACATGGTGTCCTCTAGATATTTTAAATCTAGATATTTTCTAAAATTTTCAGTTAGAAGTGTTTTGAAAATGATGGTCTAAAGGAAGAGTTCAATTTCCTCAAACAGCCTCTACAGAAATAAAAATTTGGTTTATGTTATGTTCTTTCTGTACATTTTTTTCAGGGATGATATTCCTGTCATGTATAATAATCTGGATACGTCTCAAGATGCTGTTCTGTTTTCCCAGGACACTCAGGACCAGGAAGATTTTTCGTAAGTAATAAGCACCAGAAGAAATTTTTAAAAGAGTTTATGTTTTCAGTGTATCTTAACCAATGATCTTTGTTGTAGGGAGAAACCAACCATAGTTGATATAAAGGAAGAACATGGGAAGAAAGAGGACAAATCAATACCCAAGGTATATTTCTACTTTGAATGTTATTTGTGTTTGGGGTAACATACTATATTTTTAGAGCTTTATATGAAAGGATTTTACCTGAAATAATTCAGTTATTTATTTTTTTAAAAAACTTTTGCAGTAGTGCAAGCTTTCTGAAATACTGTTGAAGAAACACTATACCATTATATTTGAGTGAGATAATTCATAGTAAAACAGGGGTGTCAGACTGGATTTCTTTGAGGGCCGGATCAGCATTGTAGTTCTCCTCAATGGGCCAGCCGTGGGGGGGATGGGATGGACGCCTCCAGCTCCCTGCCGGCCAAAACGGGGCATGAGGGGCCACATGCCACCTCCCGCTCCCCATTTTTGACCTGGAAAGCCTCCTGCAGCACTTTCCTGTGCTCCGCTTTGGCTGCCAGAGGCACATTGGGCTATTTCCCCATGGGCCAGATTTAAGCATCCTATGGGTCCAGTCCACGGACTTTGAGTTTGTAGTAAGATATATGTAGAATTATCTAGGCCTCCTTATATTGTGTTTGGTAATCCTGTGGTTTTAGGTGTTCAATTGGAGAAAAAATCATTTCATTCTTGATAGAGCTGTTTATTTTTAAATGCAACAAGCCACTAATTTAATACCATTGTGTTCTAATCATTTTATTAAAGCAATACCAAACACTTTTAGAGGCAATTTTTTAGAAAAAAAAATTACTAAAACAAATGTCTTCTCAAGTAGTTACAGTGTTATAATCTTATTAAATAGATACAGGGTTTGTGAGACTAGAAATCCCACAGAATACTTAATGCAATCATTTTATAAGGAGGGTGGTATATTAATGATGCAAGCAGTAAACTTAATATTTAATGTTGCAAATTGTTTAATTGCAGAAAAAAGAGGCAAAAAGTCATCATCTTGTCATTCCACATGGAGTAACTGGAAATTACAAATCAAGTATATCTCTGAAGAACACTACTTCTACTGTTACTGTGCAACCTAATAACTTTCAAAAAGAGAAGTTGGATCTGAAAAACGAGGAATTGAATGTGTGTGTGCCTATACAATCTCCAATATTAGATTCCACTTTGAATGAAAATCCCCCTAATTGCAGCAGCAACTCCTCAGCTTCTAGTGATATAATTTCAGCAACACCACAGGTTGTGGTGAACAGAAAACAAACCTTGGTAACTTTGGAGAAATTTGATGACTTGGAGACCAGACCTTTCAGTCCTTCAGTTTTCAATAATATTACTGTAACATTAACAAATCCATTTGTTCAGAAGGAAAGCACAGTTGTTTCAGATGTCTCTTCAAAAGAAAAGTCAAACCTGGGGAAGAAAGATGGTTTAAAACTCAAAGCCAGAAAAACTGTCACTGGCACAAAGAGGACACACTTACAATTCTTAAATGCTCTAGAGATGTGTGTCAAAGCAAAAAGAATTAAAGAAGAAACTACTCCTGATCCAAAATTGCAGCCTAACGACACAGTTGAGATGAAGAATTCGAGTCTTAGACAAAATGAAACTTTGGATGACAAAACCTCAGGACAAATGCAACCAAATCAAGAGGAAAAAAATCAGGTTTCTGATACGCATTGTGAGGATAAGCATGAATTACCTGTGGACATACAGATAGCAGAACATTTGCTAGATAATCAGTCTCAGATCCCCAGTGTTGGTGTGGCTGACAGCACAACAGTGGAGAATAAAGTCCTCCTGGACGTAGTTAAAAATGAAAATGCAGGGCCAAATTTAGAGCACAAAGAAAATACATCTCAAGAGATAAATGTTCGTGAAGAAGTAGTGTCTGATGTTAACCAAAATCCGGACATTTCACTTAATCAGAAAACATTAAGACGTTCTTTAAGACGAAAAGCAGAAACTGATGGAGCTGCAGACAGCCAAGATAAAGAGAACAAGCAACAAAAGAAGGACAAGCAAAAAGATGATGAAAAGATTCCGCCAAAGAAGATGGCACAAAATAGGGAGACTTCTGGGCAAAAAGAAAAGGCTGAAAAACTTGAAAAGGCAACAGATGCACCAATATGTGTGCCTATAAACAATGCTACAGAAAACATAAACTCTAAAGAGAACAACCAGGAAGAGTTGGACATGAGTCTTGGGAAATCTGAACGCAGTCCTGCTGCATCTGACCTTGAAGAATCAGGCCCAGATGCGTCTGTGGAGAAACAAAAAGTATTTCCACGGTATCATACAAGAAGAGCAGCTTCACAAGGATTACTTACCAATATGGAAAACTCTGAATCTGATATCGGTGAAACAAGAGAGGAAGGAGCAAAGAAGAAAAGGTCTGGGAAATTGAAAAAAAATGATTCCCCTGGGAACCAAGCAAAGGAAGAGCCAGACAACCAAGAGTTTTCTTCACAAACTGCAGTAGAAATCCAAACCAGGTCAGTAGGAAAAAAGAAAATACCTTCTGGCGGAGAGACAGAAGTGCCTTCGATGTCTAATAATACAAAGGAAATCAGTACAAAGGAAGAAAAAAGTACTCCCTCATTAAGTCCCTGTGTGGACCTTAAAGAAAATGCAGGGCCGACACGTCCTAGAGCCTCTTCAGATACAGGGAGAAAGCTTGCTAACAGGAAGGAATCTAAAATAGAGCCTATTTTAGAAAACAGGCAGGAAACTAGTACTCTTGACACAGGTTCTGTGGTACCTAACAATTCAAGTGGTGTTTCAGAAGATGATGCTTCTGCTACCGCTGTCAGTGCCTTTCCTTCACCCAGGAGATTTCTAGATGTGTCTGATTGCCAGCACAAAAGAAGCAAGCGGACAAGGAAATCCAGGAGTTGCGAATGCTGTGATGAAAAGCTGTCTCCCCAAGTGGAAAAGTTGTCCTCTGAACCAAAAAAGGCAAGCACTCCAGAACCAAAGTTAAAAGAACCAAAGAAGAGCCTTAGTAAAGTAACCGTGGCCCTGACCTTGATTCCTGTTGCTGAAGAGATTCAGTTTACAGAGAGGCTAAACGTAGAACCTTGTGCAACAAGCACCCCGCTGCCTTTCGTTAAGGATGCCACTGATTGGAAAGAGGCCAGCAATGTTGCTGAATCTTTCAGTGGCGTCCCAAGAAACAAGGTGCCAAACGTTGAACTGGAGAAATTAGCATGTGTCCAAAATGAAAGGGACAAGCCAGTTGCAAGAATTCCGGATGTTCCTTTCTCTGAAACAATTTCAGAATCCAGATCAATGGGTTCTCATTCAGAAGAACTCAGTGCTGAGGATCAGCTTTTAGAACCAAGTCTAGTGGATTCTGATTCAGAAGAAGAAGTCAGTGCTGACGATCAGCTTTTAGAACCAAGTCCAGTGGATTCTGATTCAGAAGAAGTCAGTGCTGAGGATCAGGGTTTAGAACCAGGTCCAGTAGATTCTCATTCAGAAGAAGTCAATGCTGAGGATCAGGTTTTAGAACCAGGTCCAGTGGATTCTCATTCAGAAGAAGTCAGTGCTGAGGATCAGGTTTTAGAACCAGGTCCAGTGGACTCTCATTCAGAAGAAGTCAGTGCTGAGGATCAGGTTTTAGAACCAGGTCCAGTGGACTCTCATTCAGAAGAAGTCAGTGCTGAGGATCAGGTTTTAGAACCAGGTCCAGTGGACTCTCATTCAGAAGAAGTCAGTGCTGAGGATCAGGTTTTAGAACCAGGTCCAGTGGACTCTCATTCAGAAGAGGTCAGTGCTGAGGATCAGGTTTTAGAACTAGGTCCAGTGAATTCTCATTCAGAAGAAGTCAATGCTGAGGATCAGGGTTTAGAACCAGACACAGAAGCAGAGACTGGAATGGAAGTCGTTAGTAACCAAAGTGATCAGTTGGAAAGTGAAACAGATACAGAGATCAAAATTATCCAAGTTGTGGGAGCACAGCCTGAGAAAAGAGTCTTTCAGAATACTGTAGAAGAGACTACGGTAACATCTGCCACTGAAATAGCAGAGCTTCAGGAAAATGAGACGAGTGAGGAAGAAGGCGCAGAAGATAATGCAGCAAACTCACCAAGTGAACCTCCATCCATAGTCTTGTGGCAGGAGAAAAGTAGTACCTTGGATTCTCCACCAAAATGTAAAGAACTTGATTTTCTTTCTTTAGCCAAGGTCAGTGGAAGTCCCACTGGGGCACAGGCTCGCTGTCTATGGTCCCCCTCAGCTTCTCCTTCTACAAGTATTTTAAAGAGAGCCATCAAAAGAGAACCAGAGGAAGATTCATCATCGCCTGCAAACAAGGTATTTTTAAGCAAATTGTACCACTCTACCTGTGATTATTTGCATATTACACAAGCTCCTTTTGAAACCCTAAATATATTTTTAGTTTCTTTGCCATAGTTGAAATCCATGATTCGCCAGCCTCTTAAGCTATGTGGCATGCCTAAAGCAATAAAAGTTGAAGACTGTTGGGTGAAGGGAGATCTTTTGATCAACACTGGAATTTTCTTTTCATAACTTTTTTTAAAAATTTATTTACATTTATATCCCACCCTTCTCTGAAGACTCAGGGCGGCTTACAGTGCGTAAGGCAATAGTCTCATTCTATTTGTATATTTACAAAGTCAACTTATTGCCCCCCCAACAATCTGGGTCCTCATTTTACCTGCCTTATAAAGGATGGAAGGCTGAGTCAACCTTGGACCTGGTGGGACTAGAACCTGCAGTAATTGCAGGCAGCTGTGTTTTAATAACAGGCTTCTTACAGCCTGAGCCACACCGCGGCCCTGGTTTATAGGATGCATTATATTAATGTAATTGTATAGCCACTTGAACATTTATATCCTACTTAATATTCAGCAAATCATTTCTTAATGCCTGATGGCTGGGCATTTGAAATAATTCATACAAAGCCTAAATGAAGTGCTAATGGCACTCATGATAATGCATTGGTACAGCCTCAAATAATTTAGTTCTTTAACTGGTTTGGTTGTGTAAAAATATGCCTTCATTTGACTCCATGGTTAGTGAATATTGTGCACAAGGTTTACATACTTAAATAGTATTTTCTTTCTACTGGCATCTGCAGTTTTGTCAGGACTTTATTTATAGATTCTAATGAATAAAAATAACGTGTAAAGTTTGAGTTAATTTTTTGAAATTCCAGTATCCTTACGTTTGTCAAAGATGTGCTGAATTTATAACAGTCCTTGTTTGCCAGGGGTAGTCACCACATAATGACTATAACTGGGATTAGCAACGCAGTCATTAAGTGAGAAAACATATGTGGTTTAGTGCCTCACTTCCACAGTTGTTAAGTGAATCACCTTTGGTCATAAAGCGAGACTCCCATGACAGGCTTGCAGTTTACTGCTAGTTTCTCTATTGACTTTGCTTGTCGGACGTGTATAAATGATAGACCACAAGAAGCTTTTTTAAAATGTGAGGTCTGATTGTAAACTTGCTATTTCAGCCCCATCATAACTGAATGGTACTAAACAGGGCAGTTAAGGACTATCTGTATTCCATTTAGTGAAGCTTAAATGCATATGTCCTTGTTAAGGCTACTTACAAAGTGCTGTAAGTGAAAGAACCTCAATAAGTTAATAAAAGGATAGTATTCAGTATAGTTCTGTCCAAGTGTAAATCCATGGTCTCAAACGTTTAACCTGAATTCCAGTGAAATGTGAAAGAGGAAGAAGTTCATTATTCCTCTCTTATTTATGTGCTTCCTATCACTTAGGTTGCCCGGTACTGTTAGCAGTACAATTGCCTATTATGTTGCCAATAAATTCTGCTTCTCAAGGAAATACGTTTAGTATTGCAGTTTAAAAATAACACTGTAATATTCAGGGTTACATTAATTCATTTGCCTTTGTAGGTACGTGATTTTCCTGAAAGAGCACGTCCATTTTGTGGGAACTTGGATAAATCTGCTTTTACCAAAGATGCACACTAGCACATTTAAGATTTGTGTGATTGATTTCTATGTTTCTTTATAGATAATACGAATCTAATTGTTTGATTTTTATGAAAGCATTGCTCTATAAACAGAACATCTATAGATTTCCTTTGGAGGTTTTGAAGCATCTGTATTTTAAGCAACACGTAGGCAATAGGAACTTCCAAGCCATGAAATTGTAGCTTTTGCATTTGTATGATATTTCAAATTAATTTAAATAGTAATTTGTCCAATATGTGTGAACAGAACCGAAGAGTCTCCTTTGCCAATCCAATCTACCAAGAAGAATTGGCTGATGACATTGACCGGCGAAGTCCTGTACTTAGAATTTATCCTTGCAATAGTTCTCAATCTTCGCGAAGTGCTAAATCTTCACCTAGTCACCAAATCAAGGTAATTTACCCAGTTTATTCTTAGTTTTTCTTTTTAGTTGTTGTTTTTCCTAAGAAAATAACATCAGCAATTCTGCACTAGCAAAAGTCTCTCACCCCCCACCCCCCACCCCTCTATACACCAGGATTTTTCTGCTGCAGATCCAATTTGACCAGTTACTTTATGCAAGTCTTTGGGACCTCTAAAACACTGTGCAAACATAACACAAGAAAATATGTAGTTGCGAAGCAAACATACTACCTATGTATATATAGAAATACCATTTTTTTCCGTGTAGGGTATGTTGTCTCTAAAATTAAATTTCATGTTACACCCAGTTGGTATGAAAAAACATAACATGAGTTGATTTTCCTATCACTATTACATGAATGTCTCCATACATCAGTTGGAATGAAGGTTCTTTCCTGTTGATGTGATTTAGGCATCCATCCTTTGCTTTTTTTAATTAGACCTTATGGTCGCTCTGTTATATTGTTATCCTTGACTGGTTTTCATGTGCAGCTACTCTTTCTACACTTTGGTCATGAAAGGAACCAGATGCCTGGTAGGAGAAACCTATGAAGCTATAGCAATCAAAGCGTAGTCATATATTCCTTGTCTGTTCCAGTTAATTCTGTGGATGTCTTAAGTCATTTCAGCAATAAGGAATCTTCATTGTGAGTGTTTTTTTTTCCAGCCGAGCTAGTTTGTTGAAGAACTATTAACTGCTTCTGGAAGTATGCTTCTGTTGAATTGGCCTTTTTCGTAAAGAAAGGACCTCATTTTAATTGTTTTGCTTTTTTAAAAAAAAGAATCACAGGGTTATAGATGATTCCTATGAACTTGAGCAACATTTTTTCCTCTTTTCCTATCCAGCTTATAACCACTCCAACCAAAGGATCTCTGTCCCCTGGAACCCGTAGCCATAAATATAAGAGCTCAAAGAAGTGTTTAGTAAGATTTGTATCCCTTTTATGTACATCATCTCAATTTCTCCCATGCTCAGGTCTTAAACTTATCCAAATTCATGATTTTCTATATTACTTAAGATCACAGAAATGGGCAAGGAGCCAACACCAATACCTACAGAAAGCGTCTATCCTGCCCTAACGGGCTGTAAAGCATCTGTCGACATAATTCTGCCTCAGATTACTTCAAATACTTGGTAAGTAGGAAGACATTGAATCAGGTTGTCCTGAAAAAGTTTACGTGTTTACATGTTTAGGCAGTGCTCCTAACAGGTAAAATAATATATTCATTTTAAGTTAATCACTAGCTGTATAAAAGGAGCAAGCACCAGATGACAGGAATCTATGTTTGAAGGGTACATTGCATTGCTGATCGATTCTGGGGTAATTGTTAAATTATATATATGAAAATATAAAATTGTACTTTTTTCAGTATATTGAATCTCAGTGTATTGAAGTTAAAAAACACTTTTTAAAGTGTTATATTTATATAAATATAAAGTGTTATATTTAAAGGTTATATTTTCCGTGGTATGTTAGATTAAAACTCCTCCTTTCGTGTACCTTTAGGATGAGAGGGTTAGGACATCTGATTCGAGCAAAGAATATCAGGACGGTGGGTGACTTGAGTTCTCTCACTGCAGCCGAGATCAAAACCCTTCCTATTCGTTCTCCTAGAGTTTTAAATGTTAGAAAGGTTCTTAAAGGCTATCATGAGCAACAGGTAAGTAAGCTAATTTGCACTTTTAGATTAAAATAAGCAAAAGTGGAACTATTGCCTTAATAAAAGTCGGTTCTCCATGGAGAAGAGCAGTGGGAAAAATAAATTATTTAAATAATCTGGAACTTGCAGTTTTGTGGAAAAGTTTGTGGGAAAGAATTAAGGAAGACATCTTTGTTTCTGGTTTTTCTAACATCCCTCCTGAATATACTGAATATATTCTTTCAGTATAGTGAAAGACTTAAATTTGGAATAAGTTCCATATCCCTCAGCAGTTCATTATTATACAGCAAAAAAAGACTTTCACCTACCTGATTGTGGCACAAGAGCAAGTAATTTTAAACTCTGTTCTTTATACACTAATCCTGTTTAATTTCCCTTTCCCCCTTCCCACATTCACCTTCAAGACTGTGTTTGTGAGCCATTTTATTTTAATCATATTCCTTAACCTGAGATATTTTGGATAGGCTTAATCACTTTTAAAGAGTTCTAGAGGGCTGTTATCGATATTCAGATAATGATCCAGGCAGTATCCATACATACATGGGAACCAGGGTGAAGGCAAACTGATAATATTTCTGAATTCAACTTTTCTAGTGGTATCTGAATGCACACAATGTACGCCTTTTGCCTTTTGATCCAGTTAATAGCAGTAGCATTTAGGCTTATACACTGCCTCCATAGTGCTTTACAGTATTATCTGGACAGTTTACAATGTAGAAACATTAGTTGCATATTGACCCTAACAATCCGGGTCCTCATTTTACTGACCTTGGAAGGATAGAAGGCTAAATCAACCTGAAGTCCCATCAGGATTGAATTTGCCTGCAGTACTGCCCTTTAACCACTGCATACCTGTCCACTTGGGGAACTGCCACTTTGATTTCAGGAACTAAGGATATTTGTGGAGGCCGTGCTTAGGAAAATGTATGGTATGACCAAAATCAGGTTCCAAGCACTGCTCTTAAGCAATGGACAGTTCTGAGCAGAACCTCCAGGTGCAGGAAATGCTTGTATAATTTTACAGTGGCCCACTCAAAGAACCACACTTACAGTTTGATCTTTTTCATTGGTAGATTAAACTATTTTCTTCTCCGCCCCGCCCCCCTGCCCCCCCTTAACATGTGCAGGTAAAATCTCGTGGAATGGGAGAAAATGATACAGAGAACTCAAACAATCCCATGGATGATACATTTTTCTCTGCAAATGAAAATGCAGGTAAGTATCACTTAAACCTATGCAACCTATGCTGTGTTTAATATAAAGCATAAGAAAGCGTGCTTGTAAACAATTCCAATCCCAGCTATGAAACTGAGTGCCCATGTACCTTATGGCAGTATCCTTGTTATTGTTCTCTTCTGTTTCTTCAGGATAATTAATCTGGTTATATGATTCTTATATATGCTTAAGTATGTATTCCTTCATTTATTGTTGGTGTTTCTGTACTGCTATATTCTGACACAGTTTTGAGTGGCATACAGCAGAATTAAGTCAAAAACCATCAGAAAAGTAGCATATGCACACTCAAGGTATGCCAAATTGGTTGCCATTTTCTTCTAAACACTTAATCACATGACACGTGACTTTTGACTATTCCCAAGTACAGTAACATTTTATCTGAAAATACTATTAATAAAATTTTGTCATTGGACTGTGGGGCCTGATTGCTGAATGTGTGTGTGTGTGTACACATTGCAAGAGCACTAACCAGCTTTTGTGAGGTAGACCATAAAAAGAAAGGCTAATCACTCCCAAATGCTAGTATTTCAGGTTAAGTTTTCATTTCTTTATCCTCCTGGCTAAATCTCTGCAGTTAGTGAGTGGATTGTCTATAGTTACATAGTTACTTACAAGAGCAAGAGTTACAGGCTATTTATGTCTGAATGGAGTTCAATTTGGTCTCACCTAGAATGTCTTTATAAACCACTTTTCTTTCATTTTAGATGTATGTGAACCCGAGGTCTCCAGTACGGGTGAGTCATCAGCAATAGACCTTTGGGCTCAGGTTAATTTACTTGCTGACCAAATTTCTTCTGAAAGACTTCGGAACTATTCAGGGAATGAACTTTTTGAAATGCAAGAGAAGCTTCATAGCATGACAGACTGCATCATGAAGACTCTGAAGTCCCGTTGGACTCTTTCGAAATCTTGCGAAACCACTGTTTAAAAACAAAAAAACAAAAAACACCAGCTACTCTGATTAACTTCTTTGGAGAATACATTTGATTGCAGGGCAGTTTTGTTTTTAAAATTCAATATTTAAATTTGAGATTAATATTTAGTTTCATTATATATTTTAAGTAAAAGGGATTCCTGTAACTTGAAGCAAATACAGCATTGGAGTATAAATCTTAAACTTCTAAATTCTGTGGACTTGCATTTTAAGGTTTTCTTCTTTTTTTTTCATTGCTGCTATGCACAACTTCCAAAATGTGGTAAGATGTGCAGTAATGACTGTGAAACATGCCACAATTCGGAGCAGTATATTTTTAAAATGTTAAAATGTTAAAATGTTTAAAATGTTAAGTATTTTAAATCAAAGGGCTTTGATGCATTGTTAATATTTAAAGCTCTGTTTTTCTTGTTCTAACTAAAGTTTGAAGTGTTAATTAATTTACCAAAAGTGATACAAATCTTCCAACTGATAGTTGTTTGGAAGGTACTAGTTTTATAGCTTCATTACCATATTAAGAAGTATGGTGCTTCATTAGTATACTAAAAATATCTCAAACTTTTTCATAGGACAGTCTATTTTTTTATGAATGTAGAAGAAAAGTGTGTCAGTACATAATCCCAATAAGTAATTCTCAGGATCTGACCACATGCTCTTTGAATTTTTATATATCACGAAGGTTTTATTTTCCCCATTCAATGAGTCCAATATAAACTGGACATAAGAATAATTTTGTATATTATGTATAGATGTACTAAATGCAAATGCTCTAAATTATATCTGTATGAAAGTCAGAGTCTAACATGCTTGAATGGGAGAAACTTTGTATAGAGCATATTTGTGCTTTTTAAAATTGACCTAACAATGGGATCAATTTATGTTTTAGGAAATAAATATATATAAATAAAGTATATAAATGGTTGAATAAAATGGTTGTAATTATTTTGGGGAAGAACTGTGTTGTGTTAAGATTAAAATTAGTTTTAGTCAAGAGAATGTATTTTAAAACAGCATTTACACTGTGTATTAATAACTGACATGGCAAAAGTGCTGATTAGTCTATTGCAGGGAAAAGGGATAAGGGTGAATCAATAAGTCTGGACAATCTGGGCCTTTGTAAAGGTTAATAAGAAAGGGATTTTAAATCCAAATTAATCTGGCAATTGCACCTTCTATGATTATATGGTAATTTGATTCCAATTTTGGTTTTTCAGCATAAATCGGTAATGAATAATAGGGTACGAGGAAACCTCAAGAGATTCAAAGACTATCATTAAACTAGAAATATGCTTTCAATATTGGGGAGAACAGGCTATATAGGAATTTATAAACCAGTTCTGCAAACAATGTCATCCTTCATCTATTCCCAAAACTGTTGGAAATGACTCAGAATAATCATCTAATCCTCTTGATTTTTGATGAGGATCCTTGAGTTTTTAACCTTTAGTTGTATTGCTTCCCACTTGTTTGACATTACAGGATAAGTTGGATAGGATATCAAAGATTGTGTCAATTCAGCACTCTTGTTTATTTAAGTTTTAATTTTTTCCATTATTGTATAATCTCACCTTGTTTTCTGTCATTTGTAACATCTCTACCTATGCTCATCATTCATAAATATTTATGGCAACTGTGATATGATTATAAATTAGGCTCAACAAGCCCCTTAAAAATATAAGGGAAAATTTAGTATCCATGTAATTTTCTGACCTGAAATAATTGTTGCTTTTTGCTTGCCCCTTTTAATCCCTCTATTCAGTTATTTTGTTACCGCAAGCATATTTTTCTCCTTAAGGAAGATAAAGCTAAGACAAATTGATATGTGAGGATTGTGCCCATTAATCATGGTGAGGAGAAACTGCTACAAATGGAATACAGTCATTATGAAGTGTACTGTATTACCCTCAATGCTAAGTAAGGATCAAAAGCTTGACAATGAGAAGTAATTACAGAGGATAAAAATAAGGCATGTTGGTTGAAAAGAATTGAATATAGCAGCTGGTGGTATTCTGATGCTAGAAGAGGTGGTCTACCAGAGAGACTGGGAGAACTGCTGAACCACTTACCTTGGAGGAATGAGGCCAAGATTTGGGGAGAAAGCTAAAATTACTGTTCTCAGGATGCTGGTGGAAAGCAGGAAAATTTTACTATAATGAGTTGGACTTTGATTCTGAAAAACAACCCAAGAATTTCCAGTGAAGTAGATTGTAGATTTAGGAAGGAAGCCCCCATTGTTTAAAACGTTAGTGTGAAAAGTGTGACCATTCTTCCAGATTCCAACTTATAGTCAGTTTCTATCTTTGTTGCGGCCTGAAATCTTAATATATGTGGGTTCAGCAATCTCTTGTTCAGTTATGCAAAATGATCTCTTGGAAGTCTGCATCAGAGTTCAACCTCTCAGGATTCCCTCTTGTAGATTTCAAAGTGACCATTAATTAACCAAGAGATTGCTGAACTCAACATATGTTAAAAGGTTAAAACAATGGGTTTTTAACACATTACAATGGTTAATGGAGAAGTTATTTCTAATTGTCTCCTGTGTTGCCTGCATCTGGGTAACCAACATGTCTTCATCAACCCAGTTTTAATCCAGCATGTTTAGTTTTGCATCTGATGAAGGGAGATGCAGCTCCTAAAGCTTATAGTTTTTAATAAAATTGTGTAAATGGGGAAACATTCTTCCAGTCTCCTAAAATTGCACCCACTGTGTCAAGGTGCAGTGTCATTATTATACTGGTGATACCCAATTGAAATATGACCTCCTGAGCTAAACCCATGATACAAAGTCTTGTCATTGATAGAGATGCAACTTCCCTACAAAGTATCTCTCCAGCATTCTCTCTTCACAGGGAAGCACTGCTAATGGGCAGGTCTATCACTTGCAGTTCTTCCTGGACCCATAGCTACTGCTAGATGGGCAGATGGAAGGCTTGGTCAGCAGGGCTTTTACCCAGCTTTAGGTGATGCTCTAGCTGTGGCTATATCTAGAATGGAAGATCTCACAAGAGCAAAGTATCTCATGTGCATGGCTCATACATGTATTACTATCCTCTTGAAAGCTACAATAGGTGCAAACTGGAGTGGCCTCCAGACATTAGCTGTCAGAAATTGATTATACTTGTAAGCCAGGCCTTGCATTGGTTACTCACAGCTTCCAGCTGCAATTTAAAGCCTTATGAAGCCATATATGATTTGGACAACAGTATTTATTAGACAACTTCCAGCCAGAAATTTCCTGCTTGATATGTACATATGGATAATATTGTTGGTTCCCTACTTTTATGAAGTAAGGGAGGCTGAGGTCAGGAGGAAGTGTTGATGCATCTGTAATGGCTCATGTGCTATGGGACACCCCTTGGATATTAGACTTGCTCCCTATGTTAATGAATTTTCAGAAGATGTTAAAGGTGGGGCTGTTTTGGCAAGCTTCTGGAGATTGATGGGTGGACATATTCAGGTTCATGGGCTACATGTTAGCATCAAATAGTTTTGAGAATTAATTTGCATTTTGATATATTTTTTTAGTATTAATACTATTGATGTTTTATCACTACTGTGGATAATTTTATTGTACTCTTGTAGTGACACCAGCAAAAACTCTGAGAAGCAAATAAATACATAACATGAAGAAATAGAGCATATAATAGATTTGCGGAAACATGACATTTATTAGTCACTAATTTGAGAGGAAATTGACAGTACTGCGACGCAAGAACACGCAGATTAACAATGCATGCATCACATCAGTATTCACTAAGTAGGGCAGAAGAGAGGCTTTCCACTTTTAACTAGTTTAAGGTGTTGTGTACTAGAAACAGACATGGATACATTCCGCTGTGTTTAGACTATCGTGTGTGATCACTGCATCTCTTGAAAAACCACGTAAACCAATACAATTCAATGACTCATGAAAATAAACTGAATCGTGCAAATTCAGATAAATTAAAAGAGGGATGAAATACTGAATTTCAGGTACCCAAAACTCTCTTTTAAACACCTCGTCAAACTAGGATGGATAATGTTTCCTGAAAGTTTTAGATGCCAGACAATTCTTCACATGTATCAAGAGGGAGAAAATAAGGCATTTTTGGCAACCGTTATGAATTGTACTGAACTGATGTGGCATAAAGGGCCTTCTTATTGTCCATGTCAATGTGAGTCTCCGTTTAAACTGCTTCTACATAGTTGGCTGGAAGCATGCCTGTTTTGCCTGTTCTTTGCACAGTTCCATACATCCATCCTTCATCGACGGCTTGGACGTTGACAATTGCATCGCCATCTTTGAAAGAGACTTCATCAGCATCTGCTGCTGTGTAGTCATACATAGCACGATAAGTCTTCTATTGTGATCATATTAGGGAGAAAAATAATACCCAAATGTTACTAGCATAAACACAAGAGTACAGGGGACAATCAATTCAACACTTCTATGAAACTTTGAATATAAAGACCTCCCTCACAAACCCATTAATAATATACCTCAGTCCCTCAAGTGAATAAATATTCATCCCAAAGATGACCATCCATTCAGACATAAGAAGGTTCTATTTTTCTCCCAAGAAATGGCAACCCTTCCACACGGCAGGCAATCATAAAGTGTAATCTAACATAATCCAAGTTTCTTCCCCATTACAATTTGCCACCATGACCTTATATGGAAGCATGTAAGGAGCAAACCTTGATGTCATGAATCAGGTTCCATCATTCTGATGAGGTCATTGGCTTGTGGTGGACTCACCTGTACACAGGCTCAGAACTACCCTCTGCCTGCAGAAAACACCATTTTTATAGATACTTTTGTCAGATAGTTTTGCTTACCCCTGCAGTAGATGGATGAGAGGGGATGGAAGATACTGTAGTCTGTTGAGTTGCAACAGAAGATGATCTTTGTTGTGGCAGCTCTACAGTTTTGGCATGTTTGTAATCCACTAAGGAAGGAAATGAAGTTGAAATGTATCAGAAAAAGCAAAGCAAAAATAAAACACCCCAGTATGTTTTCAAAATACATAGTTAAATGGTGCATGAACACTGGGTATGTTTTTCAAATTTTGTTAGTGGTTGAGGCTATACATTAATATAGCACTGATGTATGTATTGTAAAAAAAATTGTAAAAGAATATCTGTCCACAGAGATGGTACTAACATTTTTTTTTCTTTTTGGCGTGCAAGTTTTGCTAGTTTTTAGTACTTTTTCCTGATTGGAAAGAATCACTCTGGTATTGTACATTAAATAAATTGTGGCAGTTACATGTTGCATTCCTAAGATGTTATCATGCTATAACCAACCCTTATGTAGGTATCAAAAATAATGTGTGGTTGTTATAGTAGCTAGTGTTGATACTACAACAGCCAACATACTGCATTATTCTTAGTCTTCCCATTCTGCTTTATCCATGCTGAATTGCTTTGAACAATGATGGTAATTTGTCAATAGTGGCAAAAATTGTAGTTTTCTTTTCAGTCCCATCTTTTCTATCATTTTTTTTAAACATGTAAAATAAATCTGAGATTTGGCACTAACAATTCTCTTCTGGCCTTTCTATCAAACTGCAGGGAAGCTGATTAAATTCTAAATGGATGGCTCATGAGGAGAGTAAGCAAATGGAAGCTAAAAGAAAAAAAAAAGAATTTATGATTTATGTTTTTGATGATTAGATAGGATAGAAGAGAATCATGAGGTAACTTTGACAGAGAAATTAAAATATAACTATTGTGAAAAAGATTGGAAGCCACTTCTTTATATTTTTCTTTATACTATTTTCTTCTTTCTATATTTCTTCTTTTTTTCCTTTCTGCACTTTTAGCCTTTTTTAAAATCTCCCTTTCTTCTTTTTTATTCTATTTTAGTTTCTATTAGTTTTTATTCGTTAAATTTTTCATACACATACAAATTATGCCACCAATTTCCCCTATAAGGTAACTCTGGGCAGTTTACAAGTTATAAAACAAGTAGAGGAATAATTAAAATATTCAAACATTAATCAATCAATCAGAATAGAGCTGGAAGGGACCTTGGAGGTCTTACAGTCCAACTTTCACAACACTTCACCACATTTCACAGGTTAAGATTTTAAAATTGTATTGAAACCAAAACCAAGAGTTGGCTAGAATAGAATTTCTTACTCCGTCAGCCACCTCCAGTAGTTTATGGCTTCCTCATATATATTTGATGGGAATTTATTTATGTTTTTACCTGTTGTAGTTGTAGGAAAGAAGCCTCCATTGCTGTAATATGACAAATGCTGATCAGCGGCCTCTGAATGCTCAGCTTTTTCATCCCCGCCGCTGAGACTGACAGCACTGGCAGAACGTGAATGCTCTCGACTACGTCGCTGGGCTTGCACTGGGAACCAGAGGTGAAGAAATAATAGTGAGGGGGAACATGTGGTTTCTTACTTAGCAGGAAAGTAAAATATGTTAAATTCCTAACAAAATAAAGCTGCATTTTGAGAGAGCTAAAACAATAAGCTGCCACCTTGTGTTTCATCCATAATGAAGCTCAAATATTCTTTTCTATTGGTACGATGCTCACAATTTCACAGACAGCACAACATACCTGCCAGCAAGTGTAAGCTTCTCGACTGAATGTTATCTTCTGCTGGGTCATAGTCAAAGACTGATCCAGGATTGGTTCGCCATACACGAAGGCCTGCAGAGATGTAGGATGAGAGTGGGATGTTGTTTTGTGTTATTGCAGTTTGACTTTGCAATCAAACAGTCCAGATGTAAGTAAAAGAATGCTTGTTGTTTTTCCAAGCCACATTTAGAAAACTAGTTTACTAGTTATGCTTGAAATGCGGCTTGCCTGAGAAACAACAAAGCTGTTGTTACCCTCTGAAAACATAACAGACTTAGATCATCTTAGGTCAGATGATATAAGATATTTTCCAAACAATTGAATCTGGAATAGACCATAAACTCAATAGTCCTCAATATAAACTCGCTGTTATGCAGAATAAAGTCTGCATGCCATGAAGAATGGATTTTACAAGCAGATTTGGTTTAGACATAGCTTAGTACAGGTAAACTCTCAAGATAAAACAACTTTTTTTAAAAAACGTATTCGGTAAAATTAATTCTCTGCCACATATCTTGACACAATGCATTATAATTCCGTATGCTTCATTTAGGAAAATCCATACAATATAAGATAAGATATACCTGTTAGGTTATTCAGTTCTTGATCCTGACCTATTCGTTTCTGCTCCATTTCTACAACTCTTCTCTGAATGCCCCTATAGTTAATGTCACTGAAGTCTTGCATATTCTTCTTTACACGTTCTGTTATGGGATCTGTGACAACAGGTGTGAAACTACCTTTGGTCTTTTCAAAGTCTTCATGGTATTTCACCTAGAATTTTTTTAAAAAAATCCAGATAGTTATATTTGAGATAGCTTATCTGGTAAGAGTTAGTAGTGGAATACAAAACTCATAATTTTCAGCCTCTAATAACTAAAAATTATTTCCCCAATAACTGCTTTTGATAAGGCGTCCATAGTATTTTTTGCTTGAAAGGCATCAGGTTGGGGAAAATTATCTTAAGTAAGTGCTTAATATCTGCTTACCCACTGAAATTATGAAAAAATTATACAGTAAGTTGTCCCAACTCCACAAGCTGTTTTTAGTTTCTGCTTTGGTTGCTACATTTGAATTATTGTATCTTAAAATATGTTACTGTTGATAGTTTACTTGGGCTATTTCTTGGCTTTCATAGAAAGCAGTACTCACTGTGGAAATGTGCCGCTGTGTCTCCCGAACACGCCTCATTTCAGGAGTATCCAAGACAAAAGGTGCTTTTCCTTGTACTTGCTTCCGGAAGCTATCTGAATAGAGGATCTGACAACATTAGAGAGTTTGAATTAATGCTACTAGTCATTAGTGAACAGATTTTTAAAAGATGCTTCATTTAGAAGTTGTAAGGAATCAAGAAATGCCAAACATGAAAACAAGCTTAAGGGCATATCAGAAACATTTATTCTTTATTAACTGTTGATCTTAAAAAATCATTGGGCATGTAATATTGTTTTTTTTTAAAAATCTATTTATATAATCTCTTAACCTACTCATCCTAAAGGGTTCTAAGGAGATAGCTTTCAAAACAATAGCAATAGAACACAGACAACTGTTTTGCATTGTCTCTGACTCTTCATGTGATTTTTCTACACGGCTGATAGAATGTTCTAAGACCTTCTGCTTATAAACGTGGTCTATTTCCATCATGGTGCAATACAACAGCCCGTCTTAATCCCAGGCACTCAACTCAACTTTATGTCATTCCAAGAAAAAGTGCCTGCTTTAGATTTTGGTTGCTCCGAAGGCAATGGTGCTCTATGATGATTTGGCAGCCCCCAAAAGCACTTGGTGCAAACTCCTTCCATGCAAACCTGAAGCACAAGTGATACACTCAAGGCACGGGTGGTCTCACTTGCTCCAAGGAAGAGAGACCCTATAGCAGATAGAAACCAACTCTGGGATTAGTACTCATAAGGCCCAAAAGGGGAGATCAGATCATGAAGACCAGGACTGGACTTCTGAGAATTGTAAAAGCCACAGAAAGCCAATGTTGGTGCTCGAAGTAGCTCCACCATCATCTCAATGGAGCTCAAATGCCTTTGTGCGGTTACATAAAAGACATGTGTACCTTGATGTCTACAATTGTGTTGACTTCCTTCCTTCCTTCTTTTTAGATCTTACGTTATATAAAATAGTTAGAAATATTTGTGAAGAACTGTTTCAAGGCACTCTGAGGAAATCTTAAAATTTACATTTAGATTAATGCAGGCTTTTTTTAAAAAACAAGTCTAAAATGCAAAGATCATTTTCATCCATGTAACATGAATAATATAAAAGTTATCTTTTTAAGAAAGTCAGGCTGGTTACTGAAGACAGTGGCAATTTAAAAATCCTTAAACCATGTTTAAGTAGAAATATGACACAATTAAAAACCAGATTATATGCTTAGATAATATATTAGCTTCTAAATGCCAACATAAAGCTATAACACTAATGCAATTATTAGTCTGGAAATATTTTGTACATTACAGAAATAATATATATATATATGTATGTATGTATGTTTTCTGAGGTTTTCGCAGGTGTTTGTATGTAGGTCTTTGGTTATTCAGGTTTTCTCCTGCGTAAAATTGATGTATGTATGTATGTATGTATATATATATAAGCGTAAACAGTAAGTATATATAAAGTATATAAAATATAAATTGGTTGTTCTTGAAAATACCGAGCTAATGTTTTCTTGATTGCGTTTGGCCCTCTCCATCTCTGGAGTGATCGAAGTTGGGGTTCCTTTTCCCAGGCTCTCTTTGTATAAAACCTACACAGCATACAATAAAGTGTTCAAAAATCAAAGATTAGATGCTTGTTTGTGAACAATTTTGTTAAATTGGATTACTATGAAGTAAGAATGCAATCACTACATGGGTAGACACATAACCCAGGAAACAAAATGGTTAAAAAGTTACAGGATGAAATAAAAACAACAAGAAGAACAAAAATGTCAATAAAAGGAGTGTTGTGTTTAAAAAATATAAAATGAATAGGATTGAGCTATATTAGATGCAGGATAAGATCGATCAAATTTGTTATTTTAAGTTACTTCTTTTTTTTTTTTTCCAATACCAAGCTAATGTTTTCTTGATTGCGTTTGGCTCTTTCCATCTCAGGAGTAACTGGTGTTGGGGTTGCTTGCCCCAAATTTTCTTTGTAGAGAACCTGAAGATTGTAAAAGTATCCAAAAATCACACAATCATCAAAAAGTCACCAAAAATATCACAAAAATATAATTCAAATAAAATATCTAGCTTTTATTTCTTTTGCAAAAAAAACAACCAAAAGTGGTTGAAGGCTTTTTCTGAAAAGAATACAAATAAAAATATAAAAATAATGATAAAAACTTCATGAAGGTAAACTTGATAAAAATGAAATGTCATTTGAGATATGGTTATTTTTTTCTCTATTTCACACAAGTTAGGAAAACATATACTTCACTGATCACAGCTACATGGTTTTAGATTCTTATGAAATCAAAGACATTTAATAAAACTGCAATATGAACGCAAGACAAAGAGGTGCTTGAATCAAACCTCACTTAGTTGTTAGAGGGATCTCTGCAATTTATGGAAAAATATTCTTTGAGAAAACACAAAGAGAAATCGTAGTATATATTTTGAAATCGTAGAAATTAATAAAGGCAACATTCAAGTAGCAGCATTTAGAAGGAAAAATTAAGAAGGTGAGATGATTAATGCAGAAAATATTATTTTAAAGATAAGGATTCTATCCAGTTAGCAAGATCCATTACATTGTGCAATGGTTCTTTTCAATGAAGTCTTTATGGTTAAAATAATGGTCCAATATTAGTTATCTTACTAACAAAATAATAATCAAATAACTTCTGTTTCCTATCAATTGCTTGCTCGGTGAAAACCATGCAACAGGAAGTTACCTTGAGATGTTTTTCTCATAGGGAATGGACTAAAGGCATAGTGTATAGTTCTCCATACCATCTCACATAAATCTTTTCATTCTCATTCCTGTACATATTTCTGATCACATCTTACTCCTACTGATATTAAGGTTCTATGGAATCCTTGGTGCTCTGTGAGCTTGGATATCTTGCTTGCAGATGCCTCATCAGCTAACTTCATCAGTGCTAGTTTGCTCTCTGTTTACATACAGTAGCTTGTCCTGCCAGTATATTACCAAACAAAAAAACATACCCTCACCAATAGTGGCAGGGCAAGCTACGGTATATAAACTGAGAACACACACCACACTCACTAGCACTGATGATGTTACCTAGTTGGGTAATGAAACATCAGCAAACAAACAGCCAAGCTCAGAAACCACCAAGGACTCTACATTATAATCTTGATCTACATAGATTCTCTTCTATTGATACATTAAGGTTCTATTTTTTTTTTGATTGGATATGATATAATTTCTCTGCAAACCTCACTACACCATGCTAAAAAAAATTCAAGAGCATGAGCAATAACCCTGCTAAAGGAGAATACTGTGAGAATCAAGAATAACATGTGGAGTTACTTCTGAATGGTTTCCTCTATTCTTCTATATATACAGAAACCTTCTGTCTTCATCTGTAGACAGAAACCTGCCAGACTAAAGCAAGTATTTGCATAACTACAGATATACTCTAAGAAAAACTAGGGAGGAGACATTTTAACCCTCTTCCTGCTGAGCAAACTTTCCAAGCTGTGCTACCTCTTTGCCCTCAGGAAAGCTGCCCCTCCATCCTGGAATTCAGACTACTTCCAGTCACAATTATAATTTTTACAGAACAATGCACTGATAGTCTAAGTCAGGGGTCTCCAACCTTGGTCCCGTTAAGACTTGTGGACTTCAACTCCCAGAGTTCCTCAGCCAGCTTTGCTGGCTGAGGAACTCTGGGAGTTGAAGTCCACATGTCTTAACGGGACCAAGGTTGGAGACCCCTGGTCTAAGTTATTTCAGAATCATTTTTCCTAAATCTTGTTATCAACAAGATCTCATTCCCGCATTTCATTACATCAGTTCCAGAACAAAACTCTGATTAGGTTGTGTTTTCTCTGCTGTGCAGTTTTATATAATCAGCAGCTGAGGTGCATATACGTAGAAAGGTTAACCATGTGTTTGTATGACTCAGCCTTTCATAATCCCCAAAAGGGATAGTTTATATTTTAAGGTTAGGTCCTTGTTCATGAATTATTCTGCCTCTTACAAAACAGTTATTTGCATAAACCTCTTCTCAAGAACAAGTTATTTGGACCAGAAATCATAGCATGTAGTAATATCTGGATAGAGTCCTATTGCCATGGTTGCTAGATTGTGAAAATTCTTCAAAACCTGATGGTTGAATATTAATATTAATATTAATATCAGAGGTATCTTATGAGTAGAAGGTAAGTGATCAATACATCAGTATTTTATTTCAAGGATATTTTTAGATACAAAAGGCAAAATTTCTGAAGTTTTGTTAGCAGGTTATATTTTATTATATCAAAAATATTTTTGTTTTTAAAGTACCGAGCTAATGAACTCTTGATTGCGCTTCGCTCTCTCCATGTCAGGAGTGATAGGTATCGGAGTACCTTTCCCCAAACCCTCTTTGTACAAAACCTACAAGGTAAAAAACGGGTGTCCAGTAACCATAGAATAGCAACAACCAAAATGTTATTTCAAGAGTTTACAATGTTAATGCCAGGAGCACACCAGCTTTCAGTACAGAAACTGCTGATTTTGTGTCAGAACAGAGACCTTCAGTCAATAACCAAATAGAAAACAATCTAGTAAGATAAGGAAGCTGATAGACAGCACACGTCAATCAAACACTCTGCTGAAGAAAGTAGTAACTCAGGTCTTTCTGGGAATATGTTAAAGTTAAGTTGCAGAAAGAGTTCAAAAGGTAAATGGTTTAGGCCAAGAGGCAGAAATGGGAGCTATAGTTCAGTTAGGAAACACAAAGCTCTAACACATTTAATATTATTTTAAACCATTCATTCCTTTGCCTCTTTCTTTTAAATACCGAGCTAATATGTTCTTGATTGCGTTTGACTCTCTCCATCTCTGGAGTGACAGGGGTAGGAATTCCTTTTCCTATGTCCTCTTTGTACAACACCTATAGGATATAAAAAAGGTAATCTAGTAATTACAAAACAGCAACGTTCATCAAAAGATGTTAATGACTTATGGTGTTAATACTTCGATCACACCAACTTCCAGGGAAGCTTGCTAGCTGTTGATTTCAGGGTCATCTGGAACAGAGACCTTTAATCAACACCCACACAAAAAACTGTTCTAGTAGGATAAGAAAGATAGAAAAGCTGAAAGGAAAGTGAAAACACTGGTTTTGCTGAAAAATAAACGTAATTAATCAATTCTTAGTAATAGTAACAGTAGTAGCAGTAGTAGAAGACTTAGGTTGAAGAAGGAATTCTAAAGGTCAGAATCTTGTTTTAAGGGTAAAATTGAGACTCCAACAGTTAGAAAGCACAGATCATTCACACAACAACTTATTTTCAAAATATTAGGTATAATTTCTCTTCTTTTGAATACCGAGCTAATGTGTTCTTGATTGCGTTTGATTCTCTCTATCTCAGGAGTGACAGGTATAGGGGTACCTTTTCCCAGTCCCTCTTTGTATAAGACCTGAAGGATACAAAACAGTATCCAGCAATTATGAAACAGCAAAGATCAGGAAACATATTAATAGGCAGCGTGGTTAATACTTCTATTGCACCAGCTTCCAGTGAAGCCAGCTGGCTGTTGATTTCAGGGTCATCTGAAGCAGAGAACTTGAATCAACACCCATAAGAGGAGAAAGAAAAACTGATAGGATAAGAAAGATGAAAACGCAAAAACAAAAGGGGAGGAAATTCCGTGTTTGTTAAAAAGAAAAGAAAAGAAGTGAGCAAATCTTAGTAGCATAAGTAGACCTGGTTGGGAGAAGAAATTTCAAAGATAGGAGGCTTGTAATAGGCAAAAAGGCATTATTGATAGTTAGATCATTAACACATCAATCTACAGTATTTCAAAGAAATCCGGTTAATGTTCTCTTTTTCTGAATACCGAGCTAATGTGTTCTTGATTGCGTTTAACTCTCTCCATCTCTGGAGTGACAGGTGTAGGGGTTCCTTTCCCTACATCTTCTTTGTATGCAACCTATAGAATACAAAAAAAGAAGGTACCCAATAATTACAAAACAGCAATGTCCTTGAAAAATATTAATCGTTTATGGTGTTAATACTTGGATCATGCCAGCTTCCAATGAAGCTAGCTGGCTGTTGATTTCATTGTCATCTGGAATGGAACAGAGACCTGTAATCAACACCCACAAGAGAAAATAATCCGGTAGCATAAGAAAGACGGAAAAGCTTTAAAAATGTGATATTTATCTATGTTTTGAAAAGCAGTGAGTCAAGTCTTAGTAGGAATAGTAAATGTAGCTTGAAGAAAAGATTCCAAGGGTGGGGAAGGGTTGTTGTAAGGGGTGAATTGGCAGTATTGATAGTTAGAAAGCAAGGTCATTAACACATCAACTTATTTCAAAGAATTCAGGTCAATTTTTTTCTTCTTTTGAATACCGAGCTAATGTATTCTTGATTGCATTTAACTCTTTCCATCTCGGGAGTGATGGGTACAGAAGTTCCTTTCCCTATGTCCTCTTTGTACAAAACCTATAGGATATAAAAAGGTAATCTGGTAATTACAAAACAGTAATGTTCATCAAAAGTTGTTAATAGCTTTTGGTGTTAATACTTGGATCACACCAACTTCCAGGGAAGATAGCTGGCTGTTGATTTCCCTCTGTTAGTTGGAGCAGAGATTTTTTTAAATCAACAACCATGGAGGAAAATTATGTAATTGGATAAGAAAGGCAGAAAGGGGTAGGTAGGTGGAGAGGATTCTAAGTGTACTGAACATTAAAAATTGTGAGTCAACTCTTAGTAGTACACCTAAGCTGAAGAAAGAATTCCAAGGAAAGGAGGCATTTTCTGGGAGCTGAATCGGCACTACTGATCGTTAGAAAGGGAAGTCATTAACACATCAACTCATTTCAAAGAATTCAAAGAATTCTTTTTTTCTTCTTTTTTCAAATACCGAGCTAATGTGTTCTTGATTGCGTTTGACTCTCTCCATCTCTGGAGTGACAGAAGTTGGGGTTGCTTTCCCTACATTCTCTTTGTACAACACCTGTGGGATAGAAGAGCAGCCAAGTAAGCCAGCAATAATTAAAATGGAAGGATTTTGTTACTGATGCTTTTACAAAGAAGTTGACCGAGAAGAGGACATCCAGTTGGATGAGGGCATTGTAAGAAATTTTCTTTTCAAAAAGCAGGAACTAGTATTCTTTACATACAGAGTCATCCTTTGAAGGTGCATTTTGGATCTTTGTAAAATATTCAAAGAAGATTGAACATACCAGTGATAGAAAAACAGAATATTATATTTTGGCAATAATTTGGAGGCAAGGTATTGAATAGCAGGAAAGGTTTAAAAGTTTCCAAAATGATGCTCATCGAACAACAAAGATCAAAGTTTCATAGAAAGCACAGTGAAAACATTAGCAAGATGGAACTGGGATTGGGAAAAAACTATTTTTTTTAAAAAAAGAGAGAATTAAAATGCCAGTTTCCTAGAAGTACCGAGCTAATGATTTCTTGGTTGTGTTTGACTCTCTCCATCTCAGGAGTGACAGGAGTCGGGGTGCCTGTCCCTAGGTTTTCTTTGTATAGGACCTGCATGGTAAAAGAAGGTGGGACAAAAGAAAAATAAGAATGAAAAACAGCAGTCACTTCAAATATGCCAAGAGTGTTGGTCTTCAATCTCCTGGGAATGAGTCTGAGGCTTTCAAAGTTATGAGAACTTTTCCAAGTCCTATTTCCACAATATTCTTTCTGTGGTTTCTTGCTTTTGTCTACCCTGCCAGCAAATCCCCTGCCAATATCACAATGTTAAATACACTAGGAGTGTTTAAATCATCCAAGATTATAAGAAGATGTAAGAATTTGGCTTTTTAGCAATAGCAATAGCACTTCGATTTATATACCGCTTCATAGTGCTTTGCAGCCCCCTCTAAGTGGTTTACAGAGTCAGCCTATTGCCCCCAACAAGCTGGTCCTCATTCTACTAACCTTGGAAGGATGGAAGGCTGAGTCAACCTTGAGCCTGTCAGGATTAAACTGCTGACAGTTGGCAGAATTAGCTTACAATACTGCATTCTAACCACTGCATCAGCACAGCTCTTATGTTTTGATTAAGTCAATAGTATTTTAAGGTACCTACTGGGTGGATCACGGCCATGCAACTAACAAACCTTTTAAAGATTATGAAGGAATGGATATTAAATATTAAAATATTTAAATAGATTTTATGTATGGGATTCATACAGATGCTTCAAAATTTTATTATCCCTTTAGGTTTTTCTCTATGCAGTAATTTTTATTTTTAACTATACATGGCACATTACAGCATAGTTTGTGGCTGGGAGTCACTCACTCATCTATCCTATATTTTTTTTGGAGGCTCTGCACTGTGATGTGTTCAGAAAGGTCAAAACACACAAGATGGTAACCATGATGGCATGATCCAAGCCCTTCCCTTTTTGTATATGTATATATACAATGTAAAGAGGTGAGGCTTCAGTCATGATGCTGCAGCCATTATCTTGACTGTTTTGATATTTCCACCACAATCACCACCGTCACCCCTCCCTGGATGAACATGCTCTAAGACAGAAAAGATTGGTCCAAGACGTTGGAAACTGTTAAGATTTTGGAATTCAGAATGCTGTCTTGTAAAATGGCCTGATAATGCTCCCAAATGCCAAAACTGTCATATCAGTAATATTACCCAAGAGGTTTTTCCGTGAGATCTTTTATATTAGAGTCGCTTTTCAGACTGTGCATATAAATTTAATAAATGAATGAATAAATAGTTTTAAAACTAATTTGGCTGGGGAAGGGCTTTGTTTTAGAGAGTAAGCAATGCTGCAACTGTAGAACTGTGGTGTAAAGATTACCCATTCAATATTTTGGAAACCTCAAACTATATACCATGTTGGTTAAATCAAGGCTTCTTTTTGCTATGCTAAAATAATACAATAGTCTCCAACAGAACTGAGCAAAGAAACCACTGCAAAAGATATCATAAGGTTACTGGTTTGGCAGAAATAGGACGTACGCCGATCTTAAAGTGATGGAAGAGAGATTCAGCTAGGAATCATTGTAAAAACTGATTCCAATATTTTATTTTGAGTATGCCCATATTGTTTGCATTTTTTTTTTTCATTTCTAAACTTCATCTGAAAAAATACTACACACCCTCTTCCATCCAACTGGAGATTTAAACCATATTCTTTTTACAATTTAAGTTACGCTAAATAAATAATTTTTAAAAAGAATCACGGGAGTTAAAAAAGAAAAGCACAGTCAGGATTGTATTCCAGATGGTTAACAATATTCCAGGGACAGCAAAAAAAAGTTAACAATATTCCAGACTATTAGAATACAAAATAGTGAACAAAATAAATTCATTGGAAAATTAACTATATTGATAGATTCAATATTATTTTGATCAGTGAATTATATATAGCAGCTAATCAAGATTCAAATGATAATTTGAATGAGGTCAAAAGGGAACTTTGTGTTATTTGAAATACAAAGCTGAATTTTTACTGAACACCTTTAGCTGAACTACAATTTGAAAAGATATAGCATAATTTGGCCCATGATTCTTTAAGACTATTCCTGAAAACCTGGCTGACACTGTCACAAAACCATAAATATAAAGTGCATACACAAAAGTTCTTTTTCCAAAAGGCAACTGGACTTTCTTGAATTTTTTCCCTCTTAAAAACATTTAACTTTTTATCCAAGAAGCTTCTTCAGGTAAGTAATGAAATTTCATCCAATGAAATAAACTTTACATTGGATCCAAAGTTCCATTGTAAGCCCCATTTATTATAAGAAGATTCAGTAGACTTCAGCTTTGCTTTTTCAATAAAAATCCACCAAATTAATTTTATTTAATTTTGGCTGGATTGTAGCCTAAGTTTACAGATCCAAAATTTTGTTGTTATTTTGATCTACTTCCCACACTTTTCACAGTAACTATCAATATGAGTTGGGAATACATATACCATCATTAAAGAAATAAAAATCAAATAAGGAAAAAAAATCAGTAATTGAATGATTCAATTACTAAAACAAGGAATTTTTTTTCAAAAAATGAGTATTTTGTTACTCAGAATGAGTAGTATCAAGGTTTGCAATAATTACTTCCATTTTAATAAAGTTAAAGGGCATTTTTAACTACAAAAATACCGAGCTATAGATTTCTTGATTGCGTCTGACTCTCTCCAACTCTGGAGTAATTGTTGTTGGAGTTCCAGACCCTAAATTCTCTTTGTATAATACCTGTGTTAAGAAGAAATATTTACGAGAAAAAAAAAAATCAGCACAGAAAAGCAATTCGGTGCAATTTTATGAAATAGGTTCGTGAGGTCTACAGAAATTTGAAAATCCTCTTAAAAATAAACCCTATCTTAAATCATGATATCATATCTTTAAGATCATCATAAATCCTATCTTAAATCATGATATCGTATCTTTAAGATCATCATATCTTAAAATGATTTCCTAACTGCTAAATTGGATATGAAAGCCCATCCAAGATTATAACTTAATTGCATTCAAATAATTTGACGTGGCTATAATCTTAGGAATACTTTAAACCCTCTGTAGTTTCTTTTCATTCTCTCTTATGAAGGACACAAGAAGAAGAAAACACCCAATCAGAACTCATTTTGGGTTGATCAGACTATGTCTTCTCTGATCTTGGAATATGAGGACCTCTTCTTGGAGGTGAGTCGTATAGGCAATAACCCCCATCGCCAAACACACAGACACTTTTATTTGCCTACATCCTTGACAGCTTAAATATATTTGGAACGGAATTCTCTTGCTTGCCAAGTTCAAGGATTCACATGTTTTTATGAATAAGGGACAAAAAGGTAGCCTTCTTAGAATCTGTAGCTTGGTCTTGATTCTTCAGCCTCATGTTCTCCGGTCAAATAAAGGAAAGCTATGAACAACTACTCCATGGAGTACTACATGGAGATGGAGTGGTTGTTACTACAAAAGTGACAACTATGCTATTCCTTCTCTGGAGTGAGACAGGATTAAAGGAGGATTTGGAAGTGACAGGATAGATAAAAAAAATACTGGAATCCAGTGGAATAATTATCCCAGTGGAATTTAATTGCAGTAAGGGATCCATTGGCATATGTTTGCATTTAAATATGTGCATGTACATATGGACTTTTGTACCTGAGTTTGGAACTTGGAAGACTATAATTATGCTGTTGTTTTCATGTCCAAAATCACAAATTACCTCAAAGCTTCATTAACAAAAATAAAGATTAGCAATAAAAGAACATTTTACAAGAGTTGTTGAGGCTCATTAGTTAGGATCAAAGTGTTATTCTAACTTTGCATTGCACTAACACATGGATGCCAAAAGCTATTAGAAAGATTTCCTGTTATAAGGGCTGAATATATTTGTTTAAGGCAAATCATATTGTTTTATTTGAGGAGGGGAAGGAAGATAGGAAAGGAGTATGGTGAAAAGAAGAAGTTAAAAATCACTGCAAAACAAAAATAATTAGTGCTTTAATTGTCTGCATCTCATGATGGGATTAAAATGAAGAGGAAGAAATTGTCAAAATCTCATGGAGGGTTTAAAATTAAAAGGAAAGTTAGCACAAGATCATGGCAGTTAAAATTATGTATTGATAAATATTTTGAGCTATACCGAGCTAATGTTCTCCTGATTACGTCTGACCCGCTCCATTTCTGGCGTAACAGGAGTTGCCATTCCTGTGCCCACCTGTTCTTTGTAAGACACCTGTGAGGGTACAATAAAGTATCCACAAAAAACCCCAACAAAGAAGTGCAATAACCAGAACTGAATTTCAACTGGTAGTAGGTAGCAACAGTGCATGGTTAAATCCTACGGTTGGACTAGTACCACAAAAAGAAAAGGCTAAAAGAAATAGAATATTATTCATTAAATAGGTGAACGTCATCGCAGGTTAAGAAAAGCAAATGGAAGGGAAACACTGTTAATTTTATGGGAGCAAATTGTTTTATTATATTTGGTTTTATTTTTTTAAATTTTATTTTATGATGCATAAAGTTTTTCATTAGTTAAAAGTTAGGAAGGGAGATGAGTCACAAAAATCGGAGATAGTAGAAAATAGAGTAGGATAGTTAGAGATTATTTTTTTAAAACGAAAAATTATGAGTTGTTAAAATAGATTTGATTTTATTGAGAAATACCGAGCTAATGTGTTCTTGATTGCGTCTGACTCTCTCTATTTCTGGAGTACTTGATATTGCAGTTCCTTGCCCTGCATTCTCTTTGTACATTACCTGCAGAATACAAATACCCACCAACATGAGAAATCGGATAACTGCTAGGAAAACATCAGGGCGCAATGCCAATGTTGATTAACACACTTATTTCATATATAAATGTACACACACCCATACACCCAGTTGCACTGTAAGAAATGTTTGCACTGTCTTTTGAAAACACCTCATGTTGTTTCAGAAAGGAATGATATAAATGGAAATACTGTAGTTTTTAGTACAGGTGGTCCAGTTTGGTGTAGTGTTTAAGACACCCATTTAGAAACTGTAGTAGATGACCAGGTGGAACCCAAAGGCGGAATCACAAGCATCATTAGTTTGGAATCGCTGTGCTCCCACACGAGACCTAAGTCCAACCACTTGTGAATTCCACTGACTCTTATTTAGTGCCAATTTGCCTTCACCATTAGATCAGATTCTTCTGTTTAGGTAATAACATTGAAGTGCTTTGAACTAAACTCCTGTTCCTGGAAACTTGCGCCTGACAGAAACTGGGAGACTGTGAATTCTAGTCATGCATTAGGTACAAAGCTAGCAGGACTTTGGACCAATCACTTTGTCTCAGTCCTAGAAAGGAGATAATGGCAAACCACATCCAAAATCTTGCCAAGAAAACTGCAAGGATTAGTCCAAGCAGTCTCCAAAAATTGAACATGACTAAATGGGAAAAAAAGGTTCTTGATTAGTGATTGTCTTGTTTAGTGGCTGGTCATAGTTACGACTGTGATAAAAATATAACCTTACGACCAGTCCTCACATTTACAATCTTTGCAGGTCTGTAAAGTCAAGGAAAGCTGAAATAAAATAGTAAAATCATGTTTCACTTAGTGACAGCTTTGCTTAACACACGGTCCCAGTTGTAGTTGCTAAATGAGAACGATCTGTATTCCATTGAAAATTTTGTTTAAAATTCTTTCATGGGTCTCCAGCTGGGGTGAAGGGATCACAAAAGCCTGGAACTATAAAACTCCCTTTAACTTTTTCTTTATTTGAGAAACCCATATTTGGAAAGTTTCTTTTGAATCAGATTTGAATTACCTGAATTAATAAGAACTCTGTTTCAACTTTAAAAACATCATTTAACATAATATCAGGCCATGTTTTAAAAAAAGAAGTACGTATGTTCAAGATTTAAACATAATATCAAATTGGTCTCACACATTTTTACTTCCTTAAAAAAATGAAAACAAAAAAAGAGAGATAAAAGAACACCAGATTCTTCCATAAAAAAAATTAAGTCCTGCATTTCACTCCTTTAAAAAGATACTTATTTCCTCCCATAGAAAAATTATAATTAGAATCAAGTATTCAGTCAGTTGAGAAAATCCAATAACAAATAACGTAAACCTGAAGTTAGCACATGAAATATGTAATGCACAGGGCTGGTGGAACCAGATTTCGCAAAAACATATTTTAAAACTAATTTATTGGTAAAAAGCTTAGTCCAATGGATGGGGAAGGGGGTGGGCGGACAAAAAATTCAAAATGCTGGCTGTGATCATACAACTGGAATCCATTAGAGTTGAGTGATACAATAAATTTAAATTAATCCTTGGTAAGGACCTGATAGGTGAGAAAAATGCCAAATTCAGCCTAAACAACTGGCTGACTGTACAACCAACTGTAATAATAACAATAATTTTAAAAAACCGAAGTGTGCGCCATGTATCTAGACTTTTCTGACCCCTCCACTGCAAAGCAGATAGTATAGAAAACAAGAAAGGAGAAGACAATACATGTGGGTGAAATTTCATGGTTCTTCAGCAATGTTACATTGTTACTAACTAAACAGCCCTCAAATGAAGGAAGCTTCATGGTCAGCCATAACTGCCTTATTTTCCAGGCAAATCTGTGGCACCATATTGCACTGATTATTAAACTGCATCAATATTTCAAATAACCACCCTAATGGCTTATACTAGGAGTCCCCAACCCCTGGGCTGCAACCTGCTACTGGGCCATGGCCTATTCACATCTGGGGCACGTGAGTGGCAGGCATGTGTGCTGCCCTGCCACTCATGTGAGTCGAGCTGCATGCAGCCCGGATCCCCTCTCCTTCCCCCAGCCAAGTTGCCAAGCCGCTAAGATTGGGGACCGCTGGTTCAATACTACCCAATGTGTATCCAATTAAGATTTGATTGAATATGTACCATTAAGTTGTTTTCCAACTCCTTGTGACCATGTAAATAGATTTTTCTCCATGTAATTTGATTTGATTACCTGACAGAATAAGCTAGAAAAATAAGTTCCGTAAAGGGTGGTGAATTTTTTAGAATTTCTAACTCTCAAATCTTTAATCCCTAACTTCAAATTTCAAGAGGTACATTGCAAAAGCTAATTTGAAGCCTGGAATCCGATCACCACAAACAAATAAATAAGCAAGCTAAATTGCATACTATATTTTTTGGCGTATAAGACACTCCGGACTATAAGACGCACCTACCATTTTTGGTGAGGAAAACAAGAAAAAGAAATCCGCCTCTGCCTCCCAGCAATTTTGCCTTGTTGCAGCAAACAGCAAACAGCAAACAGCAAACAGCCTGCCTTACTTTCATTTTCGTTTTCAGCATAGCTTGATTAGCACAAGAAAAAAAATCTGCTCCCAGCAATTTACCTTCTTGCAGCAAGCAGCAAAGGCCTGCGTAGTAATAGGCAATGGCAATCCCTGCAGCCTGAAACAGCTGAGAGGCCGATCCAGCAACTTGTGCTAATTAGGCTGTGCTGAAGCTGAAATGGGCTGTTTCTTCTGGCTGCTTGCTGCAAGGAGGTAACCTGCTGGGAGGCAGAGGCCAAAGGGTGGGGGCCAGTGGGTGGGCGGGGCTACATTCGGTGTATAAGACACACCTAAATTTTCACCCCCTTTTGGGGTGGGAAGGTGCGTCTTATACTCCAAAAAATATGGTACTTCACAAGCTAAGAAAACAGATATGAATAAACATTGATGTAATTGTATTAGGATTGTTATCCCGTTATCTCTAAGTATATCCAGAAACCTGTCAAACATACTGACTAAACATCCTTGCTCATAGGCAGTCAAAGCCACTTGTCTTAGGCAAATGGCAAGTTTTAGAGTAGCTTTATAGAAAGCACTTCATCAATTACTTTTGACATTGTATTTTTAATTCCATCCCATCTCATCCCCATTTGTATTTTTCTACCAGAGAAACCAACTTATGGTTCATCCTCATCAGCTCAGCATTAATATATTTATATTCTCCTTTCAAGGTTTGTATACAAAAGTTAGCAAAGCAAATGGAACTTTAAGATGGAATACAATGAGAAGAACGTCCATTAAAAATACAGGAGATGATGTTAGTACATGTTAACAAGAGGAATAAACAGCAGCTTAGGTAGGGTGAATAGCAGCATGTCATAATTGGCCAGCTCATTATCAAAAGAGAAAGAAAATTTTAGCTACTACCGTGCTGATGTGTTTCTGCGTCTCCTTGACCCGTTTTACTTCAGGAAGGTCAGGAATGGGAGTTCCTTTTCCAATGTTCTCCTTGTACTTAATCTACAAAGTTGCATTCAGAAGAAAGACCCCAAAAAATGATGTCATGTACAGGAGACTTACATATCCATCTCATGTCACTTACAAGAACAGAGAAACAATTGTCACTGAAGGTTTATATAGTTGTGGAACTTAAAGGCTTAATATGCACTCTAGTGAAAAGTCTCTTATCAGAAGAAAGTTAGGAAACAGCACTCAAGTAAACATAGATAATTAAACAGAAGTCCCTTTTCCTGGGTAGAAGAAATTCTCACACTAGAGGCAATTTGATTTATCCATAACTATGAATTTATTTTATTTTTATCATGTAAAACAAGTTTTTTCTTGCCTGAATGTAACCCAGATAGTTTCAAATAAGCTAATTACAAAATTCTATGAACTGCATAACCCCAGATTGGGAAAGGGTGCCATAGTAGAAATGATCTACCTCATAGGTAGGGAACTCATGGTCATCCAACCATGGTTGGATCCATGATTAATCCAGCTGTGTTGGATTAAGTCTCCTAACAATCTTTATCTTGGGTCATGCTGGCTATGGCTGCTGGTAATGGTAATAACCAGTGGAAGGCCACAGGTTCTTTGATCTTGCTTTATTTCCCACAAAAGTTCTCCTTCATCACAATTTTAAGGCTACATTTGTTGACACTGGAAGCAGATCTTTGATATGTATGTTCATCCCAGCATACTGGGGTATAAGTATTTGTTGTCAATGCTGGTATTCCTCTGGTTGCGTTTCAGTTCAGTTCAGTTCACCAGATACAGTTCTGGTCTATCTAAATGCATCAGTTTGAATCCTAGTACTTTCTTCACTTAAACTTAGGCTACAGGCAGTGGTGAAATCTGAACCATTTTGCTACTGGTTAGCTGGCTGCACATGCGCGCTGCGTGCCAAGCGCATGCTGCGCACGCATGCGCAGTATGCATCAAAAGTAGAACAGTGAGAAGAGGATCAGCTGCGTCATGCAATTTAGCTTCGCTAAACCACACGGCACAGCTGTTAGTTGGAAATACCGGTTTGGAGAAACCGATAGCTTTTTTTTTTACTACCGGTTCGCCCAAACCCGAGCGAACCGGAGCATTTCACCCCTGGCTACAGGACATTATTGCATGTAACTTAATGCACAAAGGAGTCTTCCCAATGAAAGCGAGGAATCCCTTCTGAAGAAGGCTGTTGTCTTCATATTTAATAGAGTCCCTTCAAACATGAAACATTATACATGAAATGGAGTCACTGGAGCAAAGTAAGAATTATGGATTGGATCCAGTTTCTCCAAATTTAACTTCATTGATTTTGCTGAATATACTCTTAAATACAGCAAAAATTATTCTTTCAACGCATATTTTTCCCTTTCACTTCCAATCTAATTATATTTTAATTCCATTCAACACTAAGTCCAATATTAGCATAAATAACACTCTATTTTATAAGTTAAAACAGCAAAGAATATGTATGTTTTTTTAAAAAAAAATCATTTTGATTTTTTTTTACCGTGCTAATGGCATCTGTAGTTTTTCTAATTCTCTGTGTCTCTGGTGTTTTTTCAATTGCTGTTCCTGTTCCAATGATATCTTTGTATAAAACCTAAAGCAAAACAAGATCAAGCATAGAAAGACATATTGTCACTTCCGCAGCAGCACCACAAATCACCAGAACATCTCTTTCAATAAACAATAGAAATAGCATCACAATATCTATTTCAATAAATAAATAATCATACCCAATCTCATTTGTGTGTCAAGTGTACTTGTGATGCTTGGATGGAAAAACCACTTAGTGTTTAGAATTTCAAGCAATATAAGAGGAAAGAAATCAGACTAGTAAAACCGAGGATATGAGGATACCTCTTTAACCTTTAAGGTAGGAATCTTAGTTTTTATAGCCTCAAAACAAAGACATTCATTTGCAAAATAAGCAAAATATAAATTCTATTCACAGTTATGCCAAATGAAGCTCTCATGATTTTTCTGATTTTTAATAATATTTATTCATTATCTAGTTTTCTAAAGCTCAGGTAGGCAAGGATTTCATAGGATCTTCAAGCTTCAAACTTCAGGTATTGAAAATAAATCATGAAGTTTTTAACATTAAAAGGAGGGGCATCCGGAGGCTCCAGTTAGTCCAGAATGCGGCTGCGCGGGTGATAGAGGGAGCCCCTCGTGGCTCCCGCGTGACACCTATCCTGCGCAGACTGCACTGGCTACCTGTGGCCTTCCGGGTGCGCTTCAAGGTTTTGGTGACAATCTTTAAAGCGCTCCATGGCATAGGGCCGGGTTACTTACGGGACCGCCTGCTGCTACCGAATACCTCTCACCGACCCGTCCGCTCCCACAGAGAGGGACTCCTCAGGGTGCCGTCGGCTAGGCAGTGCCGTCTGGCGACGCCCAGGGGAAGGGCCTTCTCTGTGGGGGCTCCCACCCTCTGGAACGAACTCCCTCCAGGACTTCGTCAACTTCCGGACCTCCGAACCTTTCGTCGCGAGCTCAAAACACACCTATTTATTTGCGCGGGGCTGGGTTAGTTTTTTAAATTTATTGGTTTTAATGGGGTTTTTAGTATTTATATTGTTTTAATAATTTGGCTATTTAATAAGTTTTTTATGTGTTATTTTAAATTGTACTTATATGTTTGCTTTTAATTGCCTGTGAACCGCCCTGAGTCCTTAGGGAGATAGGGCGGTATATAAATTTAAATAATAAATAAATAATAAATAAACAGAGAACTACCTCTCTTGGTCAAACACTTTAGTTAATAAAGACATAAAGTTACTTTGGTTAATAAAGAGATCTCAAAATGACAATTTGGAGCCCTTTGAGAATTTTAGATTTTAAAATAAACTAAAAATATTTATTCATGGCATTCCTGGATTAGCTGCTCAAAGAAAACACATGAAGTTTACAACTTTGGAACCCATAAAGGTCCATCAAGATACATGGAGGTATGTCAAAATATTATTGCCATGTATGTTGTACTCAAGTTATTGCATTACTAAAAAAAATGTTAAAAGAAATAGAGTAAAAGGCAGAAGTTGGCAACATGTGGCTCTTATGACTTTATTATAAAACCCAGCATCCATTTCCATTGCCTAACCTAGCAGAGGCTGCTGGTAGTTGTAGTTCAGCAACAAAGTGATTGTTACTGGATAGTGATTGGTTTCCCATTTCTGATGGGCAATTACAATTCCTTTTAAAATGAAAGTGGCACTAACCCTTTTTCCCCACCCTATCACTTTGTTTCATAAAAGTTGACCATCAAACCATTTTAAAAATGGATGTAAAAATGGATTCCAGTATGGGAAGATGGTGGTTTCAACTGTCCATCCCTGATTTACTTTGCTAAAAACATATATGTTTGTGGATCAGATCTTTATGTCATATCACACTGTAAACAATGAGTGGGTTAAAATCCCTTATCACTAACTCAGGGCTAAGTTCTGGAACCAAATGTGAATCTTTTGAATTAGGAAGGAAGGAAGGAAGGAAGGAAGGAAGGAAGGAAGGAAGGAAGGAAGGAAGGAAGGAAGGAAGAAGGAAGGAAGGGTGGGTTTTCAGTTGTGCATAACTGGATTCTTAATTGTCTATTGTCAAGAGGCTTTATTAGTTATTAGTGAAAAGTTTGAAATGTGTTAGCCAACTGGGGACCAATAATTTGCTAAATAATATAAACTTACCGAGCTAAAATTTTTCTGGTTTTCTTTAACTCGTAATATTTCTGGTGTTTCATTTACAACGGTGACCTTTCCTTTACTGTCCTGCAGATCATGCTGATACTGAAGCTGTTAAGAGAATACATGTTTTTCAGTGCATTAATCTCAAAACAGATTTCCGCTTGGCCTGTCACCAATACAGACCACTCATTGCTCCCTGAAGGCAAGAACAGGTGACATCTTCCTCCTCCCACTCTTAGCTCTCTGCAAATGCCCCCTGCATCTTAGTCTCCCAGCCTTGATTCAAAGCTGTTTTTTTCCATCCTGAGCCTTCTGAAGTCCTTGAGAGCAGATGGCTTCCAGAGCTTTATTCCACTTCAGGAGCAGCCCAACTCTGATTGGCTGCAGTGCCTAGCACATCCCTGCCCTCCAGTGTCTCGCATCTGTCCTATGTAGCCATTTTGCTGAGAATAATCCCACAAAGGAAAGAGCAGACACTGGTAGAGTGGTCCACTGAGAACCAGCCAGGAAGACCTGCCTTCCTTGCGCAGATAAGAAAGTCAAGAAGCAGATTATCTGGCCATAATCTCCGGTTTGAGTACAAGTCCAACCACATTGCCAACCCAATGTAATCTGGATTGGAATTTCTGAAGTTTATTTAAAAAACAACCTGAGAGACAAAAACTTATTGCTGCTGTGCAGAATTGCCCCAGGAAGACCTGTCTTCTTGCTTCCAGACTGACTTTTTAAATGTCAGTAATAGCAATGGGAGTTAGATTTATATACCATTTCATAGTGCTTTATAGTGTCATAGAACTGACAAAGATATAAGAAATACCCTGTTCCCCCCAAAATAAGACATCCCCTGATAATAAGCCCAATCGGGCTTTTGAGCACATGGCAATAAGGCCAAGCACTTATTTCAGGGTTCAAAAAAAAAGATAGGGTCTTATTTTCGGGAAAACATGGTATATTTACGGCAGCACAAACAAAGGTCACTCAAAATATAGTATCAAATGTTGGTAAGCTATTAAGTATTCTGCATTCATGAATTCATGAGTTATTTGACAAATAAGTTATTTGTAACTAAGCCCTTCAATCCCAGTTGGACTTGTTTTCAAAATAATCGAGAAAGGCTCAATTATTTTGGGAAAATTTTAAGTTTCTTCTCAGTAAAGCAATAATCAAAAATGTACCTTAGAGAGAGTGATAAGTACGGTACCTCTGAAAAATACTTGGAATCTGTGTCCTTTTTCTTTACCTACATGATCAGCATCACTGACAATTGTGAGCACGGGACTTTGTCATCATGGTCAGAATAGCATCAGACATGCTTCTAGTAAGGTATGAGCAACCTATTTCAAACTCAAAGCAGGTGGCTAAGGCTCAAAACATTTCAGTTCCCTAATGTTTTCTATCCCCTAGGCTTAATATCTAATATAGAAAAGGAAAATTGCATTTCAGGGGGAGCATTATTTGCTTGCTTGCTTTGTTGGAATTCATGAGTAATGCTAAAATACATACCATGCTAAAATTCTTTTGATTTTCTCGAACCCGCTGATTTTCTGGAGTCTCTAGCACAGACACATAGTATGGCATGGTTTTCTCTGCATCCTCCTTATACTTTTTCTGTTACATAGGTTTAAAAAAAAAAAAGTACTATTGCAGTAACAAAACAAATACCCACGCAAAGACACATAATTTTTTTGTTATCTTGGGACAATAGTGAAGTCACCACAGAAATAAAACAAACTCTATCCAGAGTTCTCATTTGATGTTCAAATGGCCAGGCTCACATTGTCATACTTTGGACATACTGTGGGAAGTATGGAGAAGGCTCTGATGCTGAGAAAGTTGAAGGGAAAAAGAAAGACGGGGACAAACAGAAGCAAGGTGGAGGAATAATTTACACTAGTGACAAAATGCACTATTGGAAGTCCTGAACTCCAGGTTAGGGACAGATCATCGTGAAAAAATATCTATTTATGTGGTCATTAAGAGTCACCACCAAACTGATGGCACATAATAAATCAATTAGTCCATTTTGTGTCTAAGACAGAAATGCTTTAAAAATAAGAGCAGATAAACATTGTATAGAGTAATAAGAAGGACATTTGTTAGAAGGTTTGATGGCTCGGGCTTGCACTTTCTAGATTGCATCTTTCAAATGTGATCTAGTCCATAGATCAAGCAAGCTAAATAATGTTTTTTAAGAAAATACTTGGAAAGTATTAACTTCTAAGAGGAGAAGCCAAAACTACCTATTAAGCTTAGAAGCAAGGACATTCTAGTCATAGATTTTATGACTTAAGTATTCATTTGAGAAGTGTAGCCTGGGCCAAAAGGGTTGGTTGTCAGAAATGGATTTTTAAAAATGGGGGAAGTTGAGAGCCACAGATAGTCAGATGTAATGTCATCAAATAGCCCATATAATGGATTTTGGAAGATTGGGTTTTTATTTTATTTTTTTAGGGAGTTGTTAAATGCTAAAGAAGAATAAAACTCATTTACCAAATGCATTTCTGCTAAAAAAAAAAAGTGAGAAATTGTACTTTTGATTCTTGGCAGTTGACTAAGAAATTCAGCTATACTCTAAAGCAGGTGTGTCAAACTCGCGGCTTCACATTGTCATCATGTGACGTATTGCAACTTTCCCCCCTTCACTAAATTGGGGGTGGGCGTGGCCAATGCATGAAGCATCCGGCCCGTGGGCCGCGAGTTTAACACCCCTGCTCTAAAGGCACAAAGAGATATTTTAGGGGCATGTGATCTGTGGTTGCCATCCCCCACTTTGAAATCTATATGAATTTTCCCTTTAATTACTATTAGTTTTGTTCTATATTGAAATGGTTGCAAAAATGAAAGCAAAGTCACCAGCGAAAGTGAAAATCAGAGCAAAATGTCCAACAGTGTAGAGCACCTCACACTTATTGGAAGGCTTTACAGTGCACCTGGCACAGTCACAGACCTGGCTAGGTGGCTCAGTGGCTAAGACGCCGACCTTGTCGATCAGAAAGGTTGGCAGTTCGGCAGTTCAAGTCCCTCGTATAGGTCTCCTGCATGAGCAGGGGGTTGGACTAGATGACTTCCAAGGTCCCTTCCAACTCTGTTACTGTTACAGACAGGGCCCTATTTCAGATGGTCTCTGTATCGCATTATTTATCAGGCTGGTTAAGGCCTTTAGGAGTTGGAGTTCGCCTCCATCTGCACGGCCATCATTACCTTACTGGAAAAGTTCTTCACATGATGTGCATGGATGATTTCTGGAGTGTCAACAACTGTAGTATAATTGGCTTTTTCCATTTCCGCGGAGTGCTTATATTTAAGCTGTTGAGAGAAACATTTCAGGGGAAATATCCAGAATAAGTAATTTACAGATGTAGCTTTTTGTTGATTTAATACAGCAGGAAATCACATGATGTTCATTAATCACTAACCTCACTAGCAATATCTGTGGCATTCTTTGCCCTCATATAATCAGGTGTCTCCAATGCAAGGTCTGTTAGTCCCCTTCCTTTGATTTCCATCTCCAGAGCCTTCTTGTATTCTTTCTGTGGATAAAGACAGATATAAAAATATATCAGACAGCTTGTTCCCAAATGAAATGCTTGTTCCCAAAATCAGACAGCTTGTTCCCTTTGGAACGAACTTCCCCCTGGACTCTGGCAATTGCTGGACCTTCGGACTTTCCGCCGCGAGCTGAAGACCTATTTGTTTGTTCGCGCAGGACTGGCATAGGATTTTAATAGGATTTTAATTAGTTTTAATGTTTTAACATTTTATAATTCGGGGTTTTATTTTAAATGTTTTAATTCGGCCATTTGTATAATAAGTTTTTTAATTATGGTTTTATGTGTATATTGCTGTTGTTTTTTATTATGGCTGTAAACCGCCCTGAGTCCTTCGGGAGAAGGGCGGTATAAAAATTTAATAAATAAAAATAAATAAATAAAATAAATTCACCCCAGTCCTCCAAAGGTTATCTTGATATGTAACCTGATCATGTACATGTACAATGGAAGGAAGACCAATCTATTTTATAGAAGAAAAATTTAATCTTGCAATGCGATATGAGATCTGACTAGTTATGATGTTTAGAGATCTCATTTCAAGAAACTTTTCAGAAAAATGTGTTCAGGAAGAACAGAATCTTCCTCATTTCAGTCAGATTACAGAATCAGGTAATGATCAGATCAAATTACAAATCAGACAACATCCAATTATTTTTTATTTATTTAAATAAAATAAAAAAATAATACCGGTAGTTATATGTGGGATTAGTTTTGGCACACATTCTTTTTAGCTTTTACAACATCTTCAATTTAATATACCCTGTTTCCCTGAAAATAAGATCCAACCAGAAAATCAGCCCTAGCATGATTTTTCAGGATGCTTGTAATATAAACCCTACCCCCCAAAATAAGTCGCAGTTAAGACCATCAGCAGACAGAAGCGTTTATTACTGTATTTCCCCCAAAATAAGACCTAACAAGAAAATAAGTCATAACACATCTTTTGGAGCAAAAATTAATATAAGACCCGGTCTTATTTTGGGTGAAACACGGTACTATATAATTATTTAGGTGATATTTTAATTTGGCTTCAGAGGACATGTCAATCAAAATAACTAAGAATGTATACAGGGAAAAAAATTAAGAATTCAAATGAAGAACCTCAAATACCCTGTTGCATTGGGAAGACACTAAACCCTGAATACTTTATACAAGATATCAGCATAGATTGGTTAGAAATAACTGTGAGAAATACAAGAGAAATTTTAAAAAGATACTGTAGCTAGTTAGTTTCTTGAATTCAGTAAGAAATATTTAATTCATCCTGAATCCATTAAATTAATCTGAAAAAGGTAAATGTAATAACTAGCCGATCTTTTCCTTTCTGCTTAATGTTCCATCATTATAATTCCCAAGATAATAATCCAATGTATGCAGGATCAATTCAAAACCAATGGTTAAATGTACTAATGATCCCATTTTCTATTTTTTATTATTTTAAAATAAATTTAAAATGCATAATGTGATTGCAGTGAAAATCATCTGGTTTCTATTTTAATATGACTGTGTAATTCATAGATCCATCCATGAATAGTCCTGTGATGTACCAATTAGAGAAAACCCCATGTCAAAAAAAATTCATAAATTTCTGGAAGTTGTACACAGATAAAAAAAAAAAGATGGGCTTTAAAATGTGTGGAAGAATGTTATCTTCATCCTCCTGCTAGAATTTATATCCGGATCATTGCTTATTTGCTACATGAACAGCTGTTATTGGAGCCAAAAGAAGGTGGTTGTTGTGTCTTTTGATTGTTTGTTATCTGCCTCATGGTGCCCTCAGGAAATTCTGACACATTTTTTGTCTCCTTCATGTGTCACTGTTGTCAGCTGCAAAGAATAAGGTGATGGCTGTTCTCCTTGAGGTTACAGACGATGTTAACAGTTGTTAACAACACTGTTGGTACTAAACATTTCAAAATGGATTTGGCTGAAAAGAGAGTATTTTAGCTGCAAGATCATGGGAGTTCATGGGACAAGGAGGACTATCCATAATCAATTAATTAAATATCTTCAGGATAAAGGATACCTTTGGAATGTCATTCTTGATGGGTTACAGAGAAAGGCCAATTGGTTCACTATGTATGGTTAAGTGAACTTAAAAAAAAGTATCCAGCTTTTCTGGATTTTACCAAGGAAATTCGACAATGGAAAAAAAAGATTAAAAATGTAAGAACTATTGCTCAAGAGAAGAATCTTCAATATCTTATTGGGTTTCAGCCATCTTTGCTTTCAACTTATCAAATGTTACTCAGAAATAATTTATAAAGGAAGTTCAAAGAACAACTGTTGAAATGACTTTTTTTTCTTTAAGAAATTATCACTACGATTCTGGGAAGTGACTATTGATTTCGATTGGTATAAAAATTAGATTGGATTTTTGTCTCCTATTTTATGAGGAGTCCATAATAAAACTTTTTCATGCAAATCCCTGCGTTTAAATTTTTATGAAACAAACATCAAGTTTATTCCCAAACCAGGCAATCTGTTCCCATTCTAGAACTATTTCCTTAATAAATGTGGATGTTAGGTTTTATGAGCTACTTTATGAGCAAATTACAGAATACAGCTCAAGCTGGGTATAAACAGGGCCATCAAACTTCTGACAATATTGGTTTTTCAATAGATGTTCTTCCTTTAACTCAAATGAATCAGCATCCACCAACTATAATCACTCTGGGGAGTAAGAAAGCCTTCGTGTGATCTCTTGGTAGCTTTTGGTGTGGGTTTTGATTTATTTTGGGTCTCCACAAAGTTTTTATAGTTTGGATATAATTTATTAATGTTTAAATCACAGTTGATTATTAATAGAATGCTTTCCTTTCCCTTGGTTAAATCTCTATCAAAATGCTTTCTTTTCTTTTTAATTTTGCTTTAGAACTGCTGGCCTGCATAATCAGAAATTCTGAAGTTATCAATAAATTACAAAAGGAGGGGCAAAATAATATTATTTGTCAATATTTGAATTTGTCTTTTTTGACATGAGAAATAAAGAAGACTTTTAAAAGTATGATCTTTTTCTTGGGGTTTTTACAAGTTCTTTCTTGTAGTGTAACTTACTTACTTACTTTTCCTATTAGTTTTGTATTGATCCTTAATACTGTTTTATGCATTTTTACAGTTTTATTAGTTTGTGTAATTTAAAATAATCCAAATACTTAGAAACTGAAATTGAAAAATGTCCTTCCTCTGTCTGAATACATGCTAGACACAGAACTATGAAATGGACAGACCAATACTAAGCATTTTAATACTCCATAGAAATCTACCTTCCAGATTTCTAAACTTTATTCCACCTAGAGATATGCCTTACCTCATTCAAGATATAGGTTGCATTCTTTGCTCTAAGTAAATCTGGTGTCTCTTCTAGAATTGTTAGGCCTTTGCCTTTTACACCTTCTTCTAAATCTCTCCTGTATTCTTTCTAGAGGGTAGAAAAGAAGAAAATCAATCAAAAGAGATAAATAAGTAGGCGACAAAGAGAAATCAACGAGAGGAAAAAAAATAAAGGAGAACAAAAAGAGTTAGGAAATAATTCCTAGACTAAATAGTTGTTTTTGCCTTCCGAACACACAAATCTTGTTACACTAACTCTACCTAAAAATTCACACAAAATAACTAATGAATAATGAGACAATTCTCAATGGTTCCATCAATATAACAAATTTTAAAAAGATAAAGAAAAAAACTAGGCATCACTATCAGTTAAATCATGCTTATAATTAAAGTTAAAATAAAGGGGAGAAATCAAAAATTAACTTGTAAACTTAAAGTTAAAGTTTAAGCATGGCAAAGACAACAGTGAAGGGTCTACTTTGGAGAACATAATTTCCATTGCAGAAGTCAGAAGACTAGTCGGTACCTCGCTTGCTATCTTAGTGGCATATCTGACATGCAGTAAAGATGGTGTAACCTCCAAACCAGTAAGATTCCGGCCCTTAATGGACTCTTCAAAATCTTTCTTATATTCTTTCTAATAAGAGTTGGAAGAAGAAAGGAGAAGAAAGAAGGAAAGAAAGAAAGGAAGGAAGGAAGGAAGGAAAAAATAGAATTAATGGCATTGTAAAAATAATTTCCAGGCATTTTAAATTGATGTGATGATTAATTAGTTAAGGATCCAATTTTGTTTTTGTGCCATTTGGGAGAAGTTTAAAGCTTTTCATTGTCCTAACCTATGATAAATTAATACTTTATGTACTTGAAAGTAATAATACCTACATCTGGCCTCTAGACAAGCAAAATTTCTACATTGTAGTATCTGGGGAGCAGGCTGCACAAAATGGACAGAATGATCATTGGTCAGGTAGTGGTCTTAGCAACCCAGTGCCAACAAAATGTGTGGGATGACACGTCCAGACTCCAGTGGTTTTTACTCAACATGTTTGGGATGATCTAACTCATCCCATGAGTTCTGATCTAACACATTAGAAAATATTAGAAAACACCAGGTGAAGAAATATGTTCTAGTTAGAATGCTTGGTCCAAGGAAGTTTTTTTATTTTTTATTTTTATTTATTTTTATTTATTTTTTTTGAATTTATATCCCGCCCTTCTCAGGGTGGCTTACATTGTGTTAAGCAATAGTCTTCATCCATTTGTATATTATACAAAGTCAACTTTTATTGCCCCCAACAATCTGGGTCCTCATTTTACCTACCTTATAAAGGATGGAAGGCTGAGTCAATCTTGGGCCTGGTGGGACTTGAACTTGCAGTAATTGCAAGCAGCCGTGTTAATAATAGACTGCTTAGTCTGTTGAGCCATATTGGCCCATATTGTCTATTCATTCAAAGGATATTATATTTCCTTTGAATGAAAACAATTGGCAGAACCAAACATGACCCCCAAGTTTCACCTTGCATAAATTTGATATTGGAATGAACATATTCCAATAATTCAACCATATTTTGAAATACCTATGAAAGGGGTAAAATTGAATAGAGGCAACAATATATAGTCTAGAAGTCCAGCAAAGCAGCAATTGATTCTCAAAACAAAACAATGGGAATAAAATTGTATAGATGTAGATTGAGGATGGGGAATGGGCAAAGGGGCTGGGCTTTTATTTGGCACCCATAAAATAAGCTGTGATTGTCATTTAATCAGTGAACGGAAAGATATGATCATTCTGTTACAAAAATACCTTCAGAATACATTTATGATTTAAACTGACCAGAAACAGTACAACCACAATTCAGTGTTTCGCTGATGTTTTCTAATATCTGATTAGTAACCTCCTACCTCACTCTGCATCTGTTGTGCTTCCTTAGCAGTGATATATGTAGGTGTTTCAAAGTCCAGCATGGGTTTTCCTCTTTCCTTTTCATATTTTTCCTTGTATTTCACCTGCCAAGAGGGTGGCATTGTTATCCCACAGTAACAGATTAAAAAGACACATACAGAATGACACATCGTTCACTCAACCCTAATCCCGGATGAACAAAATACAATTGTTGTGGTTGTATAACAGGCTATGTCAAAATGAATTTTTTTAAAAAAAATTATTTATTTTACTAGCCCCATCAGTCAAGGTGACTCTAATCAGTGAACAAAGTAACAGCCACAACCAATAGAATTGCACATAAATATTTAGGCACCACTGATTAAACAGTATTTCAATGAAACTGTTCCAATGAATCTGGTAGTGAATAAAAGACTGCATTGTTCAAAGGCAAACACATCTTTCTTGAAGTTGAATGGATCTGTGTCTTTTATGTCCAGTTTACAGATTCAAAAAATGGAAGTAACGACTTTGCCAGGTGAAACAGTTTGCATACTCAAACTGCAGCAGTTTGTAAAGCCTTCTTTGGCAAATCAACAGCTTTTCAAATGTTTCTTGGCACTAACTGAAAATATCTATTGTTGCTTTTCTCTACTTTTCTTTGCAAGAAGTATTATAGCTCAGAAATTTTCTTAGGTCGTCTCATGCACTGCATGTTTAAAATCTTTCCACAGACTTTCAGTTAAAGTCAGCTTTGAGATCTGTGAAGAACACCCCAAAACCTTCATGTTTCTTCCTATAAACACTTTATTGTTGATTATGTTTTGTTGCCTTATTAATTATTTGATCTCCTTTCTGAATATGGGACATTGGTTTTTATTATATGTGGTTCAATCCAATCTTCCTTCACCTGCACAATGTTTCCTAAGCTACTAGTCCCACCCAATCCCAAAGCATAATAGATATCTTCAACTTTAGTGACCTAGTGGATACATTTAAAATTTTGAGATCACTTCTTACAAAGTAGTCCTCATGGGAAACATCGACAGTTACAAAAAATCTCTTGTAGCTGTCCCCATGATGTTGTCCACCACACAGCTTAATTTTAGCATTCTCTTAGGCAAGTAGTCACATTTTCAAACAAAGTACCATTCTACAGCCTTTTACTGTTTGTATTTTCCAAGCATATATTTTGGGTGTGTAAGGGATCCAGAAGTATCTTGGAAATAAATCTGATGCTTAAGACTATGGTTTGCTTTACATTATGGCCCCTTTAAAATCTAATAAAATCAGGTGGACATGGAGCCTGCTGGAAGTGGTTTGTTTGTTTGTTTGTTTGTTTGTTTGTTAAATGTAGGCACTGCCCATCTCACTGCAGTATCTAATTGATTGTGGGCCTAGTGTTATGAGGCACTTCGGTATCTCATATTAGAAATCCAGAAATAACTGCACATATATTATTTAGGTTTCTGGCTTATTAAGAAATACAGAAGCATTGTATTGCCCAGAATAAAACTTGACAAGGTTTCCAGGGTAGTTTCCAATTCCCACCAATGAGCTGAACATATCAAATCTACACCTGCATACTTAATATACCAAAGTCTATAGAACTCTGATGGATGAGAATACAGACACAGTGGCATGTGGCAGTTGTATTATAAACATAAGTGTGTGAAACACTTAACTGACTTACTATGCTCTGAAGTTCTGAGGCCTCCTTTAGATGGAGCTGTTCAAGGTTATCTGGAATTACGTGGTAGTGACCTTTATTCCTCTCGTACTGCTTCTTGTACTGGTACTAAAGGGAAGGCGTCAAAAACCACCTCAATAGTTTAAAAAAATATCCTAACCAGAACAGCTTTTCTAGATCACCTTACAAAAAACATATCAGTAGTCAAAGGAGACATCAGAAATGAAATGTAAAAGAAATATATAAAAGAGAAGAAGAAAGAAAAATATGAGGCAAAAAGGGACAAAACAGGAAAAAGAAGAAGAAAAGAATCAAAGAAATGTGATGCGGTAAATAAGTGATGCTGTTAAAATGGAATGATGCCCCTTGGTTTTTGCTTAAGAATACAAAATGGGATTAGCTGATATTACTCAAGGGTGATTTAGTTCAGCATTTTGTGACACAAAATGGCTGACTAGATGCATCAACCAAGTCCAGAAGCAAAATTTATTATAGCAAGAAGATCAAAGTTCAGACCAAAGCAGATTAAGTCTGAAAACGGTTTTAAAAGTTAAAGAATTATTGTTTCAAAATAGTAGTTGTGAGTTAAAAAATAGATAAAAAGTTAATAAAATAATACCTGTTAGTAAAAATATGAATTATAAAAGTAAAAAAAAACACTATTAAAATTTAGTTAGATGTTTAACATTATTAGTGGTTCTGTTTTAAAAGTAATAGAAAAAGTTCTGAAGACTTGAGGTATTAATGTTGCTAGTCAACATGGGGGATAGTCATCAGGCAGGAGATAAGAGATCACTACCAGGTGATTTCCTAGGAACAGTCAAGGAGGAAGAAAGATGTTGCAGAGGTTGTTAGCTGATATTATCTTAGAAAGGCAAGGAAAGGTTAAACTGAATGAATCTCAGTTTAGCTAACAGGCTTACAGTGCTGGCAAGGTGGCTGGTGTTCAAAACATGATTCATCGCAAGAGATTCAGACATATCAGTCACCGGCTTGTGAAGTTTCTTCAGATCTGCCTTATATTTAATCTATTGATAAAACAAAGGAAAATGTCAACCCCCTTGTCACAGGAGTACATAAAGCAGGCTTATAAATGGAATACATTTCAGTTGTCATATTACAGCTTGTGCAATGAGCTACTATTTATGACGATTGTCAGGCATTCAGATCATAATGGTTCCAAAGGTGCTGTTGTGGTCCGCAGCAGCCTGTGGAGCTGGCAGCAGAGTCGGACAGTGAGGAGGTTGGGGAGGAACATGGGCCAGTCCTGGAATATGGGAAGGCTCGGACAACAGCTCTACATCGGAGGCAGAGAAAGGGCCATCTGGGAGGTATGTGCTGCCTCCGAAGCCTCCAGAGTCAGACCTCAGTGAGGCAGAGGAACAGGGGGAGCCTCTTCCTAGTGCGCGCATGCACAGAGCTGCCAGAAGGCAACAGTTAAAACAAAAGCGATGACTCGGGACTAGGGCTTGGAGATGATTGGCCCTTCCCATTAGATTTAAAAGAGGAGCAAAGGCACGTGGGCCTTTGCAGGAAGCAACATTGTTAATTCTGTTCAGTTTAAAGTCTGAAGCTCTGTTTGAATCTGGACTCTGTGTGGCTTTGCCAATTAGGTCTTTGGCAGCGTGTCAAGAGAGATAAAGGTGAGTGATCATCAGCCTTATCCCGAAGGACTCTTTACAACTATTTGGGACTCATCTGTGAATGAACAGAATTCACAGCTGTTGCAATAAAAGAGGTTTTTGGGACTACTTGTGTATTTTACTGACTCAGGAAGCCTAGGTCAGAACAGGTGCTTTTTCAAAAATCAACTGGATTTTCTTGTGTTTTTTTCCTATTCTCATCTAAGAAGCTTCTTCAGTTCAACTGTGGTCATAAGTCGAAGGCTCAACTTACGACCACAATGAAACCCAAAACTTCAGTTGCTAAGCAAGACAGTTGTTAAGTGAGTTTTGCCCCATTTTACAACCTTTCTTGCCACAATCATTAAGTGAATCACTGCAGTTGTTAAGTTAGTAACACGGTTCTAAAGTGAATTTGCCTTTCCCACTGACTTTGCTTGTCAGAAAATCACAAAAGGTGATCTAAGGGCTCTGGGACATTGCAGGAATTATAAATACATGCCAGTTGTCATCCGAATTTTTGACATGTGACCATAGGGATACAGCAGTGAACATTTGAAAACAGTCATAAGTCACTTTTTTCGGTGCCATTGTAACTTTGAACAGCCACTAAATGAATGGTTGTAAGTCAAGGACTATCTGTATTGTTGGAGTTTTTAAACTTTTTGTTTTCACTTGTGCTTGGTCTGTTTACCGCTTCTATTTTCCCTACAAATACTACAAGGTTCTAGCAAACCTCTCTCAAAAGAACCTAGATCTGGCATCTGGGTTCTCCTCACCATTCAAAGGAAAGCTAATGAACCAGACTTACTTCACTTGCAATGTGGTGAGCATCTTTTAAGGTCTTGTAGATCTTGCTCTCCTTCAGATCATATTGAGGCTTCTTTCCTTTTTCTTTATCGAACCTTTCTTTGTACTTGATCTGAGTCCAAGAAAACACACACACACATATATATTAAAAAGGGTCCTGAACTTTAGCATTTCTGGTACCAAGAAGGGAGAAGAGAAAGCACCTATCCACAATCAGGTGTTCAAAAGAAATCTGATTCCAAGCAAGCAGATCAAAGGATGCATCACATAGGAACTATTTCGAAACCAAAGAGACCATTGGAAAGATCAAGATCAATTTTTCAGTAGTAAGATTGTTACATGCTACATTTCACAGGGTGACATTTCTTCTTTCATTCAGTGGTTTATTTCAGCTCCACAAATCAAAAGGTATCAAATTTATCCATTGCAAAATAAAAAATAAAAATGGACAAGATGCTTGAGAAAGTGAGATGAAGCACAATTTCCTTTGTGTTCTTATAGCCAGGGCTTTTCCCGACCTTTAGTTGAGTGACACAGTATTCCATTTATCCCTTCACTCCCAGACAACATGGCTACTGGAATGAAGCAAACAATAATCCGGCATAAATTCAGGCCTCAGAACAGGGAAAGGTGGTATTATACAATTCCGTTACTCTACCACCACATCCCACAAAGGCCTGATAAAGGGCAATAAACTTACTTATGTAAAAGTCAGACCTTTAGAATCCATGGTACCCTCTGTGCAACTTCAGTGCCAAATGGGAGTGCGGTTTGCTTTCTGTTTATATACGTTAGTCAGCGTTTCCTTTCTAGTATTGAAGGTGTTGCCTAGCTGAGTAACGAAATGTCTACAAACTCAGAAAGCACCAAATATTCTCTTCTATTGGTAAAGCTAGACTTTTCAAACTTTAAAGACTTTTAAAGTTGCTTTTACTTTGAAAATATCAAAGAGCATTTTACATCAAGATTATGGTAAATAATTATCAATAAAATAAAATAGCTTTCCGAAGATTTCTCATATGGAAGGTCATTATTTAACATTATTTAACCTTACTACCCCACCAAGAAAGTTCACACCTGATACAGCTGATGCCCAAATAATTGTTTTTAAGACAAGCGATAGCCTTTTAAAGTGTTTTTAAAAAGCAACTGAAAATAAAAGCCCTGCTGAGATGCTTTTCTTATTAAATTTAAAACAATCTGTCTGAACCCACTGATGGATAATCTGCTTCTAATCATGTAAATAATTCAGCCAGCTTGCTTTCATCCCAATGTAATTATATTCAACTCAGCTTTTTTTTTTTAGTGGAACTTGCATATTGTATTTATATTACATAATATTGTACTTACATTAAATAATATAACTTTCTAGATAAACAAGGCTCCTAAATGTTTTAGTACTGTTATTATTAAACAGTCATAAAAGAGAGGAAATATATTAGCTGTTTAGTAGACAAAAAGTCACAAATTATAAAAATAAAGGCATTATCTGGCTACAACTATTTTCAGTTTATTTAGACTATAGAGTTTAAATATGAAGTAAATGGACAATACTCTTAAAAGATGGGCATGACGGTGTGCAAGAGCTGATGGACATAACTGATGAAAGGAATTGATCATGCTAGGAAGTAACACGCATCACTGTAAAGAAATAAATGCAGTCTATCATCAGAAAAATCAAAGATGCCATAGTGCACTTTCAACTCACATTCCATGATTCTTTATTTCTAAAATATGGGTATGTTCTTATCCATGCAACTCTGTATCCCTCATGCTGGATAGTTTCATTTTTAAACTAGACTGATAAAAATTCTGGTGACATTCAGTTAATATCCTTCTCGTTAGATTTCCTTGAGAAACATATACAGAATCACATGTGAACTGATGCATTTGAGAGGAACAACGACATTTTCACAATGACAGATCTGACACATGACTAGGAAAAACTTTTAACTACATCCAATGTTATGCATGTGGACTTTGGCTAAATATTTCCAATGTTTCTATGTTTTCTATTGGCAAATGGACAGCACAGGATACAGACAAACAACAATAACAACAACATAAGAAATGACATGCAGATTAACCATAACAGTGATGGGACTGGTGACATGATAGACAATATAGATGACAAATAACCCCTTGAAAGATTATGTGTTGAACTTTTGCACAGTCAGAAGTATAGAAACATCCACACAAACTAATGATGTATCATTATGAACATCTATAAATCTGACAAGAGCATTGGATTTTTTTTCCAAGAAAAGATTATTAGTCCCATTAACTTTTCAAGAGTCAAAAGTTGCTTTTTCTTCAATGAAAGACTAACTAGAACAGCTTAATAAGTGGAAGAGTTTATTATTACAAAGATAAGATGGTGTATCGTTTTCTGTACAAAGAACTGATTTTTGTCACAAGCTGAGAAGAATGTCTGTGACTGCATGCAACATAAAGAAAGAAAAGCAAGAAAGGAAACATCTCCCTTTTTTCCTTATGTCCAAAAGTCTTCTCCAATGTATGTCCTTCCTAAGGTTTAGGCCTACAATTCCCATCATCCTTCACCACTGGCCATGCTGGCTGGGGCTGACAGTATTTGAAAGCCACTTCAATGGAAGGAGCCAATTTGGAGAAGGCAGATAGTAAGAGAGTCTTTCTTAAGAGGGAATGGGAAAAATAAACAGAAAATACTTGACATCAAGTAGCAGCAATTAGAAATTAGTCAAGATCCAGTTCTGGCTTAATTTTCCAGAAGCCTTTCTTCAAAACTCAATGCCTGGTCGAAGAAAATAAAGTGAGATCCCTATTGGGAATGCTTGCTCATTGTCTCAGATCGGCCTCCATAGTGAATGACTTTTTTTTTTTTTACGTGTTTTACTTTGTGTGTTATAGTTTAGTGTGCAACAACATTCATTAGACCAGGCTTGCATTTTAAATGCATTAACTGTACCTTCTAAAATTATTAGATTTGAATAAATATTCAATCTCCATTTCAACACTGAACTCTCAGGAGCAATTTTACATAAGAAAGAAAAGGGAGGTTTTTAAAAATTAAACTTCATGAGATTTTGATTTGAAAAAAAAGAGAGAAAGAGCATCCCATTGGCAATCCAGGCTCAATTTTATGTGCCAAGAACATTTTGCAAAATTCATAAAATGAAAAAAGCTGAAAAGGACAGGCACTTTAAATCCTTCTTACATGACTACTTAGGGTATTAGCTTTTTTAAAATGCCTCATCATGGGTGTATCATACGATGCTGCCCCATGGCCCCTCAAGTATCCTTTAATGTATTTGACCTACAAAGCATAGCAAGATAGTAAGATTAGGTTAGCCAACCTGCAATGACACAAAGCAAAGAGCTAAGACAGAAATGCAGGCATCATCCATTCCTTCTTGATGGAGATGTCACATAAGATAGAAGCAGCATGATTTGGAAGCTCACCACTTTTTCAAAGTTTGATGGAGGACAAACAGGTTGATGTTAATTAGTCACAACACTAAAATATCAGGTACCTAAATTATTGAAAATAAATCATTTATACAAGTAGTAAAGCACAGTTTCAGCAAGTATTATGCTAGAAAATCTTTTATGTATGTAAGTTTTCAAGCAAATATCTTGTCAGAAATCTCAAATACATGGGGAATGGAAATAAGACAAACACATTAAAATATTTATTGCAAAAAAATGTGGAGCTGGTAATTATTGCTTTAAAATCCTGTACCGGTAATATATGGCATACCAACTAACAGAAAATTGGGGGTGAAATAATTACCTCTAAATGGGTTGTACAGTATGTTTGTGTGTCATGTATTCACTGAGAATAGAAAATACAGTTGACAGTGAATGAATGAGATGCTTCTTGGTGAATTTAACTCTTTTCTAATATCTAAACCAGTGTTCCTCAAGCTTGGTGACTTTAAGAAGGCTGATTGAGAAATTCTGGGAGTTGAAGTCCAGACACCTTTAAGCCTATTAAAATCTATTTTATAAATAAATATTTACTTTGCTGGCTATTCGTTTTAATTAGGTAGCATTCAATTTTTTGGTCAAGACTCTGCCTATATTAAATTGTAGCTTCCACCAGATTTGTAAATGTACACACAAACATATTTATGTGTATATCTTGTGTATGTATTTGCATACACATATTTGATAATAAGGGAAATTGCCATTATGTTTTGTTTGTGTTTGAATTTTTTTTTCTCAAATCCAGAAGTGTGGTATGACTATGGTACTTTCTGGAACAACAGTCATATGAAAACCATAGATGAGAGTTTTGTAAAAGGCAATAATATTTTATCAATAAAAAAAGCTTCATACTCACTTCTATAGGGTGTCCTTCTCTTCCAATTAGTTTATGGACAAACTTGAAGTTGGAAACTCACCCTTTGTTCAATGTTTTGCTTTAGAAATTTTAACATAGCAAATCTAATGTTTAAATCTTTAATAAAATTTTCCTGCAACATTTCTAAACATTTAAAATGCACTGCCAATTTAAAATTGGATGTCTGCCCAAAATGAATGCTGAAGTAGCTTTACTCTTTACCATTCAGTACATATTCATCTGAACAGGAACAATTCATTTTAAATAATTCACTTTAAAGGTAAAATCTTCACTGAGCTAGTCAAGCCTGCTAAAATTAGGATCCAGATTTGTTCTGTATATTCAGTGTTACTCTTTGGAAGCCCAAACTAAGCACAGGATTAATCAAAGATTAAGGGTGGCCCATGCATGCTCATGATGTCTATAACACAGAACTAACCTTTTTATGTATGAAAAGCTGAATTCACATGCTGTACACAGTGACAGGATTCTTTAACCCAGAATCAGCTCTACTGATTACTTTAGGTGTCAACATTACTTCAAAGAGATTGTAGAAATCCTGTGTCACCTGCTTCTATTATTGTAAATTATTTGCCTTGATTGTTCATACCTGGCTGGTTAGTTTGGACACTTCTTTGGCAAGTTCAATATCTGGACGTCCAAGCATGGTGACTCCTACTCCAGCATCTTTGCGACCTTTGCCTTTGTATTCAATCTAAGATCAAGACAGACATTTGAAAAACCAATCAATGTTGCATTCTACGTACAAAAATGAAAGCAATTTTACCTATATGGGTATTATATAAGCAACAAGTTATGAAGCAGTTACATTGATTTGCACTTACGTCGCTGACTAAATGGGAGACTTGTGTGGCCTTCATAATATCAGGTCTATCTGCCACAGTGGTATAGTGGAGCTGTGATTTGGCATCTTTTTTATATTCGACCTACAGTAGGCAAAAAGAAGAGGCAGATCAATGATAAACAATATTTTTTAAGTAGAAAAGAAAAGATGACAGAAGGATGAAAATCAGCTAATATTTTGCCATTTGGTTTGCTCTGGGCGAGATAAAAATCACCATTTATATATGGATGCTTAGCAAAAAAAAAAAGAGAGAGAATGGGGAAATGGAGAAGGGAGATGCAAATGTACTCATCTATTGAAGCTGCCATGCGCATGGAGACACTTACGCCCAACCTAGATCAATAAGGGTAGAGATCTTGTGAAGCATGATTATATCTGCTCTGGGTTTTTTTCCCCCCACAGCCATTTGCTTCTGCCAAAGAAGGAAGAGTGATGGCGTAAGACCGTGATGGCGAACCTATGGCACATGTGCCAGAGGTGGCACGCAGAGCCCTCTCTGTGGGCACACGTGCCATCACCAACTGCTCTTCTGGGTTCCATCATGTGCACGCATGCTGGCCAGCTGGTCTCATGAAGACCACCTGTCCGGCACGAGCCTGAAAGAGAGCAACTGTCGGGCAGGCAGGCGCGCAACAGAACCCAGAAGTGCAGCTGGCTGTGGCATGCATGTACACCGGTCAGCTGCTCTCTTCCAGGTTCCGGCGCTCTGACACATGTGCTCCAGTATCGGCACTCTGTGCCGAAAAGGTTAGCCATCACTGTCGTAGGAAAAGTCATTGGAGAGAGGCAATTTTCTTGCTGCTCCCATACACAAATTATCTCAGGAGCCTTCACAACTGCAGTCCCTTCTCTCACATCTGAAAACTATGTATTTGCTTTTCATTGGGTGAGCAGTTAAGGTCTCCCCTCTGACTCTGCTCAGCAAAACCTCCCAGAATGTTTAGAAAGCAGAGCCAATAGTAGAATACTGGGAAATTCAGCTTTGGTCCAGGATGATGTAATGGCCAGTGTTTGGGATAGGATAAAGGCTCGAGGTAGAACTAACTTTTGAAACATAAACTAGGCTTTTTATCTGCAGAATATAATTTTGCACATTTATGCTTTAAGAGGGAATCATAAAGAAACTCAAAGTAGATTGAAATAAGATTTTTTGAATCTTAAAATTTTGCTTGAAATACACCTAAAATTATTAGGGCAGTGTGTGTATTTTAAAAGCCGTGCCGTTCATGCCCAAATCTTTCTTTAAAATGTTAAAACACTTACTTTCAAATTAATTATATGGGGCATTAAGCACTCTGGAATTAAACAAATCTTTCCAGGAAGTGAGAAATCAAATTATTGTGATATCCATCAGAACCTTATCAAATACATGTAACAATGAAACCAAGGTAAGCTTTAACCTCCAAAGCTGAACGCACTTTGAGGAGGAGTGGTAAGTACACCGCTCCCTCTTCAAGGAAGATGGGCAGTTCAGAAATGTAAAAAATAAATAAGTAACCAAAGTCATTTTTTTAGCAATTAGCATAATTATTATTATTACTATTACTACACATATTTCTATGCTTCTCCTTAGATCTCCTTTCATTTTACCATTGCAGTGGCAATCAAGTAAAATAGGCTTGTTTGCAAAGGAGACTAATAGTGAGGGGTCCTTGATGCTCTCTGAGCTTGGTTGTTTTTTTGCAGACGTTTCATTACCCAAACTAACACTGATGATGTTACCTAGTTTGGGTAACGAAATGTCTGAAAACAAAACGAAACAAAAAAAACAACCAAGCTCAGAGACCACCAGGGACCCTTAATTTCAACTCTGAGCTCCAAATGTTTTCCTTTATTGGAGACTGTTAGTTTCACACTCATTTATATATCTTGGTTAAATCATGATATCGTAATTCCAAATATTAGCAATACAATGAAATGGTTCTGCATCCAATCACAGATCGCATATTATTTATTAAGGAAGAAAGTGTATGAATAACTTACAATACTCTGTTTCTTTGCCACATCCATGGCGTGCTTCACATCAGGAGGTTCCACCATGATGGAATAATCTGACTTGCCTTTTTGTTTTTGAAATTTCTTTTTATAATTTGTCTGTTTGGGATAAGAAGTTATGCTTATTATTCTCCACTGAAAATCTGTTGATGTTTAAAATAGGAAAGATGAAAAACACTGCTATCTGGAAAAAAGGATGTGTGCATGTATGCTTGTATGATAATAAGTTTTATCTCTTTAGTTCTGCCATAATTTTCCTTTATATTCTCAAACTCTTTGCATTATTGATTGAATTCAAAGGGCAGCCATATTACTGAATTGACAGATAATAATAAAGTCAGTACCATCAATTACACATGCAACACCACATCTGTTCTTAATTCCTAGTCATACTGTGATTTGACTTTCTTCTCACCCTCATTTCTATTTTCTTTCTAAATTTTCAAGGTACTTAAAATTCTTTTATTGTGTTCATAATCAAGTTTTTAAACCATGGAAGTTCAAATGAGATTTTTCAACAATTGCAACTACACATCCTACAACATACTAAGCCTTTGTAGATTCTGAATATCTGAACAATTGAAAGAACTGATGATAAAGAATACTCTTCAGAAAACACTAAGTTATAATTTACAGTGGAGAAATTATAGTTTCACTCACAAACACAGGCAAATGACAATCTGCAATGTGGATAAAATTATGCAGAAGTAGCTTACCTCACTAACATTACGGGTGACTTTCTTGACATGAACAGTATCCCGTGTTTCTGGCAATTTTGTGAAAGAACCATGTGGGAGGTGTTTCTTCACATGCTCTTTGTATTTGTTCTGTTTATCAAAAGACAAACAAAATATTTCAGAAATCACTTATCTTTAGGAAGAAGATGTCCTGAAGCCAAATAATTGCCAAATGAAAAATGAAAAAGTCAGGTACCTCAGACACAAGAGAGCTAACCATCTTGGCAAGAAGGATCTGGGGAGTGTCTGGAACAGGAAGGATGCTTCCCCGTTCCTTGTTGTGCTTCTCTTTGTATTTTAACTGAGAAGTTAAAAAGGAGGGGAAACATGTTTTCAAGCAACAGTCATCAACAGGATTCCACAAATGACATTTCCAACAGTAAGCATGTTGTTTTCTTCTCTTAGCTATTAAAAATAGAGAAATCTTATACGGAAGCTTAAGAAACTATAAGATGTTTCTGAAATCAAAACATAACCTTGAAGAATTCTTGGCCTAATAGATCTTAGGGAAAGGATGTGATGGAACATTAATCTTACAAAATCTTTGTTTAAACATGATGTGGGGATTCATCTAGACCAGGGTTCCCCAAGTGGTCAATTACTGACCCCCAAGGATTGATGGAACTATTTAAGGTATAAATGGCTGGGGGTCAAAAGGGGATCAGCAGATGTCTGGAGGTCAATAAAAGATGGAAAATTAATTGGGGTCAGTTAGTCTTTTGGGGACACTATAGAACTTATGTCAGTCCTGAAGATAAAGAGGCTAGCAGTGAGATAGTATTAACTAGGGTTGGATGGCCAACCAGAGAGAGGACTTGAGCTGTCTCTATTATTATTGTGTGGGGGTAATCTAGTTAGATTCAAGCCTAAGGCTGGTGGAAACAATAATTCAGTTTCTAACCAAGGACCTAAGAATTATTAAAGTAGCATCTAGGAATAAAGGCAGTTCCTTATTTGTAAAGCTTATTTACAAACCATTATTTGTAAATACTGCAAACACATTTGATTACATTTATGTTTTGTTTCTGTTTAGCAAGAATGGTCCAAAGTGGTCAAAGTTTCCATAGAAAAGATTTTAAAATACTCACATCGCTTGCCAAGATTGCATTCTGCAATGCCAACACTGTGTTTTTGTCATCTGTTACAGACAACTTGCATCCTTTGAGGTATTCTCGGTCAAGCTTGTATTCATACTGCAAAGAAAAAAAGAATAATAGCAACAATAACAACAACAAATGAAAAGTGTCTAGTTTACTCTAAATAGCAACAACCTGTCTCATTCCATCAGGGATAAAAGTAAGTTTCCTTTCTCAATTACTTACATCACTCTGTTGCAAGGATGTCTTAGCAGCTTGGATAAAGTCAGGTCTATCCATGGTCCAGTGCCAGTGAGCTTTGGTTGCTTCATATTTCTTCTTGTAATCCAGCTATTTAATAGGAAATATAAACATATAATCAGTGTTCTTGCAAAACTGGCATTTTAAAAAGAATTTTAAAAGGTTATTATAGTTTGCTGAATAGTTAATCCATCAGGGAATCAACAGACATGATTAATAAGAATATTAGTCTGGGACAGATGTAAACTCCATAGAAGAGTGATGTGTCTATGTCACGGTGTAATTGGGCAAATCACCTGTCTATGTCTAAAAGTCATCCAATTTAGCATCATATAGATTTAATGAACCACTTTTATGATGTTACAAGATTGAGGAAACAGTGCTCAGTTATCTCTTTAAGCGGACACAAAAGCTAATTGCCAGGATTGTATTTATTAAATGATGGTATTTTCATTCCCTACTCATATCTTCTGGGTTGCATAAGGTTCTCCAAGAAAGTTGGATCCTGGGAATCTGTACTGCCTCCCTTTCTCTGTGAAGCATTTTATTCAACAAGATGAATCCTCTTGCTTCTGAAAATACTATGAGGAACATGAATATTTTCACTCAGATTTTTATTAAAATATGACAAGTGGGTTCTTCAAATGTTCAAGAGAGTGGAAATTGGGAATCCTGCTTTCCTAGTTTCCTTTGAAAGCCTTAATCACCAGTGACAACATTTAGATAAGGAAGGAAGGAAGGAAGGAAGGAAGGAAGGAAGGAAGGAAGGAAGGAAGGAAGGAAGGAAGGAAGGAAGGAAGGAAGGAAGAACTTACATTGCTATTCACTTTGTAAGCCTGCTTAGCAGCTTTAATGTGAACTGAATCTGGTATCACATTGCAGTGAGATTTGTTCTGCTCATAGAGCTCTTTGTATTTCAGCTGTTGGAAAAGCAGAAGATGAATGTTATATAAGGAAAGACAGAACCAAAGCTATCCCAAAATCTTTATTCATGTATTTATGCTAGGCTGAATTGCAGATAACTATTTAAGGCTGGCTGTATATTTACAACAACATAACCTTAATCCAAAGCATATCAATAAATAGTCTTAAACATGAGGAACACTTCATTAGAAGGATACAATTGTAAAAAATTACTTACTTCACTTATTCTGTCCATGACCTTCCGTACGTGGAGAATCATGGGAGTATCATGAATGCTGGTATATCCCTTTGGTTTGGCTTTCTGGAATTCCAGTTTATAAAGAATCTAACATAAAAAAAATAAAGTTGGTACATGTAATCAATATATATATATAAATACTTTCATTAGAAAGTTGCACCCAAAATGTCCAACCCCTCTTAATTCCCTAGTTATCTCCTATTGGATATCATGACTGGCTTGAAAAATGCAACTACCAAGTCCAGTCCAAGAAAAACAAGTGACATGTCCACTACCCTCATCTAGACCTGTCCGAATAAGGCGTACAAATGTTGCATCTACAATCACAACAATATTAAAATTGTCTTGTTTGATCTCCTATATTTGAACAATCAGGCAATGAAACAATCATCTGCGTGCACATACATAGGTCAAAATGAAGAAAGTGGGTGATAGCATGCTAACCGAACACCCTATACTATATCAGAAATGAATGATTGCAGCTGATGGCACTATCTTAATTATTCAACTTAAAGTCTTCTTGAGGGCATCTGTAGAGAAAATTGCCTATATTTTCAGCACACACACATATATAGGACAACAAAAACAAAAGCATGACATTTTAATTAGCTTTTGGCATCGGATTTTCTATTGTTCAGGTGTGGGTCTGCTACCAGTCAGTGAACATTGTATACTTGATAATATAGTTTAACATTTGGTATGTTTGACAAGTGTGTTTGATCTCAAATCCATTTAATTAGGAAGGTTACTGACTAGTCACTATTTATCAATCTGAGAAGTTTGTTATGGAAACAAAACTGAGGGGAAGCCAAGAACTCAAGAAACACTGAGCTTCTTGAAGATATGTGACCCATATCTTCTCCAGAACACACCAAAATCCCCAAAAACCCATCACTGATTTATCTTTAAACTTACCATTTAATTTGAGAATATTCAATCTCTACTATTTCAGGCTCTCTAAAGAGAGCCACTACTGATTCATTTCCTATCTCTCCCAAAATAACAATAATAAAAAACTTGCTTGACACCACTTCTTTCAAATCTCGGCACTTACATCACTGATTAGCTTGTTGACTTTGGTAGTCCTCAGATGTTCTGGCGTATCCACAACACTTGTAAATTTGTCCTTCTGTTTTTCATATAGCCTTTTGTACTTGTACTGTGGAAGGAAAAACAAATAACAATGATATGGAATGGCAGCTACAAAAACACCGCCAATACACCTTTTCAAAAGGGAGCTAGAATTAGCCTGCTCGCTATCAACAGCTGCATAGAGGTCAACTGAAACTGTCTATGTGGGGAGCGAAGCCCACACAACGGAAATGTCAGTTAGGTGGCTTTTGGTTATGCTGAATTCAAAGGAAGCCAAAGGGATGCAAAAAAAAAACTGCAGAGCACACATTCAAGCCACCTCTCAGCCATATAACTATGGAGTGACTACTGTGAATCATCATCTCTAACCCTCCCACTACCTTGATATGGGAATGGATATGAGATAATCCCATATATCCTTCCTGGGACAGGATGTGAACATGATAAATAAAAGGAGTAAATTAGCAGGTTTTCACCCAAGCAGATGAAAATATGGGCTGTGCTTGGAAGGATCTCTTAAAATGAATAACCAGTGTAGGTAAGTTGCATCTTTTAGAATGTAAATTTAAGAATTTGTTAAATATTTTATACATTTTATAGTGTTTTCTCTCTGTTGTCACCCACACAGACTCTGGGCTGTACATAAGAGTATGAATGAATTCAGGATCACTGAAGCCACAAAAATTAGGAGTGGTTGGGCAATATTACAACTCTATATTAAGTAAAAAACAATACTGGTACTGAACTTCCTAAATTAATTTTTATTTTTATTTTAAAACATCAAATTAATTGCAAATCTAAACAATACTTTGTAATTATAGCAGAAGGGAAAATACTGAAACTATTAATTGTACAGATACTTTAAATATATATAAATATATTATTTATTTAGAGCAGTAGACATAGATATTATTATAGATCTTTATAAATTATTTTATGCAGCTGAAAATCTTGGGGAATACCAGAACCTTAAAAGTGGTATAAAGACAAGAATGAAAAAATAATCATTTCTGTTTATGCATTATGATGAAAAAACAACAAACGCATGCACAAAGATACAAATCCATGCACAAAGAATTGCGTATATACAAAACAATGACAGCGTATATGAAGAGACTGCTGACGTATCGATGCTATAAATAAAGCATGTGTGTAGACTAGATGCAGGGAGATTGAATTTAATTCTGAGATTAGTTAACATTCCAAATCTAAAACTATTTACATGTAAAAAAAACCAACCTATTAATTTTAGGGCAAGTTAATAATAAAGTTTTGCATCATAATATCATAATATTACTTTTATTCAGAAGTAAGTCAATTTAGATTATCATAGCGTAATCTAGATTTAGATAAAATGGATATTCTGTTCACAAATATCAATGCTACTTTACTTCCAAACATGATTTGTTTGTGAATTCAAGCTTTGGTGTTTAAATGTGAGCAGGTAGACTTAATCTTCAGGTAACTGCACATGACAGAATAGATTATGACTGACCGATATCTCACTTTAGAACTGCGCTTATGGAAAGCTGGAAGACTGAATTATGAAATCCTAAACATGAATGTCATTTTTGGATTGTCAAACCTTTGGATGCAACTATGCCAGTTTGAACTTGTTTAGAAAATGAAGATGATGTTTGTATTAGAACAGGTGAACAATGACTGTCACGTGCACAATGGAGAATCTATGTTGGCCAGATATTTCTTTCCCAACATTAAACTGAGAAGGGTTTCCAAATAAAGAGCAATAATTTCTGGAACTAGTTCTTCCTCAAAAGAAGAATAAATATCATAGTTGGTACAATACAAATTGTCCTGATGAAGGTAAAAAGCAAGAAAACAAAAATAAATAGCATCTATTTGCAGGGAATGAATGATCTAAAATAGCAGTAATATAGCTAACTTTACAGGAGGACATATTTCCTAGCTAGATGTCCATCATGATGATGGACATGGAAGAGGAGACTTAAAAAATATTGGATATTTCCTCCTACTCATACCTGTATCTGCTGCAGCCGGGTGCAGCTTTGAGCTGCGTGCAGAAAGAGAGACACATAATAGGTTTCTGCCATTCATTGTCTTGCTGGTTCTAAAGAATTTGCTCTAATATATAACAAATAATGGCAACATTCAAAATCAACTCCACTCTTTTAATGAAGAGTTTTTATGTATATTGGACAAACCCTTCTTTAGTCAATTCACCATATTTTGTGTGTTGTACAGAGATTTAATGTCTACCATGGGGCTATTATATATACAGATTTTTAATTACTTCATATTTAATTAATAAGAAGGATTTTTAATCCTTCAACATTTATACTATCAGTCCACTATAACTACTGCTACTGCTGCTACTGCTACCACTACTACATCAACTACTACTACTTCTACTACTACCACCACCACTACTACTACTACAAAGCATTACCTGACTCCACTGATATGTGTTGTACAATGCTGTCAGCATATCTGGTCGCAGAATTTCATTACATCCCCGTTGAAGGAACAACTTGGCACTAGACTTATATTTATTCTGTTCATGCAGACAGCAACGAAGCACACAAAAAAAAAGACTTGTAAAGACAACAAAAAGAGCTCTAGATCCCAGATAGTGAGATATAGGCCTTTGAAATACTCCTGTGTTCTCAAAGATCGCACCAATGAACGGCATTTGCTGTAGGCAGCATCAGAATAATGTCATAACTGAATAACTGAATACCGGACATCAAAAAAGCTATCCCCACACCCAGGGCTCCCCTTTTAATAAGAACAACATAGGAATAAAACCAGACTTATTTCTTTTTCAATGAAATATAATAGAGCAATCATCCTCATTCATCGGGGCATAGCTTAAGAGAACACAGAGTATGGATGGGCTCACTCAAAAAGCTATTGAGCAATTTTGGGTGGCAAAGTACAGATAGTTTTCAGTACATGACAGACATAACATTTTGAATATCCCGGATGACACCTGTTACATCGCGGACTAGCGACACTTTAGACATGTAAAAATGGACATCCACAAATGACAGCAGCCACATTTTGGATGTCTTGACCAACTTTGACCAACAGTACCTGACTGCTTAACTCTCCTCCCCATTTGGCCAGCAAGGTTTTAGGGTCATCCACCACAAAGGAATACTTATCCTTCTTCTTCTCGTACTCGGATTTGTACAATTTCTGCTCAAAGCAGCATCAGGAAGTAATACATGGAGAGGCATAAATGTTAACAGCAATGTGTCAACTATGCAAATCTTTTTTTAGTTACTCATTAAATTCAGACAATAGAGAAGGCTCCTACCCCCCTCCTTCCCAAAAATAGTTATACATACATTTAAAACACAATATAATCATATAAATTTAAACAGAACAGTGCTAGGCTGCTCTAATCAGAAAGCAGCCTGAAAAATGGCTTATTTCCAGCTTCAGTAAGAATAGGATGTCAGTGTTAAAGATACAGAATTAAAACTTCAGAGTTGGCAGCATGTCTTTTAACTCTTCAAGTTAATCAAAATATTAAATTCAACTGCGGTGTGTGTATGTGTGTGTGTATGTATATGCATTTCAAAATATATAAATGCTTGTCATATAGGTCCAAATTAATAGTCTGGGCTTAACCCATTAAGGACACATAGCAAAATATAGGACATATTTAACTAAGAGCAGAATTTGGCATACTACAGCACCAATTAATTTCGCTGATCTGAATGAGATTGATTTGAAATATACTTACTTCACAGCTGCAAATGTAGAAAAATTAACTTGATTTATGTATGCAGTAGAACAGTGGTGGGTTTCAACAATTTTTACTACAGATTCTGTGGGTGTGGTTTGGTGGGTGTGGTATGGTATGGCTTGATGGGCATGGCTTGGTGGGCGTGGCAGGGGAAAGATACTGCAAAATCTCCATTTCCTCCCGATCAGCTGGGACTCGGGAGGCAGAGAATAGATGGGGGCGGGGCCAGTCAGAATTTTTACTACCAGTTTTCCAAACTACTCAATATTTCCGCTACTGGTCAGAACTGGTCAGAACCTGCTGAAACCCACCTCTGCAATAGAAGATTTTATGTATTCAGCAGAAATAAAATGTCCCTGAAACCCATATGTATCTCGGGAACAGGGAGAATTCTCATTTTTTTGTGTTACACATGCATTATTATTGGAGTTTATAAAATCATTTTCTATTCCTTATAGGCTTAATATTTTACTGATCTATTCAAAAATTACTTTATATCAGGCATCAGAACATCAAGCTTGTGGTTGGGTATTCACATCTTCAAAGCTGACTTCTTAGGGTGAACTACGGTTCCCAAATTTCTTAACTCTCTTCTTTCCTTCCACACATCCAATTCTCTTTAAGTTGCATCTTAATATAAACTAGTTAGTTTTCTATGATTGGATTTACTTATATTTTTATAAAATGAAATAGGACACTGTATCATAAAGAAATCTCAAGCTCTTTTCATACCAAATCTCATACGTCCAGGATTTCTTTAAAGAAAATTCATTGTGAGCTTTTCACGCACCTTCTTAACCCTACTTCTATACATGTGACACCTGCAGTTCCAAAGACATAATCAAGGAATCTTGAAGATATTATTCCACCTAAGCTCTCTAGATATTGATATAAGTTTTTAGAACACTAGTCCCTTTCACAAAATCTTTAGTCAACTTCGGAGGTGGCGGAGTTCTAAGTTTTCTAAACCCAGGATTTCAAGTCTGGTGGCATAAGGTATTTTGTTGTATTCAGAAGAGTGGAGAACTCTTCTTGTAAAATATTTCTGGACACGTTCAATTGTATTGATGTCTGAAATGTGGTATGGGTTCCAGACAGGCGAGCTGTATTCAAGAATTGGTCTAGCAAATGTTTTGTAAGCTCTGGTTAGTAGTATAGTGTTTCTGGAGAAGAAGCTATGTAAGATTTAACCACTGGACAGTGGTTAAATGATCTGGATTTAGGAGATTTAATTACCGAGCCATTGTCATGGTCAGATCATTTTCTCCTTCGTCTAGACTTTCGGACCACCGCTCAACACCGCAGGGAGACGTGACCAACACGCTGGTTCCGTCCCAGGCACCTGATGGACCCGGAGAGGTTCCTGATGGAGCTTGGGCCACTTTCTGAGGATCTGGCCCATGGCACGGCTGAGGAATTAGTTGCGGCCTGGGAACGGGCCGCGACTGGCGCTTTAGACCGTGTCGTGCCTTTGTGGCCTCTGACCCGGCACAGATCTCAACCAGCCCCCTGGTTCTCCGAGGGGCTGAGGGAGATGAAATGCCGGAGAAGACGCCTAGAGAGTGCCTGGAGATCCAGCCGTTCTGAGGCTGACCAGACACTAGTTAGGTCCTATAGTAGGACTTACCTAGTGGCACTGAGGGAAGCAAAGCGTTCTTACGTTTCCTCCCTCATTGCGTCGGCAGATAACCGCCTGGCGGCCCTGTTTCGGGTGACCTGCTCCCTCCTCCATCAGAAGGTGCGGGATGACCCCTTACAGGGCCGTGCCGAGGAGTTTAGTGGTTATCTATACGATAAAATCGTTCAGTTTCGGGACGGATTGGATCAACAGTGGGTAGATCCAGGTGAGGGGCTGGAGACACGTCTCGTTGAGACTATTTGGGATGGATTTGACCCTGTGACTCCCGACGACATGGACAGGTTGTTGGGGCGGTTGAATGCCACCACATGTTTATTGGACCCGTGCCCCTCCTGGTTGGTGCTGGCCACACAGGAGGTGACACGAGGCTGACTCCACGGGATTATAAATGCTTCTTTGATGGAGGGTGTTTTCCCCGCTGCCTTGAAAGAGGCGGTGGTGAGGCCCCTCCTCAAGAAGCCCTCCCTGGACCCGGCTGTTTTAGGAAATTATCATCCTGTCTCCAACCTTCGCTTTGTGGTGAAGGTTGTTGAGAGTGTGGTGGCACGTCAATTACCCCAATACCTGGAGGAATCTGTCTATCTAGACCCGTTCCAGTCTGGCTTCCGACCCGGGTACAGTACGGAGACGGCTTTGGTCGCGTTGGTTGATGATCTCTGGAGGACCAGGGACAGGGATTGTTCCTCTGCCCTGGTCCTATTAGACCTCTCAGCGGCTTTTGATACCATCGACCATGGTATCCTGCTGCACCGGTTAGGGAGTTTGGGAGTGGGAGGCACTGTTTATTAGTGGTTCTCCTCCTATCTCTCTGACCGGTCGCAGACTGTGTTGGCAGGAGGGCAGAGATCGACTGCGAGGCCCCTCACATGTGGGGTGCTGCAGGGGTCGATTCTCTCGCCTCTCCTGTTCAACATCTATATGAAGCCGCTGGATGAGATCATCAGTGGCTTTGGGGTGAGGTACCAACTGTACGCTGATGACACGCAGCTGTACTTTTCCACCCCAGGCCATACCAACGAAGCCATCGAAGTGCTGTCCCGGTGTTTGGAAGCTGTACGGGTCTGGATGGGGAGAAACAGGCTCAAACTCAATCCCTCCAAGACAGAGTGGCTGTGGATGCCGGCACCCCAGTACAGTCAGCTGCAGCCGCGGCTGACTATTGGGGGCAAATCATTGGCCCCAGTGGAAAGGGTGCGCAACTTGGGCATCCTCCTGGATGGACGGTTGTCTTTCGAAGATCATTTGACGACCGTCGCCAGGAGGGCTTTTTACCAGGTTCGCCTGGTTCGCCAGTTGCGCCCCTTCTTGACCGGGATGCCTTATGCACGGTCACTCATGCTCTGGTTACCTCTCGCTTGGACTACTGCAATGCTCTCTACATGGGGCTCCCCTTGAAGAGTACCCGGAGGCTCCAGTTGGTTCAGAATGCAGCTGCGCGGGTGATAGTGGGAGCCACACGTTGCTCCCATGTAACACCTCTCCTGCGCAGTCTGCACTGGCTACCTGTGGTCTTTTGGGTGCACTTCAAGGTGTTGGTGACTACCTTTAAAGCGCTCCATGGCTTAGGGCCAGGGTACTTACGGGACCACCTGCTGTTACCGAATGCCTCCCACCGACCTGTACGCTCGCATAGAGAGGGACTCCTTAGGGTGCCGTCCGCCAAGCAATGTCGGCTGGCGGCCCCCAGGGAGAGGGCCTTCTCTGTGGGGGCTCCCACCCTTTGGAACGAACTTCCCCCTGGACTTCGGCAACTGCCGGACCTTCGGATTTTCCGCCGAGAGCTGAAGACTTATCTGTTTGTTCGTGCAGGACTGGCATAGGATTTTAATAGGATTTTAATTAGTTTTAATGTTTTAACATTTTATAATTTGGGGTTTTATCCTAAATGTTTTAATTCGGCCATTTGTATAATAAGTTTTTTAATTATGGTTTTATGTGTATATTGCTGTTGTTTTTTATTATGGCTGTAAACCGCCCTGAGTCCTTCGGGAGAAGGGCGGTATAAAAATTTAATAAATAATAATAATAATAATAAAAGATTAGGTTTACAACTCTTATTGCCTTTTTTGCGATGTAGTTGCAGTGGGCTTTGGCCTACTGCAACTTCATTGTCCTATATTGTCCTACATTGTCCTATATTGCCCCCAACAATCTGGGGCCTCATTTTACTCACCCCAGAAGAATGAAAGACTGAGTCAAAATCGATCCGATCAGGATTGAATTGCTGGCAATACTGTATTCTAACCACTGTGCCACCACAACTCTTAGTTAACTTTTGAATTAGTTAATTCATTCAGGTTTGTTTGTTTTTTAAGTTTCTCACCCAACTAATCTTCTTCTATGTTTCCTGACCTAGTTAAGCAATTTAATGTGCTGAGGAAGATTTAGTGGAATTGTTGTGGGCCATTCCAAGAGTCTTTTAATCTACTTACCGCATCCATCAACCGAGTAGCATATTTAAAATGTCTGTTAATTGGACTGTCAGCAACATACTCGAACTTGGATTTTGTCTTTTCAAATGTTTCCTTGTACTTATACTATTGAAAACAAATATACAACAGTTATAAGGATACAGTTAAAAGAATCAAAAGTCAGTATCAGACACTGATCAAATATAAATGTGTAAAATATTGCAGTCTTTTCACAATTATTAATGAAAATGAGATATCAGTAAATGATTCCTTGAATGTTTCCATCTGTTAGCCTGCTGCATCCCAACACAGAACTCTGATATATTTTTATTTACTTATTTATCAGATGTATAGATTCCCTGATTCCACCATGATTTGGGTGGCTCACAGAAAACTTTTATTTCTTTATTAGATTGATATCCCATCCTTCCTCCAGAAATTCAAGGTATTGACCTTGCTGTCTTTCCTCCAATTTTCTCCCACAACAAAAGTCTTGTGAGATACGTTGGGCTGATTGTGTCTACCCCAAAGTCACCAAATAAGTCTGTGTGATTGAGGATGCATTTGAACATGGGTCTCCCAGTCACAGTCCAACGTTTTAACTATTATACTATGTAAAACGCAACACATTTATTTCAAGCAGTCCTTGACTTACAACCATTCATTAAGCGACCATTCAAAGTTATAACGGCACTGAAAAAAATGACTTGCAACCAGTCCTTGCACCTATGACTGTTGCAGCATTTCCACAGTCTCATGATCAAAATTTAGGTTCTTGGCATCCAGATTGTATTTACAACAATTGCAGCATCCCAAGCTCATATGATAGCCATTTGTGGCTTTCCCAACTGGCTTCACACAAGCAAAGTCAATGGGGGAGGCTAGAATCACTTAACAACGCCAATGATTTATCTAACATGGCAAAAAGGGCTGTAGAATCGGGTGCAAGCCACTTAACAACTATCTTGCTTAGCAACAGAAATTCTGATCCCTATTGTGGTTGTAACTCAAGGATTACCTGCATGGCATGAATCTTGATTTATTTATCCAACTGATTCAATCGCATGATCAACAGAACCTGAATATGATGCAGTATTGTAGAAACTAGTAAAATTTTATGTTGCTAAAAAAAATCTTAGGAAAATTATTAAATTGATGTCTAAATAATGTATCAAAGGTCTTTTCCCTTCTGTGTGCAGAATCCTGCCACTATCAAACTAAATCGGATCTTCATAAAGAAACAACCTCTTGCAACTTTGAACAGAAAAAATAATGCACGTACTGGACTATAGAGAGCTTTATTCTTTCCTGCGAGGACGAGATCAGGAGTATCCCATGCATAGCATCCTATGCCTTTGAGCCATGTTAAATCTTCCTTATATTTAACCTGCAAAAACAAAGTAGTAAGAGAAAATTTAACTCTGTGAAATATTGTCAGAAGTCACCAGAAGTCACCATAAACTCTTAATTTAACTAACTAGTTAAATTGTTTAACTCTGTTTAGCAGATTTCAAGTAGAAGAGATATATTTTTCATTTGGCACGTAAGCTGAATGCAAAAGTCCCCTTGGCAACTCTTAGAGCGAGAGCTGTAAACCTAAGATAACCTCCGATGGAAAGTCCTTTAAATATCTACATCTGCTCAGTTCTGGCAGAATAGAGCCCGAGTCTGTTTTTGCCATTCAATTCCACATAACATATTAACTATTAATAAAAAAATACGTATTCCTTTGCTTTTAGCTACACTTTATCATAGAGCTTAGAAGTTTTTGACAGATTTTAAATTCTGAGATCATAAACAAAATGCAGTCAAAAGTCCACTGGTAACCCTATGAATCTTGAGTTCACTTTGCATGTGGTATTATGACTGCTAAGCTTAAATGGGGTTTTTAAATATGGATTTTATTGGGGTTTATTTTTTATATTTTGTACGGTATTTTAAATTTAGGCTATTTTGAATAAGTTTTTTAAAATGTGTTTTATTGTAATATATTGTATTATTTTATTTGCCTGTTCACCGCCCTGAGTCCTTCGGGAGAAGGGCGGTCTATAAATCTAATAAAATAATAATAATAATAATAATAATAATAATAATAATAATAATAATAATAATAATAATAATTATTATTATTATTATTATTATTATTATTATTATTATTATTATTATTATTATTATTATTATTCCAGCATATGACCAAAAATAGAAAACCATGCACTTTGGAATTGCTTCATAAATTAACCACCCTACAGTTTCTCAAGCCTATTGCTCTGTAAGGCTTATTTTTCAGAGTATAAGATGCACCTTTTCCCCCCCTAAAAGGGGGTGAAAATCTAGGTGCGTTTTATACACTGAATGTAGCCCTGCCCACCCACTGGTCCCCACCCTTTGGCCTCTGCCTCCCAGCAATTTACCTCCTTGCAGCAAGCAGCAAGAAGAAACAGCCCATCTCAGCTTCAGCACAGCCTAATTAGCACAAATTGATTGTCTTGGATCGGCCTCCTGACTCTCAGCTGTTTCAGGCTGCAGGGATTGCCATTGCCTATTGCTGCACGGGCCTCTGCTGCTTGCTGCAAGGAAGTAAATTGCTGGGAGCAGATTTTTTTTTCTTGTGCTAATCAAGCTATGCTGAAAACGAAAACGAAAGTAAAGCAGGCTACTTGCTTGCTGCTGGGCAAAATTGCTGGGAGGCAGAGGCAGATTTCTTTTTCTTATTTTCCTCCCCAAAAAAGGTAGGTGCGTCTTATAGTCCGGAGCGTCTTATACTCCGAAAAATACGGTATTTATGTGCAAGATGCAAGTGGTCAACATAGATTAATACTCACAGTACTAACTGCATCAGTGACTGCACGATGGTGGTAGTGTTCTGGCCGATCTGGGATAGATCTCCAAAATCCTAATTCGCTCATGTACTTTTCTTTATATTTCACCTAAAAAAAAAGTATTTGCAAACAATGAATAAATAATATAAAATAATATTAAATTAACAAAAAACACAGAATGTATATATGTTTTCTCACAAGAAAGCCCCACTAAATGCAACGGGACCTGCAAAAACTGAACTGCCTTATGTAGGCAACCCAGACTAAGAAAAATATGCACTGAATGGAGGTACCAGGATGTGGCACAACTCACTTCTGCTGCTTGAAATTCTTTTCTGCCAGCAAAACTGAACTAGAAGGTGGGGGAAGGGGACAAATGAAGCATTGTGTAATACCAAATCCATACCCTAACCAGACTGGGGAGGATGTCTGCAATGCCATCACAAAATTAAGACAAGGATACACAGTGCTAAGTAATTCCAATACAGTTATTGTTATTCAGTCACTAAGTTGTACCTGACTCTTCGTGAACCTATGGACCAGAGTTTGACCAAATTCATGTTCATTACATTAATGGCACTATCTAACCATCTCATCCTCTGCCGTCCTTTTCTCCTTTCAATCTTTCCAAGGAGTTCCCCTCTTTTCATTTGATGGCCAAAGTATTTGAGCTTCAGTTTCAGTATCTGTCCTTCCAAAGGACAGGCAGGGTTGATTTTCTTTAGGATTGACTGATTTAATTGTCTCATCAATCCCAAGGGACTCTTAAGAGTCTTCTCCAGCACCACAATTTCAGAACATAAATTCTTTGGCACTCAGCCTTCCTTACAGTGCAACTCTCACAGAATTACTACTGGGAAAGCCATGGCTTTGTCAATATGGACCTTTGTTGGCAAGGAGATGTCACTGCTTTTTAATATCTCATCTAGGCTCTGATGCAGTATTCTAAATCTAATGGAAGCCCCCCAAACCCCAATTTGGTGTAATGATCCCTAATGACAAGTGAATTTGCCTGTAGCTGGGTGGGTAGGTGGGATGGGAAACAATTGGACCCCTTTAAAAACAAGGTCCTGTAAAATGAATGTTTTTGAGTTAAATGGAAATTGAAAATGTTTTATAGTGAGGCAGAATTGTATGTTTAAGAAGCCATATACTTACTTTGCTGATATCATCAGTGACCTTGCGGTGATAGACAATATCTAAGGCATCCTTTACAGTGTGGTATTTACCCTTTGCTCGCTCAAATGTTTCTTTGTAACGCAGCTGATTAAAAAAAACAAAAAACAGAAGACATTTGTTTGAGATGTATTTCTATATCATTAATGAGATAGTACTGAATTATGTCTGCTAACGTGGGACGAATCAGACATTATCTTCATTTGTTCAGCTTTTGCACAGACAAAAATAATACTATAATAATAACAACAACAACAACAACAACAACACAATATTATCTAATTATATTCTGACAGCTTAATTTTCCGTATATTTAATGTAGTTTTCTCTGCAAATGCAAATGTTCCTTCCCTTCCAGTTTACGCAATACTTTTGTTTACTTCATTCTTTTTTTAGATGAAGGGATAGATAGATAGATAGATAGATAGATAGATAGATAGATAGATAGATAGATAGATAGATAGATAGACAGACAGACAGACAGACAGACAGACAGACAGACAGACAGACAGACAGACAGACATGATAGATATTCAATTATATACAAAATGTACATTCTAAATAATCCTGGTTTTCTGCAAAAATTCAATTCATCCCTATTCAGGTAATTATTATTTCATCTGCTAAATAATTTTTGTATTAATTTAATATTTCATTATGAACAGCCATGTAATAAGAATTGATTATCTCCAATTATCCCCCCCATAACAACATTTATAGCATGAAAACATGTATTATCTAAAAAATTATTTCTTTTTTGTCATACACTTACATCACTGGCGTTCAGATAAGCCTTCTTAGCTCTGATGAGGATTGGTGTATCTGGGACTGTTACGTATTTATCCTTTAGTTTATCGTAGAGTGATCTGTATTTTTTCTAAAGAAACAGAAGTGGGAAGGGAGGAAAAATATGATTAATATTGAGACTTGTGCTCTATAGAGACTACAGTATAAAAATGGGACCCCGAGTATCACAGTGAGCACGGCCTGAAGTCTTGCTCTTTAGGAAAACCAGATGTTTATCCATCTCGCCAAGACAACCCAAATGGTTGCAACTTTTACCTCACTGGCAAAGTCCTTCACATGCTTAGCAAGTTTTAAGGCAGGCGTCTGGTCTCCAGCATGATGATGTGGTCTTTCCTTGGTGGCGAGTTCAACATACAGGTACTGTAGAAAAATATAAAGTTGTTACAGATCAGACAGGTTTCATGTACATCTAAAAACTTAGACTCCTTCTTCCATTGAATTTTGCATACTTATATCTTTGTTTTTTCTGCTGTTAAGTGCCAGCTCATGCTTACATACAGGCACTTTTTAAATCAGGGATCTCTGAAGATCAGAGCTACTGCTTTTTGTAGGAAGAAATGTGCTTTACAACCAAGAAAAAACCCTTCAAATTAATGGGATATTTCTCATAATAAATATTTGTGCTGTATTACATACTGTATATACATTTGTAATAATTAATTAAACCTGTGGTGAGTTTCAAAAAAGTTTGCTACCGGTTTGGTGGGTATGGCTAGATGGGGGGGTGTTGTGACTCCGGCCCCCGAGCCTGTCCTCATGGAGAAGGAGAGAGTGGGAGACGAGCCGACAAGGCCTCCCTCTCCAGGTCCCTCCTTCCTGGCAACGCCTCAAATACTGGCGGAAGGCCAGGAAGAAGGTGTGTCTGAGCCTCCACAGATAGAGGACGAGGAGGATTGATCCTGGATAAAACCTAGGCATCATCAGCAAGAGAGGTGTGCGCAGCAGAGGAAGAGGTGTGGCAGGCCCAGAGAGTGCTGAGTCACTAAACCACATCCCACAGGGGATAAAAGCGGGAAGCGGGTGGGATTGCCATCTGACCCTTGTGATGGACAAAAGCTTCTAAGGGTGAACTGCATCGTGTGAGCTTCAGACAGTTTTTGGATTTAAGGCTTGGATTTTCATGAGTAACTCTTGACTATTCTGTAGACTCCTGGTTGCTCTGGCGACGGACTATAACACGTTGACTCTTGATAAGAACTTGGCAGGCACTTGGGGAATCGTTGCCAGAACTTTTGTCTGCCAAAGGGAACCAGGCCAACTTGTAAATAAGTTGCTGGCAGACATTCTTCGACACGTGTGTTTTCTTAGGTGAGGTGGAGGGGACAGAACATCTGGCATGTGACAGAGTGGGCATGGCCAACTTGACATCACTCACGCACATCAGTCACATGACCCCCCCATCTAGCCAGGCCCACAGGAAAAGATAGGATTTTGGGGGGAATTTCCACCTATCTACCCCTGCCCTCCCTTTGCCAGTCACCCCCGTTTCTCCTCCTTTAGCGGCCCCGGCCCTAGCCCCGCTTCCTCCCCCACTACCACCTCTTTGTTCAGACTGCTTACTTTCGGTGGTTGGTCCAGAGTCTGGAAGGCAAGCTGACTGGAGTTTTTGGTAGCCTCCAGCCAGCTGCCACTGCTGGAAAGTGGCTGGCAAAGAAGCCTTTTTGAGAGCCACTTTGTGGCTGTGGCAGCTGGCCACAGGCCACCAAAAAGTACCAGAGGTTGCGGAAAAAGTTGCTGCCATTGCCACCATGTTCTTCGTGCATGCGCATCCCATTGGACTTGCAAGGCAATGGGATGCGTTGTAATCAAAGAACATGGCGGTGATGAACATGGCAGGTGGGGCGAGTGAGCAGTAACCAGGGGACCAGTTCGGGGGGTGCTAGTCACCCAGCCATCATTGCCGGTTCGGTGATCTTGGCCAAATTTCTGCCAACGGTTCACACGAACCACTGCGAACTAGCTGAATATCACCTCTGAATTAAATGTATAATGCCATCAAACACTATAATTCCTCCAGGCAGTGTACAATAAAAACAATTAATCATTAATCCAGTTGGAATATTGCCTGGTAGAGTTTTCTATGACAAGCTTCTAAGAAGAAATACTAGCCAAATGCATCAAATAAATGATCCATGTCCATTCTTCCAGTACAGTCAAAGTATAGTAGTAAGAAAAGTTAAATTGCCAAACAACCTGCACCCATATCAACTCAGCTCTGGTTACCAAAATTTAGCACAGTCTTCAACTTTAAGATTTTTTTCCCCAATTTCTTTCAAGTAATCGAATGAGTTAAAAGACAAATGCTTTCTGGTTGGATGTTTGTGGCCTTAAATCGGTGATGAATTAATAGCTATGTTATTAAAACAATACAGCTATGCTACAATTAGAACTTTAGGCATATATAGCCTAGTTCAGAATGTGAGAAAAGTATTGAAGATGGAGGAGGAGGAGGAGGAGGAGGAGGAGGAGGAGGAGACAGATCAGAGCTGGGTTGGAATTAAGACAAAGAGAATTCTTGGAAGTGGAAAAGACCTGAAGATTCCACTAAGCTGACTCAATAATTACAAGCACAGGAAACCATTTGTAATTTGCACAATTACAAAGCACATAACAATGGCAGGAGAAGAGCTCTTAATATATCCTTTCCGATGAGCTGAGTAGGTCACAGTTACTTGGCAGAAATTCCAACAGCACAGATTTATAAAAGGAAAGTTGCCTGCAGGTTCCTAGCTAAGGGCTGTGGGGGCGGGGAGGGGTATGTCTTATTACTTGGAAAAACACCCCAGAGTTATATGTGTGCTTGACAGAGTTCCATTAAATTACATGGGAGGTTTATGAGACTACAGCTACTTTCTTTAGTTGTCATGATTAAGTTGGCTGAGGAAAAACCCTTAAATCAACGCTATTAATATAAAGAGAGTTAATCATTGCATAATACTGTTTTCATGCTTTTAATTTTTTTCTTTTTTCTTTTTTTCTTTAGCTTTTTTTTTTAAATAATTACAAATACTGGCGTTATCAATAGACTACTATGTATTTCTTAAGTTGCCATAATGAACATCTCCGTATCTTTAATTAATTAATGAAACAATTAATTTCAAAATTGATAATTGTAAATATCTTGTTTATTTGTCCTGTTTTGTTTTTTCTTCTATGAATCTTTCTATTTTTTTTATGCAGTTATTTATCCTGTTCCTTTAAATATTTTAATAAACAATAAAAAAATGAAGGAAGACGGCACAATGTTTCTTAACATTACAAAATTAAATGTAATTAGAAAACGTTACACAATTCTTTCATACCTGTAGCTGCACATGTACATACCTGACTCTGCAGTTTTTGTCCCCTTTTGGCTCTGTTGAAATCTGGTGTATCAAGGATTGATGTGTACTTAGTCTTTTGCTCTTTACCTGCAGCTCTGTATACAATCTGGAAAGGATTATATGAATATGATACTGTGAGAACAACCCCAAACATTTAATCATGCCCATCATTAAAGAAAAACAAAGTATCTCCTTAAAGCAGTTGATTTGCGCTAAAAGGTAGAACATTTAACTCAGGGGTCTCCAACCTTGGCAACTTTAAGACTTGTGGACTTCAACTCCCAGAGTTCCTCAGCCAGCTTTGCTGCCAGATGCCAGCCAGCATCTCTGGGAGTTGAAGTCCACAAGTCTTAAAGTTACCAAGATTGGAGATCCCTGATTTACCTCATCGTTGAAAACCCATTTTTCCTGGAATGAAGAATTGCTTGATATTTCTGTCTAAAGTTATCAAAATAATTTAACCACTTTTCACCTTCATTTTGGGGCAGGATATTATTGGAAATGTCCTGCACTAACCTCACTTGCACCATTGACTTACAAGAGAAAAAAAGTCCTTTAGCCCAAAGATATTGTGCAGCACTTACAAACAGTATGGAACAGTAGCTGTTTTCCTTCATCCTTGAACTTGGCTTATAAGAATTAACTTCAAAGCAAATGACCTACAATTCTTTGACTTTTGCAAGCATGTGTCTGTTATAACCAAGCTTTGATTTTAATTTGGTCAAAACTGAGTTGATTGATTTATAAGATCATAACTTCCCAATAATAACAATCAAAGCCTATTATGGAAAAGGAGAGGAGGCCTGAGAAGATGATGACCTGATTATCCATGCTATTTGTTTGCCATTGAGCATGAGTTTCCTCTTCTAGAAGACCCTTGGTTGTTCTCCCTTCAGTAAACTCGTGGTTTTTTTCCCCCCACTGCAGTTGCCCAAGTCATAGATTCCTTATAGAATCAATAGTTAATCTGAGGGGTTTGTTTCTGCTCTTGTTCTTATTCCCCTAGTCTTCTATTCTCCTGCTTTGAAATGTATTCAGTTTGATTGATACTTCTTCCCAATCTAAACTACAATGTTTGTGGTTTGTTATGCTGAAAGCCAGATTGCATACAGATTCCTCCCTGATTACATATATCAGGGTTGTCAAACTGGCAGGCCACGGGCTGGATGCATCATGCACAGGCCATGCCTACCCTGGCTTCGCAAAGGCAAAAAATGTCACGATACATCACGTGACGTCACATGACGCAATCAAGTTTGATACCCGTGACATATATCTACCCAAAAAAAGTGCAGAATTTTCTTCACTTTGCAAAGTTACCAAGTAGTCCCACCATCAATTCCATTTCACATTCGTATTGGTATCAATAGAATCATGTCTCTTGACTATATTTTTTATTGGCAGTTATCTGCCACAGTGAACGTCCAACCTTCTTGTGTCAGTTCTAAGAAAGCAACTATGTGTTAGGAGTCAGCTTTCCTCTTTAATTTAAAGGGCTTTTCATTGTGGGAAAACTAACAAATTGCCTACAGTTGTGTCTGGTGAGATGGGCGGCAAACAAATTCGATAGATAAATAAATAAATACATTGAACTCACCTCACTAAGGTGGGTCTTTAGTTCCTGGTCTTTTCTATAAACAGGGGTATCCAGAACCACAGAGTATTTGTCTCGTATTTTCTTTGCAGCATCAGTGTACACATAATGAGACTGGAAAGAAAAATAGATTTAAAACATTAGCCCCACAAAATTAAGTAAGAAAGTGAAGATTAAAAGAAAGCTAAGATAGGAAGATTCCCTAGCTTCAATGGAATTTCAGTCTCAGCATTAGTATAATATAGATTCATGTTGTCTTATAATAATAGTAACAGAGTTGGAAGGGACCTTGGAGGTCATCTAGTCCAACCCCCTGCTCACGCAGGGGGCTTGTACTAGGGATTTGAACTTCTGAACTGCCGTCCTTTCTGATCGACAATCTCAGTATCTTAGCCACTGAGCCACCAAGTCAGGCTATGTTTTAAATATGTTTTATGTTTTAAATTTATTTATATTATGGGTTTATTTGTAAGCCATTTATTATGGAGATTAAAGTGGCATATATGCTTGATTAATTAATTGATTGATCTTATATGCCACTTTAAAAATATTAAATCTTGCTTTATAGTGAGTCTTAACTTTGAAATAAGGATCAGAAAATAAATACATCTAGCATTGATGGTTGTGGGGGGGAAATGACATACCCAGAGTTTGCGTAAATGCCGCGAACGGACCATATCTGGAGTATCATACAGGAAGCAGCCCAGACCTTTGAGCCATTGTAGATCACTTTTGTATTTAATCTGTGAAATAAAGACATTGATTGAATATCTTCCGCATCAGAATATACACATATTTCGCATAAATCAATAATCTGAACTAGTCTGGAATGCTGGGAAATCACAAAGCCATTTTATTGGAACATTTGTCTAATGCAGGGATGAGAAAACTATAATTTTCCACATGTTGTTTGATTCCATTCTGAACAACCCCAGCCAGCATAGCCAAGACTGATGAATATTGTAATCCAAAATCTTGAAATCCACAGGTTTCCACAGGAGTAGCCAAAACAGCTGCAGTTGATATAACAAACTAACCCTGCTCCATATTTATTTATTTAAGAAAAAAATTATGGTCACCCACTTATTCTCAGTAACTCTGGGTGGCTTACAACAATAAAAAAACCTCAATATATACTGTAAACAATAAAAACAATACCCTCCCCCAGGCTCCCTGGCAACAACTATCAATCAAACAAGCCACTTGATGGGCTTCATCCCACTCTGAGTTCCCCATGCCCGTTGGCAAAATCAGGTCTTCAGGGCCTTTCAAATGAGTGTCAAAGTGGGGACCAATCTAATCTCTGCAGGGATGATGTTCCAAAGGGAGGGGGCCACCACAGAGAAGGCCCCACTTCTGGTTTCCACTAGATGTACCTTCTTAGAAGAGGGAACTGACAATGTTTCCCGCCTCCCCACTCTGCTGGTTCAGGTAGAGATTACCGGGAAAAGACGGCTTTTTAGATAACCTGGTTCCATGCCTTATAGGCAGAGGTGAAATCCAGCAGGTTCTGACAGGTTCTGGAGAACCGGTAGCGGAAATTTTGAGTAGTTCAGAGAACCAGCAAATACCACCTCTGGCTGGTCCCAGAGGTGGGGTGGGAATGGAGATTTTGCAATATCCTTCCCCTGCCACGCCCACCAAACCACACCCACAGAACCAGTAGTAAAAAAAAATTTGAATTTCACCACTGCATGTAGTGCTTTAAAGGTGACAACTAGCACCTTGAATTGCACCCGGAAGCAGATATATGTTCCATTTATTGGCTGTAATGCATTTTGATAAATTCTTTTTAGGGAGGGAAACCATTAATACAAAAAATATTTTGATATTACCATAGGCCTTAATATTTGTTGCAACCCATCTATATATATTTACAGAAACTTATTCTAAAGATTTTAAACAAGTCTCACTTACATCACTTGTAATTTCTCCAACATAGCGGTTGTGTACAGTTTGTGGAGTAAACGGTAAGGAAATTAAGTGTCCTTGCATCTTGAAGAAATCAGTCTTGTAGATAAGCTAAATTAAAGAGAGAAGAAGAAGAAGTTTGTCCCCTCCCAGCAAAATCAAACACAACACAAATTGTGCATCTAATATAAAAATAAAATATGCCTACATCACTGAAAGCTTCTTGGTTTATTTTCACTTGCCGATTGTGTGGAGTATCAGGTGTAGTATGAATTTTATCTTTATTTTTGTGATAAATCTCCCGATACATTCTCTGTAAGAAAAGAAAAAGCATTAAACAAAAAATTAAAGTTAAATCTTAATCTATTTTGTACAGTATTTCCTTAAAAAACACTTATTCTGGTCATTTGAATAGATAGAACCAACCCATGAATGCTAAATAGTGAACACCTGAGTTAGCTATGCCACTTAAATTAGCCCAGGTAGTCCTTCACTTACAACAATTCATTTAGTGACTGTTCAAAGTTACAACGGCACTGAAAAAAGTAATTTATGACCTTTTTTCACAGTTACAATTGTTGCAGCATTCCCATGGTCACATGATTTACATTTGGATGCCTGGCAGCTGGCTCATATTTCTCACAGTTGCAATGTCCTGGGGTCATATAATCACCTTCTGAGATCTTCTGACAAGTAAAGTCAATGGGGAAGCCAGATTCACTTAACAACCATGTTCCTAACTTAACAACTGCAGCGATTCACTTGGCAACTGTGGCAAGAGAGGTCATAAATTGGAGTAAAATTCACTTCACAAATCTTCTGCATAGAAATTTTGGGCTCAGTTGTGGTCGAGGACTATCTGTATTAAAAATAATAGAATACACATGGAGCTCCATGTTCAAATGAGTTGCTTTACAGTAAACAACATTTCGAGAGAAAGCAGGTTATCATTCCTATTTTGTGCTTTCTTACTTGGAATACTCTGGCCTTTTCAGGTGTACCGGTAATTTATTATTTTCTTTATTTTTTAAAAAATTACCCTCCTATTTTAATGCTCAGATCCCATTTCTGCTATGTATGTAGATGATCAAAAAGTTTACTTGACTGTTATTTTCATCAGGTTACCTTTCTATGAGATGAAAAGCTTGTAACTGGACATAATCTCCATACAGCCAGTTTGTGAATGGACATACTCTCCGTAGTGTCCGCTCCCCCAAAAAATCTATAATACATTCCCAACCATTCAGGTAAACCTAAAACATTTACTACCTCAATCAATGCATTAATGCTGATGGAGAAAAGAAGCAAAACATTAACCTTCTTACTATTTTATAGCCATGCAGTTTTTAAGCACAAATACAGTTCTTCGTTGCAAAAGATTATAACTGTGAGCTTTTCAAAGTTATTGATTAGAATACACAATTTAAAATCATTAATATTTCTAGCAGTCATATTTATCCGCTTTATCTAAAATGAGTTCATAAACATTGTACAAAAGTGCACCATTTTTTAATGTAAGATTCCTACGCAAGATTCTAACAGTGATCGCAAATAGTTTTATAAAACCAAGTACTTACTGTATCATAACAATGTTGGTTTTATGAAATGATTTATTTACCTCATTAAGGATTTTATTGACTTTCCTTGTATGTACAAATGGAACAGCTTTGGGCCCAAAATTGTAACCAGCGCCCTTCATGTGTTCAAAAATTTCTTTATATTTTATCTGAAAAACAAATTCATACATACATGTTTTTAATAACTAGAAACCATTGCAGCAGAAACCAAAAACCAAATGAATCGTGTATTATATATAATGAAACCAATATTTCATGTAAACATATAATTAAAAGACCCCATATTGCAGTTATGCCATGTTTGTCTATCTCAATATCTCCCTTAATATATTTGAATATTTTCACGAAACCTCTGATTTTATTATTTTTGTTTTTATTAGTTTCTTTTAAAATTATCTGACTGAATTGAAAGAAGTAGTCAATAAAGAAAGATGCTTGGAATTACATTTTAGAAATATATGTACATTTAAAGCAGAAAGAAAATTATATGACAGATTTTTGAAACAATTGTGATTTTTTTCCATGTATTTTGCAGTAAAATAAAGTTTTTCATCTTATCCTAAATATAAAGTCATACAAATCTTATAGTGATATAGTAGCTTTGTTATAGAGAGATTCTCACATGAGCAGAAAATCTCTTGCATAAATGAGAGGATTTTTCCAATATAACACAAGTTTTCTATAGCTAATAAAAGACTAGAGGTATGTGGCTGTTAGCTCTAAGATATCTGTTGCATATTGTTTTGCATGCTATCTCGTGCTACCTCATGTCTAAAAACGATTTCTATACTCTTAAGCATGAATAAGCATAAAGATTGCATTATGGAATTATTTTGGGTGCTACTGGTATGTGTCTTATTTAATATTACTCTGACAGTATTTTTCTCTTTTTGTCTCTTTCTGTCTGGAACTAAAAATTAATTAAACAGTTACTTACATCACTGCCAATATAGTAGGCATGTTTAGCATGCTTGAAACCAGGGGTATCTGGTGGGAGTTTGTATCCAGTGGGAAGGGCATGCAAGCCAGCGTTCCGGTAGAGAGGCTGCCAAAAACAAATGAATAAATGAATAAAAATTGAAATGTAGACTATTGCTTAACACAGTGTAAGCCGCCCTGAGTCTTCGGAGAAGGGCGGGATATAAATTCAAATTTAAAAAAAATATGCAAAACCCTTTAAGGCAATAGTTGGGAAACTTCAAACTTGTAGAATCAACTTTGGGTATGTTCTAGCACTGTACAAGCAGAAGTCATACCAGGCTCCACAAACACTCTTTTTTCCCAGAACTTCTTCACAGCCTGAGTTTGGTAAATTGAAAATCAAAATCAAAAAATGCAATCCTAGCGGCTTTTAACTGCAGTACTCAATGGTAATAACATTTCAACAAGGGAAGCAGTGATCTCCTCTTGATAGGATATGTTCAAGCAGAGGCAAGCAAATCTGATAGGGATACCCTGCGAGATTCCCCTCTCTCGCAGGTCTGGCCCTCCACACTATCGAGGGCACATCTCGAGGACGGGTTTTGGAACCCCGAGAGTTGGCATGCGAAATCTAGGAGGCTTAGGGGATTTTTAATGAACTGTTTTAATCGCTTTTTACCAGGGAGTTTTAAGGGGAATTTTAAGGGGGGGAGGGAAACTGACGGGTTGGGTTTTGGGGGGTGGATGGGCCCGTCAGGGAGGGGGCTTGGTCCACCATGTGTTCGCGGCGGTAACTTAATAGGTCCTGGGGTTATGGCGAGGGGTGTCGTTCCAGTTTGTCAGGGTCGAGCTATTACAACGGTAAGTGGGAAAGGCAGATATGACGGAAGGGGGGGCCACATCAGGTTTTGGGGGCTCGCCCTCGCTGTTTACGAGCGATTGCGTGCTCCGGCCCCCCAGAAATTTCCCGTGACCCGAGTGGCCAGGATAATCGGGACCTGGGCCTCCGGCTGATGTTATGTAATGCCAGGTCCGCGGTTAATAAAGCCCCCCTGATTTCAGATCTTATTCAGGAAGGGACCGCGGATGTTATGGGCATTATGGAGACCTGGCTGGGCACCGAAGGGGGGATCCCCCTAGTGGAGATGTGCCCACCAGGCTTCCGAGCATTCCATCAGCCGAGGGCCCAGGGTAGGGGTGGAGGGGTGGCGGTTATCATTAAGGAGAGTCTTGAGCCGAGGGAAACCACTGTGCCTCAGATAGCTGGGTGTGAATCCCTCTTCGTGAAGTGGGGTCGTAGAACTCAGGTGGGCTTGTTGATCACGTACCTGGCTCCTTGCTGCGTGACTACAGCCCTGCCTGAGCTGTTGGAGTTGCTGGCCGGGTTGGCAGTTGAAACCCCCAGACTGTTGGTCATGGGGGATTTCAATTTGCCATCAGCCGGCGTAGCATCCTCGACAGCTCAGGAGTTCATGGCTTCCATGACGGCCATGGACCTGATTCAGTTAATTGACGGCCCTACCCACGTCGGGGGAGGTACCCTAGACCTGATTTTTATCTCTGGCCAGTGGTCTAATGATCTGGTTTTAAATGATTTAGTTGTGGAACCTTTGTCATGGTCAGATCATTTTCTCCTTCGTCTAGACTTTCTGACCGCTACCCACCATCGCAGGGAGACGGAACCAATGCGTTGGTTCCGTCCCAGGCGCCTGATGGACCCGGAGAGGTTCCTGACGGAGCTTGGGCCGTTTCCCGAACACCTGGCCCACGACTCGACTGAAGAGCTAGTTGCGGCCTGGGAACGGGCCGCGGCTGGAGCTTTGGACCGTGTCGTGCCTTTGCGGCCTCTGACCCGGCGTCGGTCTCAACCAGCTCCTTGGTTCTCCGAGGAGCTGAGGGAGATGAAGCGCCGGAGAAGACGCCTAGAGAGTGCCTGGAGATCCAGCCGCTCTGAGGCTGACCGGACACTAGTTAGGTCCTATAGTAGGACCTACCTAGTGGCAATGAGGGCTGCGTTCCCCACGCTTCCTCCCTCATTGCATCGGCAGATAACCGCCCGCCGCCCTGTTTGGGTGACCCGCTCGCTCCTTCAACAGGAGGGGCGGAGGACCCCTACAAGGCGTGCCGAGGAGTTTAACGGTTATCTATCGACAAAATCGTTCAGCTTCGGGACGGATTGGATCAAAATTGGGTAGATCCAGGCGAGGATTCCGAGACCCGTCTTGTTGAGGTGGTTTGGGATGACTTTGATCCTGTGACTCCCGAGGACATGGACAGGTTGCTGGGTAGGCTGAACGCCACCACATGTTTACTGGATCCGTGCCTCCTGGTTAGTACTGGCTACTCAGGAGGTGACACGAGGCTGGCTCAGGGATTACAAATGCTTCTTTGCGGGAGGGGTCTTTCCGCGGCCTTGAAAGAGGCTGTGGTGAGACCCTCCTCAAGAAGCCTTCCCTGGACCCAGCTGTTTTAGGGAACTACCGGCCAGTCTCCAATCTTCGCTTTACGGCGAAGGTTGTAGAGAGTGTGGTGGCATGTCAGCTACCCCAGTACCTGGATGAAGCTGTCTATCTAGACCCGTTCCAGTCCGGCTTCCAGCCCGGATACAGTACGGAGACAGCTTTGGTCGCACTGGTGGATGATCTCTGGAGGGCCAGGGATAGGGGTTACTCCTCTGCCCTGGTCCTATTAGACCTCTCAGCGGCTTTTGATACCATCGACCATGGTATCCTGCTGCGCCGGTTGGAGGGGTTGGGAGTGGGAGGCACCGTTTATCGGTGGTTCTCCTCCTACCTCTCTGATTGGACGCAGACGGTGTTGACAGGGGGGCAGAGATCGACTCCAAGGTGCCTCATGTGTGGGGTGCCGCAGGGGTCGATTCTCTCACCCCTCCTGTTCAACATCTATATGAAGCCGCTGGGTGAGATCATCAGTGGCTTTGGGGTGAGATACCAACTGTACGCTGATGACACCCAGCTGTACTTTTCCACCCCGGGCCACCCCAGTGAAGCTGTCGAAGTGCTGTCCCGGTGTCTGGAAGCCGTACGGGTCTGGATGGGGAGGAACAGGCTCAAACTTAATCCCTCCAAGACGGAGTGGCTGTGGATGCCGGCACCTCGGTACAGTCAGCTGCAGATGCGGCTGTCTGTCGGGGGTGAATCATTGGCCCCGATGGAGAAGGTACGCAACTTGGGCGTGCTCCTGGATGGTCGGTTGTCCTTTGAAGACCATTTGGCGACCGTCTCCAGGAGAGCATTTTATCAGGTTCGCCTGATCCGCCAGTTGCGTCCTTCCTGGACCGGGATGCCTTATGCACAGTCACTCATGCTCTCGTTACCTCTCGCCTGGACTACTGCAATGCTCTCTACATGGGGCTCCCTTGAAGAGCACCGGAGACTTCAGCTAGTTCAGAACGCGGCTGCGCTGGTTATTGAGGGAGCGTCTCGAGCTCCCACATAACACCTATCCTGCGCAGACTGCACTGGCTACCTGTTGTTTTCCGGTGCGCTTCAAGGTATTGGTTACCACCTTTAAAGCGCCCATGGCTTAGGACCGGGCTATCTACGGGACCGCCTACTGCCGGCTTCTATCTCCCATCGTCCGGTACGTTCCCACAGAGAGGGACTCCTCAGGGTGCCGTCAGCCAAACAGTGTCGACTGGCGGCCCCCAGGGGGAGGGCCTTCTCTGTGGGAGCTCCGACCCTGTGGAACGAACTTCCCCTCGGACTTCGACAATTACCTGACCTTAGGACCTTTCGCCGCGAACTTAAAACTTATTTATTTCGTATGGCTGGACTAGCCTGATTTTTATTTTTATTGGATGGGTTTTTAAAACTGTGTTATTTTAAGGGGGAGTACGTTTTTTAACATTTTGGGCATTTAAATTAGTTTTTTAAGGGATGTTTTTAATTATTGTGTGTATTTATATTTTATCTGCCTGTTCACTGCCCTGAGTCCTTCGGGAGAAGGGCGGTATACAAATTAAAATATTATTATTATTATTATTATTATTATACAGTTGAATTTAGATTTTCCACTAAGAAAGGGTTGGATTAGATGGCCTAATTGGTCCCCTTTCAACTCTATGATTCTGCAGTCTGCTAAATTTAGGATTATGAAAAAGTTGAGTGTGCTGAACCCTGAATCCTGCTGGCTGTGGTTGATCTTCAGAAACATAAGGATTAGGGACAGATTTGGTTAATATTAGATAGAGAGAAACCCCTCCCCCCCTGAAAATCTGATGTCTGTAACTTAGAACAGGAACAGCATTCCAAGAGAAGAAAGTAGCAAGCCCCTTCTGTTTTATTGCCAAGAAAATAGAACATTTCCACAAATTATCGTCATGAGTTCAGAGAGTGCACTTTCTCAATTTTAGCATCTCACTTCCAAAAAAGGTAGCCAAAATTACACCGCTAATGAAGACACATCTCAGCACACTTTAAAGTTTTATACCATATAAAAAGTTTTTGCAGGAAAGAGAAGACCTCAAATATCCTAAAGACCTGGATCCTTGCATGGCTCATTATAACTCTGCCTGTTGTGAACATCTCCTTATTGTTTTATATTTGATACTCTATTATTTGTATATTATTATTATTGCTGCTGTTCTTCTGCAGCTTCATGATCCCAAATGTCATCAAATCCCTTTCCTCCCTCTTTTAAAAAAATTGTCATCAAGAGCCAACATCCAAGTACTTACTTCACTCTGTATCTTGTAAGCCCGATTTGCCCGCTCCAGATCCACTGTCTTATTTGTTGGTGTATATTTCCCTTTGATATGATGCACGTAGTTATGGCGGTAAACAGCCTAAGAATTGACAAAACAAAAGAAGCTATGTTGAATATTAGCAAAAGCTTCCTCATTGTTTTAGTTTTTAAATGCTGGTTAGATATCAATCAGATCTAGAGAGAGCAAAAGTAGAGTTTCAAAGGAAAATCCTAATGCTGGAGAGGAGAATCTGAAAAAAAGAATCCCTCCCTTCCTTCCTTCTCACATTTGATCTACTGTTCTAGATGATGCAAAAATATAGTAATTAGGAAGTAGTATGACAAAAAGCTGATGGAGAGGAAATATCTTTACTTTGCTATAGTTTTGTTAAAAATTATAACTAGTATCACTGCATGCCAGAGGTGGGATCCTACCGGTTGAACAATTGGTTTGCTGAGTGTGCGTATGCACAGTTTCCATAAAATTAAATTTCTGCATTGCAAACAAGGAAAGGAGCAAGGAAAACAGCTGAGGAAGGTGATTTTAATCTGCCGCCCCTGATCAGCTGGGCTTCAGAAGCAGGAATTAAGGTCAGTATAACCAGGGGGCAGGTGGGCGGGCCCACTTTCACAGCAACTGAGAACTGGTTCGCTCTCGGCAGGACGTGGGAACTACCAATTCGGGACAACCGGTCCGAACCTGTACAATCCCACCCCTACTGCATGCAATTACGGTGATTGCATAAGTATTGATGGCACAACATTACTTTGCCTGGAAAGTCATCAGGTATGGACTATACAAGCACTTGCTGAAAAATAAAGAAAAAACCCCAGTCCTATTGATTTATTGATAAAATTTCTATCTTGTGGCAATTTAAAAAACTTTCAGTAGGTTACATAGAACATAGCAAGCAACATAGAACAAATTAAAACTTCCATGGTAACAAATAAAACCACACCAGAACTTCATATGTAACAGCAATAAATATAATAACCAACCTAAAACATAAGAGTAAAAACAAGGACCCTTTTATCTTAGGATATAGATAGCTGTTCAATCAGGGCTAAATGAACTGAAAAATAAAATGTTCCTATGCATCTAATGTGTGACTTAGATCAGTGGTGGGATTCAGCCAGTTCGCACCACTTCGGGAGAACCGGTTGTTAACTTTGTGAGCAGTTTGGCAAACTGGTTGTTGGAAGAAATCATTAGGGCAGAGAACAGGTTGTTAAATTACTTGCATCCCACCACTGACTTAGATGTAAAAGCAAGAATGGGGGGGCGGGAATCTTCTGTTGCTGCAGTTTTTTGTTTTTTTTTCTGAAGCTATACAATGACTTGCATTGGGGGGAAAATCAGTCCTCATTCAATTTCTGCACTATTTGCAAACATGCTCTATTTGTTTGGTAAAATTGCAAAGAAATGAAACTAGATCATTCTGAAAACAATTTCTGGTTTTGAAATGGGAATATGACCCATTCCTGAACTAATTCCAGCTGCACGTTTGAACTGTTTCTTCACTTGCTGCTGATTGGCTGGTGGTCATAGTACTAGTAAACCATGCTAAGTATGTTAGTGAAAATCCAAGCCATGATCATTAAAGGAAAGGGGAAGAAGCTGATGGGAACAGAAATGCAGATACTCACTTCACTCAGATTCTTGCCACTGAGCACATTTTGAACATAGAGAGGGGTGTGTGTGACTACAGAATATTTGCTCTTCATTTTCTCTGCCTCCGCCTTGTATTTGAGCTGTGAGAGGGGAAGAATACAAAGATAACATCTTCCTTTTTTGTCATTCTATTTTAAAGAAATAATATCCATTTAATAGTTTTTGTGAAAGTAGCACTCTTAAAACGCATCAAGTTGTATCTGGCTTGGAGCCTCTTTTCCATGAACAAAGGGTGCAGTAGAAAACTGCAAACAACAATAGCTTTGGCAAGACTAAAACCATCTTGGAAAGGTGGTTGGTGCCTCATGTGCTGGGCTCCTTCCTGTTAGTTAGAAATATTTTTTGGCATTTTAAAATGTTTGGGTTGGTAGAAGTTTGAAGCGATCAGAAATTGCCGACCATACTTACGAGATTGCGAAGGTCATAGGCATGTTTAGCATGAAGAATTTCAGGAGTGTCCCAAACAAAACAGCCAATGCCTTTGAGCCAGTTGAGATCATCTTTGTATACAAACTGAGGTTTTGAAATAAAAAGAGAAACCGAGAGAAAGGGTGAGGATTCATTCCATGCAATCTCAAGAATGCTTTATCTGTCAACTAAAGTTAACTTCTCAACTTGGGTCCAGCTCTATTTCATGTAAAATGATCTACTAATTTAATTCCAGGCCTGGAAGGAATACCACCGACAAGACTAATTTGAATGTTAATTTCATGTCTTTCTAATATCCATGCTTATCAGGTCTGGTCTGAAAAGTCTTGAAAGTCAAGCAGAATATAATTCAATTGGGCCTTCTTTTTATCAGCCTCTGCCATCTGAAGAAAATATAATTACTAGAAGCAGGAAGCTCCAAAAAGTGGCTGGTTAATTTAAATCAGCCTTTTAAACTCAACTCCATCCAAGGAATCTCTGCTGCTCTTAAGCCTTTAGTTTTCTGATGGTAGTCAGTTTCATTGACAAGAGGAGAAGATGCCTGGTAAGATTCTACATTTGTAATTTTATTCCCCTTTGGCTTTTTTTTTTAAAATCTCATGAATTTCTTTCTTTCCCAAAGTAGACCTTGATTTTTTGCTTGAATACTCTAGAGCTGGGGTGTGAAACCCGTGTCACAATTTTTCCCCTTTGCTAAACCAGGGTGGGCGTGGCCAGTGCATGACGCATCCGAGCCGTGGGCAACGAGTTTGACACCCCTGCTCTAGAGGTTGTTTTGCCACATCTTTGCTTTTCTTTTTTCATTGACCTCTTTGATTGTCCCTTGGCCAGTTTTTTATTTTGTTCTTAAAGTAATACTTATAAGGTTCATTCACTTATCACCCCAAAATGACCAACAGCAGCTGACCTTTGATTTTTCTGCTGATGGGTGACTCTGACAGAAGAAGGTAGGAGGACCAGGAACCCACCAGTCCCTGCCCTCAAAACAAGATGTTTAATGGCAGCAACACAAATAGCTTCATTGCTGAGATGGAGCAAAAGGCAGGCATGGAGATGCAGTGAGAAAGAGCCCACAATTGTATTTTAATAGCATGGATGTTATATTAAATTTTTTGGGTAAATTATTTTTATGGAAGTTTTATATTGAGAAGTATTTGCTATAAAATAAGATCCTAAAATGTTCCATTGCTAATCAGAAAATGATATTGGTTGTAATTTTTTGTGATGTGCATAGTTTGTCCAGGTATACATAATTTCTTGTTTTTATTATTTTAAGTTTTGTAAAATGTAAGTACCCAGAGTTGTTCTGGGATTAGGTGGTCTTTAAATCTAGCAAAATAAAAAATAGTCCTTTATACAAAATCTTACATTGTCCCTGTAAAGTTATGTGCTATATAATTCCTATATCACTTCCAAACAAAAACTGATAATAAGGAGTCTATTTTTAATTCCTATGTTTATAGATGTTTATGGTTGTTTTATAATCTAAACCAACATATGGTGGTTATACATCAGTATCATACTTTCAGCTTTTGTTTGAATTAAGTTGCATTAAAATTAATTTAGTGTAGCTTACAATGTATAAAATGAAGTACATGCCACCACTCATACTTTTTCTGCCTTGTGTAATGTTCGTTTAGTAGATTTCTAAGAAGGAGTTATAATATAATTGACTTACATCACTAAGTTGATTATTGACTTTTCGGGCAAGAATATTGGCATGAGGGTCTGGAATACTAGCCCACTGATGGAGATGGACACGATAATCAACTTCACTGATTTTCTGCTGTGTTTTCTTAGCTGTCACAATGCCCACCATGTCTGGCGCAATATGGATTTTAGCCTTGTTCTTTTCATAGACAGCTCTGTATAAACGCTAGGAAATTCAGACAGAAAATTTAATTAATCGTACGTTAACAAGCTTCCCAGATAAATATGATCTGTGATAATTTTCTAAGGAGTTGAATACCATGATTAGAATAAATGTGAGCAAATGCTTATTGATTTATTTTGGAACTTAATAGTGCTCTAATTATGCTAAAATAGTTTTACAAAAATAAATTATATTATCTAATATAACTACAGCAATATAATACATATAAGCCTTGGCTGGCCTAAAATATCTCGGCAATGTAAGTCTCTCTCTAAATCCAAAGGAATCAAGGCTTTTAATTTTTGTGCTTGACAAGTCACCACTTGGAGAAGTAGGAAATGTTTAATAATATAGCTTTTAAAAAATATCTTACATCAATGTTCAGCTTGCCAACTCTTAAGCATCTTGCAGTGTTGGGATCATCCTGGACACCTCTAGGTAAAGTGTAGAGTGCTTTAAATTTATCATATTCTTCCCGATATTTCACCTAGTGGCAAAGAAAAGAAAAATAAACCACACAGGAACCATGTCGAATTTCGAAAGCAGATTTATAAATGCATTGTTAGGTATACTTACAATACTGGCATTATATTTCAGCTGTTTAGCACGAACGAAAGGCACAGCATCAGGAGGCAATTTATAAGTGATGGACTTGATTTTCTCCCACAGTTTCTTGTATACATTCTGAAGAAAGGAGAAACAGTTATATCTACCAGTATATTTGAGACAAAATCTATGAAACAGCAGTGCAGAACAGGCAGTCCTCGACTTACAACCAGATTTATATTTTAAATTTTATATCATACAGTATGTTTTATTTTAATTGTAGTGCTTCTGACACGAATAAACCAACTTACAACAACCATTCACTCAGTGACCATTTAAAGCTACAAAGGCACTGAAAAAAGTGACACGACCATTTTTCACACTTACGACCGTTCAGCATTCCCATGGTCACGTGATCAAAATTTAAACATTTGGCAACTGGCATGTATTTATGACAGTTGCCAAGTGTCCCAGGGTCATGTGATCACCTTTTGTGACCTTCCGACAAGCAATGTCAATGGGGAAGCTAGGTCCACTTAACAACCCTGTTACTAACTTAACAACTGCAGTGATTCACTGAACACCTGGGGCAAGAAAGATCATAAAATGGAGCAAAACTCACTTAATGACTGTCTTGCTTACCATGAGAAATTTTGGCTCAATTGTGGTCGTAAGTCAAGGAATACTTGTAAACGGTAGCACAGTATAGAAAAATTTTTGCTTTTTGTATAGAACAAAGGTTTGTATCTTCTTTAGCATTCTTGCCAATGATGACACAAAGCAAAATTTGTCAGCAATTAACATACAACTCCATATCAATCTTCTACAGTATGTAACCCAGAATTACATATTCCTTCGCATATAACTTTATCTCCTCTTAATCTTCTTGAGTTGGTTGGAAATGAAAGGAACATCACCCCCATTCTATGATCCATCCTAGATAAGCCAGCCTAAGCAGGAAGAGACGTAAATACTAAGTAATCCTCACATTCTGATTTTGGCTGTTATATATTGGTATAAGAAGCTACCAGAGCAGCAGTGAGTCAAAATCTGTTTTCCTTAAAAGGTAAAGATTCCCCTCGCACATAAGTGCTAGTCGTTCCCGACTCTAGCGGGAGGTGCTCATCTCCATTTCAAAGCCGAAGAACCAGCGCTGTCAGAAGACTTCTCTGTGGTCATGTGGCCAGCATGACTCAATGCCAAAGGCCCACGAAATGCTGTTACCTTCCCACCAAAGGTGGTCCCTATTTTTCTACTTGCATTTTTTACTACTTGCATTTTTACTTTCGAACTGTTAGGTTGGCAGAAGCTGGGACAAGTAACGGGAGCTCACCCCGTTACGCGGCACTAGGGATTTGAACTGCTGAACTGCTGACCTTTCGATCAACAAGCTCAGCATCTTACCCACTAAGCCACCACATACCTCTGTTTTCCTTAAGCGCACACAAAAAGTAATTTCAAGTGGCTTCTGAACTTGGCAAAACTTGAACCATTTTATATTCATTAGCATGCATGCTGTTTGATATGCCATCTATAGTATGCTATCATAACTCCAGAATAGCATTAAAAAGAAAAATACTCACATCACTGAAGAGGTGCTTGAGTTTCTGGATCCTATCATGATCTGCCGTTTTCAGTACTGTGGTATATTTGTCCTTTGTTTTATGGTATTGTTCTTTATATTTCAGCTGCAGTAAAAGTGAGTTATAGTCATTCAATCTCTTCATACAAATTACAGAAAAAAGAAAATGAGGAATAAACCTAAGCAAAGAAGGAGAATGAACTCACCTCACTAGCATTGTGACCACTCTGAACGGCAGTTACATAAACTGGCGTGTCCATAACCACACCGTAGTTCGGTAAATTGTCCTTCCCTTGTTTTGTGTATTTCAGCTGTAAAATCAAGGCAAAAGAAGCAGTAGGGCTTAGTTCTTTAGTAATCATATGCACAACCTATGAGATTATGCTTTTGAAGTCCATGTATTATGGAATCTCTATAATATACATCAGCTGATAGCTTTAAAAAATATTGCAGAGCTATATTTCTACTAAAGCCCTTTTTGGTTTAGAAAAATTAGAAAGGTTTGCTTTGTTCCCAGAAAGTGAGACACTATCCTTGCATTTATTTATGCCTGTATTTTTTTTTCACAAAGGAAAATAATTCTATAAATAAAGATGCCTTAACTCAGCTATGCTCAAGCATAGCAAGCCACGACTGTAAGCAAATCATGTTGTCCTGATTCTCACAAAACATTAAATGAAATGAATCAGGCAGTAAAAGAGTTGTCATGCAGATCATTCCAAAGGTGATTTTCCAAAAATCAGTTGGACTTTCTTGGGGTTTTTTTTTTCCCTTGAAAACATTTCGCTTCTCTTCCAAGAAGCTTCATCAATTCTAACTGAACAGTGGGAAATGGAAGGATTTATATCCTCTGCAGTCATCTGCGCGTTAGCACTCTGAGAGTCGTTAAGGCCACTTGGGAGTTATCTGTATCCTCAGAGACACCCGAATCAGAGTGCAAAATGATTTGTTCTGATTCACAGCAGCTTTCCTACATTAAACAAACAACTGTTTCCTAACTGTGCTACCTAATATTCCTCAGTGGATCTATGGATGAGCCCTAGTGGTGCATGATTGAACTGAGTAACTAAATATGCCTCCTAAATGTAGTTCATGCTTCTTCTTCTTCTTCTTACTTGACTCTGAAGGTCATAAGACTTCTTGGCATGCAGGATTTGAGGAGTGTCCCACACGTAGCATCCAATTCCCTTCAGCCAGTTCAAATCATCTTTGTATAGCACCTATAGTTAGAGAGAAAATAATAAAGCATAAAACTTCTCTTATCATCCCTTGCATATCATAGTGATATCTTCAATCATCTTACAGTTTAATTCCAGGGCAAATTTTACAAACAAAGGGACATCAGAAACATTAGATTTGAATTATCTAATGCAAATCAGAACATAGAGCAGATGAATGTCTTTCTTAGTTGCTTCTTGATATATTCCTACTTGATTTAAAAAAACATTTTTTTTGACATTATATCTGGTTACAATATGGAGGATTTAAAACAGAGATATAGTGGTTTTGTTTGTTTTGTTTTGTTTGTTTTGTTTACATTTATACCCCGCCCTTCTCCGAAGACTCAGGGCGGCTTACAGTGTATAAGGCAATAGTCTCATTCTATTTGTATATTTTTACAAAGTCAACTTATTGCCCCCCCAACAATCTGGGTCCTCAGGTTGAGAACCTCAGGTTCTCAAAGCATTGCTGAATTACAATGTGCAACGTTCCCCTATTTGGCTATTTCCATTTAGGATTTTTATCACTTTCAGTTTAAGGCAGTCTTCCTTTGGGGGACAATTAGCACTATCCAATGAAGGTCCATGGAGATTCTTAGTCATCCCGGTCATGGTTGTCCCAAAGATGCTTTTTCAAGAGGCAACTGGACTTTCTTGTTTTTTCTTTGAAGTCATTTCACTTCTCATCCAAGAAGCTTCTTCAGCTCAGACTGGATGGTGGGGAATGGAAGGATTTTAACAGTTCCAAGAAGGCGCCACACCAGGAGTGGGTTCTACTTACCTTTACTACTGGTTCGCAACTGGTTCGCAACGGGGCCATGCATGCAAACTTCTGCGCCTGATGACGTCCGGATCAGTGGGCGGAGCCTCCGCCGGTTTTACTACTGGTTCTTGCAAACTGGTCCAAACCGGGGGCAACCCACCACTGCTCCACACCCATTTGCACCACTAAGGTGACCCTGAGGGCACATATAAACCTCCAGGTGGTTCCAAAAGGATGCAAATGACCAGCTGTCTGCAAGGAATATAAATCCTTCCATTCTCCACCATCCAGTCAGAGCTGAAGAAGATCCTTGGATGAGAAGCGAAACATCTTCCAAGAAAAACAAAGGAAGTCCAGCTGCCTCCTGAAAAAGTACCTTTAGGATATCCAGTGAAAGCCCATGAAGGCTGTTTACTTCATGGTCATACTGTTCTATGCCAGCAGAGAAAGCAAAAGCTCTGGATTACCGACACAAATCTTGACTTATCGATTTGCAATAAATGAAGCATTTGTCAGGGACCGTGAGACCAAACCATTACTTACATCACTCAGAATCTCCTGAGCCTTTCTAGCCATCACCACATCATTCTCTTCAGGGGAACAGTTCCACTGGTGCAGGTAGGTTCGGTATTCAAGGTCACTGAGGATATACTGACATTTCTTAGCCAGCACATGGTTGATCATGTCACTTGGAATATGAATGTGTGCCTTGTTGTCTTCATAATTTTTCCTGTAGGCCAACTGGAAAACAAGACAGAAGTGGAAATTATTAGAAAAATAAAGAGGTTCAGGGCTCTGGGCTCCATTAAAAAACAGACAGCATGTAACAATCTTGTTACCAAAGTCAGATTCAGAACGGTTCTGAAGAAATGAGCAGCATGGTTAGCACAACATCAGCATGCATTTGTTGTCTTCCAAGGCCTCACCCTCATCCCCAATCATCAGACATGTTGTCCTCTCTTTATAATACAGGTTGTCCTCAACTTACAACAGTTCATTTAGTGACCGTTCAAAGTTATAACGGCACTGAAAAATGTGACTTGTGTGCGGTTTCCACAGTTACAACCTTGGCAGCATCCCCATGATCAGGTGATCAAAATTCAAATATTTGGCAACTGGTTCATATTTATGACCATTGCGGTGTCCCAAGCTCATGTGATCATCTTTTGCGACCTTCTGATGAGCATAGTCAATGGGGAAGCCAGATTTGCTTAACAACTGGATTGCTAACTTCTCAACTGATGTCAGCTAGCCTGCTGCTTGCTGTCATAGAAAAGTGGGGAGGGATCAGTGGAGAATTTTTCACTGAAGCTTTGCAAATATGGCCTGGATTTTGCTTATCTCTCCAATGCCATTTCTGCTAGCTCTGGTATGCAGCAGCCTCTGGTTGCCTAGCTACAAGGGGTTTGGGCTGTACCATTTGTTTCAAGTTGCTATTTTTGCGCGTTTTGCCTCAGAGCTTCCCTGGAATTTCTTGCTTTCAATTCATTCATTTCTCTAAATCTATGTAGCTGAGGATTTCCCCCCCCCCTAGGAAATGGACAGAGGCAGCCCTGACAACTGCAATGATTCACTTAACAACTGTGTCAAGAAAGGTCGTAAAATGGGACAAAACTCACTTAACAAATGCCTCACTTAACAACAGAAATTTTGGACTCAGTTGTGGTCATAAGTCGAGAACTACCTGTATTCAGCTTCCTAGCTATAGTTCCTGGGACAATTACCATCCAAGAAAAGCCATAAATAACTCCTTACCGCACTCCGCATTTTTTGGAAAGCAAGACAATGGAGCACACTTGGGAAGTCTTTTTTATGTTTCCCCGCCAGATAATGACCCTTTAGCTTCTCGTATATTGCTTTATATTTGAGCTGAAAAGGACGAATAAAGAAAGTGTTAGATGTGTATTTATTTTTTTAAAAAAAAAAGTTCACAAAAGTAATAACCGAAAGAAAACTCATACAGACCTCGCTGTTAATATAATCGGCATGTTTGGCACCAACAATTGGGATGTAATCTGGAGGCAAAGTGTAACCATAAGCCTTCTTTGATTCCCAAGCATCCTTGTACACGTACTAGAAGGGACAAAAATGGCAGATTAGATTTAATGAACTAAGTTTCAAAGAGTCAAAATGCAAGTGCCTCTAAAGCAGGGGTGGGAAACAAAGGCCCTTTTATGACTTGTGGACTTCAACTCCCAGAATTCCTGAGACAGCCATGCTGTCCACAAGTCATAAAGGGTCCATCCTTCCCCATCTCTGCCTTAAAAGCAAGAGCAGGGTCCCTTTTCCCAGTTTGAAACACCAGCCTGCAATAGGAGGGACGATAATGTAAAATGGGTGGGTACCTCACATTTAAAAAAAAAAAATATCCCTGTCTTTAGTGGAAATATTATTTCTCTCTGTCTCTTCCTACTTCTGCTTTTCTCACTCTCTGATATACTACAGCTTATCTTACAGTTATGCACAGGTAGTCCTTGACTTACAACAGTTTAGTGACTGTTCAAAGTTACAGTGGTACTGAAAAAAGTGGTTTATGACCGGTTTTTCACACTTATGACCATTGCAGCATCCCCATGATCACATGATCAAAGTTCAGATGCTTGGCAACTGACTCATATTTATGACAGTTGCAGTGTCCTGGGGGTCACATGATCACTTGACCAACTGACAAGCAAAATCAATGGGGAAGCCAAATTCACTTATCAACAGCATTAGTAACTTAACAGCTGCAGTGGTTCACTCAACAACTGTGGCAAGAAAGCTCACAAAATAGGGCAAAACTTAATAAATGTTTCACTTAGCAACAGAAATTTTGGGCTCAATTGTGGTCGTAAGTCAAAGATTACCTGTATATTCCTTTTCCCTTAGAATGGCAGGAATTTTCTACCCTTATTGAAGAGGAATCCAAAAGTTGTACATAAATGAGTCTGGGAGCCACAATGGGTCCAAAGTCTTGGTGTACTCTCTCTCCTACTTAAAAAGCAGTTCTTTCTATTCCTGTCGGCAAATCCATTCTTTCAAATAAATTTTATGAAGTACCGTGTAATATAAAGTTTTCTTCAAGAGAAATTCCTCTGCTGAAGACTTCATCCTTGATTAAATTGACTAAAAAATTTCCTTTTATTGATCTGTCAAGCAACTTTACTGTACATGTTGTTTTCTCTGTCTTTGGCCCATAGATTATTTAGATCTATCACGATTAATAATCTATTTGAAAGTTCACAGCTAGATAATCATTTGAAGAAGGATATATTAAATTATTGTATTTTATTCCAATTTCATTTTAAACTGTGTTTTATTTTAATTTCATTTCAAATCGTATTTTATTCCAATTTCATTTCAAATCGTATTTTATTCCATTTTAAACTGCTTTTTTTTAAATCAGATTTTAGTAATAATTTGTGTCTGGAATGCTGAACTTTGATATGGCCCAAGGGCTAATCAATAAAGTAAAATAACTAATTTGAAGAAGGAAAAGGCACACAACAATATATTTGCACAGTTAACATAAACAAAATTTATTCCAGCCCATAAAAAATGTATTACTCATTGATTTTATCTAAACCATAAATTTAAATAGTATCAATGAATAATATTTAGTAATTTAAATTATTGTGAAAGTAATTGCTGGTTCAGAATTAAGACATAGTGTGGGATGCAGGTTTCAGGGAAAAGTGAAGTTCCAACAAGCATTTGCATCAAAAATATGCTTCCCCAGGTTAAATTTCTTCCTAGTAATAGAAGAGATCTTGAATTTACATGATATAAAATACAAGATAACTTACATCGCTGTATAGTTTTATCATCTCTCTGGAATGATTTAAGGCCGGTGTGTCATCAGAACCGATGTAGTGGCCTTTTTGAAGGTTAAAGGTTTCTTTGTATTTCACCTAAACGGAAAAATGAAAGGCAAGGCAAAAATTTCAGACATCAGCTTGAGTTTAAGGCTAACTTGATAAATTGGCTGGCTAGAATGATGACTATTTTAGAGCACTATAGAGAATTTGTTCTAATTTTTAGAAGTTTATAAAGTATTATCGCTTCTTTATAAGTGCATTTCTTTTCTGTATGAAAGACACTAAAGATATAGACCAGGTTATTGCTAGGAATTCTGTCATTAACATAGACTTCATAAAGTTATTCTGGCCTCAAACATGGATTATATTTTTAAAAGCATTGTAGAGCATTTATGTTATATGTAACTGCCCTAATATTGAAGGTTTTGTTAAAAATAACATTGCATTATGTAATAGTATATTAATTTAACCTTCAGTCTACTGAATAATTAACACTAGATAAAATGATCAAACAAAACAAGGACAAACTTATTGTATGGTATCTGAAAATACATATTCTCTCACACAGGGACACACATACTGTACATTGACCCTACTGCAGCCATTCTGTTTTAAAGAATGCTTACGTCACTCTGCATGATCGAGTTTGCCTTTGCCAAAACCACATCTGGAGTGTCTTCAACGGATGTGAAATGGTCAAAATTATCAATGGCTTCCTTTGTGTAGATTCTCTGTAGAAAAGCATGACATAATCATAATTATCTTCTGGACAAAGTCTAGAATGCTGCTATGAGTGTACAAAACAATAATTTACCTTGTTTATTAATTCCTGAGCATTTTTTACTCTCTGATGATCCACCGAATCTAATGGAATCCAACCACAGCCACGGAGCCATTCAAGATCAGATTTATAAAGATTCTGTAAACATTAATAAATTATGATAAATACAATATATCTATAGTACAGTATCTATCTCTATCTCTATATCTATCTATCTATCTATCTATCTATCTATCTATCTATCTATCTATCTATCTATCTATCTATCTCTGATTTATTTTCCTAGATCTTTCTCTTAGATATGCTTTCATATCTAGCTTGTAAAAAAATTTAATTTCAGTAAAACTGGAGTTGGGTGGCTATAACAAATCTGGATAAATGATAAAAAGGTAAAAAGTAATAATATTAATAATATTACTACTTACATCACTTTGAAGGTCATAGGCTTTCTTTGCCTGGATGCAATCATTTTGGTCAGGGTGACACGTCCATTCATGAAAGTGGTGACGATATGGAATTTCACTGACAATGTGCTGGCAGTCTCTGGCTGCAATCACTGAGCGTATATCTGGAGGTATGTGAACGTGGGACTTTGTTTTGTGATAGGATTCTTTGTATAACCTGTCATTCTGAATCTTGCCAGCATGCTCAAACCACACCAGTTTTGGATCCTCTCTCATATTATTGACCCCAACATAGTGGCCTCTTTGGATGACGTAATCTGCCTTATATTTCAGCTAAAAAGGAGAAAAAATATAAGTGTAAATATCAGCCTTGAATCTTTTCTTCTTCTAACTTGTGAAATATGGTACTTTTTAGTGTCCTCAGTTTCTGGAAAGATTAAGAAAAATACGGGTGCAATTGCATAACTTTCAAAGAGAATGGGCCCCTGAAATGATAAACCTGACTGGGTCATCGCGATGAGAAATTGGATGGGCTTTGATAGGTTTTGCAATATTATGAATAATAATAATAATAATAATAATAATAATAATAATAATAATAATAATAATAATAATAATAATAACAACAACAACAACAACAACAACAATAATAATAATAATAATAATAATTTAATTTGTATACCGCCCTTCTCCCGAAGGACTCAGGGCGGTTTACAGCCAAAATAAAATACAGCAACACATACAATACTAAAAACAAACATTAAAAAACTTATTAAATTTGGCCCAATATTAAAATACAATGAAGGATGAGCATGGCAGATATTTGAAATCTGTGAGATTTTTGAAAGGTAGAAAGATTTTTACCTCACTTTGGACGTTATCAGAATGCTTGGCATGACGAAATGGCACGCTGTCAGGAGGCAAACTGTAGCCAATAGCTTTATCTTTCTCCCAGCTGTCCTTGTACAGATGCTGCAAAAAAAGAGCAGTAAGAAGTTAAGATTTTCTGAAACACTATAATAGTTTCTAGTTCTATCAAAAACGCACCCAGATTAAACTTCAGATTAAAAAAATAACTGTTTAAGCAATTTATTCCATATCTTGGAAATGTTTCCCTTGGGCCCTTTTTCTTCATAAATTCACTGTTTATTGTCTCTTCAAAATATTTAAATTGTATTTCAATATTTCAAATATAACTAATTATTAAAAAACTGCCATATTCAGAGATACACAAGTGGTCAATCTCAGCACTATCATGATTAATTGATGGCGAATCTACAGGATTCCAGTTGGAGATTCCAGAGATTGGGTCCAGAACCTTTTATATACACATAAACACACACACACAGCTGTGTTGAGTCACTAAGCTATAGCTCTTTCCCTTTGAAGTTCTCTATCAGTGTAGCTTGGTTATATATGGCAGCCTTCAAAACAGTATCTAGGGGGCTCCCCTTACTGAGGTTATTCAGGAGAGACTGGGCGTACGATAGATCTGGGTTTGGATCAAGGAGTTCATCTTGAAGGCTCACAAGGTCCTCTCTAACTCTGATTCTGTGTTTGTAGGTGCAGTATTATACTGATGTAGTCACAGAGAAATGTTCGTGTTTTGACTTGTTTACGGTTGTCCACTGGCCATGAGTTTGTTTCTGTGTTCAATTAAAAGTGGAATATCCACTCCCATCAGAATGCACTTGCAGATAAGATCAGCTCCAGAACTTAAGTTCCTTCACATAAATGAACATCTATCCAGACAATGGAACTTTTCTCAGTGGTAGTAAATAGAATTATGGAACAACTTCTCCAGAAGGATGGCACTGAATCATAACTAATTCCTTAAAGAAATGGAACATTAAAATGGGACTGGTTAAAGAGAAACTTAGGGAAAACAGTAGATGGTTTTAATTCTGTCATTATATTTGAGGGTCCTTAACAGTCACTTAAAGATGATTGTCTTATTTGGCCTGGAGCTGACATCTGTGCATAATTACTGTTACTGTAATCACAAAGTTTGCAGAAATACAGAAAATTTTCTCTACACACTGAAGAGCCCAGTGAAAACTGAGCCAATTCAAGGGGAAGAAATGCTGAATAAATAAATGGGGAAGAAGTTAGAAAACTTGCAGGGGGAGAAAAGGAATGGGATTCTGAACAGGGAATACCACTGCAGGGTCACTGCCACTGTTCCCTCTAAACTGCGCGCGTGCGCAAATGCGCACTGCTGACACGGTCTCCGCGCACAGAAAATCTGTGCTGCGCAGCTAATCAACGTCATTTGACAGGCGTCCATTTGTGGCGTGTTTTAGCTAGCCGAATCTGTGCTGCGCAGCTAATCAACGTCATTGACAGGCGTCCATAATGGACGCCTGTCAATGACGTTGATTAGCTGCGCAGCACAGATTCGGCTAGCTCTGATGTTGCTCACAGTGGTCCAAGGGACCGCTCAGGGAGTTAGTGTGCTTGCTCAGACTCGTGAAAAATTAGAGGGAACATTGGTCACTGCACATTGTGTTGCAGCTTTTGAGTTAAAAGAACTGTGTGAACTACCGAGTAACCAGATGGTAGTATGAGCATATAAGAGGATATACAAATGGCTGCATAAATGAAGAGTAAAAAAGTGTGGGGGTATACAAATGGAAGCAACTAAAACTAAAATTACACTACTAACCAGAGCATACAAAACATTTGCTAGACCAATTCTCGAATACAGCTTGCCTGTCTGGAACCCATACCTCATTTCGGACATTAATACAATTGAGCGTGTCCAGAAATATTTCACAAGAAGAGTTCTCCACTCCTCTGATCACAACAAAATACCTTATGCCACCAGACTTGAAATCCTGGGTTTAGAAAATTTAGAACTCTGTCGCCTTCAACATGACCTTAGTATAATTCATAAAATTATCTGCTACAATGTCCTTCCTGTCGAAGACTACATCAGCTGCAATTGCAACAATACACAAGCACACAATAGATTTAAACTTAATGTGAACCGCTCCAATCTTGATTGTAGAAAATATGACTTCAGTAACAAAGTTGTTAATGCCTGGAATGCACTACCTGACTCTGTGGTCTCTTCCCAAAATCCTCAAAGCTTTAACCAAAGACTATCTACTATTGACCTCACCCCATTCCTAAGAGGTCTGTAAGGGGCATGCATAAGAGCACTAACGTGCCTACCGTTCCTGTCCTAATTTTCCCTTTGACTGTATCCAATTCGTATTTCGTTAGTTACCTCTCGCTTGGACTATTGCAATGCTCTCTACATGGGGCTTCCCTTGAACAGCACCAGGAGGCTCCAGCTAGTCCAGAATGCGGCTGTGCAGGTAATAGAGAGAGCACCATGGTGATCCCATATAACACCTATCCTGCGTGGCCTGCACTGGCTGCCGGTAGCCCTCCGGGTGCAATTCAAGATGTTAGTGATCACCTTCAAAGCGCTCCATGGCTTAGAACCGGGGTATCTACGAGACCTCCTTCTGCCACCGATAGCCTCCCAACGACCTGTGCACTCCCACAGAGTGGGCCTGCTCTGGGTGCCATCATCCAAACAATGTCGGTTGGTGGCCCCCAGGGGGAGAGCCTTCTCTGTGGCAGCACTGGCCATTTGGAACGAGTTACCTCCGGGATTACGCCAACTCCCCGACCTCCGAACCTTCAAGCGGGAATTGAAGACTCTACTATTTAATCGTGCGGGACTAGCCTAAGTGTGTTTTAATTAATTTATTATAATTTTAAATTTTAAAGGGTTTTATATCGGTCTATGACCGTTTTAGCTCATTAGGCCTATTAAATATTTCGTTTTAAATTCATTTTAATCCATTATTTATACTTTGTATATTCTGTGTTTTTAATATGGCTGTAAACCGCCCTGAGTCCTTCGGGAGAAGGGCGGTATAGAAATTAAATTATAAAATAAAAAATAAAATAAAATTTCATGCTTATACTTATATATACTGTTGTGTTTGACAAATAAATAAATAAAATAAATAACAGAGTCCAAGGAAAGCACAATCGGTCAAGAGTGATAAGTAAATTTGTTTTGCAGTCAATGGAATGGAAAACTGTGGAAGAGGCGGATAGAATAGAAATCTCTTGAAATCAGCCCTGGATGGGTGGAACCCCCAGCAAGAAGCTTGTACATTTATATCCTTATTTTCCTTGACTATAATTTTTCACTAACTATCCCATCAGGACTCATGATTTAAAGATATAAAATTATTCCGAATTTTCTATTTACTATGGTTCCTGGGAGGAAACTACATACCTCATTAAGAATCCTAGCTGCTTCTTTAACTGCTCGCAACCGAGGTGTATCTGTTAATGTATAAATGTCCTTGATGCTGTTCCATTCCTGGTGGTATTTAACCTGGAAACAAATAGATTTAACATTAGAGTTATTATAGATCTAAGTTGGCTTTCAGTCCACATCAGCCTCATCCAACATAGCAATAGGAAGGTAGTCTCCAGATATCTGGAACAAATCCAGCTGACTCCATTTCTGAGTTTTATTCCTGTATTTATGGATACTGATCTGCCTTTATTTTTGTGAATAAGAAAAATAAGTATCGACGTACAGAGAACAAAAATATAACCTCTAACTCAAAAATATAACCTCTAACTTATTTGCATAATACATGCCTTTTTGTTTACAAAAAATGGAGAAAAAGAAAAGCTTATTGGCTATATCAGAGTTAAGGTGCATTAAACTCAGCCTCTTTAACCTGTTAGAAACTGTTGTGGTTGGCTTGCCATCCCTGCTCTGCAAATCCCTGGCTATTCTTACTGGGATATGTAAATATAGTTAGCGTATGTTGAAATGCCATTAATTTTATGCACTTCACAAGAGAAAAAGAAGCACGTGGATTTAGCCTTGCCTTCCAGACATTATGTATTTCTTTTTTACTTTATTCATTATTTAATAAAATCATTTATGTAACTGGTGGATTGATTTATTATTTGATCTCATAATTTAATTAATTATTAGGTAAAATAACAGTTTAGTGTAGTAGATAAGGTGCAAATCTAGAAAGCAGGAGCCTGAGAACTGTAATCTCACCCTTAGGCACGAAAGGCAACAGGGTGACTTTGGGCCAATCACCATGAGATTGTGAGTTCTAGTTCCGCCTTAGTCATGCAACCTGGCTGGCTGACTTTAATCTCCCTCTCTCAGCCCAACTCACCTCAGAGGGTTGCTGTTATTGTGAAGGAAGGAGTATTAGACATGTTTTCTGCCTTGAGTTATTTATAAAATAATACAGGCAAGATAAACAGTTAATAATGAATAAAATCAAAGCAGTTGCTGTGGGGACAGGAAGGGCTGGAAGCATCTTTTCAAAACAATCCTGTCAGCCCAATCATGAGGTGTTTGGGCCTATTCTAATCCCCCCCAGTGTAACATGGCTGAGAAGAATCAATACTTTGCACTTGAACGCAAAGGAGACATTCCTTAGTTTGCTTTACAAAGGATTTACTGATGGTAGGAGTCAGTAGGATTAAAGTTTAAAGAATGCTGTAGAGGAAAATAATTGACATAGTTGTGAAAATGTCATTTTCCTACTGCCACAGTTCACAAGGTTCATTAAGCTGGATGAGCTCCGCTGGAGTTATCAACATCCATAGTGATTTGTTCACAATATACTGTTTCCTTTTCAAAGATTTATTCCCTTTATCCTAGGAGATAAATGTAACTGGACTGAAACGAAAAGTCAATACTTACATCACTTAGTATTTCTCCACCTTGTTTGGCTGTGATATAATCAACCCTGTCAGCCACCGGAGTAAATGGCAGTCTATCAGCTTTAGTACGATATAACCTCTATTAAAAGAGAAAGGAATACAGAGGTAAGGCAAATAACGAAAATAAATAGTCATGCAAGAAAGAAAGACAGGAGGAGAATACAGGTAGTGGTCCTCAACTTATGACCACAATTGGGCCCAAAGTTTATGTTGCTATGTGAGAAATTTGTTAAGTGAGTTTTACCCCATTTTATGACTTTTCTTGCCACATTTGTTAAGTGAATCATTTCAGTTCTTGAATTAGTAACACGGTTGTTAAGTGAATCTGGTTTCCCCATTGATTTTACTTGTCCAAAGGTCGCAAAAGGGGATCACATGACTCTGGGATACCGCAACCGTCATAAATGTCAGTTAGTTGTCAAGCATCGAAATGTAAACCATGTGACCAGGCGAATGATGCAACGGTCATAAGTGTGAAAAATGGTCATGTCACTTTTTTCAGTACCGTTGTAACTTTGAACTTTGTAACTTCATTGCCGTTGGAACTTTGGTCACTAAATGAACTGCTGTAAGTAGAGGACTGTCATCTGCATTGACAGTTATTATTTTTGCTTTTGGTTTTTAAATAACTCTTCTCCTTGACTATGCTAAAAAACAGCAGTGCTATTGCTGTTCAGTTTGGCTCCTTAACCTGAAAAATTAATGCTAAATAATTAAATTAATAATTAAATATCTAATTAATAGTAATATTTATTGTTTTAATATTTTACCTGGTTGCTTTTATTGGGTTGTAAAGCTGCCTAGAGTCACCTCTAGGTGAAATGGGCAGTATATAAATCCAATAAATAAATATTAAAGTGGATTAAATTAAACCTCAAGCTTTCTGTTCGTTTTGATATTGCATATCACATTAAATCAAAATCTGTTTTTCTAGCTTTGATCAGTGGTGGGTTGCTACCGGTTCAGCCTGGATTGGGCGAACCAGTAGCAGTGGTGGCGGGAGGCTCCGCCCACCCACCCGGGCATCTCTGCCCATGCGCAAAAGTGTTGCATGCGCACGTGAGCGCGCACACGTCCGCGAGAGAACCAATAGTGACGGGATTTGAAACCCACTACTGGCTTTGACTTAACAATGTGTATGAAATTAGCCAACGATAATGTATCCAATAAACCACAGTAAAATTAACCATAGCTTATTATTTAAAGGTTTTTAGATTATTATTTAGAGAGTATAATTTTTTTTTGTTTTTTGTTTTGTTTTTATTGATGTTGTGCCCTACCAAAAAAGCTGTTTCTTAAGATGGGCAGGCATATACATCTAATAAATAAATAAAAATCACTCAGTGGATACTCAGTTCATAGGAACAACCAAGCACGAAGGAGGAACAGTTTTGCATGAATTAAAGGCTGCACTGTGAAAAAAACCACATTTTTATAAATGTGATCTTTGTAGGAGAAAACCTCTTACCTCGTTAATAAGAGCCTGAGCATGTTTGACATGGTTGACAGAGACAGAATCACTTGGCATCCAGCCAATTCCTCGTAGCCATTCTAGGTCAGATTTATAAACAGCCTGCATAGACCAAAAAAAAAAAAAGTTGAGACTTATTTACAGTTTTTTCAGGAGGCAATTTTTCATTCATTCTAACTGAAATATAAAAATTGCTCTTTTCTCTCAGAAAAGGGCAAATGAATTAGGCACAGTATATAAGGAAGAAGTATTATATTGTTACAATTTTGATGCTGCTTTAAGTTAATCACATTCTGTTTTCTTATCATAGTTTGATAAATATTTTCTTTCACATTCACATTTATATCTGGAATCATATTTTATTGGAAACCTAAAATGCATATTTATTTGAAATTAATGATGTTCTTTACATGGCTGCATCTGTGGAATTCTGACTGGAAAATGTAATTTTCATTAAAATAGTTATCTGCATGTTATGATTCCTATAATAAATATCATGTTTATAGAAGCTGGTTTATTCATACAAAGATGGCTTATAATGATTGAAGCAACACAAGTACTTCAATTTTGAACAGCAATAGTAATAATCAGCTAAAAGTCAATGGAAAATGTAAAAAACAATAATCAAAATATAATAATACAAGCAATGAACTTTCTACTCACATCACTCTGTAATTCATAGGCTTTCTTGGCTTGGATGACATCATTCTGGTCAGGCAAACATATCCATTCATGGAGATAGCGGCGATAATCAATGTCACTAACCAGTTTCTGACATTTCTTGGCCAACAAAATGGACAGCATGTCCACTGGGCTATTAAACTTGGTTTTAAACTTCTCAAAATTTTTCTTGTATTCCCTCTCACTCTGCAATTTGGCTACACGCATCGCCAGCACTAGCTTGGGATCATCATGGATATTCCGGAATCCAACGTGGTGTCCCACTTGCTTACGGTAACCTTCTTTGTACTTGTACTAATTTTAAAGAAAGATACAAATAAAATTTCCATCTGTAATTTCATAAATTGTAAAGGAATTGCATGAGAGAGGCTTGATGCAATATCTGCCCTCTAGAACAGGGGTGTCAAACTCGTTGCCCGTGGGCCGAATGCGCCATTCCCACCAAAGGGGGAAAAAGTCACGGTACATCATGTGATGACAAAGTGATGCCACAAGTTTGACACCCCTGCTCTAGAACAATACCCCCCAGAAATTTGTGTGACTCCCACATGTATGTTTCAGATACCAACCCTGCTACAACATAAAATGTTGCCAGGTTTTGTGCAGCAGCACTCAAAATTCATTGGATAATGATCGGTGATTGGGTCTTAACTTTATAAGCTAGATTTAATGACTAGCTCACCATATTATATTGCTTTGGAACTTAATATAGTCTTTCAGTACTTTTATACTCCCTACACCCATGTAATGTTCTTACCCCGCCTTTTAGATTCTTGCTTTTTATATATGTGTTAATTTATCTTTTATATCTTCTAGCTTTTAATAATTTTGTTCTCTCAGGTGCTGGGGAACTGATGGCTGTGGAACCTCCTTCCATTATAGTTGGTTTATAGTTGCTGTTTGTTTCTAACCAAGGTGCATTTCTAACCAACTGCAATCTTTTATTCTAAGTCTCGGAAACTTTGGTTAGAATAAGTCCTATTTAATATCACCATGGTAAAACATCTTGCCAACCTTGTACCAAGGAAGTTCCAGTAATAGGCTAGACTGGAATATCAAAAGGCATCTGGGAAGACAGAACTGGTGAATGGCTTCTGTAATATTGCCGAGAATTGATTGATTCGTCGATTGATTGATTAAACGTATATGCCGCCAAGTGATTTATAGTTGGTTTTCTTTCTATTTTGTGCAAATGCTGATAGCAATTTAGGTCACCCTGTAGTCACCCAGAATGAAGATGAATTTATAAAGTTTTAAGTATCTTTCAGGCATATTGACTGGTAGGACTTTTATCAGAATAAACATACTGTGGACTACAATGCTAATCTAAATATCCCGTAGATGTATATAACTTCATGTGCCAGAGGTGTTGCTTGCAGAGTTTATTCACAATAGTTGAAGATATGCTTGCAATCTCTTATTTTGCAGTGAACTGAGATATATAAATATTTGATTTCTTTTATATAAATATATATAATGCCACCATTTACCCTGGTGACGGTCTAGAGTTCACACACACACAAACACACCCAAGATTAGAACATATAGTTAACATACTTACATCACTGGCAATTTGTCTTGAGGCTTTGGCTGTTCTGATTGGAATTGCATCTGACCTGTAATCAATGTATTTCTTTACATCATCCCAAGCGTCCCTATAGAGTTTCTGCAAAAACACAAAAACAAAAAAACCCCAATTCATTAAAACCCAACAATACTTTTTTTTTTTTTTTTACATTTATATCCTGCCCTTCTCCGAAGATTCAGGGCGGCTTACAGTGTGTAAGGCAATAGTCTCATTCTATTTGTATATTTACAAAGTCAACTAATGGCCCCCCCCAACAATCTGGGTCCTCATTTTACCTACCTTATAAAGGATGGAAGGCTGAGTCAACCTTGGGCCTGGTGGGACTAGAACCTGCAGTAATTGCAGGCAGCTTTGTTTTAATAACAGGCTTCTTATAGCCTGAGCCACACCGCAGCCCCAATATGCTTTTGCCATATTTGCTTGCTTTGGAAAGTTTCATGTTTTTTTAGTTCGTAATTTCTTCAGTTATGCTTAAGAAATGAAAGTTTCATGTATTTTTTTGAATTACTTTTTTATGAATTAAGAAATATAGGCAGTCCTCGAGTTATAACCTCAATGGAGCCCAAACTTTATGTTGGTGAGTGAAACATTTGTGAAGTGAGTTTACTCCATTTTATGTCTTTCCTCACCGCAGTTGTTAAGTGAATCGTTGCATTTGTTAAATTAGTAACACGGTTGTTAAGTGAATCTGGCTCTGCCGTTGACTTTGCTTATCAGAAGGTCGCAAAAGGGGATCGTGTGACCCTGGGACACTGCAACCGACATAAATATGAACCAGTTGCCAAGCATCTGAATTTGATCATGTGGCCATGGGGCAGCTGCAGTGGTCATAAGTGTGAAAAATGATCGTGAACCACTTTTTTCAGTGCCGTTGTAACTTTGAACAGTCACTAAATGAACTGTTGTAAATTGAGGACTACCTGTATAGAGGATCAGCCTCCAGGTTAGGCCATGTATTCTGGTATAATATAGATTACATATGATGCTGTATCCAAACAGAGTTTGAGTCAAAGCATTGAAAACATTGCACAAGGCAACCAACAGTTTGCAAAGTATAAAAAACAGCACTAATGTCATAATGAAATGATTTGCAATAATATTTCACAGCTCGCCAGTAAAGGGGGAAAAAATGTTAGTATGACATGATTATTCAACTGGTATTCCTCACATTTTGTCTCAAGTGTCCATTTTGTTTCAAAAAACAATGAAAGCAGAAGCCTTAGAAAGTAGAAAGCCATGGTGTTCTAATGTGGGAAAATGCAATGTATAAAGCAGTTTTAATCTAAAGATCTTAGTAAGTATGGTAGAAATATACTTACATTGCTTACGTTGATGGAATTGGTCTTGGAAAGTATTATTTCTGGTGTGTCAGCCATCACATGGATCATAACTTTATCTTTATCCCAAACTTCTCGGTATTTAGGCTATACAAAATAAAGAAGCAGGTTACTTGTTTATTTGGTGTTATTCTTATCTAATCACTTTTTAACTTTTGAAGGGAGAAACCTAATTTTATATAAACTGATATCAAAAAAATATAATAGGATTTATTGTCCTGAATGTTTGTTAAGCTACTGAAAAGAATTAACATACAATACTGATTTGCGCCGCGTTGGTTTTAGCAAGGAGAACGTCCGGTGTATCAACAATGTTGGTGAACTTCAGACGGTCAGCAGGAGTGCGATATACATTGTCACTCAGGATTTCCTGGGCAAATTTAACTCTTTTCACTATAGGAGATCCACTTGGTATCCATCCAATCCCACGGAGCCATTCTAGATCTGACTTATACACAGCCTAGGAGATAGCACATCAGAAAGTGGGGGGGGGGGGAGGAAGTTAGTTTGTTTTTTTATGGAATTAAACATTCTTATGTAATGACAACTAATGGGAGATCAATTCTGACAAATTCATTATTAATTCTTTTAATAATTAGTGTTCCTTACTTTGTTTTAAGGCAAAAAGTAGATAAATTGGACAAATGAAATTAGAAATGGTCATATATTTTCTGATAGTAGTGGCACTTTCTATTTGTATTAATTACCTGGATTAAGTGAATAGAAAAAACCTCAACCTTGGCATAATATCCAAAACAGGCTGCGTAAGTCTTTCTATAGCACTGAACAAACTTAAAAATTACACTGAATTACACTTAAATGAGTTGAAAAAGCAGGTTTAAAAACGGTTCTCAACTGCATCCACCAAGTTATTGGTAAATTTGCTATATGTGACATTTTAGAAGATTCTTATCTACTGTATGTAATAAGTCACTTTAAAATATTTTCACCATCAACAGTTCCCATAGGGCTTGCCAAGATTAACTTCATTCACTGAAGACTTCAATGAAGGAACAATGTCTCTGGTCATAGTTTTTGGCAGACATAATCATAGGAAACAAAAGTAGAATTAAGATAATCCTCAAAAACATCTTTTCCAAATTACATTCTTCCAATATGAGGATTTGAATTCTCATCCATTCCCTTTGGCAGGGATAATGTAAGTTGAATTGCAATACATCTGTTCTACAGCTACGTACTTCAGGTCTCTTTTGTTGTGTGCCTGACCATGATGCATCTACTGTACATAATCTTGTAATCCACTGGCATACTTACATCGCTCTGAAGTTCATATGCTTTCCTTGCTTGGATCACATCGTTCTGATCCGGCAGACAAGACCACTGGTGCAGATAATGGTGGTAATCAATGTCGCTGGCTAAAGCCTGCCCTTGTTTGGCTGCCTGGATAGCCACCATTTCATAGGGGATGGTGATCTTGGCTTTTGAATTTTGGTATGCTTGTTTATAGAGACGGTCATTTTGCATCTTCATTACTCGAGCAGCCCATGAAAGTTTAGGATCCTCCTTGACTGAAGGGGTTCCAATGTAATGACCTTTCTGTCTCTCGTAAGTTTGTTTGTATTTATACTGAAGAGAAAAGCAAAGCAAAGAGCTGTTAAAAGGCTAGGAGTATTCCAGCTAGTGTGAAAATTGATGTTTTAATGACTAGGGGACTTTGAGTGAAGGAAAGGTAGAATTCATCATTCTAAACCATTCAATAGTATGTTTTATCATTTATGTATCAAAGTAATGTAATTTATTAAAATTATGTTTAAAAACAGTAACTTTGCCACTGAAAAATGGCAATAGAAAATAACATTCATTGAATCCAAAATCATTAGGGTATAAAAACTCCTTTTACTGAAATATCTCAATGGTTGCTTTTTTGGCAATTCAAAATAAAACATGCATTAAACTGCTTGATTTTAATAAAATTTTAAATCTCAAATTTCTAAGCACATAAATGTAAAAGAGTGGAGATAAGTGCAAAAATGTCATATCCTTGAACAATAGCAACTTGTATATTGTTGGATCAACGTGTTTCATTGGTAACTGGATACATACCCTGCCATCTGTGTGATATGAAAAGATAGAGTTGTTTTAGAGGCAACATTTAAACAGAGCTCATACCTCACTTGCAATTTCTCTGGAAGATTTCGCATGCTTGAATGAAAGAGCATCCACTTTAAAGTCATAACCTTTTGCTTTGGCTTCATCCCAGGCTCCAGTATAATGTTTCTGCAATTTTACATTTATAATTTTCAGTATAATCAGAAAATGCAGGATGAAAATAAACTATAGAAAGTTCTCAATTAGACTTACAGTCTTATGGGCCTATATTAGATATAAGTACCACTATGATTAACTTACTTAGCTCCCAAGGACAACTGAGGTGTGGCACTACTAAAGAGTAAAGTGTGAAAAATATAAATTTTCAGAATGAGCAATGGGACAAGCATTGCATAAATACAATGGAAATGGTGAAATTCAGGCTAGGCAATCACATTCGGAGCTTGTTTGTCCAAAATGATTTGCTTATTTATGGCTGTTATAGTATTATGTCCACTGTACAATGTTTTAAATTTATATCGATTTAGCCACAAAATTTGGGATGTATACTTAACAAAAGAAAATAAAAAACCAATATCTGTCAAGAAGGCATAAAATTTTTATGCAGAATCTTGTACTTGTAACCATCTTGTAACAGGGATGGTTGGGAAATTGTGTCCACTCAATACCTCTATGTGTGTGTGTGTGTGTGTGTGTGTGTGTGTGTGTATCAACATATAATATTTTTATATTTTTAACAGCAACTAACAGGCGAATATAACTAAGACAATGTAATAAACAAAGGAATAGTAATATGCTTAACAAAAAAATTCATACAGTTAGTTATCTTACATTGCTAACATTCACAGCATTCATCTTGGAGAGCAGCATTGATGGGGTATCGAGAGGAACATTAATCTGTGCCTTCTCTTTATCCCACGCTTCACGATACAGGTTCTAAGAAAGGAAGGAAAGAAAGAAAATTTTCAACTGCTTTATGAAAATCCTTCTAATTTTTTAAAGGCCACTGTATTTCAGCCACATTACACAGAGGTAGTGACTACATTCAAGTTTACCTCACTGATCTGTTGTGCATTGACCTTAGCCAGGACAACCGGGGGTGGGTCAGGTATACTGGTAAATTTCAGCGCGTCTGGGCGTAGTTTGTACAACCTCTCATTTATGAGATCTTGAGCCCTTTTCACTCTGACCACATCCACAGAGCCTTCTGGCATCCATCCAATCCCACGGAGCCATTCCAGATCTGATTTATACAAGTTCTATAAGACAATGGATTAAAAAATAATAATAAAATGATTTAAGTTTAAATTTTTAGCAAATAGTTTTATCTGATAAGTAGAATTAATAGGATATCAGAAAGTCCTGATTAAAATGGCTGAACTATTTTTCAATGGATTAATCCTCCTTATGAAACAACAAAAATGCAATACAGTCAAATTAGATATTGGAACAAAGACACCAAAAAATTCAAATGTGCTAATAATCTTGATTAAGTAGGTAGCAAACTTATTCAGTCATGGCATAATACACCAGTGATTCTGAATAACTCTTCCTGAATAAATTAATATAAATTCATAAAACTCCCTAAATTTAAGAGTTCAGCGCAACATAAGTAAGGAAATTTTTAAAAGATATTAGACTCTGCCCAACTGATTTGTCCTAAATTTCTTCTATGATCACTTTAGAAAGTGAAACCACATTTAAAATTCTTATCTCTGTGATAAACATTAAAAAATTTTCACCTATCACAGCTTGGTGTTCTAGTAGGGCCTGCAAAGGCTAGCTACACTCAATGAAGACTTCAGTGAAGGAATAATGTAATCAGAGGTGGGTTTCAGCAGGTTCTGACCAGTTCTGAAGAACCAGTAGTGGAAATTTTGAGTAGTTCGGAGAACCGGTAGCAAAAATTCTGACTGGCCCCGCCCCCATCTATTCTCTGCCTCCTAAGTCCTGGCTGATATGGAGGAAATGGGGATATAACAGTATCCTTCCCCTGTCACGCCCACCAAGCCACGCCCATCAAGCCATGCCACGCCCACCAAGCCATACCCACAGAACCGGCAGTAAAAAAATTTGAAACCCACCACTGAATGTAATCAAGGAAATAGAAGTAGAATTAATATAATATAATTCTAAAACTTACATTCTTCAGAGATGGGAATTAGTGTGGCAGGGAGAAAGTTAGTGGGTCAGGATAATGGAAGCTGAAATGCAAAGCATCTGTTCTACAGCTACGCACTTTAGGTCTCTTTTGTTTTATGCCTGACCATAATGCATCTACGTAATCTTGTAAGCCACTGGTGTACTTACATCGCTCTGAAGTTCATACGCTTTCTTTGCTTGGATCACATCGTTCTGATCCGGCAGACAAGACCACTGGTGCAGATAATGATGGTAATCAATGTCGCTGGCTATAGCCTGCCCTTGTTTGGCTGCCTGGATAGCCACCATTTCATAGGGGATGGTGATCTGGGCTTTTGAACTGTGGTATGCTTGCTTATAGAGACGGTCATTTTGCATCTTCATTACTCGAGCAGCCCATGAAAGTTTAGGATCCTCCTTGACTGATGGGGTTCCAATGTAATGACCTTTCTGTCTCTCGTAAGTTTGTTTGTATTTATACTGAAGAGGAAAGCACAGGAAAGAGCCATGATTAGGGTTAGGCAACAACATATTATATAGTTTATTAAACCATTTTAAAACAATATTTAAAAAATGTGATTTTTCCCTTTAAATGACATATTTAATAAATGCAAAGTGCTTTGTGAATAAAAGATCCCCTTTCAAATCAAACACGATATAAATTAAATATGTCATAGTTATCTGACTGTCCAAGTAAAAAATTGTTTTCACATGTTTTAAAATATTATTTCTACAGCAACCAATAAGAGAAACAATGGAGTAAAAACATCAAAATTCTACAGTAGGGTACATTGTATGTGGCTGAATTAATATAAAGTTTATATTGATAAATACAATGAATAAATTCCACATTTTTGCCAGATGGCTGATGTGAAAATATTCAGTGGTATCAGCAGCTACTGTACACTTAAAAAATAGGCCTCATACCTCACTGGCAATTTCTCTGGAAGATTTTGCATGCTTGAATGAAAGAGCGTCAACTTTAAAGTCATAGCTTTTGTCTTTGGCTTCATCCCAGGCTCCAGTATAATGTTTCTGCAATTAAAACACATACACAATTTTCAAGGCTGGAAGAAAATAAACTACAGATATTCCTCAATTAAACATGAAGCCCTATGCTCAGAAATAAATCTCATTATATATATTTGACTGTCCTTCAGATGACATCTGTAGACAAATGCAGTGCAATATGTGAAAAATTTGAATTTTCAGAATAAATAATGGGATGGACACTGCATAAATTCAGTATATATTTGCATGCATATTTATGCATACACACATGTTAAATAACCTATAACAGTTTTACTTGTTTAATATCAATACTATGAATTTATATTAATAGACCAAGTGGAATTTATTATGAATTGGCAATGTTTTACATGCCAATGTTTTACATTTTTGATGAGAGAGCCTCCATTCTCCATTCTTGTTTAATTGTTAATATCTACATTGTATTTTGACTGCTCAGAGTGTCATCTGATAAATGACTAGCTGTTTAAATTTGATTATAAATGAACTAATCAAATTATCTTACACGGCTAACATTCACAGCATTCATCCTGGAGAGCAGTACTTCAGGGGTATCAAGAGGAATATTAATCTGTGCCTTCTCTTTATCCCATGCTTCACGATACAGGTTCTAAGAAAGGGGGAAAGGAAAGAAAATTTTCAATTGCTTTGTAAAAAAACCTTCTAATTTTTTAAAGGCCATTCTATTTCAGCCACATTAACAAAGAGGTAGTAACTACATTTCAGTTTACCTCACTGATCTGTTGTGCATTGACCTTAGCCAGGACAACCGGGGGTGGGTCAGGTATACTGGTAAATTTCAGCGCGTCTGGACGTAGTTTGTACAACCTCTCATTTATGAGATCTTGAGCCCTTTTCACTCTGACCACATCCACAGAGCCTTCTGGCATCCATCCAATCCCACGGAGCCATTCCAGATCAGCTTTATACAAGTTCTATGAGACAATGGATTACAAAAGAAAAATAAAATGATTAAGCTCATATTTTTAACAAATATTTCATGTGGTAAATAGAATTAATAGGATATTAGAAAGTCCTGACTAATGTGGTTCAATTATTTTTAAATGGATTAATCCTCCTTATGAAACAAAACAATCAAAATAGATGACGGAACAAAAACCACCAAAATTTAAACGGAATGTACACCAAACATTCTAGACAACTTTTTCTGAATCAACTGAAGTACAATTATACAATGCCCTAAATTCAAAATAAGTTAATTTAGCGCAGGTTATGCCAGCAAATTCAAAAAGGTTATTAGAATGTGCCAATTGGTTGTTCAAAGGTTTCTTAGAGTTATCTATACTTTGGGAAGCCAAAGCTCATTGAAAATTCTAATTTCTGGGATCAATATTTAAAAATATTTCCACCATCACAAGATGGAATGCAAAGGCTAGCTATACTCAGTGAAGACTTCTGTGAAGGAACAATGTCCCTGGTGTCCTTCTGACATATGTAATCAAGGAAATAAAAGTAGAATTAATATAATTTTCAAGAGCACCTTCTAAAACTTACATTCTTCAGATATGGGAATTAGTGTGGCAGGGAGAAAGTTATGTTGGTCAGGATAATGGAAGCTGAAATGCAAAGCATCAAGGTCTCTTTTGTTGTATGCCTGACCATAATGCATCTACGTAATCTTGTAAGCCACTGGTGTACTTACATCGCTCTGAAGTTCATACGCTTTCTTTGCTTGGATCACATCGTTCTGATCCGGCAGACAAGACCACTGGTGCAGATAATGATGGTAATCAATGTCGCTGGCTATAGCCTGCCCTTGTTTGGCTGCCTGGATAGCCACCGTTTCGTAGGGGATGGTGATCTTGGCTTTTGAATTGTGGTATGCTTGCTTATAGAGACGGTCATTTTGCATCTTCATTACTCGAGCAGCCCATGAAAGTTTAGGATCCTCCTTGACTGAAGGGGTTCCAATGTAATGACCTTTCTGTCTCTCGTAAGTTTGTTTGTATTTATACTGAAGAGGAAAGCAAAGCAAAGAACAATTGAAATGGATAGGATGATGCAGTTTGTGAAAATTAGTATTTTAACAACTGGAGGACCTTGAATGAAGGAACAGGTAGATTTCATTATTAAGACATTTCCATTCAATAGATTTTGAATGCATGTGTCTTTGGAATGTTTTTTGTAGGTTAGGCATCACCATGATATATTGTGTAATAAACCATTATAAAACAATATTTATAATAGTGATTTCCCCTTTGAAGATGATAGCTTAAAGTGACGTATTTAGTAAATGGAGAATGCTTTTTGAATAAAATATTCCCTTTCAAACCAAACTTTATATGCATTAAATGTTTCATAGTTATCTGACTGGCACTTCCAAGTAAAAATGATTTTCATTTATTTTAAATGAAAATGAATGATTTTCATTTATTTTAAACACATGTCTACAGCAAATAATATGAAAAATAATTGTGTAAAAATATCCAAACACTGCTGCAATGTGCCTTGTACGATATGAAGTTTACAAGTTGCACACTTTGGCGGGTGATATGAAAATATTCAGTGGTATCAGCAACTACTGGGTATTTAAACAATAGGCCTCATACCTCACTGGCAATTTCTCTGGAAGATTTTGCATGCTTGAATGAAAGAGCGTCAACTTTAAAGTCATAGCTTTTGTCTTTGGCTTCATCCCAGGCTCCAGTATAATGTTTCTACAATGAAAACACATACACAATTTTCAAGGCTGGAAGAAAATAAACTACAGATATTCCTTGATTAAACATGAAGTCCTATGCACATTTACTCAGAAATAAATCTCACTATGAATTCATGTTGTAGGTGTTTGGCATTTTTTAATCAGAGAGCTCAACCTATGTGTTGCAATTCTTGTTTTATTGTTAATGTCTATATTTCATTTTGACTGCTCAGAGTTTCATCTGATAGATGAACAGCCGTTTAAATTTGATTATAAACTAACAAATAAAATTATCTTACATGGCTAACATTCACAGCATTCATCTTGGAGAGCAGTATTTCAGGGGTATCGAGAGGAATATTAATCTGTGCCTTCTCATTATCCCACGCTTCACGATACAGGTGCTAAGAAACGGAAGAAGGAAAAACAATTTTAATTGCCGTGTGAAAATCCCTTTAATTATTTAAAGGTCACTGTATCTCAACCACTTTCCCTTATCTTTTCACATATAACACAGAGGTAGTGACTACATCCAATTTACCTCACTGATCTGTTGAGCATTGACCTTAGCCAGGACGACTGGAGGTGGGTCAGGTATACTGGTAAATTTCAGTGCATCTGGGCGTAGCTTGTACAACCTGTCATTCACGAGATCTTGAGCCTTTTTCACTCTGACCACATCCACAGAACCTTCCGGCATCCATCCAATCCCACGGAGCCATTCCAGATCAGCTTTATACAAATTCTATGAGACAATAGATCACAAAAGATGAATAAGATGATTAAATTCATATTTTTAACAAATATTCTTACATAGTAAATAGATAGTTATATAGCATATGGTTTATAGGATGTCAGAAAGTCCTGACTAAAGTCGTTCAATTAATTTTAAATGGTTAAATTTATGAAACAACAAAAATGAAAGAAAATCAAGCTAGATAACGGAATAAAGGATTCAGAAAATTCAAATCTATTAATCATCTGGATTAAGTAGACAGAAAGGTTATTAAGGCATGGAATGTATGCCAATCTGTCTGGACAACTCTAATTCTATTGAAATGCACTCCTATAATGCCCTAAATCAAAAAAGATCAAAACTTAAGCAAGTTTAAAAAGGATATTAGACTTTGCCCAATTGTTTGCTCAAAAGCTTCTGACATGTATGAATACTTAGGGAGTCAAAGCAGATCTGATATATATGTATACTTTGGGAATTCTCAACAACTTTTTTATATCATGGCGACCAAAACTGGATGTAGTATTCCAAGTGTAGCCTTACCAAGGCATTATAAAGCTGTACTAATACTTTACGTTATCTTGATTCTACCCCTCTGTTAATACAACCTAGCACTGCATTGGCTTTTTTGGTTGCAGCACATTGCTGGCTCCTATTTAAGTGGTTGTCACTAGGACTCCAAGATCCTTATCACAGTTATTGCTATTGAGTCAGTTCTATACCTGTTCACTTTACCTAAGTGTAAAACCTTACTTTTCTTTTGTTGTATGCCTGACCATAATGCATCTACGTAATCTTGTAAGCCACTGGTGTACTTACATCGCTCTGAAGTTCATACGCTTTCTTTGCTTGGATCACATCGTTCTGATCCGGCAGACAAGACCACTGGTGCAGATAATGATGGTAATCAATGTCGCTGGCTATAGCCTGCCCTTGTTTGGCTGCCTGGATAGCCACCATTTCATAGGGGATGGTGATCTGGGCCTTTGAACTGTGGTATGCTTGCTTATAGAGACGGTCATTTTGCATCTTCATTACTCGAGCAGCCCATGAAAGTTTAGGATCTTCCTTGACTGATGGGGTTCCAATGTAATGACCTTTCTGCTTCTCGTAAGTTTGTTTGTATTTATACTGAAGAGGAAAGCAAAGCAAAGAACAATTGAAATGATTAGGATGATGCTAGACAGTGTGAAAATTGGTATTTTAAAGATTCAGGGACTTTGAATAAATGAACAGGTCAATTTCATCATTAATAAGTAACCATTCAATAATACTTGAACACATCAGAATCTAGGAATGTTGTTTTGTAAGTGAACATCAACCATATATAATACAGTTTAATAACCGAATGCAAAGCAAATATACTAAAACAGTGATTTCCTCTTTTTAAAATGGCAGGAGGAAGTAATATTGAATTCAAAACTTTAGGGCAAAAAATATTTCTTTTATTTAAATATCTCACCTCTTATCTGTTTGGCAGTTTAGGATGAAATAAAAAAATAAATAAAAAGCTTGACTTTAAGCTGATATTAAAATCTCAAATTTTGAAATCAGTAAAAGTAAAAAAATGGAGGATATATGCAAAAATACTGTATAATATCCTTGAAGAATAGCAACTGGTTAAATCTATATGTGTTTCAGATGAAGATATCTAGTAGCATACTCTGCCATCTGTTTGATATGAAATGATACGGTAATTTTAGAAGCAACATTTAAATAACAGGAGTTCATACCTCACTGGCAATTTCTCTGGAAGACTTTGCATGCTTGAATGAAAGAGCATCCACTTTAAAGTCATAACCTTTTGCTTTGGCTTCATCCCAGGCTCCAGTATAATGTTTCTGCAATTAAAAAATAAGCACAAATTTCAATATAGTCAAAAAATACTGAATGAATTACAGGAGACTACAGATATTCCTCAAAAAGGTATGCAATTCCTATGCATATCTAATCAGAAATAAGCCAGTGGACAAAAGATGGCGGAAATCCGTGCCTTCTTAGAATGTAATTAATTGGCGCAATATATTATAATGTAATGTTATGCACATATATGTATAGAGGATTGTGTATTTGTTAGTATGATTTACTGGGTTAGGGATTTTCTGTTTTTCACTGTGAGTTATTGAGATTGTATTGTGTTGGGGGGGGTGCACTAAGGGAGGCTCAGCCAATCTCATTGTAACATGTTGTGCATTGACAGTAAAGGTTTGAATTGAATTGAATTAATTTGATCTGAACCACATAAATAACTTTTTCAGCATCCAGCAAAATTAAAACAACTAATTCTAACATAGCATGCTGGGGTATCCAAAAAAGTCATTGCCAAATTTATTATACCGATGGTTGTGCCAATTTATTTTTTACCTTCCTAAGAGATTTCTCCCATTTTAATTATATTTCAAAAAATAATAATTTACTGTTCAATTACAGATGTTCCCAAGTCATATAAACTCAGTGTAAAAATAATAAAACTAATAATTCATTGATTCTACTTCATTTTGTAATTGACCATCGCTGGCCTGAATTACAGATATAAAAGGTCATTGTTTTGTTGTTTCAGCAAATAAGACAATAATTTTCCTTCTTTCTTTCTTGATTCCCAATAGATAAGATTAGTGTATTTCAAGAAATATTCAAAAAGATCCAAAAATAGATTTCATTTAACCTTAGCTGCTATAAATACTTGGCATGAATCCTCTGTGTGATTTCTTTCTAATGCTCTCTATAAAAACTTAGTATGTGGATCTCCTTTTTCTTCAATCATTTGTTTCCTTTTTTGCTATCTTTATTTTATTCCTATGATGTTTTTTTCTATATAATTATGCACAAGTTTGAGCATGTGCACGTATGTGTATATACCTATATTCTGTTGTTATTGCAATGATTTGTATTTTATTTAAAACTATTTTTAAATCATCACACTACATGGCCTGTTTGCATTTTATTTAAAACTATTGTTTCAAATCATGCTACATGATCTGTCAAATAAATTCATAATAGGACAATTTTATAATTCTATATATGCCTCTTTGGTTCCAGAGATTGAAGTATCAGTTTAATTGTTGTTCTAAAGATAAAAATATAGAATAGACATGCAACTTATAACTCAAACACCTTTATGTTTTTAAGAGCAATTAACAAGTAGGGCAATGTATTTAGGACAACGTAATAAAAGAATATTGATATTCTTAACAGAATTTATACAATTAGTTAATTATCTTACATGGCTAACATTCACAGCATTCATCTTGGAAAGCAGTATTTCAGGGGTATCGAGAGGAATATTAATCTGTGCCTTCTCATTATCCCACGCTTCACGATACAGGTGCTAAGAAAGGGAAGAAGGAAAAACAATTTTAATTGCTGTGTGAAAATCCCTTTAATGTTTCAAAGGTCACTGTATCTCAACCACACGCCCTATCATTTCACATATAACACAGACTACATTTCAGTTTACCTCACTGATCTGTTGTGCATTGACCTTAGCCAGGACAACTGGGGGTGGGTCAGGTATACTGGTAAATTTCAGCGCATCTGGGCGTTGTTTGTACAACCTGTCATTCACGAGATCTTGAGCCTTTTTCACTCTGACCACATCCACAGAGCCTTCTGGCATCCATCCAATCCCACGGAGCCATTCCAGATCTGACTTGTAAAGATTCTACAAAGAAACACATCAATCTATTAAGATACTACTTCCACTTAGTAAAAACATAACTGAGGCTTCTCTACTCAAAATTAATGTATCATTACTCTTATCTCAACACAGAGCCATTCAGTTGACATAAATGTGGTGTCATATAGGTATTTATTTAGTTTGTATTTATTGAAGATTTATACTATTGTCCATTTTATCTATCATAAGATGACATGGGTGGCTTACAAACAATAATAAAACATAAAAGGCATAAAAAGTTTCCTCATACTGTGAAAAATGAATTCCTCTTGATCCTCTTTTTAAGCTGCATTGTTTTTATAAGAGTCAATTATAGGAAACTGTACTTTTTATAAAGTAACTCTGCTTATGGTAATCCTATTCAGTGCAGACCAGCACAGATATAACACAGATTTACCTATTTTTTATACCAAAATATGATTAAAATGTAAAACAAATTGTCAATAGACAGGAATAAAGAAAAATATATATAATTCTATGCAAATAATTCTCTATGTATGGATAGCCAGCTCTGTTTTATTTAACATTCAATCACAAATGGGATTTGATTTTTTTTTAATGATGATGATGGCTGCAGAATGTATGCAGGGCTTGGGTTACTATAGATGCAACCATAATAATTCACCAAATGCAGTATGAGACAAAATAAGCTAAGAAGCAGAAACTATAATGCAAGATGTAGTAACTTTCTACTCACATCACTCTGTAGGTCATAGGCTTTCTTGGCTTGGATGACATCATTCTGGTCAGGCAAACATATCCATTCATGGAGGTACCGGCGATAATCAATGTCACTAACCAGCTTCTGACATTTCTTGGCCAACAAGATGGACAGCATGTCCACTGGACTATTGAACTTGGTTTTAAACTTCTCAAAATATTTCTTGTACTCCCTCTCACTCTGCAGTTTGGCTACATGCATTGCCAACACTAGTTTGGGATCATCATGGATATCCCGGCATCCAATATGGTGTCCCACTTGCTTACGGTAACCTTCTTTGTACTTGTACTAATGATGAAACATAAACAAAAGATCAGTTTTATAAATTACACATAATCTGTTATTAAAATTACATTTCAATACTTCAACACTATACACTGCATTGTGCCCTCTTTTTATGTAGTTACAGTCTGCCAACAACCAATACCTAATGAATGAATGAATGAACTGTAAGCAATTAAACTGATAGGTATGGTTTGATTGCCAGAATTCTATATGATCCTTTTGGACATATTTATAAAAAAATGGACAAAATATTAGCTATTTATTTTGCAGAACATGAAATAACTGTGGAAATGCCAAAGAATAGCAGACGATACCTCACTAGCAATATTCCTAGAAGACTTGGCGTGCTGGATTTCAATAGCATCCAATCTTAAATCATAGCCTCGCTTCTTCATCTCCTCCAATCCAAGCTGATAATGTTTCTGTGAAGGAAAATAAATAATGCATATTTCATTTCAAGGCATGTCATATTTATAAAAATATGTAACATTCATTTATATATTATATCATATCGTATCACCATATCATATACAGTATATCATATCATATCATACCGTAGTATATATACTATGGTAGTACGGTAGTATATACCGTAGTATATTAAGATCTTTGGGCTGTAAACAATAGAAAAGTAATGGGATTGTTATGATAGGGGAAAGCTTTTCTTAAAAATTGCTTACAAAGGTACTTTCACATTATCAAATTTGTACTTATATAATTGTAACTTTGGAGAGTGTCATAAACTGTCAAAGAAGATCTATCCTCAGAAGAGGAAGAAAAAGAAGAAGAAATCATGGAAACATTAATATTTAATTTTTTAATTTCTTACTTTACTGTAGTTCACAGAATTTGCTTTGGATAGAACAATCTCAGGAATGTCAAGTGGAAGCGTGTACTGTGTTTTTTCGTTATCCCAAACTTCACGATATAAAGCCTGAAGGAAAAAAACATATTTATCATAGGTTAATGATAACATATCATGTTATTGTAGGATATATTTCATGGACAAAAATATCCTCATTTGAAGTTGGACACATGGACATTCAAATCATTTCACAATTAGGGTTACACTCAACTATTTGGCTTCAAGACCAAAATAAGCTCTGCAAAAGAATTAATATTTCATGGGAAAGTAGAATGGAAAGCAATGGGTCCAAATTACCACAGGTGTAAGAGATCTTGACAATGCTACACTGGCAGCCAGCAACAAATTTGGCTTCATCTTACCTGCAATAAATTTCCCTGTCTAGCTAAACAATATCTATGAAATATCTGGAGAGTTCTGGCTGAGAAAACAATAAATATATCACAAGCTTAACTGTGTGATATATTTATTGCCAAGTCCTGGTCAAGAAAGCCTGCTGAAACTATCAGTAATTGAATGGAATTTAGGTAGACTTACATCTGATTCCAAATCTGAAGCAAAAGTTAAATCCCTTGTAAGGCCATTATTTTAAACCATGGGAAAAGACCCCATGCAGGTAGTGCTCAATTTACAACTAGTCACTTCGCGACCATACAAAGTTCTGACAGACTTACCTGGTGGTTAGTAATGACTTGGATTTGAGGTTTGATGGTTGCCCATGGGCACTTGGCAGGCCACATTTATGGTCCTTTGCAGTATCCTATAGTCATGTGACTGCATTTTGTGATGGTAAACTGGCATTTACTTCCATTTTTTGGCAAAACCAACTCCATAGAGAACCACTGGTTCACTTAATGACTGCGTTACTCGGTCAACAACTGCCGCAAAAGGGATTGGCCACGTGATCTTTATGACTGTCACAATTTACAATTGTAATGGGCAGGTTCCATTATGGTCATAATTCAAATACTATTACTATATGCATCTTAGCTCCTATTCCCATTGTCTAAGAATTAAGCCTTCGCTTAGATTAAAATTGACTCAGTTTCTTCAGTTTAAAAAGAAACTGAGTCAATTTTGTCTAAAGAAATAGACAATATTTCTCTGAGCAGTATGGAAGATGGTCTGTGGGTATATAGAAAATCAGAACAGTGATTTTAATTTTAAAAACCCTTAATGTTTGCTTTTTCACACATATTTTTCTACCATGCTCAAATGAGAATGCATGGAAAATATAAGTCTTATAGTTTTATAAAAAAACAAAGTAAACCTCCAAAACCTAAAAGTAAATGTGTAAAGTTTTCCTTCCTTTGCAATCCCTAATCTTCCTAAAAATATTTTCTATTTAATGTTTAAAAGGATGTACAATAAAACTAAAGGTGGAGCAAATTCAGATTTTTTTTTCCCAAATAAAAGCTTTTTCTATTTTCAATGACAATATTTTTCATGGGGGACACTACTCCTTCTACATCCATCTAGCAAAGTATCAATCAACAACTTTTGCACTTTTTTCGAGTGCTCACTGACATCCTAGAAATGTATCTCACTTCAGTGAATTCTGATTTTAAATAGAAACATGTGGCCCCCAGTAACTGGTGCGTGACAAATACTACTCACCCCACTCTGCATCAAAGCATTGGCCTTAGCCAGGACAACTTCCGGGGAATCAACAATAGATGTGAATTTCAGAGAATCTGGCCGCTGCCGGTACAATCTTTCACACAACAGATCCTGGGCATTCTTCACTCGTTGGACTTCCACAGAGCCTTCTGGCATCCAGCCAATTCCACGCAGCCATTCCAAGTCTGCCTTATACACATTCTGTAAAAATTAAAAAAAAAAAATCAAGCATTTCCTAAGCGGAACAGAAGTTCTGGGATAATCTAAGTAATGTAAGTTCATCAGGGTAATAAATGCCTTGATCAACCTCTCTTTTCTTCTTTTCCAGTAAAGATATTCATATTTATTTCATCAGAGATCATTCCCACTGAAATAAAGGGCAACTCCCATAATAAAAATAAACATTGACAAAATTACTATCAGTCGATTACAAAAGGTGGGATTACTTGAAACAGTCTATATCCTTAGCATCATCAAACAGCAGAATCTACCTATCTCGGGTCTTTGGGAAGGACTTGATAGATGTATAAAAATGCCAAATTCAGTCTAAATATCTGACTGACTGTATGACCAACCAGAATAAAACATTTGCCTATCCCAAGTCCCTGGAAAGGGCTTGACTTGTGGACAAAAATACTAAATCCAATATAAACATCTGGCTGACTATGCAACCAGCATAATATATATGCTGCTCCTTGAATCCCACCAACTACGGACAGTCTACTGTATGCCACTGAAACACCTAGAAGCAGATTCTACTACTAATGGCACAGGTGACATATTATTCCAATAATGTAAAAGTAGCACATAATTTTCAAAAAGCCCCAGGGGGCTTAAAAGAGAATCAAGAGAGACACTTTGGTGTGATAGTTTAAGGTTCCAGGCTAGAAACCAGGAAACCATCAGTTCTAGTTCTTGTACTTGACCACAAAGCCAGCTGAGTGGCCTTGGATCAGTTCTTAGGAAGGGGGCAACGGCAAATCACTCCCAAAGAACCTTGCCAAGAAAACTGTATAACTGCCTAATCCAGGCAGTCATCAAGATTTAAAAATTGACTTGAAGGCACAGGTGCACATACACACTCACATATATGGTTTACTTGCAAACAAGTTCATAGATTTGCAAATAAGTGTTGTAAGTGTTATAAATTGTAAGTGTTGTAAATGTTGTACCTTTATGAAGGTATCTTTTCTTTTATGTACACCGAGAGCATATGCACCAAGACAAATTCCTTGTGTGTCCAATCACACTTGGCCAATAAAAAAAATTCTATTCTATTCTATTCTATAACAGTACAATGTAGCTTATTTCAGAGTTGGGAGATAACTTGCATTCAGGGATTTCCTATGAGAAATTTCTCCATCTTGTTGGAAGTGTACTATTTTCCACTTTGTCAGCTGCTCTCCATTCTCAGGAAGGAATTAATATTTGCATGCCTTTCACATGTTCTTTCACTAAACAATAGTCTCACTCAGACATATGCATTTTACATTTGAACTATACGTACATCACTCTGGAGATCATATGCTTTCTTTGCTTGAATAACGTCATTCTGGTCTGGCAGGCAAGTCCATTCATGCAAATGTCTGCGATAGTCCACCTCACTAACCAACTTCTGACAATTCTTAGCATCTAAGATTGATAGCATGTCAACAGGACAATGGATCTTTGCTTTACATTGTTCAAAGTTCTTCTTGTATTCCAGATCACTCAGAATCTTGCCTGCATGGGCAAACCATACCAACTTGGGATCATCTTCCATTTTTTGAACCCCAACATAATGCCCTTTTTGCTTTTCATGTGCTTCTTTGTATTTATACTGTAACAGAGAACAATACATTTTGGATTGAATATAAATGCTACTAGGAAAGCTAACAACGATTCAGCTACTAAAGTGATAAAAATCAAGAAAAGGAGGAAAATTTGTATTCAAATTTCTTCAAAATCTCATATTGAACACAACTGTTGACTAATATTTTTGGAACATTTGAATATCATTGTAAAATATAATAAAAATCCTTTTGTATCATGGTATCAGAAGAAGGGTTCTTAATAGACATTTTTCTACAACAGTTTTTGATTGAGGGTGAAAAGAAGCTAGTAATTAATTACCTGATACACAAAATGATTCCAATGACAAAAATCAAATAGGGAAAGTAGATTTCTTCATCTTTCAACCTTTTTTATTTACCAGAAGGGAACCCTAAATGAGCATTTAAAGCATTGAGCTAAGAAACTGTGCTGCCTTAGCACAGTTCTTATTATGAAAAATTATTCCATGTTATTTGAGCTGGGACAAATAATGCATCCCAATGTCAAAAATCAATAGATGTTATTTTAAATTAATCTCCCTATGTTCTTGCTATCTATAGCCATTAGACATATAACCTTGTTATATATCATTCTGGGTCAGTCTAATGAACTTTTCTAAAGGTCACCTGTCTATTCTGTTATTATTATTATTTTATTTCCATGGCTTCTTTTTTTAAAAAAAATAGGGAAGTTACTGGACAGGAAAGCATCTGCTCACATCACTAGCAATATCCCTCGAAGCTTTTGCCGCTTTAATTGGAATAGCATCGGTTCTCAGGTCGTAACCTTTCTGCTTAGTATCTTCCCATCCTTGGACATAAAGTTTCTGTAGAAGATGTGATAAAAAGATACCCGACTGTAAAATCAGTTATAGCATCTAGAGTTTATTTATTCAAACATTCGTATTAGTTCTTGAAAACAAACCCCCAAATTATTAAATATCCAACAATGTTAACATTGTCTTACATGGCTGATATTTGCAGAATTTGCCTTGGCCAGCAGAATTTCTGGGGTATCTGGCATAATATTGATTTTGATTTTATCATTATCCCATGCTTCAGTATATAATCGCTGTGAAGGAATAAAGGGAAAAAATGTTTGATTTTTGCCTACAGAAAATATGAATCGAAATAGAACGTGAGACTATAACATTAGAAAAATTCATATTCATTAAAAATGTTATCTAAAATTTGAAATGAAACTCAATGAGGGAAATATCCATATGTTACCATATGATAAACTATATTTTACAGACATTATTAACACATTTTTTTTTCTAGTTCAGATTTTCTGGCTGAACATGTTTAAAAGAACTCTTGTGTTCAAGACCCAAAAACTCAACTTTATCAAAGAAAGTCAACAAAGAGCATCTTAATTCTCTGATTTTCTTTTTAAAAAAATCCCCTTTGGGCCTGAGACAAAGCACATGTGCTCAAAAACTTAGAAAAAATACAGATAGATTTCCAATACATCAAAGCAGCATCCAAATCAAAACTTGACTTTGGTAGAAACTCCTTAAGATATTTTGATTCATATGCCAAAAATTGCCACAGAGATTAGTGGATTTTGTGGTTCCTTGCATGTACAATTCCATGATTTCAGCTCATTTTTCAAGGGGCAGCAATCCCTTCTTTGTCTTTACATTCCTATGCCATGCTACTATTTTTTTTCTCTTAGCTACAATATTCTGTACTATTAGTTTTTTAATACAATCAATAGTCACACTGGCTAGAAATTATGAAAACTGTAATTTGACTAGTTTGAAAGTCCAATTTCTTAACTAACAAAGTAGTTCATTGAGGACATCAGCGAAGGATAGTTTTATTTGGATTTTGGCTACAAGCAGGCTAAATAAATCCTAAATTTAGCATGTGATCATTCCATTTCCTAAGCAAATTGTAGTCTGTTATGGAAGATCAGTTACTTTGTTCAGAAAACCTACCTTGCTCATAAGCTCAGCATTATGCTTTGCTAATTCTACATCCCAGGCATCTGTGATACAGGTAAATTTCATTTGATTAGGTGGTTGCCGATATTTGTTTTCACTTAGGATTTCTCCAGCTCTCTTGACATGTTCAACATTCAGTGAACCAAGAGGCACCCAGCCAATGCCTTTCAGCCATTCTAGATCTGACTTGTAAAGAGCCTGAAACATAAATAGCAATAAACTGTGTTTAGATAAGTCAACCAGAATGCATTACAACAACTTTGGGGGGAAAAACATTTCTGGCTAATTGAATTATAAATTTGATTTTGAAAACTTCAGGTGAAAATGATCTATAATGCTGAAATTCACCTAAAAGTGACTCAGTTGATTTTCAGCAGCTTTACATGTTATAAAATATAAATAGGCATCATGATATGCATATTTAAGGAATAATGATGACAGCCAAAACCATATTAAGTGTAATGCTGCAGTTAACTATCCATTTAGGATAAATGTAATGAATAAATATTAAAAAATGAAATAATAATATTGAACGGCAGAATCTCAACTTGTCTTTAATATGTTTATTTGTTGTTGTTGTTTGCAATCCCAAGTAAAACCCAAAACCTAGTCATACTTTAAAATTCATAAGTGAACTGTATAAAACGAAGTTACATTAGGAAAAATCTGCACAATGCATATAATGTGCAAAACATTTTTTAAAATCCTTGCAAAAACTATTAGGCATAAAATATTCTCTTACATTGTGCATAGAACCACATATAAATTTTAATCTAAAGTTATTTTTTTAATGCCGAAGTGAATATGATAACAGTACAAATGAAAATTAAGAACCCAGGAGATTATGAAATTGACACTTCTGTGAACTACCAGTGAGAAATAATAAGAAATTAAACATACCTAATAAGATGGGAAAGGGGGAAAAATGCAATGCCTATTTTACTTCTGATTTTTTTTGGGGTGGGGGGGGAATATTGTCTAAACTGAAACCGTATGAATTGAAATTCAGACTGTGATACACGAGTAATTAGAGTGGGTAGCGTAAAGAGGAAAACTTCCTCAGTATTTAAATATATCTGTCAGCTGACAGAATGATCTTCCTAGAAAGAACACACGGACAAATCCTTCCCACACATAGCATCCTGTATTCCACATCAGTCTATTTCAGATACTCGAGGAATCATTTGGAACTACAAGGACAGGGTAAGACAGAGTTTTTTGGGAGAGAAGGAAAGCTTCAAATACTTTCCCACTCACTCCTGCACACATGACCTTTTAATGAATCACAGACCAATCTCAGTAGAAGAATACTAATGTATCCATTTTACATTTTTCACCTCATACTTACATCACTCTGCAAATCATAAGCTTTCCTAGCTTGGATGACATCATTTTGATCTGGGAGGCAGGTCCACTGGTGCAAATAATTACGGTAATCAATATCGCTGACCAATTTCTGACAATTCTTGGCCCCCAAGATTGACAGCATATCCACAGGACTGGTATATTTCGTCTTCAGTTTCTCAAAGACTTTCTTATATTCTCTCTCACTTTGCATCTTGGCTACATTTATAGAATGCAACATTTTAGGATCATCTTCCACACTACGCGCTCCAATGTGATGGCCCAGTTGCTTGCGATAACCTTCTTTGTATTTGTACTGAAATGTACACAAATATTTGAGTTGCCAACACAGAAAAGTACCTGTTCTGTAATTGTTCAGTAATTCAAAAGGAAATCTTACACCATCATTTTAAAAGTAACTAACATAAATCTTTTTCGTGCACTTATAATAAAATATTAGGAAAAATGGATTCACTCATCCAATTTTAGGTCATAGTTAAAGACTGATATATTTTAAATGGGATTTTTAATCCCCATTATCTGTTGTTGTTGTTTCTAAATGCCTCCTTCTGTTTTTGAAATCAATATACTAGATTACATTTATAATCAAGGTTTCATATTTGGGGGTTGTTGTTGTTTTGTCATCTTATGCTAGCTACACCTCTCCATATGTCATCCTTAGGGAAGCGTGCAAACCAGCATCTGCATTTCCTGCATCGGATGAGGAGAGCACACCTTTCTCCTTCTGTCCTATCCACTTTTTACAGAGGCACAATTGACAGCGTTTAAATAAACTGCATCACTATTTGGTTTGGTGGCTGCAGAGAGAAAATCTATTCACAGAGTGGTAAGGACAGCCAAGAAGATTATAGGAAGCTCGCTTTCTGTTATTCAGGATACTGCTTATAAGTGCTTTGTGCTTAGAGCTCAAAGCATTATTAGAGACCCCACACATCCACTTCACGGTCTGTTTCTATTGCTCCCTTCTGGAGGAGGTTTCAAAGTATTTCTAGCAAGACCACCAGAGTCTGTAACAGTTTTGTTCCCTATGCCATCCATCTGGTAAACTTGCAAGATTCATTTTTCTCGCCGTGTACATGTATACATCCAAACTAGACTGTGTTGTTTCTCTGTGTCATATAATATATGTGGGTATATGCATAATTTTGTGTATATTTATTTATTTGTTTGTTTGTTTGTTTATTTATTCCATCATGTTTTTGTAGTGTATACTGGAGATGGTGCCCCTCTGAGAGCTGTATGCAACGAAATTTCATGTTATGTATGCCGATTAGTGTACATTCAAAGTGACCATAAAGTTATTCTAAGACTACCTTTTAATGATTTTCCTTATCAAATTTGAAATTTGTATTTGGCATGTAAAATCCTTTTCTATCTATAGTTCACTGAATTCATAGGTTTAAAACAGGGGTGTCAAACTCGATTTCTTCAAGAGCTGGATCAGCATTATAGTTCATTGTATCAAGGGGGGGAGACAGGACGGATGCCTCCTGCAGCACTTTGCCAGACAAAATGGGGCACAGGGGGGTGCGGCCCCCTCATGCCTCGTTTTCAGCCTCCCTGTCCTCCAGCAGCACTCTGCTGGCCAAAAATGGGCTGCATGGAGGCCTCGTGGTAGACTGCTGCACAAGGCTGTGGGGGCCGAAAATGGGCTGCGAGGGGGTGGGGTCACATGTGCCCCCCCACAGCCCATTTTGGCTGGCAGAGGCCGGTCCTTTGATATTTCCAGGCCAGCTCCGAGGGCCAGATTTAAGCATCCCAGGCCTTTGACATCCCTGGTTTAAAATAACAACTTTAGATAATTTAAGATTTTAGTCCTACTATGTGGAGTATTTAAATTTTCCTCCTCCACACCGATTAAAATGCTCAGATAAATGTCCACAAAATTAAAAGGTTTTTTTCATTCTGTGTCATTGAAGAAATGCTCACATGAACCAGAAATCCAGGTACACCCTGGATTTGGAAATCTATCCTACAATCATTCTTCTAAATTTGTTGCTTAGATTTACAGATGCCCACATATCAAATTATTACCTATCTCTCTTCTCAGGTTTATTCTCAGCTACCTGTACAACAGCTGAGATTTTTCTGGCATTATTTTGCAAAACTTGCTTACTCACAGAATGTATTTATTTATTACAAGCTATTGTCTTCTACTTCAGTCATTTTGACTCAAAGCAGCTTACAAGCAGGGACATCATTCCTCAGTGCCGCTAAAGAAGAGCTACAACTGTTCATTCTGATTTTGTAATTCACAGTATGAATTCTTTCCCATAAACTCTCAGACAGATCTGTTTGGGGAAATCTGAAGTATTTCCTGTAATAATTTTTATGTTCAGTAGGATATAGAGTCGTTTGTGACTTGCCGTTTCGCAAAACATTTCCTTTAAAAAAAAATCATTACTATTTATGGAGTCAAGTAACCACTTACATCACTGGCAATAGCTCTTGAAGCCTTGGCAGCTTGAATTGGGATGGCATCAAGACGCAGGTCATAGCCATCTTTTTTTGCTTCCTCCATGGCCAGTCGGTACAATTTCTGTAAAAAAGAAGAAAATGTTAGTTTCAGTGCTACAAACAGAAGTGAATAAAACATTCTGTACCTTAGCAAAAATATGTTTCTTGATTCTTCTATACTGTATAGATCTGTGATGGCGAACCTATGGCACGCATGGCACAGATGGCATGCGGAGCCATAACGGTGGGTGTGTGAGTGTTGCCCTAGCTCAGCTCCGGTGTGCATGTGCATGCTGGCCTGCTGATTTTCGGGCCCACCAGAAGTCGAGAAATAGGCTGTTTCCAGTCTTCTGGGGAGGGGGAGACTGTTTCTGCCCTCCCCAGGGTCCAAGAAAGCCTCTGGAGCCTGGAGAGGGAAAAAATGAGCCTACCGGGACCACTGTGCCATCACATGCCAAAAGCAGGGGGACGCAGAAGGGTCACATGCGCATGCATGGGAGGCAGTGCGCATTAAATTATGGGTGTGGGCACGCACGCGTGTGACCCCACCCCCCACCCGTGCTCTCCCCGTTTTTGGCACGCGGCGGCAAAAAGGTTAGCCATCACTGGTATAGATGGAAGTTCTTCAGTGCAACTCAGGAACTGAATCTTCACAGAACCCAAATAGGACCCCAGACCCTGTAGGAAATGTTGCCATTGCCTGCAGATCCTTGAAGGAGACCCAGTTCTTCTAGTGGCTTTTACTAGTTTGTATACTCACCTGGCTGTAGTTTAATTTATTGAACTTTGCTAGGACGATTTCTGGCGTATCAGGCATGACATGGATTGTGCGCTTATCAGTATCCCAAGCTTCAGTATACAGCCTCTGCAGAACAGAATCAAAAAGAGAGTTAGCACAAAGTGGTGGCTATTTATGAACAGTCCTCCATTCATCTGGCTGTTGCATCATAGAGACTGCCTTCTGAGGTCAAATTAAAAATCTGGTGAGCAGGAAAAACACGACTCAGAGCAAGTGTAAGGTATTAATGTTTAGGACTCATATTCCAGAGGAAAAATCCAGATTCAAAATGTGGTTCAGTCAGGACTGTGTGTGAAGCTTGACATTTGTTTTACTTTGGTTTTATCCTTCTTTTAGATTTTTTAAATAAGACAGGTATCAATCTCACTTTGTTCCAAATCCCTAGCTTCTTACAACTCATCAGATTTGTAAATATAACTCCTACCCTGTTTCCCCAAAAATAAGACATCCCCTGATAATAAACCCAATTGGGCTTTTGAGCATATGCGCTAAAATAAGCCTCCCCTTGAAAATAAGCCGTCCCTGAAAATATTTAAATGCAGAGCTGGAAATCAGGTAAGACGGCAAGAGGAGCCCCATCTTGCTCCATGCGCCCCAAAATAATAAGATCTCTCCAAAAATAAGGCCAAGTGCTTATTTCGGGGTTAAAAAAAATATAAGAAAATTTTCGGAGAAACATGGGAACATGGGTACCAGCTGGGAATTATGGAAATTCTCATTCAAGCAAACATAGAACGCATCAATTTATGGAAAGACAGTTTCAACTTCTGTGCAATAGAAATCTATATGAAGGTCATAACAGTTTGTGGATGGTATATGATATAAACAGTACTTAATCAGCAAGAATTAGTATCTTAAGGGCCACATTATTTCATTTAAAAAGTTATAGGATATCTCAAATATGTATATATATAAAGAGATGGTCAGCATAGAAATAATAATAATAATAATAATAATAATAATAATAATAATAATAATAATAATAATAATAATAATAATAATAGAAATTGAATAACACCTGCAATAACACCAGCGGATCTGCAAAAAACTGTGCTACTCAGAATATCATATATTTTAAGAAGATACTTGTTTGATACCTAGGACACTGGCAGCAACCCGTATCAACCATTAGTATCAGTCAATTGTATTTGTGACACATTTTTAAATGTTTGATTGACTGAGTTTCATGTTTAATGAATAAAAGAGATGATATTATTATTATTATTATTATTATTATTGTGTGTGTGTGTGTGTGTGTGTGTATATCATCATTTGGAACACAACATGCCAGATATCACAGTTGTCGAAAACCAAAATGTACAATTTATTGACATTGCGGTACCAGGAGATGCCAGAGTCGAAGATTAAGAACTAGAAAAAAATCATGAAATATCACGACCTGGCCATCGAAACTACATGGCTATGGATGAAACATGTAACAATGATACCCATTGTCATCGGGGCATTTGGTACCATGTCCAATAATTTTATAAGATACATCAACAAATTGCAGCTTCCTGCACTAACACCAGTGGAACTGCAAAGAACTGCACTACTTGGAACATCATACAACTTGAGGTGGTATTTGATTGATAGCTAGGACGCTGGCAGCAACCCATATCAACCATTAGCACCAGTCAATGGTATTTGTGACATTTTTGAATGTTCAGTTGACTGAGTTTCATGTTTAATGAATAAAGTTAATAATAATAATAATAATAATAATAATAATAATAATAATAATAATAATAATAATAATAATAATAATAATAATAATAATAATAATAATACATGGAAATCACTGGGACTTGGAAAAAAGCTTTAAATTAATTCTGACCTTTTGAATTTTATTTGGAATCACCAAATATCTTTCAATAACTATAATAAAATAAGGTTGTTTTATTAACTGAAAGAAAAATTCTCACATTCATATTTCAAAGTACCCAATATTTCAATTATGAAATTTAAAATACAATTTTTAAATCTATGGAAAATGGGAATCATTTGATCTGAAAAGAATCTTGGACAAATTGCATATTTTTTTCAAATATTATTCAGCAAGACAGTCTTTATTAGCTAATATTCACCTTGTTCATGGTTTCAGCATTATGCCTGGCCAATTCCATTTCCAGAGAATCTGTCACACTGGTGAATTTGAAATTCTCTGGAGGTTGGCGGTATGTCTTTTCACTCAGGATCTCTCCTGCTTTCTTAGCATGCTCAACATCCAGTGAACCAATAGGGACCCAGCCGATGCCTTTCATCCACTCAAGGTCTGCTTTGTAGCAATTCTGTGAATTAAAAGTTCATTAGAAAGGTGGTCTTGTATTTTTGGGAAAACAATTGGATCTAATATTTATGACACATTGTGTTCATGTTGATGAAAGAAATGTAAAAAAAATAATCCTTGAAAATCATGAAAATATCCAAGTCATGCTCAAGTGAGTCCTAATCTCAATCTCTTGCCTGATATAAAACATGTGAGTGTGTGGAAAAAAACTTATTTGGATTAAAACAAAACCAAAGCTTCAGAAAATACTAATAATATTTGTTTCACGGTTTTCCAGAGTTTTGTATAATTCTCTAATATACACTTACAGAAAGAGATAAGGCCATGAAGCAACAGAGCAACCTAGGTGAATAGTCTTATCTGCTTATTCATGCATCGGCTTGGGTTAAAAAAGTACTTTCCACTTCTATCAATAGTTTCTAATGTATGTGTACGTGGCAGAAATGTGCCTGAAATGTTATAGTTTCCTCTCTCTCAACTGATATGATCGAAGATGAAATAATACTCACATCACTCTGCAGATCATAAGCTTTTCTAGCGTGGATGACATCATTTTGATCTGGGAGGCAGGTCCACTGGTGCAAATAATTACGGTAATCAATATCGCTGACCAATTTCTGACAATTCTTGGCCCCCAAGACTGACAGCATATCCACAGGAGTGCTATATTTGGTCTTCAGTTTCTCAAAGACTTTCTTATATTCTCTCTCACTCTGCATCTTGGCTACATTTATAGAATGCAACATTTTAGGATCGTCTTCTATACTACGAGCTCCAATGTGGTGGCCAAGTTGCTTGCGATAACCTTCTTTGTACTTGTACTGAAATAAACACATATATTTTAATCACAGATTAAATACTATCTGGGTTGGATTATTGTTAAGATGTTTAAAAAGGGAGATCCCATCATCATTTTAAATAATTTTGTGAATCTTTTTCATTAACTTTTAACAAAACTCTATTAAAAAATGGAATTTCTCATCCATGTTGTATTTTTTTAGTCTCCAGTTTTGATTTTAAGAAGAATTTATTTGATCATATCTACAATCAAAATTTTATATTTGGTTCTTTTGTCAGGTTTTCCTAGGTACATTTTTGTCTTTATTAATACCTTTTGTACATATTTTCTAGAATTTGAACTCTGTATTCTGTATATAAAGTTCTGTTCCTTCCATATTTCACTGAATTCATAGGATTAATACTGAAACTCAAGATTTTAGCCCTGCAAATAGAATATATAATTTTCTTTCTTCATAAGCACCAGTATATACCCACTTTTCTACACTACCACAAATATTTTATATTATGCACCTGGAACCAATGTTCTCATGAATGAGTACTACCCAGTGCCCACGTTTTGGAGAAATATTGGCATAGAATATTGAATCCTACTCTACATTAATTATTCTGAGTTTATTGTCTAGCTTTACAGCTGCCCATATATCTAAATATTACATACAGTCTACAAATCTCATTAGAATTGTCCCCATTCAACTCTAGAAGCAGCTGACCATTGAAGCAGACAAGTTATTCTGCCATTTTAATCATAAATTAATTTACACACACACACATACACACACATACTGTGTATATATATATATATATATGTAGGTAGGTAGGTAGGTCTTTGGTTATTTGGGTTTTCTCCTGCGTAAAATTAGAAGTGTCTTGGCAACGTTTCGACGAAATCCCATTCGTCATCTTCAGGCTAAGTGTTTACAGCTTGATGTACAGTTTACAGATGACGAATGGGATTTTGTCGAAAGGTCGCCAAGACACTTCCAATTTTACGCAGGAGAAAACCCAAATAACCAAAGACCTACATACAAACACCCGCGAAAACCTCAGAAAACAAATATATATATATATATATATATATATACATATAAATATATATATATATATATATATATATATATATATATATATATATATATATATATATATATTCCTCAATGCAGTTAAGAGAGAACCACAACATTGAATTCTATTTTTGTAATTCACAGCATAAATTCCTTCACAGAAATTATTCCAGTGAAGTTGGAAGCACTTCCTGCAGTAAAGTTATGTTTGATAAAGTACAGTTTGTGATAAAACAATAATATAAACAAAGTATAGTATATTAAATGTATATGCCACCTGACTCCGAGAAACTCTAGGTCAGGGGGGTCAAACTCATGTCATCAGGGCGGGGTCACATGATGTATCGGGACTTTTTTCCCCTTCGCTAAACTGGGCATGGGTGTGGCCAGCACGTGACGCATCTGGCTCATGGGCCAGGAGTTTGACAGCCCTGCTCTAGATGGTTTTCAATTGTTAAAACATTTTAACGACTGGGAACAATACAAAAAAACAGAAGACAAGCACAAGACAAAGGAACAAAAATGGCAAAGAAAATAAACCGAGAGGAGAACAAAAAGAAAGGGGCATCCACCATCCTCTCCAAAAGCCCAGGTGAAGAACCAAGTCTTTAAGGCCCTCCAAAATCAGAGTAGGGTTGGAGCTGTTCAAATGTCAGGGGAATCATATTCCAGAGGGCAGGTACTGCTTCCAGGATCCCGATAAGTGGCATCACTAAATCAATGGAATCTGGAGTGCACCAACCCTATCAGATAAAACTGGTTGGACAGATACAATGGGAGTCAGGTGGTTCCTCAACTAACCAGACCATATGCCATGTAAGGCTTTATAGATAGCAACCAGCAGCTTAAATTGCACCAAGTGATCTGCTGTTTTTCAAAATAGTTACTTTAAAAATCATTGATATTTATGGCACCAAGTGACCACTTACATCACTGGCAATAGCTCTTGAAGCCTTGGCAGCTTGAATTGGGATGGCATCAAGACGCAGGTCGTAACCATCCTTCTTTGCTTCCTCCATGGCCAATCGATACAATTTCTGTAAAAAAAGAAGAAACGTTTGGTTTTTGTGGTTTTGCAGTGGTTGTTTTTTTCTGCTACACTTGGAAATAAAGACAGCTAAGCAGACATGTTAGATGGAAGTTCTGGTGCCAGCCAGGAAACTGGATCCCCAAACACTCTAATTAGAACTCCAGACCCTGCAGTAAATGTTGCCATTGCTTGCAAGTCCTTGAAGGAGATTCAGTCTCCCATTGGCTCTTGTACTTATACTCACCTGGCTATAGTTTAATTTGTTGCACTTTGCTAGGACAATTTCTGGCGTATCAGGCATGACATGGATTGTGAGTTTATCGTTATCCCAAGCTTCAGTATACAGCCTCTGCAGAACAGAGTCAGAAAGAGAGTTAGCACAAAGTGATGGTTGTTTATTAGTCTTATAGCTCTCTAGGGCTTCTGATGGAAATTTTCTTTTGCAATTAAATTAAATTTTTTGCTAAGAATGAAATTCATTATTCTGTCACTGTATATTGTATAATTTTGTAGGAAAATAAGACCAAAAGACGCATTAGGGTTTATTTTCTGGTTAGGTCTTGTTTTCAAGGAAATACAGTAAATGCTTCTATTCTAACTGATGATCTTAACTGGGGCGTATTTTTGGGGTAGGGCTTATATTATGAGCATCCTGAAAAATCATGGTAGGGCTTATTTTCTGGTTGGGATTTATTTTCAGGGAACTAGAGTATTATATTCAGATTGTCTTAGGAAAACCTGTGTTTAAGAATTAATTGTATTCTTCTTTTAATCAGGTGTGATTCAAAGACCCCAGGTTCCTTGTAATCCCTGAGATTTACAAATTAATTTCATAATTAATATCCTGGCTGGGAATTCTGGAAATTGTCATCCAAGTAAAATGCTAGGAAAGAGGCTCTAAGATCCTTTGCAGCAGAAGATTATATAAAAGTCATAACCATCTTATGATTCATGTGCAACATAAACTGTCTACTTTGTCCAGCAAGAATTAATACATTTATAGTCATATTCTTCTATTTGCCTAATTGCAGAATGGAAATCTGTGGTACTGGAAAAAAACTTGAGGACAATTCTGACTCTGAATTGAATTTAGAATCACACCAAATACTCTTTACAATGGTTATAAAAGTTAATTTGTCAGTTATGTAGCCAGAATTCACCTTGTTCATAGTTTCAGCATTATGTCTGGCCAATTCCATTTCTAGAGAATCTGTCACACTGGTGAATTTGAAATTCTCTGGAGGTTGGCGGTATGTCTTTTCACTCAGGATCTCTCCTGCTTTCTTGGCACGCTCAACATCCAGTGAACCAATAGGGACCCAGCCGATGCCTTTTATCCATTCAAGGTCTGCTTTGTAGCAATTCTGTGAATTAAAAGTTCATTAGAAAGGTGGTCTTGTAACTTTTGGAAAAACAATTGGATCTAATGACACTAATGGCACATTGTATTCCTGCTGATGAGAGAAATGTTTTTTTTTTAAAAAACCTTGAAAACCATGAAAAAGAGCCAAGGTATAATTCATTTTCAGGAGATTTCTAACCTTATCCAGTAAAATAAAGTATCCTGTTTTAGATAAAGCTCAAGCATATGTCCCATGAGTATGTGAAGAACATTGTCATTTGGGATAGAACAACATCAAAAGTTCAGAAGACACTAATAACACTTGTTTTATGGTCTATATAGAGTCATGTTTAATGCTCTAATCTGTACCATCAGAAAGAGAAAAGACCCTGGAGTAATACAGCAGACTGGGTAAAGAGTCATCTCAGTTCATCCATATAACAATGGATTAAACAATTAAGCATCACTACTATAGAAATGTGCCACAGACAGTGTGATTGCCCCTCTTTCAACTGGTATGGTCCAAAACAAAATTATACTTACATCACTCTGCAAATCATAAGCTTTCCTAGCTTGGATGACATCATTTTGATCTGGTAGACATGTCCACTGGTGCAAGTAATTGCGATAATCAATATCGCTGACCAATTTCTGGCAATTCTTGGCCCCCAAGATTGACAGCATATCCACAGGACTGCTGTATTTGGTCTTCAGTTTCTCAAAAACTTTCTTGTATTCCCTCTCACTTTGCATCTTGGCTACATTTATAGAATGCAATATTTTAGGATCATCTTCCACACTACGAGCTCCAATGTGATGGCCCAGTTGCTTGCGATAACCTTCTTTGTATTTGTACTGAAATAAATGCACAAGCATACGGTAAGACATATCTTTATGTTTCTTTTTGGTGCCTGAACTGTAATAGCAAAGTTAAAATTTGTAAAGTTAAACTATTCAACACTATTGCCAATATTAACTCCTTGAAGAATTGCAAATGACCATTTATAATCAAATATTAAAAGATAATTCAAATTAAAGTATATAATCCTATGTCTACTATCAAGAAATGCTGCCTTTTTTGCCTGAAGTCAAAATCTGTTCCATTTGCCTGAGAAGCTCATTCTATAGCTCTGTAGGAGCTACAGTTTGTTTCGCTAACCAAGACAATTTGGCATCTAAAAGCTTCCAAAACAAACATGTTCTTGTTCCTTTGGAGAAACTTTCCATTTTTTTAAATCTGTGACCAATCTGTTCATAAGCTCTATTAAGACGTTCAGGTGGCTGAGCTTAGCTGCTTCATTCAGCCAGGCTGCTTCTTAAGAGTTCATATTGGAGACAGAATGTTCCCAATAATGTTCTTAATTGCAATACTCTCCGATTTTAAGTCTTGAACTGCAGGTTTATTTTAAGTACCTCAGGGTTGGAAATTCACTTTGTTTTAAAACCAAAACTACTTAAGAATTCATTTTCCTTCCACAAAAATAAACACTTACATCACTAGCAATAATTCTGGATGCCTTGGCAGCCTGAATCGGAATTGCATCTATTCGCAAGTCGTACCCCTTCTTCTTTGCCTCTTCCAAGGAAAGTTTATATAAACTCTTTTTAAAAAGAGAAAAAGAAAATATTAATATTTACAGTTCTTACCTATCAGTAAACAATCCCATAATAGAGGTAGACAGACTGAATCTAACAATCAATCTAACAGTCTAGCAATCTTTACTAAATAACTTCTTCAAAATTATTTTAGTAAGAAAGGGAAACAGCAATGTTTAGTTCAGATATAAAACATCCTAGTATGTCACCACTCTCCTTACCTGTGCATTAGACATTACAACTGTACAGTAATTTTTGGGATTGAGGTTCATGCCCATAGCTTTAGTAGATCATACTAAAGGGTTTCAGGGTTCCAAGTAACACCCCCAACGAAAAAAAGACCTCCGAGGCTTGAGTTTCCTTAAAGTTCCGTTTTATTAGAGATGTCATACTGAGAATGACATCTGGGGAAACCTGAATCTGAAAGCTTCCAGATTTTCCTCACCCAAAGGAAAGTTCAAATCCCTTCCCCACACCCACATGTCCATCACATGGTCCAATCAAAGCACCGTGCCAACTGGAGATGCCTCCCAGTCACACCTCTCCAGGTGCAGGGCAAGATGTCCTTGACTCTCTGAGAAAGGAATGTTATTATGACTATATATCATCCATGCTCCATACAATCCCCCTGCCCAGTTTCTCACAGTAGTAAATGTGGCAGGCCTGAAGAGCCAATGAAAAAGATGGCTTCCAGGCCTGACAGTGTGCATGCTCTTTTAGACTACTAGTGAGAAAAATGCTGAAACTATGACATGGATTCCCACAGATTTTCCTCTCTTCCCCCACCACATCTGTCCTTTCTTACTAGCCTTTCTCCCTCTCCCCTCAGTCCTGTACCCTCCTTGATGATCAGCTCTTCCTCAGAGATCAGTTATCTTCTCCCAGAGAACCCTCTTCATGTATAGGGTGCACATCATAACGAGACTGTTTGATAGAGCTTTAATCCCGCGACCTCACCTCACTGTAGTTGATCTTGTTCTGTCTTGCTAAAGTTATTTCAGGAGTATCAGGCATTATGTGAATTTGTGTCTTGTCTTTATCCCAAGCTTCAGTGTACAAACGCTGTGAAAAGAGGACAAGGAAGCAAATAAAACAGGCATTGGAATGAAATCAACTTGGGTTCTTCTCTAATACCACTGTTTCTCTCTGAAAGCTCAAGTAGAAATACCATCACCAATTTTGACAACTCAGAGGATGTCAAAAAACAAAAGTCAAGGTGGCAGCCCCAAGATGCAATCGAAATCCTGCCTCTTTCTGTGTACACTCCATGAGCAATGCAATGTCTAAACCTCTGAAGGCAACTTCAGCTTGTAGGTGCTTCATCACTGGAGGCTTTCAAGATGAGGCTGGACGGCCACTTGTCAGAAATGGTATAGAGCAGGGGTTTCCAACCTTGGCAACTTTAAGTCTTGTGGACTTCAACTCCCAGAATTCCTCAGCCAGCAAAGGAATTCTGGGAGTTGAAGTCCACAAGTCTTAAAGTTGCCAAGGTTGGAGATCCCTGGTATAGAGTCACCAGCTTGAGCAGGAGGTTGGGCTAGATGACCAGAAGGTCCCTTCCAACTCTGTTATTCTAAATTCTAAGTTCTAATGCATACAAAAAAGGCAAGTCTGCAGTTACACAGTTGCAGCTGTCATCTTTCACACATCTTTCATCGAATGCCACAGTTCTGTGTTGATAATTAGTGCAGATTACATCAGAAAGCACTCCTTAGTTCTAAAGTCTATGAAAGAAAAATGAGGCAGTAGATTATTGATTTTACAAAGACATTTAGCCATTAACGGCATCAAAGTTTTGTATTTAACAAATACCGCCCCTGTCGGATTTCATATGTCTTGAAAAATGAAACTTCTTTAAGATTAGTTTGATGTATTTGCAATATTGTTTAAATAGAAGCATTGTAGGTTTTTAGTAATAAGGACTTAAATAAATCATTCTTTTAATTCTAATTGCTAGTATCAAATAAAAAAAATCCTAGGATCCAAAGGATGTAGTTCAAAAACATTCTTTATAGAAAAAGAATGGGAAATAATATGTACATGTGAATTTATGCCTATTATTTAATGATATACAATTAAATAAAGTATTACAAATAATATTTATATTAAACAAAATGCCAGTATAAACTTTAAAACTGCTGTATTAATTATTGTATTCAGTCTCTTAAGCTTCTTACACAAATGTCATTTTAATACTCAGTTACATATTTAAAACATGCCATCAGTGCTCACCTTATTCATATTTTCTGCATTATGCTTGGCCAAAAGTATTTCTAGAGAATCTGTCACACTAGTAAACTTGAATTTGTCTGGAGGCTGACGATACATCTTTTCACTTAGGATCTCTCCAGCTTTCTTGACTTTTTCATTCTCCAAGGAACCAATAGGGACCCACCCAATGCCTTTCAACCATTGAAGATCAGACTTGTAGTAATTCTGTGAAGCAGAACATTAAAAAGGGCATTTAGTCAGAACTGAAGGTCTAACAGCCCAAAGTTTTGTCTTTGATCCTATGCACTACACCAAGTTCACACATGGGCCTTATAGTTTTTATGGTCCTCAATGAAGTGCTTTCATAATTGAATTTTATTTTTTCTCTTTTAAGACAGCTTATGAATTGGAACTCACTATTATGCATATTAAAACAACAGCTGTCTTTATACTTTCTTTAAAATATATCCCATCACCTCCCCATATGCTTGTAATCACAAATGTCCTCAATATGAGCATCACTTATTCTCTAATCACATCACCTAACATCAGCATTTAAAATGAAATGCTAAATCATCAACTTCTGCTACGGCAAATGCCAGAAATAATGGTCCTTATTAAGAAAACAAAAACTAATAACTTGTGGGTTTAGTTTTTTCAGATGAGCTAAAACATTTTCCCCAAAAAAATTTTTTACAATACCAAGAAGAATGTCTAAAATAGATAATACAATATTGTCACAATTACAGTTTCTAATAATACTTCATTTATGTATTTATAAAACTAACCTTATTGTAGACTTGTGATACCCGACTGTTTTAGGCTGATGTTCAGATTTGAAACATTGAGACAAATGTTTTGATCACACACGATTACTACTATCAATGTCTTTTGACATCAAAACAAAATAAAAATTGCCACAAAAGAAAAATTCCATACCTTAAATTGCAAATTGATCCGATACTCTGAAGCATTTTTGGAAAGCATGATTTGCTCTCCACTAGCTTCTCATTATTTTTAAATTTAAATAATGTGTTTTTAGTAAAAATATTAAAAGAATCAGGGAACCTTGCAGCATATGCCAGGTGTCATGTTGGAGGCCCTGGTTAGACTCTTCCATATATTTCCATATGGAAGGTTTTTTAAAAAAAGATAAATGTTTCTCCTGCCAACCATATCCAACTTTAGGGATTAATGCTCATCTCCAATTTATAGCCGAAGAGCCAACATTGTCTGAAGACACTTCCATTGTCATAGGACTGGCATGAATATACTCTGAAGGCACATAGAATCCTGTTACCTTCCCACCGAAGTGGTGCTTATTTGCATTTACATGATTTCAAACTGCTAGATTGGTAGGATGGGGCAAGTAATAGAAGCTCACTCCCTTGTGCAGTACTTAGTCTTGAACTTCCAACTTTATAGTCAATAAGGCCAGCATCTTAACCACTTGGATACTGCGCACCCTTATTCTAATGTTAAGGTTCTATTAATTTTCTGACTTCAACTTAAGTAATATCAAAAGTCAGTAAAGGGACTGAATTTTGGAAGTACAAATATTACTGAGAGCTTCTTCGAATATTTTTAGAAATATTTTCCAAGCTAAGCATATTTTAATGAACCAAATCTTGCTGACTTTTTCCAAAACTCAAGAAATTTGTTCTCACAAATCAGTTCCAGTGAAGTTAAAAGCCATCATGACTTACGTCACTCTGCAGATCATAAGCTTTTCTAGCGTGGATGACATCATTTTGGTCTGGGAGGCAGGTCCACTGGTGCAAATAATTACGGTAATCAATATCGCTGACCAGCTTCTGGCAATTCTTTGCCCCCAAGACTGACAGCATATCTACAGGAGTGCTGTACTTGGTCTTCAGCTTCTCAAAGACTTTCTTATATTCCCTTTCACTCTGCATCTTGGCCACATTCATAGAATGCAACATTTTAGGATCATCTTCTATACTACGAGCTCCAATATGATGGCCGAGTTGCTTGCGATAACCTTCTTTGTACTTGTACTGTTGATAACAATAATAAGCAGTTTAAAGCATAATGTTTATTTATCTTGGGTTCACTAAGATCTAGAAGAGTTTTAATCAAGTATTGTACATATCTATAACTTCATCCAAATTGTTTGTACAAAACTACTTATATTTCTATATATGGATTTGGGTTCATGTTCACTATTTCAATCTTTGATAAATTTACAAGGAGAAAATGTAATTGATTCCAATGTTTTATACCTTCATTTCATTTCCTAGGTTACTATTACTAGTCTCTAATTTATATCCACAGAGAGAGAATGAAAAACTGTGAACTAATTGAATCAGGCCGATGAAGATATGCTCCATTTATCTTTGTAGTTATTTTGGCTGAAAAATTAAATGCCCATACTATCAATTCTTCCAAGGAAAACTATTTAGTCCATTTAAATATATCCTGAGCACTTGTAGCAATTGCAAAAAAATTTGCATAATCAACCAACCCTCAAAAGAATCCAATTCTTGCTGTAAAGGAAAAGTCTAAAATTATAGGTAACATTGCAATCAAATAAAAATTTGTGGTCTGTATCATATCATGTAATTACATACCTCACTTGCAATATCTCTAGATGCTTTAGCAGCCTGGATAGGAATTGCATCTATCCGAAGATCATACCCCTTCTTCTTGGCCTCCTCCAATGATAGTTTGTACAGTTTCTAAATGGATGGCAAGTATTGCTTTAGTGTTTTTGAGGGCATTTTTCCCCATCCCTTCTCATAGGTTTGACTAATAGAAATCCACTTACATCACTGTAGTTGATTTTGTTCTGTTGTGACAGTAGAATTTCAGGTGTATCAGGCATAATATGGATACTGGTTTTATCTTTATTCCAAGCATCAATATACATACGCTACAAAAAAAGCACAATAAAATAATCAATATAGTGGCTATTAAAACTGAAATATAGGATCAGTTCTAATTATGTTTTGTGGATGTAAATTATGAAACCCATTTTATA